>NC_089146.1:14703115-15338670 GCF_009819655.1 Sylvia atricapilla
GTTATTGGCTGCTGATAGTTGACACAACAGGTGGTTATGATGTTTTATGTCACTCTTCTATATTAACAACCTAGAAAGTCACCACTCATGTTGAAAAATTCACAGACTTAAAAACAATTGCTATTTCAACTCTAGAGGAGATTCCATGAGTACCCTATATTTAGCAGTCAGCTAATAGAATTGATGGATCAGTTGATGGCTATGAATAACTGAGAATGTTAGGTCATAAATTAGTGTTGATCTGGATTCTTTCTGTCAAATGAAATGATCTTGTGGCAACATGAAACTGCTGACTGCATAATCAAGCTCACCTTCAAACCAAGCTATTGATACTGTAAATGTTAAGATTGTAAAATAAATATTTGAAAAATGCCATGAAGCATCCAAGTTATTTCATTTTGTACAGTTTAGCAGGGACTTTTTAGCTTTCTTTTTTCCTCTCTCTTTCATGTGTTTACCAAACTGTTACAAAACATATGCACTATTTTTGAGGAAGAATAACACAAGCCAAGCAGACGGATCTATTCATGATCAGAATGCAATGGCCTTCATTATATCCCAGTTTGCTTATAAGTGACTGATCGAGAGTTAGCAGATGGTGTTTTCTTTCACCCCTTCGCCTTCCTCTTATTTAATTACTCCAACTTAGTTTATGTGCTGCCTCTATAGTGCCTAATAAGCATCTATATTTGTAAGATCATCACTTCTACAATCTCCAAATTCATCAGTGCTTAATCCATCCTCACTGAACTTGGATCATCTATTTGAGCTATACATCTAGGACCAGACCAGTATGACCTCCTACACTTTATGTGGCTCTTGTAGGTGTTTCCATTAAATGAACAACCCAGCATCCACCTAGGAAAATCTAGCACCTGTGGAAAATCAGTCTGGTAAGAAATGTATTGTACTAAAGTGTTCTTCCAAGCAGCAACAGCTGCAGTCAGTAGTGGCACTGGGGCTCTGCTAGGCTGTCAGGGGTCTCCTGGCTCTGCTGAGGGCATTTTTCTCAGGGCTGATACACGTCCAGGCAAGCAGAAAGCTTGCACATAGTGTGCTCTGGAGCTGTGCTGAGAGAACACTGACTCTGTTTGACATGGTAATTGGAACACACGCTGTTATTCATAAAGAACAGCAATGCCACTGCTATTCAGATAACAATCCATTCTTCTTTGTCTCTAATTTTATCTCAACTCCAATCATTATTTATCTGGTAAGATTTATGGTGGGCCCTGACTCTTGTCTTGTCAGGATATTGAGATTGGACCACTGAGATTCACTTTAAAGCCTGATTGCTATTATCTTCTACAGTCTCATGAAGGACTGAGAACGTCTTCACCATCTAGCCCAGAAGTCCATGGTCAGTGGTTAGTAGTCACAGGACCCCGGGTTACAATGTCTTTTGAAGGTTAATTAGTTAATAAACTCCTGCCACAAAGAATGTTTCTGCTTTCTCGCCAATCCCTAATGAAAATGTATCACACATATTTCCTCAATGCAGATTTTCTTAACCAATCATATACCTAGCTTAGGATGTTTCTGCTTAAACTACAAATCCAAATTCTTGCTTATGGTCTGGAAGTCTTTTCCAAGGTCTTAGGTCAAACTCTGTATTGATTTCTGAGTCTGGACCTACATGCACACGATTTTGAGAATTTTCTCTGCCTGGATTACCCTCATCATCTGATGATGTTTCTTTCCCTCCAAAGTCAGTTCTGTTTGAAACCCAAATATTTCTCATTGCTAGGACCTCAGCAGCAACCCCTTCTACCAGGAATTTTGTTCTGGTGGATTTACATCAAGTTATGACTTCTGAAAACCCTCCCTGGTCCACAGCCTCATGAAGCACAGCTCAAGGGGCATCCTAGAGTGGAGAACCCCCATTAGCAGAAAGTCACAATACAAGTCACTCATGGTTGAGAAGACTGAGACTGGGAAGACATGAAGAGCATGGGACAAATACAGTCCCCTTCAATTTGCTTTTTCCTCAGTGAAAACTCAAGGAAGGGAGACTCTTCAGACAGGAACATATACAAATCCTAGGGTCTGCCTGGGCTAATGACACAGTCACATCTCATTTCTCCCCTGTCTGCTGCCTCCAGTGCAGTCTGGCATATCTGAGTGTGCAGCAGTTAAATGAAGACGTTTTGTCTCCCCAGACTGCTTTAAATTTACCATTGTGCCCATTTAACAGAATTTCCATGGGACCAGAAATTCTGCTAAAATTTAATTTTAAAACATCAGCAAACATGATACCAACATAACGAGTTTTCCCGTTATTAGAGAGAATTCAGAACCAGCACACTGATAGCACATAAATTCTGAAGAAATGGCATTTGCTAAGTGATCTGCTGGGGAACATCAAAGACAGAAACTGTGCCTTTGTTTTGAAACAAAATCAAGAGATTATTTTATTTTCATCTTGGATCCTTTTTAGCACTCATGTATGTAGTAATATTGAAACTATGGGGAGATTTAAATGGCTGAAGTTAAAACAAATGTTTTCTATATGTGGCATGCATTATTTATACCCACTACAAATGTCCAGCAGATAAATTCTGCTTGTTTCCATTTAAGGTGCAGATTCCTGGAATAAGAGAAGTCACTTCAGCAGCAATATTTTAATCTGTTCCAGGCTGAACTTCTGGAATATTTGAAACTTAATTCTTCTGATTTGCAGTTTGGAAGGCTGAACATGACATCAGCTTATTTTCCTCTTAGGGGTGTGTTAGACATCTGGATATTACTAGACAGAAAAAACAGGATTACTTTTTTTTTTTTTTTTTTTTTTTTTTTTTTTTTTTTTTTTCCCCTGACTTCATGCTACTTCTGAGCTAAAGAAAAGAATTATAGGGATGGTAGTTTAGAAATCCCTAATACAAGACCAAACTCCAATCGCTGTGAGAACCCCAGATGCTCCAGTTAACTGGATTTCTGGATTATTTCCACCTCAACAGGGGTATCATGGCCCCATATAGAACCCACGATGTGGTTCATCATGGTTAAAGATGGAGTTTTAGTTTTTTTGGCTAGTTTATTCATGACACTGTCCCTACAAGCCCTTTGGATAAACATTTCACACAGTAGGTGTGAGATTCAACTCTAAGGACTGTGTTACACTGCATTAATCCAATGACTTTAATACCTTTACTCCTACTATCTTACAGCGATGTAGCTGAGAGTGAATCAGGCTGAAGATTTTGAGTATAGGTGATTCTGCTATTTTTATGAGGCCCTGCAGGCTCTAATTCTTTGCACCATGTGGGAGCCTTCCATGAATACAGAGTGCCATCTGTGCTTGGGTCTCATTCCTTAAAGAAACATTTAGCTTTCTATTCATCCTTTCTGCATTCCTGGGGCTGAGCAGTGTGTGAGTGTGTTACCCCTTCCTCCCTTGTGTCACTGGAGTTTATTGATCAGCCTCAGGACTAAAAACACAGCAGAGAGCCCTGCTGTTTCCAGTAGCTGTTGCCTATCTTTTGAAGCAGAGATGAATGTTTGAACCATAATGTATTCTTTCAACACAAGAGTATTAAACTATTCTGAAAAATAAATGCAAGTGATTCTCAAACTGGGAGGCGAAAAGGCATTGGTGCATCAGAAAGCTTGCACACCGAGCCTTTTGCTTCAGCTCTTGCAGCCTGAGCCTCTTGTATCTCTGACTAATTCTCTCCCTGTTCACCACAGGAATACTAATTGCCAGATGAATCTCTTTGTTCAGCTAATGCCCTAATTGTTGCTTAGAAGAGAAATTGTCTCTGGCAATCATTTATCACTGAGGAAACTTGAGACTTTATTTCTACCATTGATCCAGAGAGCTCAGAGTTACAAAGTTACTGAAATTACAAGGCAAGAGTCACTGGGTCAAAAAAAGCAACCAAACCAAACCAAAAAACCACAACCACATGCTTTCTGCAGAGGGTTGTTCAAATCCAGATACACAACATTTTACTTTACATCATAAGTGACAGCATTCAATACTTTGCATCATTCCACTGTGACACCAAACCCACAAGATATCTGTAGTTGCAATATGAATGAGAATCCATGAAGTTCAGATTTACATCACAGTCACATTTGACTCATCAGCACTAAACCATGGGAGCTTATAAAAACTACATGAGAAGAAAAACATTAAAACAGGAAAACACAATCTAAATGTAGGTAAACTTTTGAACGGAATAGCTCTTTTAGTTGCCTATGTTTAGAATTATATCCATCTAGTCTGTACTTTAATGGGAAAATTTAAGAGCTCTTGGATGGACATGGCCATCTGCATTTTCTGCAGCACACTAAGACACTAAGAACAAGAACAATAAGCCAAACTCGTCCAGTTTTTTTAGTGATTTGATTTGTGATTTTCAACATAAACCCAAGAACACACAGCAATATTAACACACACACATGCATACACACACAAGTACACCTGGGCTAATAAATAAATAAATAAAATTTCTAACCCCCACACCAGTATGTAAGAAAGAACAGAATAAAAGTAGCAGAGATATGTACCAATACTACCACTATTGACCTGTCAATAAACTCCTGCTTTATTAAATGATCAAATTGAGAAGACTTAATCACATAAGTAATTAAGAATTCAGAGACTTCTTTTGTACCTGAAGGCACTTTCTGGGTATCTTTCATGCCTTACAGAGGACTCTTCAGTGCCTCTTCTGCTCATTGTGATTCTATGCATAATAGCTACAATGTATCGTCCATGTATTAAGCCTAAAGTGTTCTCATGAAAAGTAGGATTTCTTAAGATTGTTAGGAAAGTATATATACACACACACACACACATCCTGGTAATGCTTTGGGTAGTGCATCTTAGAGCTGGTTACAATAAATAATAAAAATCCTATGCATTTCTTTACAGAAATGTTTCTTCCTCTCTACCAAACATTTGAGCATTACACTGATCTGACTTCCTTTTTCATGGCTTTTCAAAGCTTGATAATACCTTTTAACTTCCTTTATGTGGTCAGGTTTCTTATGATATCACGTAACTCCTGTGGTCTCATCCCAGATTTGCTCAGTGTGACTAAGTTTGTGGCTGTATCACCCTTGCTTCTTATTAACCCAGTGCAAATGTTGCTGACACTTATTTCCAAACATAAAACTGCAAATGTTCACTATTCTGTGGGAACAAAGGAAGTGGCTGTGGAAGAAACCCTGTAGGGACAGCAATCATTATGTTTGTAATTGCTGGTTGGCCCTGACCAAGAATGTTAAAGGATTTTTTACTTTTAATACTAATTCTGCTCTTTCTGAAGTACAAATTACTGATTAATGAACACAGTCTGTTCCAGCTACATCCTACACCCCATATGGCATATTAGAAAACTCTTAAAAAAAGTTATAAAAAGAGAGCTACTAAATCAGAGTCCAGTGCATGAGTAAAGTAGAGGGATTATCTAAAATCTCATGACTTACTACATTATTCAAAATAGTTTTGAAAGTGACTAACAAGGATTCAGATGCTTCTTTGTGTGACTGCCTCATTACCCAAAAATTGTGTTAGCAAATTTTCACTGATATTTAGGGCAATTATTTCTTTCTTTATAGTAGACACTGGTATTTAGTCTAGTAAGAAAAGTAGATAAGATCTACCAAAAAAAAGTTCTAAATAAGATAAAAAATTCCCAGTGCTGAAAATATAGCAAATAAGGAGAATGGCATGTTCTAAAGTTGTCAATGATCAAGGGAGCATATTGGATCATAGAAACATAGAGTACTGGAATAGTTTGGGTTGGAAGAGACTTTTAAAGATGATCTAGTCCCAAACCCTCATCCCGTGGGCAGGGACAACTTCCACTAGACCAGGTTGCTCAAAGTCCTGTTCAGCCAGGTCTTGAAGCTGTACTTTCTTTCAGTAATGCAGTTCTGTCTCTGACAGCTAACAGAACACTTTTTCTTCCCATTCGACAGCACCAGGAGCCATAGTATTGGGCAGTCTATGGCAAATGTTGTAGTAGCAGCTGTTAACAAGAGCATTTCTACTTCAGCTATGTAAAAAGGAAAAAGTGAAACAAAGTAGCTGAGAGCTGTTTGAAGTCTAGGGTAGGCTACTAGGCATGTATGCAATGAGACGTAGCTGTCGTGAGCCCATCAGTCCTTGGCTCCTGATGGTCCAGACTGGGACTGCCACTTCCCCATCTTCTGCTTTGCAGATCCCTGGCATAGTGAGAGGCAGGTTAGATGTCACAAACATCTCCTAACTTTTGGGTGATAGAGTCCCAATGCAGCATGAAGTGTAGAAACCCAAAGCATCCTGGCTTTGTCAATTTGGACATAGCCTTGATGTTATGCTGTGGCTATATGCTTTATAGACCCTTGCCTACATCACATTGCATGTGTCCTGAGATTTATGGACATGGGGTTTTGAAACACACAGACAGATAAATCTATCAGGTATAACAAAACCCCAGGGATTTATCCAATAATTCAAACTCCATACAATGGTTACACTTGCTCTCAAAAAATAGGAGCAAGTGTGACTATTAGCAGAGACTAAATCAGTTTTGCTTAAGATATACCTAGAGCAGATTAAACTAGCATGTAAAAGCATGCAGAGTACAAACCTTGTATGCATTCAGTCTTGTTCATGCCAAACTTTAATTCCAAGAAGCCAGGAAAGTAAGTGGAAATGCATACCCAAAGATGATAGGATATTACAAGCTGTGTAGAAAGTAGAGTTTTTGGGGCAGTATTCATTTACCTGTATAGTGTGACTGTGATTGTTGTTTATGGACAACAGTGCATGGTGCAAACAGTGGTGTTTAGTCTATTTGATTTTTTTCAAAGAATGCAAAGTCATGAAACTTAAATGTTTTCCTGCCATCCACGCAGAGCTTTTAAAATCATAGATTGTTTTCTCTCTTTACAGGATTTATTTTATTTTAAAAATGATATATACACATGCATATATTCCATAACTGTTACTTTTTAAATAAGATTTGAAAGACCTTCAGGTGATATATAGATCATGTATGACTTCGCCTGGACAGGAGACATAAGGTACTTATCAAAATTCATCCCTGCTATTGTGTCTCCTTTTATTTCTGTCCACTATAGTGAAAAGCTTTGTATGCCCTTCCAGTAAAGGACGCAAGGCTGGCTAGCAGTCAGTGTGACAGAAGGAAAGCAGTGCAGCAGAAAATTGGATAACAGGATAAAAAACACAAGGACCACAGGAAGCCCATCAAAACTGCCTCCTCTTGTCAAAAACCAGACAAGTGACAAGTACAAATATAAAGTATTATCCACAATTCAGTATTTCTAATGATATCACAATTACAGTCCTGCTTCCTATAGGCAACCACTTAACTTTTTAGGCTTGACCTTACAATCGCAAACCAAATGTGGTGTGACAAAACAAATCTGTGGAAGGATTGTTTGCAGTCAGACATCTGACTATACAGTCCCAAGCTAACTTTTATTTAGCTATTTTCCCTTAGAAAAAGAATGTTTTAAGAGTACTGCTCAGTCACTGATCTAAAAAACATGTTGACTTAAGACCGTGTACATATTTAGCAATTACAGATCGTGCATCAGAGTCAGGCAATTTAAATTGTCTGCCAACAGTTCAAGACTGTGGCTAATTCATTACTCACACATCTCTAGTTGGAGTAGTAATTTAAACTCATGTGTGTCATATTAATTGTAATCTTGTTTCAAAGTGACAAGATAAATTTCTCAAGGTACATAATATATTATGGACATAGGTCAAAACAAATGAGTGTCTAAAAGAGATTAACACTAAATACATGCAATATGTCATGTTTGTAAATTAAGAAAGGATAAATTACATTAACATTTAACAGATTGTTCATTATACTTCATCTATACTTAGGCTTAAAACCACTAACAAATACTTCTCCTGGATCTTTAAACAACTCATACAGAATATATAGGATTGCATACTTGGGGTATAGAAGCATCAGTTCCAAGATCCTACAAAGAACAGAACACAGTGCTACAGGATAAACAAAACTGACATCCTGATTGGAGTTTCCCTGATTTATTCTTATTAGTAGCAGGAGTGTTAAGGAAAAATTCAAGCATTGTCCCTCATCCATTTCCTTTCTTCCTGTTACAAGATTAAACATGTTGGAGACAAATGGTTTAATTTAAAAACAGTCTTGGAGCTTTTCCTAACAAGGAAAGCTTTGAGCCGCTTCATCAGTTCAAGCACCTGAGCAATTCACTGTCCCTGTGCTTGCAGAACTCTGTCCTGCAGGGACGGCAGTGTTGTGTGGAACAGCCAGCCCCAGGACATCACTGCCTCAAGTTCCCTCCTATGCAAACCCTTGGCCAGCTTCAGAAATTCACAGCAGTGGCTTTCAAAGTGCTCCTAGGTAAAACTAATGAAGGGTACAAGGAAATAAATATAACTGCTCCTGTGACTGTGGAATTTGACCTATCAAAGAGTGTTTATTCATATTTATATTGTCACAAACATTTTAAAAGGATAGGATGCATTTCCATCTTCACCAATATTCACCAATGGGATCTTTTGTAAAAAGCTGTATGTATGATAAATGTATCTGATACATGGATTCATCCTTTTTCATGCTTGCATAGGAAATATATTAAGAAAGTTGATTCCAAAGAAATCTGAATTAGGAGTCCAATCTCCACAGAATTTATCAGACAAAAAGAGAAAGAAAACCACGTATTATATCACAGTAAATAAGTATTTCATGTAATTGTAACTATATCTACACTAAAATTTCTAGTTTTGTTACCAGTATTTCTAACCAAAATCTACATACAGACAAGTTCTTCTACACTTTCTAAAGCAAGTATAACCGTATTGAGTAATGAAATTGTCCATAGAGCTAAAATAAGTAAGTAGGAAGCCTTACAATTGTAGAATTACAATTAATTTTAAGCAATTTACTGAAAGCAATAAACATTTCAGGTTGAAATCACTGATCATACTGATTTTATCAGATAAGCTGTGGGGTTTTTTCCCCTTGTTATGTAAGGATTCCATTGATAGACTGAATAATAATAAAAGGATTTACTTAATTCCAGATGACATTTTAATTCATTTAATTTTAGTCACTCTGATGATAATGCTGTAACACTCCTTTCAAATAAAGAAAATCTGCTGAGAATTATGTGCTGAATGGAGCCTTTCCATCACTAGCTCATGATCTCATATTTCTATTTATTTCTGCAGAAAACTGCTGTAGCCTCATACTCTTTAATTACTGCCATTTAAAGGTAATAATTTAAATTTCATTGCTTTTGCCATGTAAATGTCATTCCTTGTCTAAATAAGGTCAGCCATTTAGACATATTGGTTTTGATATATGTGTCATCCATATTTCATTTCACTGTATTTCATATCCTCTTAAGGCATCATGATGCTTCTGACCCTGCTTTACTCTCCACCCTGACATTTGTCTGTAGGATAGCTGTGTTGTTAACACAATTCCTGTATCAGTCACCAGTCACTGTCATCTCCTGTTATTTCCAAACCCTTTCTTTAAAAATCTACCAATTTCCATGGAAATGTACAAATGCTAATCGGAACCGGCAACAGCTCTGATGGTGGGATAAAGGAATGAAGGAACAGAAATATGTGGGATAAATCAGATTTCATTGCTAACTAGTGCAGATGTCAGTACACATGGGTGAATATATTTTCCTTACTTGCAGACCTCGTTTTTACCCAGTTGTAAAAACAGAAACAAAACTGAAGGCTTTGTTGCTGCTACATGTTCAACATGGCCAACTGGCATTCAGTTAAAACAGGCAGTGTTAACAAGGCAAATGGAATAGTGTCTCATTCCTCTAGTCTGAAGTCCATGGGTAATGGGAATCATTCTGATTAGAAATACATTTCTACATGTTTTGAGCCTAAGTAGTCTTCTGTAGATATATTATTGTCTTCTTTATCGGGAATATCACCTGGCTTCCACAGGGAAAACATCCTCCAGTTCTTTTGGTAGCTTGCAGTTAGGTTATCTCATGTTAATAGTATCTGTCAGACTGGGTGATGTTCTCAGAAAAGCTGTGCCTGCATCATTCTTCCTCTTTTAAGCAGGTAATATCAGACTGACAACACAGAGAGACAGAAACACAAACTGGAAGGTCACGTTTTGACTCAATACTGTACAAAGCAGAAGAAGGGTCAGCATACATACTAAGGAGACTATGAAATATAGGATGAAATAATTATAAAACTTTCTAGAAGTCAGTACATATCTGAACAGTCTGAAAAAGTGAAAAAAGACATCCAAATCTAGAGTAAATTCTTTTTGGTGCATTCTTTTCCACTTCTCTTTTGACTGAACCGAAAATTGTGGTATTAATTTTTTGTCATATCAAAACTTCTGTATAAATTTAATCTGACAAAACAGACTAAACTGTGTTTGAAAAAACCACTTAATTTATAAATTTAACTCTCAGCAGAACTGTTCACATGACAGGCATCTCCAATATGCTCTCAGTTTATGATCATCAAGATAAAAATCTTTTATAAATATATCCTCCTGTGAGTTGAAAACTGAGGCAAAACTGTTGAATTACCTCCTGTGTTCCATTCCAGCTTGAATTTTTATGAGTTTTGATACCAGATTACTTTTGTAAAGTGTCCTGGATGACTGAAGCTGCTAAAGGAGCAAATGTGGATGAAAATCTGATCCAAATCTTACCTTCCAGGAAGTTTTAGTAGAAACTACAGGAAAATTTAAAATTTTGATTGTTTTAGGCAGGTTTTTCTCAGATTTTTCCCCATGTTCTCCAGTTAGATAGTTAGACATGTAGAAACAAACTGTGTACATTGTTTTATTACTTTAAAAACCCAAAAGTTTCATGTAATAAGTGATACATCAAGGACATAATTTGATCCCTCATTATTGCTGTAAGGGCTCTGGAAAAGGACTACAAAAGGTTATTCCCTTTAGCAGCAGGGAAATTTTTTAATCTTCTAAAAAATAATTTCTTTTTTCAATCATCAAAGTTTTCTGTCAAGTACTTTCTCAAACCTGCTGAAATAAATGGAGATTGTATATTCTATTTAAATGGGCAGAGAGCAGGGGTCAAAGACACTTTTTGCAGCTATAAGCACAATGTATGTAACTTATTTTTTCCCAAGAAATTCTTAGATCTTGACGTTTTGAAGACATTTTCTCTTGCTTGCTGGTTTTAGGAGAATTTTGAACTACACCGAGCAGATGCTGAAACAGATGGACACTGTCTTCTGGAAAAGTGGGAAAAATATCTGATTAGAAAATGTCATGCTGTTGTTTCTTAATTTTTCCAGCTGGATAAGCTATGAAAGGACTTTTCTTTATGTCATAATTGAAAGAAAGTATAAATGCTGACACTACCTTAGTCAGTCTTACATAAGCAGATAGCACCTGGCCGTGCTCCACTACTCTTTTTTAAAGCGTGATCTCATGTTGGGTTGCCACAGTCTCTGTTTTCCCCTGGGGAAGAGCATTTCAGGATGAAAATCACAGTGGACAGTAGCTGGAGTCAGAGAAATCTCAAATGGACACGAAGCCCTATGGAGACTGCAAACCCTACTCTGACAGAGGATAGTGGCAACAACCTGTCAGGCTGACATCTTCGCTATATTTTATTCTTTCACCACCTGGGATATGTGTGTTTGACCCGCCCCCCCCAGGACTGGAAGAAGGAAAAAAGAAGACATGCTGTTTCTCACCTCTTGATGATGTTTTTCCTGACTACTGCTCACCCAGGGACTGGAGGTGCTGTTCCTCTCCATAAAAGCTTCCCAAAATATCCCACATGCCCTTCCTCCTGGCCCTACATCAAACTGCTTGCCATTCAAAATTGGTGCATGGGGCGCCTTTGTTTCTTGCATACAGCTGTTTCATCTGCAAATCCAATCAGCTTGAAAGCAAATTTATGTTGGTCACTGGTCTAACTTGTATCATAGCCAGGAGTCTCTTGGTACTGGAGTAGCAGGATAGAGATCTGCACATGGAGGGGTTGCACATTGTGAACAGAGCACAAAAGGAAAAAAATGAGGGATTTGGTCTGATCTTTCCTCCTCTATAAATGATTCATCTCTCCATGTTTTGCCTGTAAATTAGATAATGGGCTCTTGCACAAGCCAGGTGGTTTCTCTCAGGCTGTCCAGTAATACTGGCTGGTGTACCAGCCAATGGAGCATTCTTTGGTCTGTTTCCTTCATCACACTAACCTTCTTTTCCTTTAAATAGCTCTTCTTTCTATTGTATTGTATTCCTCTACAGTTGGATTTTTACATCTTTCTGCCAAATAACATGAGAAACAATTGCAAACAGAATCACAGCCCTATGAATAATTGAATATGTTCTTGATTGTTTGAATTGGAAAAAGATTACTATTAAGATCAGTGGGAATTCCTGTAAATTCAATTTTATATACAGAAAAATACTTCCCTCATGTCTAAATGGAATACTTCGTTTCATATTGATACATTTCAAAAAGCTAACAGGAGATATCTATTTATACATAGAAATTCAATTCCTACAATAAAAGCTGTTTTGATTGTAGAAACACTTTGCTTTAAAGTTTTGCAGCAAGTCGTTTCAAGATTTGATAGTTTTAGTGCTCTGCTTTCTGTTAGTGAAGGCGATCAAAATGAATGCAGAAAATGCTGTGTTCAACTCGAATTGGTAATTTGCGGTAAAAGCATTTCATCTCCTGTTTGAAAGAAGTTTCTTTGTGATGACAACCTAGAATAAATGTGAAAAATTTGCTTCAGGCCTCAGTTTGTCCTTTGGCAATGTGGATCCACACTGTGGATGGATTTTTCCTATGATCTCTTCTGAGGCAGCCCTGAAACATACTGGAGCATGCTGTCTGGCAGCCTTTTAGCTTGTATAATGTGAAGTGCATGAACTTGTCTACATGTGAACTTTTAGTCTGGTAGAAATTGCACCTATTGCAATATAAGCTGGATTTTAAACTGTGTAAAAACTTGCTGTATGAACTGTCATGGCTTAATAAAAATAACAACAACAACAACAACAAAGGAACAGAAATTTTTGTTACAGTTTGCTAAATCCATTTAAAAATGGTGAACTGACAATAAATAGACCACACATGCAAGAATACTTATCTGACCAAGTTATTATCTTGCAACAATACGGTCATGTAATATCTTAAGAGTGTCATCTGAAGGCTGAGAAAAGTTCTAGGCCCTTAAAAGCAATGTTCTAGGCCCTTTAAAGTCAAACTATGCAATGGAATAAGAGACTAAGTTAGAGGCTAGACCTTTTCCTTCTTACATTAAATTCTGTACACAAATATGAAATAACCATTTCTTTTCCACTGTGATGTCTAGCCACATGTCCTTAATACTTTTCTTCTATGGTAAGTAATATTTTCTGTGGTCTTAGTCTTACGTAAAAATTATGTGGAAAAATCACTGCATACCTCCTAACACATTTTTTATGATGCAATGATCAAGTCTAAATTTTTACACCTCAATTAAGCTGAAAATATTCTTAATATATTTAGCCTTATTCTGCTCACCTTTACTGAGGATTTTATTTTCAGGCATATATGCTCCAGCTAAGTCTTTAATTTGATTAAAGAATAATACCCATGACCTTGTTCCACTCATTTTATGCTCTACATAAATTAAGAAGTGTAGTAGTCTGTCAAACAGTTATTCTAAGAAGGGACAGAAATAGGGAAATCAGTAGCTAATGGATTTCACAATGTTTTTCTTTATCACAGTATTTCTGTGTCATTGTGAAACAATGTATCTACCTCTCTTCTTTCTTTCCACATGAAGAGTGTCTTTCATGTGAGTGACAGGAAAAATACATAGTCAAGAACTGAGAAGAAACCAGGAATGAACCACTGTGGCTAACAATACACCAGAGTTGTTTTCCAAAGAAAACACGGGAGGCAGTTCAAATGGCACCTGAGCCCCCTCAGCACAGTTCCCAGCATCTCCCACCCCCAGCACTCTTCAGACAGCTGTGGGTAATTAGATGGGGTCTTGAACAGAACCAAAGAGCCCTTCTTAGTGTCATTTCTTATCACAGAACTCTTAACGAAGACCTGATGTTGCTGGACAAATACTTGTTACCCTGCTCCTTACTGGCTGACATAAGCTACCAAGAGTTTTGGCTCCCATCTCTGTGCTATTGAAAAGTTACTTTTATATCTTCAGCTTCTTGCAATCCCTTGAAACTAACGTACATGCATCTTTGCATGTAATTTTGGGGTCTGTGGTATCTTTTAAACATAATTAAAGATGATTAACCAAATTTTGTTCATCTTGTAAAATTTAAGAATGTAATGAATAATTAGAAATACAAAATTAAATTGTCTTGGGAAAAACAGCACAGCTCAAATAATTCTGAAATGGCACTGTTGAACAATTAGACACTGTTAAATGAAATGAACAAATGTCTAAATTAATTTTAAAAATCCTGAAAAACTTCTTTTGCCAAAGAACTAAAGTTCTGTGTTCAACAGAATAGTAGGCAAAAAGTAAAATTTAGTGAATCTTAAAATCTTACAGTAAACCAATGTGAATCCCACAAGTCTGAAAAAGTGAAAATATGAGACTTTGATTTTTTGCATTTGTGAATGTTTAGTACTAAATCACCTTCTTGCTGGTCAGTGCCTTCAGCTATATTAAGGTAGGCTTCTGGAATTAGGCATTGGTAAAGACATGCTCTAAGACAGCAAGGAAGAAAATAAAAGTGGAGTGAAAAGAAAACTGCTTGCCATGGAAAGCCTGCCGTGCCAAGTATTGATTGATAGAAACAAGAAAACCTCCCAAGTTGATTCCAAACCTCATAATTTTACTCTAGCACTAAGAAGCTGTATAGAAAAAACAAAAACAAAAAACAAACAACAAAATGAAACAAACAAAAAAACCAACAGGAACAACAACAGCACATTTTGATAGCTAATGGTGCAGAGTTATGAGAAATTATATAAATATTAATACATTTTAGTCATTGCTAGAAAATAGATAGATTCAGTGAGATATATCCCCACTGGGATATTAAGAGCATCAAATATAAATGGTCAAATCTTATGTTTTGCTTTAAAACTCAATGAAAGAGCAAAAATACAGCATGCCAAGTAGAAGAAGTTCTATCTCAGAACAAAAGACACATTTGTTTTTTCAAGACCCAGCATCAACTTAAACATGAAAGTTTATCTGGATCCATACTTGAAGAAATACTAAAATACATATGAGTGGTACATAGCAGGATCACATTTTCAATGAAGTTTTAATAAAAAGGAAGATATTTAGCTAGAAAATACAAGGGTGACACGGAAGAAAGCAGAAGAGGCAGATCTACATTCTTCTTAGCAAAAGGAGGGCCTCTAATCTTCATTCATTTTAGTACAGCATCAAAAGAACTATTGCTGTGTCTTCATAAAAGTAAATACAAGTCCTCGTGTTTTAAAAGCTGGGATTCTCACCCTGAGGATTATCAGAGTATATAGATCTCATTATTTGGTGTGGAAATAAAAAAACAAACAACAATTTTACAATAAAAAAACAAACAACATATTCTATATGCCATTGTTTGCATCATCAGGGGAAGCTTAAGAAGCTTTGAAGTAAAATAGACACAATTTCATGAAATTGGCATGAAAAAGAAAAACAATTTTACTAGGGGGTGTAGAGAGGTGGGTTGACACAATCTGCATTCTGAAAACCTGCATTTAAAGTTAGTGAGTTACCATAAAGCCTGGACTGCAGCAAGTGGATCTCAAAAGCTAAAGTACACTGAGATAGTAGAAAGCATGGTAAAATTTGTCAATGCCTAAAATGCACTTTTTGCAACCCTGTAAATACTTCCAGATATTTTCATTAATGTTTTTATTGTTATGTCACTGAAAGTGCTCACAGCTTTACAAGTTGCTTAGCTTGGAGAAATCAGAGCTGTGGAGTTCGAATAGTAGAAAATTATTCTCTGTAAAATCCTGTTTTATTACATGGAGCCTATTTTGCTGGAACAAACAAAGCATGTCCAATGTCATCAGCAGAAGAATATTTTAAGCTTTGTCTGAGACAAATTTTGCCGAGCAGGAATAGCTGGCTTTAGCATTTCATTTGTGCCAGTGTAGTCAGTATCTGATCCAATTTGGATAGAAAGTGGCTTTTCCAAATGTTTAGCAGATGGAAGGATGGTGAGTAGTCACGAGAAACAGGTTATTTCTATTACAGTAAATTGCTTGACAAACCAGGTATTCCTCCACTGCCATTGACAGATATCATTATAGTGCAGAGTGTCTATGAATCAGGTGGACTACTGTCAACCCAAGAGCAAGGTCTCTCACTCTGCCCAGTGCTGCTTTGTAAAAACCAGTTGCTTTCCAAACGAGTGAGCTCATTGCTCAAGGGCACAGTTACATTCTAAAGAGCTTTCCTGGCACATTCAGCCGTCTCTTCAGAGCAGGGTAAAGCTCATGGAGTGGAACAGGAGACCTTGCTGCTAAGGACTTTATGTTCAGGCCTCTCTGTATTTCATTGCTATTTTGAAAATTTCTTGTATGAAGGAAATATTTCATAATACTGCTGCTGCTTTTAATATTAAACATAAAAAGTACAAACAGGAAAATAACAGAATTAGTGTCTCTTTCTTTTCCATACAGCCACTTGTAATTTGCTCGGCATGAGAGCTGCCAGACACTTTGACTCATGCAGTCAGAACTAATATACCAGTGTAAAAATAAGAGATGACTGAGACAGCAGGAAGTGTTCCAGAAAAGCAGTCTGATCTTCACACAGCTTCTTTTCTTCTTTCTTCTACTTGGCATGCTGTATTTTGCAGCTCATTAGTTATCATATGTTCACTTTGTTCTCTGATTGTCCTGATAAATACCTCTAGTAAAGAAGAGCACAGCTCAGAGAATCTGCCTTCCCATTTTAGGTGCACTGAAGAAATTACTTTTAACTCCATCGTCCTTTGTTCCAGATTGAAGTTGTATTTTTGGGATCCTCATCTCATACTCCATTTGCTGTTGCTTACTTAAAAAAAAAAAAAATCAAAGAAATTATAGCAATAGTACAATCAGTTTAAGCTGATTGGATCTCTACTCTTTCTTGGATCTAGGCCATATCCATCACATTATTTTATACATGCAGTGACAAATGCATCAAAGATTGTAAATTTGGAGTACTCACTTAACCCTGATCTGCTTCAGTGGCTGTAGAGTACTCAGTCGCCTGGCTCTTTACCAATTGAATATAGAGCAAATTCTCGAAGTTTTTTAGAAATATCAAAATTAATTTTCTGATTTCTTCCCAACTCAGCAGGGAGAAGTTTTTATAAGTTTTAAATTTTCATTTTTAGAAGACTTGAATACTTTCTTATGTAGTATTAGAGTAGAACTCTCTATTAGCTTTATTTTGCTAATTTTAGCATGGCAATTCACAGCTGTCTGTGATGGCAGGAAGATTTATGCCCTAGTATATATCAGCCATTTAAAGCTTTCTGATGCTGAGAGCACTGTTGCCACTGTGCTTCCAACCAAATAAAACCAAGGAGGGATAACTTGGAAAGCAGCACTGAAGGTGCAGTGTGATCATTATGAAGCATTCTTCCCGCTTCTGTATCCAGAAAATCATCACTAGGTGACAGAAATATACCACAGGCTTAAACCATAGCAAGAACCTATTTGGAAGGGCAAAATGTGCTCTCTTGCCATTTCTCTGTCCTCTAGCTCTCTTACAGATACCCTCACCTCATTAGTTTTATTTATTCTTCAGGTTTAGGTACAGAGTTTCTCAGTGTTTATATAAAGCTACAGCAGTGTCCGATGCTATACTCCCAGGGATTCAGTATGTGGAGAGCACTTGCAGGCAGATAAGCTTGAACCCTCCAAGATTTTATATTCTGATCTCAAGAAGGCTCAGCATGTCTGATCTCCTGTTGGTCATCTTTTTTATGTACACATGTTTCCTCTTAATATGCAGTAACAAATATATCTGTATTTAAGTCAGTTCTTTAAATGCCATGGGAATTGTGTTGAGAGCAGTTCCCACATTTCAACAGAAATGAAAAATTAGAAACTGGGAAGAAATCCAATACATATGAATTATGCTTCTTCACTTTTGCTGGTTTCCATTTGCAAAGAGCCAGAGCTGGTAATGCCACTCTGAAGATTAAAGTCTAGTGCTCCAGTGGAACTATCTTCTGTCTCATTATTATTCCCAGTTCTTACAAAATGTTACAATAATAATGAATATGAATAATTAAACAAAATAATGTTAACTTCAATATCACAATAGTATTTGCTTTAGGAAAATGTACCGGAGAAACTTACAGCCTAAACTTGCAGCTGCCCAAAAACATTTTCCCCATTAGAGTTGTTCTGCAGCACAACTCTCTCAAGCATGAGAATTTATATTCCTGCCAAGTTTTTGACCATTATAGTTCTTTGTTACAATTTTAGATACCCATAGAAATAGCTCAACCCAAAACTTTTCCAGCTCCTCATCTTTATAATATCATATGTAAACAAGAAACATTGACCAGTATTGTCTTGTGAGAACATTCCTAAAATGTTAAATGGTTTGTAGTCTGCCAGAGAACTCACAAAACTATCTGACAAAAAGTTGTTAAAACATATGAAAAGCCTTTTGAAACTTCTTTGATAATAAAATATCAACTTAATATTTTAATTATAAGGAGATGGAGCTATCCACTTTGAATCTGAAATACAACCTGCATAAGTGTCTAACAAGAGAATGTCTTGTTCAGTTTCAAAGAACAAAGAGTAATCAGAAACCTGGTTTGTCTCATTGTTTATATTCTTTATATTCATTATTCTGCCATTGTGATGATACTTTAAAGTGGCTAAATGAAAGAAAACATACATATTGTCTGTCTGAACCAAGCATCTAAACCCTAGTTGTACTGCTCTTTTGGTTGTCCTTGTGGTTCCCCAGATGTTAATGTTCAAGATTAAATGTCTGCCAGCACTAGCTGGGTGTGAAGCTCCATTGTTTAAGTGAACACTACATCTACATGATGTGTTACCACTGAATCTGACTCTATGAAAGTTCCCTAGGACATGCCTTATTTTAATCTGAATCCAGAATAAAAAAGTCTGCCTTTATTTTCTTAGTACACACTTAGTTCTTATACAAATGCCAAATGTTTTGAGTCTCTTCATTTTCATGAGCATTTTTGCTTTTTATTCTATCACTTTGTTGAGACAAAGCTCTGAAAAATGAAGGAATCCCTAGTCTCAAATATCTTCATGCAAAATGAATGACTGGTATTACAGCTAAAGTAACTACAGATCCTATGAAGAATAATTTTTCCAAGATCTGATGGTAAAATAGAATCCATGGGGCCTGTACTCTAAGGGGGCAATGAAATATCAGCAGTGCAGTATTGGAGGAGTAATATTTGTGCATAAGTACTGACATCCCCTCTTCTGAAACTTGCCAGATCTCAGAATTCCACAGTGCTCTTCTGTTCTGGTTTGTTTCTTTACATTAAATAAATTAAAAGACATCATCAAAACATCCAGGATTTGTATGCTTCTCTAATAACAGATAACTATTATAAAGGATAGTCTCAGCTTAGTCATCTTAGTCTGAAAGTCTCTCTAGTTCTGTTCTGGTATTTCCCTAGAATGCCTCAAATCTTCAGAAAAAATATCTGAACAATAGATACAGATCTGTAGCATTTAGCCAAAATTTAGCTGTCTCTTTGTAAACTCTATTGTGCCAGTATTTTGGAAGACAATGTAAGTAAGACTATATTAGTTCATTGTTCAACTTTTAACTTATCCAAAGACACGGTGAAATGCTTTACAAATAAAGGACCATAGTCCTAATGTATGTCCTGCATACATTATGAGCAAATAAACATAGTAGTTTATATAAGCCCAAGTTTTAATACTGAGTCTTTTGCAACAGAAGCAGAGCCCATGAATTTCCAGTCATGCTTACAAAAGACTAGCATAAGATCCTTAGTTGAGAAGATGGCAAGTACCTTCCAGCACAGATCACAGTCACGACCACGAGATGGATTTCAGACAGTGGCCAAAGGTTCAACAGGATCCCGTGTAGCAGCATAGAGGTTGTCTGCTGTACTCCCCTGCTAATCTGTGCTGATCTGAGCATTTGTGACTCCGTTGAGTTGTTAACCAGCAGTAGTTCAAAGGCACTACCCAGCAGGTTAAGGAATTTCTGGGGGAAAAGAGAAAAGGTAGAGAAATCCTGATTGGAGCTGGCTAAATAAATTTTATTTGTCGTTATTTATTCCATGTGACAAAAAGGTCTTTTTCATTTGGGCTCCTTTTTTTACAAACTCCAGTGACAAAAAGAAAAAAACAACATCCCCAAACCCCCAAGACCCATCTAACTCCCCTCCCCGAAAAAGAGAACCAATAAACATGAAAAAAGCAGGGGCAGAGGAATGTCCTGTAGGAAGAGGAGTCTATCTGCGAATCCCGGAAGCAGAAATAAATGTATTCGTAAAAAAAGGGAAAACAAATTGAGAAGACAAAACTAGACTGAAAACAGCTACGTGAAATGGCTGTACAAAATGTTTATTAAAGATTTTAAGGTAATCTTTGGAAAATGTCCAGAACGACAGGCCCCAAGATGGGCTTTTAAATGTTTTGGGTGATTTTAATCACTAGTAATGAGAGTTTCCCAATATTTACCTTGTGAAAATTCTTTATAGTTGTAGAGGAGGATTGGTCAGAAATACTCCTGAATTTAACTATTCCAGTGGCAGATTAAAAGTTTGCGTACTGTGAAAGCAAATCTTCCTGCTCAGGCAAAAAGATGTGAAAATTCAAGCTCCAAAGGCTGGTCAAATAAGGAGTATAAGCATGTTTTAGACAAGTCTTCTTGTACAAATTAAAAATTCTGTTCATGTCTCTGCCAATCTATCCTTTTCCAGGAATATGAAACTGAGATCTTCCAAATTTGGCTTTGCATGTTTTTAGCAGCTTTTTGCAACTGGACCTGACATCCAAACTGATACCATAGCTCTGTTTTTCTTCACTGGGTTACTGCAGATTGATGACAGATTGCAAAACAGCTTTATATGGAAAGAGTTTCAAAAAGCCTCCCAAACTGTTAGCAATTTATTTATTTTTCTCCTTACTGTGGAAATGTGTTGGCTCTGTACTGCAAGGTAGCATCTTTAGCTGGCATCACTCAGCCAGTTCCAGGCCATTTGGTTCTATATAGCAAAGCTCTGGCAGCCCTCTGAGCAAGCTCCAGAAAGGAACCCCTTGAACCTTCACATTCTTATCTTCATGGTGTTGCTGTTATCGTCTCAGTAGAATCAAGATGTAGACACTTCAAATCACATGAAAGACATGAAATAAATATATAGAAGGGTAATATTTATGGAATCTATACCCATACTCTGTCATCAAAACCCAGTCATTATGCGTGCTCTTGGTGAACCAGAGCCCATTCCTGTTCTGCCTGCAGTGTGGCCCTTTCCCCCCCTCTTTTCTCTTGGATTTGTTCCCATGGCACCTGACAGAGTGTTGGCCTGAGCAGGGCTGAGAGCAGTAGACGGGAGGAGCAGTTGGGTGGGGGAGTGCCCCATCATGAGTTGCTTCTCTTCACCACCCTGCACATTGTGACAGCCATGCACAGATCCTGCCTTGGAGCAGACTGGGGGACAAGGAACAGTTACTGGTCCACTTCTTGTGACAAAGCAAGAGGTGAGCCAATCCCCCTATGTGCAAGTTGCTGTGCAAACAAAGCACTGCTTCTAACCCGAATAGCAGGGTACTGTATAAAAAGATAACCCAATGGGAACTAGTAACTTTTTCTTGATATTTACAGGAAAATGTGAGAGGTTTTATCCACAGTTGCTCAAAAAGAGGTTTTGAAGAAAAAAGAATCAAAGAAATGGTCATATATACAGGTAATTTTTACTCACGGAGTTAAAACTGACCATATGGAACAAGGTTTCAGTGTCTGAGGTAATCTCAGAATCAACACATAATGTTGTCACATCTCAGATCTGATTTCAGTAAAGACAGGTGGTTAATGAGGTGGTTCACCTCAGACCTATGCTGCGCTTTCTGCTTGCAGATGTAAAGACCCTCTCTGTCTTTGTGGTTATCTTCTTCGGTGCAGCTAAGAAGCTGAGCTACTTCCAATTTCTTTTTTCTTAGTATTATCTGTATATATATTATACCTTAGTGGTGTGCTAGTCTAATTAACTTTTTTATTATTCTACCATCAATATGTTCAGTTCCTTTGAACTCAGGTCTTTGAAAAATAATGTTTCTCTAGAGCTTGATTCTTTGATGTTCATCTTTCTCTGGGGATTAACACGTAATGCTTCCAAATATGTGAATTCATTTTTAACCTCTTCACTTTATTTAAATATATTCTCATTTTGCCTTTGCAAAAATAATGACCAATTTCAACACGAGATAGGCTAACTCCAAAGTGTCTTCCCAAAGAAATGGCAGCTCCAGTGCAACGATTTCACTTAACAACAGCAGTCCCAGGGAGCTGCTCAAAATCCATTGGCAGGGCCTATCATAGATTCATAGAATCATTTGGGTTGGAAAAGACCCTTAAGATGACTGAGTTCAACGATAAATGCACACATGGTGTGGTGGCAGTAACAAGAACACTGTGTCAGAATTGGGCTTCCTCTGGATGAATGTTGCTGTCCGTCACAGGAAAAATAGCTTTACCTGGTTTTGGGAAAATCACCTGCAATTTAAAATGTAAATAAAAACAAAGTATGTAACTTGATGGGTAAGCATCTTAAAATCTCATGCTAGAGCTGTGCAGACAGAAGGTGCACAAATGTAACTTTCTGAACCCCTTTAAAACTGGAAATAGTCATAAATAACTGTGTCCGCACATGCTCTTCCTTCTGTGTAACTTCTTATTTAGTCAGAGTCACTCATTGCATGCAGCACTCAGCTCAGTCATTGAATAATTGCCTTGCCAGGTTTTGTTTGTTTGTCTGATATGTCTCCCCTGCAAACTCTCACCCTTGCTGCTGGATAGT
The DNA here is from genome assembly GCF_009819655.1 of Sylvia atricapilla. NCBI lineage: Eukaryota > Metazoa > Chordata > Aves > Passeriformes > Sylviidae > Sylvia > Sylvia atricapilla. The sequence continues at coordinate 14,726,098 of NC_089146.1, forward strand.
CCACCACCTCTTTAGATCTGGGATGCATCACTGTATATTGAATTCCCTGGATTAAGGGCCAAAATTTAGCACCCAACACCCACAAGAGTGTCTGTTACCCATGCGCAGAAATTTAGGGAAATTAAAGCTTCTGAAGACAAGGAAATAAATGATAGGGAAGGAACTTGATCCTGCAGGGCACCAGTGAGGATTATTGCGTGCATTTTGACAAGGCAAATGTAACAAATGATGGAAGAAGGCACAGACAAACTTATTCTTGCATGATTGGCCTTTTGTAGGTCCCTAGGGATGCATGCCCTTGATAATCAGAGGCAGATGGAAGAATGTACAGACAAGCATTCATCTGCTCAAAGGAGATCATCGTTCCACTCAGACTTTCCTAAATGTGCTCATTCACTGCCCACAACTTGAACTCCTTTTAACCTGCACGCTGGCAAACAGTGGCTGGAGCTGAGATTAACTTCTCCTTGGGGCACAGGGATCTACTTCAGCCACACAGGACATGAAGTGCAAATCATCACGTCCCGTGGGACATATCAAGGAGCTGCCGGCTCAGAGAACACAGGCTGAGCCATCAGTCACATTCCAGCCTCAGAAAACACTGATTACACACCAGATTTGCAAGCAAACAAAACCAGTAATGCTCTTTCTTCAGATGAGCTTGACTGTGGGCACATACTGAAGCCTCCTGCTAAGTCAGATAGACTCCGTCATCTCCTTATTCATAAAATACATCTTCAATTGTTTCAAGTCTGAAATGATTCCAGAATAATTTTAAGTTATTTTACCATCCAACATACATTTGCAGCTACCTTTTCTTCATAATTGCTAAAAAAAAACCATGCATGCTTTTAAAAGTTTTTTTCAATGTGCTGGTTCATCTAAAAGGGCTTAAAAACTTTGAGACATATCTGCTTCTTTTCAGCAAGTCCTCAGCTTTCTGTTTCATCATTAGTACTGAACACTTACCTTGGAAGATAGATATGAGAAAGACAAAAATACTTTCATGCTGCAACACTGATTTCATTGATGAAAAAATTGGAAATTAAGCATAGTGCCAGAAGGTAGGGATAGATTCAAAAGCTAAATGCTTTCCAGTACTTTCAAACATAAATATCTGTTAGATGAAAGCACAAGACAAGAAAAAGGAAAGACCATATGGTTTCAATGCTGTCTATGTGAAAACCGTGCCACTCTTAAAAATAGTTAACTGATGATCTTTCTGAATTAGATGAGACAACTTCCTGTCATTGAGAGGAAGACTACATGATACTGCATGCCACACAGCATGTTCTAGAAAAAAGAAATCCTTACATGAAAAATCTTATGTATGTAAATAAATTATTCTACTGATTCTAACAGCTATTTTTATAGACATTCTTGTGTTTTATTGGTTGCTTGGGAAGAGGAAGAAATAAGATAAAAGAACTACAGGAAGAATCAGTTATGTCCCAAAAATGGATTTCCTATAAATTGTGTAAACATTTTATACTGTAAACGCATTTTAAATAGGTTTAAATATTAGCTTTTCAACAGAATATTTACAAGAAGTTTCCCCCCCCCTAGTTTTGGCTCTCATGGAACAAAGAGTTCATAAGTCTCTGCAGCCTGTCTCTGAGTTTGACACATTAAAAAACACTGATGGATCTCAGATTCCTTACCTAATGCAAATATTCCTGAATGCAAAGGTCAACTAAGTTGCAGAAACAAAAGCACTGGACAAGGTTTCTGGGACAACCTGGCAGGATTGCACTATGTGGGATTTTCAAATTTTAGAAACTGATGGTTACCCACTTTTGGGTCACCTTTGGGACCCAAATATATCTCTGCATGTTTTTCTGGAAGGAGGGGAGAAAACCTGGACCTGATTTTGAGTATTTTCTCTTAATTCCCTACAATCTCGTAGTTATCAGCAGGAACTTGTCAGCCTAAAGTGGTTGTGGCATTGGCTTGTCTGCAGGTACTGGAGTCCCTTGGAACCACTACTTAGGGTCTGCTTTCACTCTTCTGCCTTGGGAAATCTGGTCTGCTGCTAAATCACTCTGGTCTGTGAGACCCTCTGTGAAACCTTTTCTCTCCACAATCCACATGATGACAACCTCTGATCTTATCAAGCATATTGGTCTTCCTGAGTTTTACGTTGTGCACAGGACTGTGACAGAAGTTTGGAGCTTGATTTTGCAGCCACATCAATGTACATGTGAACCAAGTGAAATCACTTGTAGAATTTTGATTTGTACTTGAGGGCAGTGCAAGGGCTCAGGCATTTGGAGCTGCATGACTGAGCAGCCTTCCCCGCTGCTCCTGGCAGCCTTCAAAGCCCATAAGTCTCCAGTGTCATTCACAGCATTTTTCCTGTAATACTGAAAGGAAAATAAGACTGCATCCACCAAACCTAAGCACTGAGGTTTTGCTTTGCATAGGTCTCCACCAAACTTTTTGACTCCATTCAGTCATTATAAGGGAAATATACAATTCCCACTTGGGGTGGTCAAAATAATTCCAGCACACATTTTGGTAGGGAGAGAGAGTAGTAACCAACCCAATAACCAACAAAATTAAAAAACTCTCTGAAGGGCCAGAGTCATCATCAGTGTCTGGGCCAGGTTTTCTGTATTCATGCTAACAGACATTCATGGTTGTAGTGGTGTGTCCAGCTGCTGAGGGATAGAGGCAAAGAGGTTGAAAACACAACCCAAATCCTAGCTCTTTACTGTGTTACGATAACACGGTATGGCTGACAAGTGGAAAGGAATATAATTATATAAATATATATATATATATATATATATTTATATATGCAGCTTTCTGTTTATCTTATGCAGATATAATTATTGTTATTTTTCATTTCTAATGGATTAGTCAATAATCTCCCAAGGGATGGTAAACTTCAGCAAAATCAACTTAGCTCTACAAACTGAACTCCTAAATGAGCTGAACATTTACTTTGGTGTTTCCTTATACAAGTCACTATTTTGCAACAGGAAGTCTCATGTTAAATAAAGAAAATGTTAACTGGAAAAATACAAGCTACACTTTGTTTTGAGAAAGGCCTTGAAGTCCTTGTAGAGTAGCAAAAGGATGTAGCTTCAGTTTTTTCTCATATCTGCATGCAGTAACTAAAAATAGTGAGAAAATTGAAGCACTTTAAAAAGAAAGAAAGGATATTTAAGAAGAACATATGATCAAAAAATTAAAAGGGAGTTTACATCCCAACACACTCAGTCCTATGTAAGAGATCTACCTTGATCATTGAACAAAGACCAGAGCCCAGATGTATAAAAGAAACAACTAAATTTCTCTCACAATTATCACAATAAATATTTATTTTTCTCAGAGTTATTTTTACTTATTCTCTGAACATAAATTCATTACTTTAATATTGATCTATGAAAAACTATAAGCTTTTCATCAAGAATCTGAGGGTTTCAGCTCATAGAGTGTTTGTCTGTCCTTTATGCTGGACTGAGCAGAAAATATCCTCTGATCAAAACACAGGCACACCAAGAATGAAACAAACCCAAATAACTCTTGGGAGGTGAAAACATAAACCGTATTTTCAGCGTCTATTTCTGTCTTAACAACAGCAGCTAGATAAGCTCAATCCATTCTTGCCATGATGTGAAAACAGAAATGTTGGATACTTTAGAAAGTGGGCATTAACTTGGACTCTTAAAAAAAATTTCTTTATCCTCTGTCTATGCAATGTGAAAGTAATACCTCTTGCATTTCTGGTATTTGTCTGTGTTTTGTTCTGAAACTAACATCTTTCTTTTTAACCTTATTTTGAAATGTCCATTTATTAATGTTGAATTCTTACAGTTCTGCTTTTTTCTGTTCCTCTCTTGTCCCTTAAGATATAAATCCAAAACTTTATACATCAGACATCTAAACCCAAAGCCTTTATTAAAGTTAATGAGGATTTAAGTAATCCCAAGGCCTTGCTTTTTGTTTTAACTTTTGCTTGTCCTCTAAAGTGCACCACAGTGATCATCTTTGAATTCCTAAAGGGCCTGTTACAAAGGAAATTCTGAATCAAAGGACAGCAGTCTTCTTTTTATAGGACACTATCTGAATGAAGAGAGAAAAGGGATTGATATCCATGGCCTTGTATTGAAAAGCTGGTGCAAATGCTGTCATTAAAAAACTTAATCCTTTTTAGCAGCTGAAATTATATAGGGAAACAGCCCCTGTGGTAGCAGGATCTCTTACAGAGCTTAGTCTTCAGTGAGGAATGCTGACAGGGAATTTCATTCTGCACTTCAATGATCCTGCAGTAGAAGATGATAGTGTCTATTCCACTATATTTCCTTGTCTTTCTTCTGCGGTGTCTGGATATTGAGGTGAAAAAAAAACAGGTTCATTTTGGCTAGCTCTTACTCCAAAAAGTCAGCATTTCTTGTGAGGAATGCAAAAATGAGTGTGATTTGAACACATTTGAATACATTTGTCTGACTCCTTTAAAGACCTTGCCTAAAAATCATGGAGTGATCAGGAATGTTAGAATATACAAAAAAAATTAAAGTAGAGAAGTATCCTACATAACAAAATTCAGAGTAAGAATGAAACTCTGTTTTGGAGGACAGTTGTGCTGAGTAGTAAGTCACAGTCTGTGTGGGTCATTCCTGTTTAACCAGAGTTTCTTGCTGATATGGTCACTTTTTGTTGTTGTTGTTGTTGTTGTTGTTTTTGTATTTATAGGCAGATCCCAAAAATACCTGAATAAGGATTGGATTATCTCAAGATACTGGATAAATGTTATAACATATCAGTCAATTAGAAACCTTATTTTCACTCCAACGGAGCAGCAGAAAATCTACACTATTATAATAACAGCTATTTGCTCAGCAGGTTTACTTAATGGAATGATAAGAATTAAGAGAGAAAACCCTGCTGCCTTAGCGCAGCAAGAAATAATTCCCATGGCATGAAAAAGAATTTGAGAGGATAAGACTGCTAAATATGGCAATTTACTCAAGTAAATTTTCTAGAAAATCAATATATTTTAGTTGAAAACACTGAAAGCACAATTACTAATTAAGAATACATATAGTCAGATGCTCATAAGCTAACTTCCAGGAGAGCACTCATAGGATGACACAAAATGCCCGGATGATGCTGGTTATCCTGTTCATACAAAGTTGTCTTTTATTTCTGTGAAGCCAACAGCTAAATATAGTTGCATATATAATTAGTAGTCAGCAGCTGAGCATATATTTACACAAATATAAACTTACAAATATTGTAGCACTTATTATTAACATCATAAGAAATGCAGTGCTCTCTGCATTTCTGATTTCTTGTTATTGAAGCGGATTAGATTTAGCTTCATCATTTAATTTTGCAATAAGTCAAAAATAGAAGTAACTTAACAAGAATTTTGTTCCCTCAGTAACCCCTATTCAAAATGAAAATGCAATACTTGGTCTGTAGATTTTGAGTAAAGTTTGTGTTCCTCTCGTAAAAGAGTTTTCTTATCTATAAAACTGCCACACTTCAGGGTGATTTCAGAGTAGATAGTTCACAGCCTTCTTTGACTCCCTGCTGAAATGAAACTTCATTTCAGAATATAGTATGTCCATGATTTCTGAACATTTTCACTGAAAACTTATCAGACTAGATGTTAGGCTGCATTCTGGTTTATGACAGTAAGCATTGTGCTCCAGAGGGGAAAAAAAATTCCTATAAAAGTATTAAATTTTTTTGCAAACTGCTCATGCAACTCACAGGGATACACTGGAGTGTCTAGAGCAAATCAGGCTAATTTTGAAGCCAGTGCATTTAAACTAGAGAGACCTGAAAGCCAAAGATGCCAGCAGGGAGGTCCACAGCTCAAACACGGACCCACAAGCACAAATCATCACCTAAATCACAAATCAATGCCAGGTGGGAGCTGAGCTGTTGACTTCCCTCCATGGCACAATAGGGATTATTTGGCCAGAACACCTTGGTGGCTCCTGTTACAGACAGCCATGAGGACCAGAACTGTCATCACTCAGTCAGAAGGCCACTTTTCAGGAATTGCAGAGGAGCAGAAATTTTACACTGAAAATGGGATGTCATTCTCCAGCTATCCATATGGACCCCAGAATTCGTTTCATTGTTTGCGTGCAGAACCCAATTCTTTCTAATCTTTTAACTGCAATCGTTATACTGAACACAAATATAACTAAGTGTAGGCAGAAAACTCTTTGCTGTGTGTCAGGAGAGTATCCCATAGAAATAGATTAAGAGCTGTTCTAGAAAACCAAACAAGCCTTTAAATTAAATGCAGCTTCACTTTGAAGCTGGTGTACAAAGCGTTTTTGGTGCCTTTGAGATGCCTTTCTCTAAACAGAGGTTCTGATTGTGGCATTCCTGTGCAGAGCAGTAACAACATGGGTTTACTCTCTGTTTGATAAAGTTGCGTGCTTTAAGTCTGACAACATTCCCCGTACCATGCTGCCTATCAGTACTTTGAACAAAGTTCTATTTTTTCACTTCAAAACAGTGCTGATGCATTATTAATCCGGGAATAAAATTGTAGATTATCAAATGGTACTTTGGAATTTTCTCCGAAAACACTGAGTTTTACAACCCAAATTTGAAATTTCTTAACAGTTTCTAGTTAAATACTGAACATTATTTCCACAGAGACACTATTGTGCAGTCAGTCACAATACAAGCTTAACAATATTTAAATGAAAATTCTGTTATTTCTGTTAAGTGTAACCAATTGTTATTCTTACTACTCCAATCTGAGGACCAAGAATTCAGCAAACTTCAAGGAAGCTTTACAAAATGAACATTAGCTAACAACATAAGGTTCTCTCTTCAGGAGAGTGAAAGAAAGACTGGCAATTAATATAGCCATGGAATAATCGTCTGTTGAACAGTCCATTCAAAATATTTCTCAAATTATTAATGGACCCTAACTGAGTTTTCTTTTGGCAAATTTTCAGTCATATCAAAGCTGTTCCCCTTAGCTGATAAAAGACATCACATGTAAACAATTAGTTAAATAAGAATTTGTAAAAAGAACAGGAAAAAATGTTGAGAAGATACTTAGGAACCTTATTTTACATATTTTTTTTTTTTTTAATCCTGACTTCTTCGTGTCCTACATGAATGCAATTTGGCTGAACATTAGAGTTGCATGGATCTGGATTAGCTAATTTACTGAAATAGCTAAATCACACTCTGGACATGTCTCTCTCTTCTGTCAGTTGTAAAGAAGCCTTAGAGGAATACAAATCTTAATTCAAGGACTTCCTCTAAAATACAGATGCTCAGTGTGATTGATCTGTGCCTCCTTTTATGGTGGGGTGGTCCTTCCAGGCAAAGCCCAGCCAGATAATCACTTTGATCTAACTGTGCTGCTGATTCTTGACAACAGGCAGCCTCTGTTTCCCCTCTCAGTTTCACAGAGCTCATCCCTATATCAAAGAAAAAGAAACTATGGCAAGATCCTTACTGGCCCCAGTGGGACCAGCAGCTAGGTTAAGGGCAGGATCCAACAAAGATCCAGTTTTCCTTTTAGCAGCAAACACAATTTTTGTAATACCTCAGAAGCTACAACACAGCAAAATAAATGCAGCTCCATGTTGACTTCTCCAAATCACCATTTCATCAGTCTCTACTGCCCAGTTTTCCTGCTAGCTGAGGTGTCTCCATACCCCGATGAATTGCTTGGTACGGATTCAACATCTTGTTTCAGACCCACACCTTGAGCCAGCCCCAACACTTACTGAGCTGCTGCCCGGGCTTCAGGAAACAGCAGGGAGCTGGGGCTCTGATGCACAACAGTTATGGCAAAAAAACAATTCTTGTCCTGAGTTCGGGTTTTTAATGTCCGACTGGAGCACACTTCCAGATTAAAACATTTCAGTATGTCTGCGTCCCTGAACAAAAGCTGCTAGTCAACCTTGCAGGAAGTCAGCGTTGTCTTCTGACTTGGTGCCACCATTGTGCCACCATTAAAAGTCTCTCAGGACTAATAGCTGCTCAATTTGCTGCAGACATACTTATTAAATGCTATCTTATACAGCAGATTTTGCTATGCACTTTTTGAAATAAAAAATACCAAAAGTGTAGAAATCAGGACACTTGGAATTTCAGAATATCTGTCCTTCTCCGAAAGTACTTACCTTGCTAAATTAATGGTCTACTGCTGATAGTTAAATGAAGATTTTAATATGTTATCTATAACCTGTACAGATTGCTCCAAGTAAACACAAGACCCTATCCTTCTCCTGAAATTTGCTGTCTCTATTTTTGTTCTTGGCAAATTTGGACACTTCTATCATCTATTAAGCAAAGTTCCAGATGTGTTTGCTGACACTTAAAAACTCGTGAGTAGAAAATGTTTTGCTCGTAATAATGTTTACATGATTAGGTACATTTTTAATTAAAAGTAGCAGAAGACATTAGATCATAGAAATTAAATAACCGCCTCATTGACTGATTTACTGGAAACATTTAACAAGAATATTTTACTCCAATAATGGTGATAGCACCATGTTCCTATTTAATGTATGTTTTCAGAGATATTTAGCCCACAAATATTTCAGAATTATCTCACACATAATATCAAGTTGTTATGGAGAAACTGTATAGCAAAGATCAGAAACACGAGATTTGAATTACTAATACGTCCTTTTCCCTTTTCAATTAGGTTGGGAAAATTAAAAAAAAAAGAGTTCCTCTTGTTAAATGTTAAACATAAATTGCAAAATGCAAAGAGTGATCAAATTAAACAATTTTGAAGCAATAGTGCTATAAACAAACATAATAAACTGAATCACAGCTTTAAGAGATTGTATATGATTTAAAGTTAACTGCAGCTCCTATGCCATCATAATTTTTAAGGTAAAGACATATTTGAAGTGATAAGTCACCAAATTTCAAGAAGAAAACTTTTCAGTAAATATTGAGAATAAACCACTACTTCACAATTTTTTTTCCTAATCAGTTCTCTGCGTGCATTTTAATCAGGAATATTATTTCAGTAACAAAATATGGTAAGCAAAATCAAATTTCTGTTGTGATCAAAAGATCAGCCATACATTACTCAAGTTGATGAGTTTTGTTTGTAAAGGCTTTGTCTTTATGAAATAATCCTTGCCAAATAAAGAAAATGCTACCTTAAGTGCATGAAAGGTGAATCCTTCAGCAGTTACCCAGATGCCATGTATCCACCAGGTTTACCTCCGTTTGCTTTGCTTATCCTGCCCCACACATCATCTGATTGGTGGTATTTTAAAAAAAAGAGGCAGAAAATGGGGAAATCCTTTTCACTGATTTTGAATCACAAATGCCTGAAACTGGCATAAAATGTAAGGTGTTTTATTGCATTTCTCAGCAGTGCCTAAAAGCAATGATGATGTTAATGCCGAATGGTTCTGTAACCAGCAGGAACATTGTAAAGTCAGTGAATTAAATCACTTGGGCATTACTTATGCTTGTATTGCTGGAGCCTTTATCTCTTTGCAAGCATTCATTACCACAGTGATTCAAAAATAAAACCAACTTCACTGCCTTCTTTTTAATTTAAAAGAGATTAAATAACTATCTGTTTGAGGAACATGCCCTAGCTCCGTAGCTATTTGTGCATACAAAACCAATTTAAAAGCAATAGAGAAAGCTGGCTGTAATACAACATAATAGCTCCTCATTTTGTAATACTACCCGGAAGTCCTGCTCAAGCAAGCTAAACATTCTTCAGTGATTTTCAGGCATCTGGGTTTACCTGAATTACAGGAAATTTTCATTTAATATCTGCAGTAGAGACTGCAAACAAGATGGAATAGTTTGTGGGGCATGGTAGCTCTATCTTGAGCCAATTCTTTTGACATTTCTACAGTTCCAGTGTGGACCTGACAAATTAATACCCGGGGCAGGCTGTAACTTTGAAGTTAAATGTGCAATTTTTCCAGTTGAATGTAAAATGTTTTCATGACATGAAGCGCCTGTGAGGCAGCAATTCATTTACAAGACTACAAGATAGAAGGTTTAACATCAGTCATCTAAATGGCATTTTGATCTTTTCCCATCCTGAACAGAAATACTTGCAGGACCTCCTAGGAATCAGCAATATGACCAGCTTCAAATGCTTTCCTTTTTTATAATTTGGATATCTGGTTCTGCTACCTGATTAGAAATTCCCTAGTGACATTTTTCCCAGTGTTCATGTAGAGAACAAATCGTTCTTTTTAGAGGGTGTGTAGGATGAATAAAATGAATGGCAGTTGTAGGAAGAGGACTGCATGTGAATGCAGTGTGAAACCAATAGAGCTCAGTTCCTGAGCTCTGAACCCTGTTCTATCTGACTGTTCTATCCTGCATGCAATCTTATGTTTGCACCGTTACAGAAACAACAGAAAAGCCCAACAAACATGGACATCTCTCAACAATTCCTCCAACACAGAGCGTGTCCCAGAAAAAAGCCAATGATTGAGACAGATTTTGTAGCAGGAATTTTTGGTACAACTGTGAGGGTGGCCACTGGTTATTTTTATAACAGTAAGTGAAGACTTGTATACGCATATCATTACATATACATGCACACATGCATACATACATATATTTATGCATATATCAATTTACATTTGAAACCATGAGCTGGGAGATAACCGATCCATCCATTAGAGTTGCACACACAGTATCCTAACCTGAGAAATCTGTCATTCTTTCTGGAGAATAACAGCCCAGAACGTTTTCTTCAGAGGAAAGGGTTGGAGACAGATTCTACAAAGTGAGATTATTTTGCTTCATTGGGAGCCAGAACTATCTTATTCTCCACTATTTTTTTCATGTCAGCACTTCTAAACAGATGTTTCTGATGGTTTCGCATTTGCAAAATTTAGGAATTCAGTGAAAGTGAATTGTTATGCTGTTCTGCATATGTCGATGCTCTTTTCTAAAATAATCCATTACACCTATATTTCTTTTTACGATATGAAGTAGAATTATGAGCCACTGAAATGAAAGGAAAATTCTCAATAAATACAGATTTTCACTAATTGTTCTAAAAACAATTTGCAAGATATCTCTGTGAAGAGCAGAATCAGATGTAAGGAATAAGTTAAAAGGAAACAAAAGCCCTTCTATTTCCTTTTGTCAACAGCAGTTTAGTTTTGCAAATAAGTTTGGGAGTAGTAGAATTGAATTGAAGTTACCTGAGAATTGTGCAGGTAAATACTGGCATACATATATATGTGACTTATTAATGACATTATGACCTATTTTATTTATTAACTAGCTATTTTATTACCTTGCTGTTCTAATTTTAAAGTGACAAGGAAAGGCAACCCATTTAATTCAATTTTTGGTTCAAAAATTGCTCATGCATCACAACTCCATAGACAGATTTGTTCTTCACTCAAACAGTGTTTAGTACTGAGAAATTCCCATGAAAATCCTAGCTGCTGGCATCAGAGCCTGCCCCAGTCTGTCAAGAAATGAGAGGACAAGGAAACCTGCACATCAGCAGCCGTGTTCAACAGTAATGCCAGATGTGAAGCTCTTGTTAACACTGGGTGAGATCCTGGTCCTGAGGAAATCAATGACCCCAGACAGGCCCAGCCCCACGAGACTTGCTGTAACACAAGGCTGCTGCTAAACCTGTTAGCACTGATGTGCAGCTGAGGAACAGAAAGCCTCAGAACAGACAAAGCCCCAGTATAGACAAAGCAGAGACAGGCTGGTATAGCAAGGCAGTAAGCTGCATTTTAAAATATATTTGAATCAATTGCTATCAAATAATGTCAGCTCATATTCTAGTGCCAGTTATGTTAAGGCATTGCCCTGAAAATGGTTGGTTGGATATAATAAATCATAGTGGCCCTAAATTTCTGCTTTATTATGTCAGGATGAGTCTTATAGAATAATCTTAGGGCAATTTCTTCTTTTGCACTTAGTGTTCTATTTGGAGTTATTTTGTCTTTTTCATATTTATGAAGCAGAAGAAAGTAATGGAGCAGATGGTCATGGCAGAACACTGATTTCAAAGAGGAAAGCATGAGTCAACCTGTATCGAAATGCAGACAGAATAGATTAGCAAAGAACATTGGCCCCTGATCAAGAATTCAAAACTCATGTAAAAGGGGAGCCTGTGAATCCTCGTGAGTATTTCAGACAAAGTGAGAACAGGTGAAGTTGCCACCAGGAGTCCGGTAGCAGCGCTACCCAGAGGGAAGGAAGCAAATCTTTTTCTGGTGCTGGGGAGAGGCTGCAGCATCTCCCTTGTCCCATTTCTATCACCCACAAGGAAGGGCCCACATAAGCCATGTCATTTTATAAGAACATGTGTTGCAGCACCTGAAAGGTTGAATGAAGTATATATATTATTCAAATTCAAAAATCCACGTTTTTTCCTTTCAAAAGTAATATGCAAATACAGATAAAGGTTGCAACATGAGGAAGAGTCTAGAATGGATCCATGAGAGTTCCTTACCTTTCAGAGGTGTTTCTATATGTGTGACAAGCTGAAGAAATTCAGAATTAATGATTATAAGTCATATTTTCTGTATTAATCCTTCTCTAAAGATCTTTTTATGATGTCTGGATCTTGAAACATGCAAGAATTTTTTTGGCACCTACAGGTTAATTATATATTCAGGTATCTGCATAGTACAGTATTGCTTTCAAAGATATTGGGCCACACTGTAGAAAATACTGTAAAATAAAGCAACTAAAGATTACTGGAAAGTAGACTTAAAAAGGCAAACCACTATGTCCAACTTTCTGCATATATTCATGGAGTTTAAAGCAGAAAGGACCATCAAAAACTGTCTCATGACCTGCTAAACACCTGTTAACCCAGTGTTCTGACAATTACTAATGTCTGACTTGAATTTAATTAGAGTCTAAACCTGCTGCAGACCATCAGTTCTTCATTTAAAGGAAGAGTGTGACTATAGGTATATGACTTTCAAAAGCAACTCATTCCAGTTGTTCATTCAATAACATCTAATGTTCATCTAAGATTTCTCTAGCATGCCTCATTTAAATTTCCCTGGCTTCAGCTTCCAGACACTTGTTCTTCTTATGGATTTTCCCCAAGGTTAAAGAATTTTCAATATGCATTTCTTCCCTTTTATGGCAGATATTTGTGCATGGTATTCAGGTCACCTCTTCTCAGTGAATAAACTGAATTAATTGTCTCTTTAATTCGAAAACTTTTTAAAAATATACATTCTTCTTGAGTGTCACTGCTTTCCAAGATTTAGCCTATTATTCTGGGCTGGGGTTTACATTCATAATCCCTAGACATATTTTGCATTTAACTCTGTCTGAATACACTTTGCTTCAACTTTGCCAGCCTATCTTTGCTCATTATCTTCTGCAAATTGTCCATGGGATCAGTATGTCAAATGTCTCAGAAAATCTTGTTACATCTATGCAGTTACTTTTACCAACCACATTTTAAAGTTTTTTGGGCACTGGAATCAGACTCTTGACATAATGGGATGATATGGAAAATTTCCAGAAGGCTGAGGAGAACTCCTTTCTTCTTTGAGTCTCTGCCCATGGATATTGTAATGCTCATTCCTGCTCTGGATTCTCTGATTCCAACATTTTGCTCTTAAAACTGCTGTGGAATTAGTGGGTGCCTGTAACTGGAAAGATTTCCTGTTTAAATGCTGAGAAGAGGTTATTTGCAGAGGCTAGAGATTCAATCAGAGAAGAGGGGAGAGAAAAGGAGAGATTGATCATACTTCAGTAGGAGATAGCGTGATTGACTTGCATGTTTGCTACACTGCTGAGTTTAACCAGCATGTGAAAGTGTCTGTTTGAGTGCATTTGAATAATAAGCCCTGGTTAAATATGAGAAAAAAAAGAGCAGAAAGCTCAATAGATGTCTGAAAACTGTTGCATTCACTAAATCCTCTCTCTTCGTGGCTATAGTCTGACTCCCTTTCAGGGCCAGCAAGGTCTGAAGGGCACAGTCTATGTCCAGCTGCAGAGCAATATGAATATTGTATCTGGGATCCTTTTCTGTGGATCTTCATCTTGATTCCCTGTTCAGTTTATCCCTCTAGGGTTGCTGGCTGAGCAATTTTTGAAAATTGGTGTCTGCAAACCATGTGAGATATATACAACCCACAGGCTGCAGTCTGAGCTCTGCAGCAGTGCTTCTTGGGTAGCCCAGCAAAGCCTTGGGATATTTCTTAGCAAGGATGAAGCTGCAGGAGAATGAGGAGAGGGAGGGTCATAGGATTCCCTCTGGCCACCTGCTGAAAGATGGTAATCTCAGCCTTCCCTTTCCAAAACCTTTACCTGCAAAATACCATCTGCTTACGTTCTTTAATTACATGATGCCAGCTATGGCATCCTTCTGCACTTGCATGAGATGACAAGGCTCACTAATCCAGCAAAATAAAAAAACTTGCAAAAATACAAACCAGTTTTCTGCTGTACTGTTGGAAGTGGACTGTAGAAGGATGTTGAGAGTGTTGGTGGCTCTGCAGAGCTGAGACACAGGAGCAGAGGCAGAGAAGGACCTCCCTCAATGGCCACTTCATAAACCTTCAAATTTTAATGACAATATAATAAATTCCTGAGCTGTTTAAATAAGAAAACCTTTAGAAGAGAATATTTGTTTAACAGAAGTCAAGCACTATCACCTGCTTTATAATGCATAAAAACTAAATCACTGTAAGAGTTTTACTCTGTGTGCAATGTATAAATAAGGTAAAACCAAATAGTTGTTTATGAAATCAAGTATTACTTTCTCTAACCAGAAATTTCTGAAGGATTTTCTCCTCTGCATTAAAGTTTCAACTTTTGAAGTTCAATTTAAGAAGGAGATGAAGGGGCATTCATTTTGAGACTAGACAGGGAATGATTTTATTAGTGTACACAAGTCCATGCTTCCTAACTTGGAAGGTTTCGTTGTGTGCTTCACTGGACTGTTGTTTGAGTTCTGGTTTTGTTTAGGTATTTGGGTTTTTTTATTTTGCAAAATTTTTTATTCTGAAAATTGCTAGTATATTGTGGGTGGAGAACAAGACCCTGTTTCTCCTGTTCCCACAGAAAAACTGCAGGGATTAAGGGCCATCTGTGTAGGGAAACCAATGTCCTGTCTCCTGGGGTTCTTTTAAACTGACACCCACTTAAATTTTCTTTAGGCTGCCTGAGAGCAAATAAACATTAAAACTTCTGCATATTTTCATATTTTTCTCTGTAAATAAAGGAACTTCCACAGATACTTTGGTTGAAACACTGCCTATTCATTTTGTAAAGCTCTTTTACAGCCCACTGTGGACGATAATGATGTAATTACTGCCACATTTTCTGCATGATTAACCAGCAGTTTTTTTGATTAGAAAAATTTTGGAGACAAATATTAGGTATACAATAGACAAGTCAGGTCAGATAGGCAGAACTTCTGTGGTTCCAAACCAAACCATATCTGAAGATAGTGCTTTGTGGATGTGCAAAACACATTTAAAACCTGGCTCTCTCATTTTCCTTTAATTAGATAAAACCACAGGAGATGGTAGTTTGGGGTTGAAAATTGCTTTCTTGTTTTGTGCATTTATTTTTAAGTTTATTCTAGTTTTCTACTAATGTAAATCAGTCATACCACGTGATATCATTGTGATGTCTGTTTTTAATCCAACACATTTGAAGGGATGGAATTGTATCCAATCTATAGAATTACAGATGGCTTATTGCAGTGTGAGAACTTTTCCAAAAAACTAAACTTACAGAATTATGGAAAGAACTTGAATCACCTTTCAAGTCCATTTAGGGAGCTTAGCTGTCTCTACATTCTTCAGTCAAGGATTTGTTGGACATGCAATCATTACTATCATGTGTTTGTAGCCCACAGTAAAGTCTTCAGGGCAGGAAAGTTCTAAAGTTGGAAGCTGGAAATATAATCAGATCCTCATAGTGTGGGGAAACATTTAAGTAAAGTTTCACATTTGGGGAAAAAATTCAATTGGTCTGTAATAACAGGGGAACCAGGGGAACTGAAGATGTGACCCAGAATTGGAACTGAGGTGAATGTGTTAAAGGAAACAGAAAAGCAGGCCCATACCCACCTAAAGTGGAAAGGGTGAACTCAAGTGTAGGATGTTTTATTTAGGGTCCAATATCTGTGGCATGAAAAACCTAGCACAGGCTTGTCTGGAGAGTCTGACAGGAGAACAGAAATTAGCCTGCTGAGAAGAGGGTGCAGGGTCCTGGGGAACATGGCCCTATCAGAAGCCATGGTGCACCTGTGCCATCCCTGTGATGACAGAGCTTTATTTTGATGGTGCTGGAAGAAACAGAATAAAGTGTCTGTCCAAGGGCAGCTGGGGCAGGAGAGCCACAGCTCCTGCCCAGGAAAGCCCCTGATATCACTGTGGTGGAATCAAAAAAATATTTTTGTTGGAAAAGTTTCTGTGCAAGTACATGTGAACAGAGATACTCTCTGTTTTTTGGGGTTATTTTACTTTCAAATTAGAAGTGTAATCAACATGTGTAGGAAGAGTAATCATCTAAGCTGGTTTTATTTAGATATTGTTAGCAGCCCACTTTTATGACCATAGTATCCAAAAGGCAGTGTATGTAAGCATTTGGAAGAGCAGTTATTTTAATTCCAATTCCCTTTTTTGCTCCTGAACCATAATAACAAAGATGATAATGGTATAATCCAACTGTTTTAAAACATTTTCACAGACATTTTAATGATGTGTTTATGAGAAACTGGCATTTACATGTGCATTTTTGTAAATGAAAATCATACCAACTTCAATGTTAATGAAAATATACTATCCTGTATCTTGGGATTTGCCTGCATCCTGGGAAGTGCCTCTAGATCTGTTCTGCTGTAAAAAAAAATTCTGGATTGAATCTCAAGCTACATTTGATGGTTATATTTCCCATTTGTGATAGAAATAGACAACTTTCCTGCCATACACATTTGTGAGTTCGTGAACTATGAGAGGAAGTTTTCATATTGTGAACATCTGGGTTTTTTTCCCATTCAGCTGCACAACTACAGCTGGTAAAGACATGAACTGAGATGTTAGTAATTTCTGAAATAAAAATAGATACAGTCAGTGGTTTTAGATTTTGGCTATGAGCCTTTAAGGCATTTTATTCCACTACATTTTATTATGTTAACTTCTCTAATTACAGGATTCTTATTTAAGAAAATGTTTTAAAATAATACAAGAAAAAGCACAACCTATTTTTTAATTTAACAAAAAAAAAAAAAAGCCTTTTTAATGGACCTTCTCCCAAAGACAATTAATTTTCTGACTCTTAAACCATTGACTAGCCGATACACCACAGATAAAATGTATAGATCCAAACAGTTGAAAAACTGGCATGCTTCTTAATCTTTCTACAGGAAGCCCAGATTTCTGGAAGTAATTTCATGGAATGGTGTAGCAGTTCAGGTGTGGCCTGTGCTCTCTCTCCCACAGATTTAGTGCTAAAAAGTACAATAACATAGAAGAAGAAAAAATCTAAGAAATATTTATTCTGAGCAATTTTATTTGAAAGTTAATTTCAACACAGGAAATAGAAGAAGTTTAGGCAGTCTTATGAGGAAATAGTGGTGTTGAGGAAGTTTATCCAGTGGAGACACACATGGAAAGAGTGCTTTCCAACCCATCAACCTCTGCTGCATTAATGCTTCCCTGTCTGGGAGACCAGGAATCTCCCAAGTGAAAAGAGTATGAGCCAGGAGTGGGATCAAGGACAATGCCATTATCTTCTCTGTGACTACTTCACAGTTAATAGTTTTCCAAGGCCTATATTCTATGCTGCATTTCACTTTCAATAATCTTCTAATTCAATCTAGTGAAACCAATTTCGGGTGATTGCAGGTGACCTAAGTGTTCGTTTTTCAGTATACTTGTCACCACCAAGAACTCTAGCGGCATGAGTACTTTTACAAAGTTTTACATTGATCAGTGAGCTCTCCAGTCCACATCAACATCTTTAAGTAGCCCCTAAGACAGTTCATGAGGTGCCAAGACAGCAAGCACTGGCAATATTCCTGTAAACACAATTTGGCAAGAAGATATCATATACCAGTAATTACAGTCAGTCTCAGTCTTTGAACAAGATCAGATAATGAAGAAATTATTGGCTTCTTGAAAACAAACTTCACAAAGAGAGGTGATGCTGAACTGTGAAGGAAATACTCATTGAACTGTGAAGGAAAGACTTTTGAGTAAGGTGTTCTGCTATGTCAGACTGGTAGTAGTCTGATCAGACTGTCCTTCCCTGGCAGATGGTGACTTCATCCTGCATATGGGTTTTCTCTTGTTTCAAAGAAAATAGCATCACATCTGGTTGTAAAACTGAGTCTTTAGAAAGCCCCAGTGGAGAGCAGAGTGTGGTCCCACTTGTCTCCCAGTAAGCCCTTCCCTGTATCTCCACCTTCTCTTCCTGTCTGTAAAAATTAGGAAGAGATTTAAAGCTGGCAGAAGAAATCCTTACCATGTGGCAAAGGTACACCTATGCAGAAGACAAAGCTTTCCAGGAATAACCTCAGACTGAGGAAACCTTCATGAAACAGAACAGCTACTGCAGAAATTCCTGCTCTGTGATCTGTCTTTTTTTCATACAGGTGCCATAGGACAGACCTGTGTTATTTAAAAGGAAAAAACACCCAAAGAAACTAAAAACTCACAAGTATTAATTTTTTCAATTAGAGACAGAATGAAAAGCATTACCAGCATGTGATAAATATTATGTGACTTAGTACACTACTTACTCTGACTTTTCTATTTAATGTGGTGGCAAGCACTTGTGTAAAAGCTTGTGTCATCTGTTTTGCAAATTCACCTCATAAGAAAAAATGGACAAAGAAATGTTTTTCTGTAACAATTTCCTGTAAGTGTTTTAAATGCTGTTTCTATTTACAAAATGTATGAGTGAGACACAGTGTGTGAGAAGTCATCACAGGAGTGCAATGGGAACTTGGACTGAGAGGAGAGCATGGCAATCACTTCTATCCACCGGCAAGGATCAGCTGTCCTCCCTCCTCCTGATCTTTCTCATTCTGCTCTTCCTAACCCACTTCCCACACTCCTACTGTTCTCTTGTTTTGAATTCCAACACACACATCTTGTTTAACAATTCCTCCCTCTCCTGGAGATTTGAGTTAACTTAGATCACGATCCTCAAATATTTTCTCTTGAAATACACTTTTTTGTGAGATGCTTTCAAACGAGAATCATGAGAAGATGTATCATCATAAAATAGCAGAATATATCTGACAACAGGTAATTTTAACAAGTTATGATTTACTGTAGATAAGAAAAGAAGAATCAATTGAGTCTTGCTCCACTAGGGAATGATATTTTACTGATTATTTAGCTGCCTCCTGTCTGTTTACAGGAAGATAATAATACACCCATAAACTTCATATGTTGAGAACATTATTAGTTACTCATATGCGCAAATCAACACACATCATCATTTTTAGGTTCTTGATGCTGACACCTCTGCCCAAACCTGTGAAACAAATGCTACCTATGCACTTTGAGATTTTTTTCTTTCTCTTTCAGCAAGAGCAAGCTGTTTCTGTCCTCCTTGCTCTTGCAAACAAGTATATGCAACCCATTTCTTTAGTTGAGATATGAACCAGCACAGAAGATAGGGGAACTGCTGGTGTCCTATTTATTAGAAGAAATAATCATTAGCAAAATTCAGTTTTTGGAAAGATGTAGATGTATTTAAATGCTGCTATTTTTCTGCACAGTGTTGTCAGCCGATGGAAGGGAGAAGTTGGGTGGTGTTGATGCACTACAGGAAACAGTGGGGAAGAAAAGGGTGATGGACATAAAACTAATGCTATTGTAGCTGTGATTAAGTGAGAAGAAAATATGCAAAACCATGCATTGCTATTTCCTCTGATACATCTGCTTCTATGGCTCCTAAGACTGGAGCATCTGCACAAACTCTCCTGCTTTTACTATGAAGACTGCAACAGCAGCTGTGAGAATTGCTTTATTTTCCTGCAGTGCAAATTATTATTCAGCCCAGTATTTCTACCAAGTATTGCAGAAGATTTGAATGCTCACCCAGATTAAACAGATAGCCTTTTTCTGCATATTTAGCAGCAAAATGTACAATGGTATAATGAATGTGTTGAGCGTCTTTCTGAACAGCATCTCTGGTGTTGCAACTCAAAGCCTAATAAAGAAAATTCAAGTAAACATTTCCTGAGGCTTTGAAAAAGTCCATCTGTCTTTTCTAAAGTTGAACTGTTCCTTTCCTTTAGCCTTTACCACACGCTTTATGAAGACAAAGACCCTGGAATTGCAGAGGTACCACCAGATACTATAGATGAGCCCCAAGCACCCTAACTGTCCTGCACAGCACAGTTTGGACAGGGTGTATCACATATCTGGCCCAAAGGGAATCACACAGAATTTGAACATGAACCTGGCTTAACTTTCCCTGTTGATGTGATCCCTTTTGAGTGCAAAAGGTTTCTGTACTGCCTTCTGTGGGCCAGCTCCTGAAATCCTGCTAAGAATACAATTCGAGCCTTTAGTTTATAAATTGCTTTGAACAAGATTGATTTCTTGAAGGCAAACTAAACCATATCATCTTTTCCGAAGTGTTTAAGTTCTAGTGAATTTGGGTTATACTCAACAATTTCAACTGGAAAGCTAAAGGAACCCCAACAACCATCTCTAGCTCAATCAGACAGGAGGCACAATGGCAGCTTCAGGGCCACCAACAAAACTCCCTCAGAACCTGTGGAGATGCATCTATTTACAGGAAAACACTTTATCATTTTTGCCCCTGAGACATTCCTCTGCTTGGAGAGGAATCTGAACTGGCAATAGTACACTTGCAGCATCTCTCTTTTAAAAAGCTTAAGTTGTTAAAAGGTATCTCAAGCTCAGGAGCAGAAAATAAACGAGAAAATGGATCAGTGCTTGAAAAATTAAATTGGTTTTGGAGTAGCTACTCTAGTTTTCTCAGTTACTAGCTAAATAAAAGGCACTGGACATAACAGACTCCTCTCAAACTTCAAAACAGCATATAGAGCATGCAAAGGTTCCAGGAAATATTTGGTCATGCTCTGATTCCTTCTAAAAGAGCCCAGACTGGTGAGAATGTGGGTCCATGATTAATGGAGATGGTTATCATGGTTTGGTTTTAATTTCCATTAAATTATTAGGTTTTATGGTGATTACTTTATGGCTGTGAATGTCTTGCAATATGAGGATGGTTCTTAGATTCTTGAAAAGAGCTCTGGTGAAACTAAGACTTTGCTCCAGATTTCAGAATGGAAAACCGTGTATACTTTGAGTGTGTTAAATGTTAATTCTTTTCTTTGAGTTTGCTTTAATTTTGGATGTTAAAAATTCAAATTCATCATTTTCCACCATATGCTGGCCAATAGATTTCTACAGCTGCCTAGTGGGAAACTGAGATCAAAACAATTTTTCATCTCTATTTGTTTAAATGTCACTTTCCCCCACTATCCTCTGATAACTCACGCTCTCATATGTCTATCAAGAGGTCTCAGATCATGAGGAAGGCCCATATACTAAAAATGTTTGACCTTCATCACATCTTTGTGGTTTCTATTGGACAAGCTTCTAGAGCTGGATGTGTAAGATTTTTGTTTTTTTATCTCAACAGATGTGGACTTCGTGACAATGTAAAACTGTGTCATTGTGACAGTGTGACATTGGACAGTCCATCAAAATATAAAACTCTTTTCCTGAAACAGACTCCCAGGAATAGCTCAAATCTGTTACCATTTAAAAATTCTGATATCCACCCAGCACCTCTTTTAGAAAAAAAAAGGATGTATTTTTAACTATATGAACTGGATCTGCACAAGTGTTCAAGTTTATATTCCTTTCATTAGCATCTTTTCAGATTTCTTCAAAGTAATTTGTCAGTTTATATTAGGTCTATAGATCAAGCACAGTGAATTGGGTGCTTAATTTTAAATTTGACTGGCATGAGTTTTTTAAAAAAATCTTATGAAGGTTATCTTCCATATGACTGAAATTTGTAGCATTGGTGTTCATTTTTCATCCCTCAAAACATATTTATCTAGAAGAATGTTCTAAGATTAAGATAATTCTTTTCCCACCAAAATTCCAGAGGTTCATACACTTTTGAAAGTACATATTTCAAAGAATTTCGTTTGTGAGGCTTGAAACAGTTTCTTGAGTAACATAGAAAAGAAAGAATTGGTATGCTGAATTAAATGGAACTGTTTTGGGAGCAAAGGAATACATTTTAATGTTTAGATAAAAGTTTCCCTGAATTTCACAAGACAAAAATGTACAAACATCTCATCTAACATTTGGCTATATTGTATCTGATATCCTGGATTACTACAGGATGAGAGGCTGAGAAATTATCTCAGGACATATGGAAATTAAAATGTCTTCAAATCCATACAGAAAATATCTCTGAGAGCAGAGAAGTGATTTGCAGACTGGTGTTACTTCCTGTGGGAAAAGAAAATTATTTCTATAGGAATTGATTTTATCCTGTGTATTTCCAAATTTCATTTCCAGAGTTTTATGAAAGACTAGGTAAGTTTTTCAGTAATTCTACATATGGTTTTCATAGTAATTGTAGCATTTCTGTTATCTAATTCTCTTTCTTCAGTGAATTTGTTTTGGCTGGTTTGCATTTATTATGGAAGTTATCTTCAAAATGTATATAAAATGGCTAGACTTGATGATCTTAGAGGTCTTTTCCAACCCTAATGATTCTATGATATTTTTCTTCTTTCACATGCAATGTATTTGAAATGTTTAATCCTGTAGAGTGAAGTAAAGAGCTAGTAAGCTCAAATCAACAGCAGACTAGAGACTAGAGTTTATCCTAACCATGTTAGTGCTTATTTCAAAAGTACGTACAAACGTGCATATGAAAACCCGCCAACACTGAGAAATCCAGAAGTGGTTGGTTAATAGTCTCACTGAACCCAGAGAGATGAGTTTATGTTGTGGATAAGCTGGGCACCACCAGCCAGCAGGAGAGGTGAGCCAGAGGCGTGGTTAGCAGCTCTCAAGAGAGGAGCATCACATCTCTTCGATGCAACTCAAATACCTTCAGTGGAGATGATAAAATCTCCATTAACCTCAGGACAATGCCCTTTGTTCAGGAACAGCAAACACGCAGGCACAGTGTTTGCTTACACTTATACATGTATACATGTGGGCTTTTTTTGCCAAATGCACAAATCAAGTGATTTATGTTTTTGATAAAAATAACAAAACCTATTTGAGGGAAGTAGCTAGAAAAACTAGCTATCTTCTTATGTAGGGACTGCTGAGATTGCTGGAGAGGATGAGAGGAGACATTGTGGTAGAGACTGCTTCCCCACTGCAGCTATCTGAATAAAACCAAAAACTGTCAGCCTCACTTGCTGATAAGTTTAACTTTGTACCTTGGTACCCAAATAGAAAAATGAAAAGACAGCAAACCATTTGGCTACTGGTCATGCTGTTAGTTGCACTATCCAGCTGAAAGAGAAAGAAAAGGTTCCTTCTTCCCCCCTAGATGTTAGTGTGTTCAATGAGAAACAGATATAACAGCTTCACCCTTTACAGGACAATTTATTTTACATTGCCAGCGCCTGTGAAGTCAGTAACCAGTTTCAAATGCTGACAAAGGTATTTTTTGCCGCAAGTTTTGTACTAAAGAGAAAAATATTGAAGTGTGTCTATCTGGCAGTTCTCACCTCTGGGTCTCAGCTTTAAGTAACACTCGGTACCTGAAGGAAGAAATGTGCTTAGAGGTCTTTGTATCTGAACACACTCTGCTGCTTTTGCCACATGTCAGGAAGTGACACACGGTGCTGAGACTACATCTTTATTGCTTCAGGCAGCATAGACTGGAGAGCAACTGAGTTGTGCCAGCCCCATGGCTCCCCCCTGCATCCCAGCACCCCTCAGGACAGCTGCAGCAGAGCCACAGGCATGCCCAAAGGTTTACTGCATCCAGCGAGGGCAGCAGCACCTTGTCTGTCAGCTGCCGGCTGTGGCAGCACCCGCTAGGTCTTGCTGCTGCCACGGCTGTCTGCAGAGGGGAGCTGAAAATCGGTGTGGACGTGGCCTGTGTGACTTCTCTGCCAAGCACAAAGGAGGAAAACTCGCCTGATGGAACTTCAGCCTAACACAATGCAAACAGCTGGGTGGCACCCAGTGAAACGTGTGACAGTGTGAAAACACAGCAGTCACCCAGGATGTCTTACATTCTGCCATTGCTCAGGGCTGCCCGCAGCCACTCTAGTCCTTTAGCAAGAATCCGGGCACAGACAAGGAAAATCAACCACCTGTGGATATTACGAGTCCACTGAGGAGGAGAAAAAATTATATCTCTGCTTTTTTTTTTATTTCTTGTGACATGTGCACCACGTTACATCTGCATGTGTCAAAATGTATTATGTCATGTGGTGCTCTGTAACCTGGTGGCACTGAAAGGGTGTGTCAGGTTGCAGAAGTAGCTTACTCAAGACTTAAAATGAACAAGAGAGGAAAATTCAATAACAGTTTCCAAATAGGGGACCCAGCAGAATTTGCACTTTTGTCTATGAAATTGTGCCAGCTGGGATTTCCCTGCTCACAGAAATGCATCCTGAGCAAAACCAACCAATTTTGCCTCAGTTGTATCTAATCGCTATGAAGTGATGAGCTGAACTTTATTAAACAAGGGAAAAGAAAAACAATGTCAGAACCAATACTTTATTATTTGAGAAGGTTCATCATATTTGAGGCTTTCAACTGCAAATTCATTTGTCTGCCTCACACATGTATAAATGCATGTTTATGCACAGGGAGTTATTCTTTCATGCTTCACTTCTGCTAAAATAACATTAAATTGATACCATTGAATATATAGTGTTAAAATGCTAACTTTTAATATGATTTACTTTATATTGTTTGGATTTTAAAATGTTAATTCAAATAAGAATGGTGTTTGCTTTTCCATTCAGCATTTTGTAAAAGAAGAAGAATCTTAGAAATATCTAAAAGATCCAGGTAACCACAAAAGCTCATATCTCACTGAAATAACTGGATACAGGAATATGCAGAACTGTTGCAAATGGCTGAATTTAACAACGGAAGTAAAGAGCAATATATTATGACTGAGTTATATTTGCGACTGTTAAGTGGTAAAAACACATCCTTCTTTTGAAAGAAAGCCAAATATATCTTCTATATCATCTATATACTAGAAATGGAAAGTAACTCTTAAAATACGCAGTGGATTTTTCTTCCATCACGCACATCTTTATTTTGCTAAGTTTCAAGCAGCAGTTTTTGCTTGCAAAGACTCTCTGGAATGGTTACACTGGAAGCTTAGCAATCTCCTGCATACAATTAGCTCAGCCGAAGCCCTGTGGGCTTCCCACTTGGTGTAAGAATAAAGGACACCCTGGTGCCACAGAAAGAACTTTACAGCTCTGTAATAAAACTCCTGAAGTGGTAATGGCAGCAGCCAGGACAGTTGCTAATTTAGGAGAAGCAGGGATTGTTTGCAGGCAGAGCCGGTGTCATTTGTTAAACCAAACAAGGAAAGTGAGAACACATCTGTGTTCAAGCACACAAACATGAGGTTAAACTGAACCCAAAGAAGGGTTCACATCCTGCAATTTTTCCTCTTTTCATACAGTTTTAACATTTTTTTCAGGTATTCTAATAAGATGATAAACTTTTAAAAAAATCAAGGTAAAATGATCTTAAAAACATTTTAAAATTGGCTGATTAAGTTTCCTTCTCAACCAGGCTCTCTTCAGCTCTGCCAACAGGCACATTAGAAAAAGGCTCTGCTTTTTTAAACTGTGCATGAAATAGACCTTTTTAATTCTGTAGCAGAAGAGACTTTTGCTGTTCTTGGTGTGGAAATGAAAGAGGTGTTTCCTTTCAGCCCAAAATAAATGCTCTCTCTCACTTGCAGTTAAACATCAAGAGATTTTCCCTGAAGGGTGATTTTTTCTGCCTTCATGCAAATGAAAATAGGACACATGTGCAGGTCTGAAAACAAAAACATGTATTCTTATTGAATTCTAACCATTATTTATAAAGTTTTAATAATGTGAAGATATAGAAACAAAGCCATACAAACTCAGAAATTTCTTTTAGCCTATTTCCATGAAAAAAAAAAAAAAAAAAAAAAAAAAAAAAAAAAAAGAAAGAAAATACAGAAGCAAATGTGGTTCTGGTTTCTCTTTTTCCTGCGCTTAGAACCAAGGAGTTGCAATACAATAACGAGAGCTTAATGTGCACTGGTTACAAACAGCAAGTGATAAATTGTGGTCGAGGAAGTGGTTTCTGTTCTCTACAACAGCAGGTACAAGTGGTACTTGAGTGGCTGCCTGAGTCAGGCACAGAATTTCTGTAATACTAAGAACAAGAAGTCAAAATAAGTTCAGAAGCAAGTAATGAGAGTTAGACGTTTTACTCTGCAAGGCATTTACTTGGTCCTAGCCCGGTGAAGAAAGGACACAAATGTAACTTTCTTGTAGCAATTGACACCAAAAGTTGCTTTGCTCCCAGAATTTAACCATCCTTAGGGTACTTGTGTCTCCGTCCTCATTGGTTTTACCGATATCCAAAGCTGTGCAAATACAGAACTTCACACAACGTGGAGAAGTTCACATGTGCATTTCCCACCATTTACTCCAGCATACCAATATATACATATTCAGCCCTGATATTTTACTACTTCAAGATTGTCCCGGTTTGCCTATGTTGTGCTTATTTGCACCTCTAGCAGGCCACAGTAAAACCATAATTTGCACCTTTCGAGGGAGAAAATTCAGAGGCAGAAAAGAGAAAGGTGTTACTGTTCAAAAGCTGTCACAACAGAAACTTAATCAGGGAAATACATATAAAAGGGAATGTGGGACAGTATGTGATGACAGCCTCTTGTTTCAATGCCTGTGCACAGCATGAGGCTTCTGCATCACACTACTTCTGAGCAGCTGAGACACACTCTACTTTCCAGGTGTCTGAGCTTGGTAAAGCAATCTCTTCATCATCTCACTTGCTCTGTAATGTGATCGAATCCATCATTCCTTTTGTTATCTCCTTTTGTGTTTGCTTTGCCTTGCGGTAATTTACTAACTGCAAAGCAGGCAAGTGCTTTAAAAACATACAAGGCTACTGCAAGTCAAGTCATACTTATCAGATGTGCTGGTAATGAATCATGCTGACAGATTGGCTCTGTTTACCTTAAACAAACTGTCAGAAATTTTCCGTACACGAACCAAAGCATGGGAAAGGCTTTCAAATACACACACAGATCAGATCATAGCCCAGCACGTCATATTTGCATATTTCATAAAGGTATCACATGTACGTTTGCATGTAACGATCTGAACATGCTGTTTACAAAGATATTTGGTATCTCTACAAGAGAAAGCAATTAAGATTCATGCAGCTAATGGGGCAGGAGTGGATTTTCTCTCACTAGTTCTGCTCATTGAGGCTGTCTGAGGGCTGCAGGAGCTGCCAAGCTGCAGACTGCTGTGGTTCTTTCAGTGCTCTGTCTCTGCTTTGTTCCAGGCTCCCAATGGTTTTGTGTTGCCCTGTGCTGCACTGCTACTCCAGATGGACTGTGGGACCATGTGGTAATGAGGAGTACGGGAGTACATGACAGCACAGTCTGCTGGAGTGGCCAGAACACTCATGTGCCACAAAGTAATGAGCAGCACTAAGATGTGTCCGCTTTACATTGCCTGGGAATATCCCCCTCCACAGGGGGTTGTATAATACAATCTTGCTTTCCTTTCTCTGCTTTAGCCTCACAATTTTGGTTCAAAGATCCATTTTCTTAGTAATTTTAGAGACATTTTTAAACTTCTTGAAGCGACACATTCTCTTGACATGGTCATATTTCCACAGCCTTAAGCACACATTCATAGAGCTATGTTCATGTACAGTTTGTTTTCTGTGTTTACCTACTTGCCACAGACACCCCTCAGAACATAGCTCTATACTGTGAGAACAAGGTGACATTCTCAAAAATGTGCTTGGACTCCTGTGATTCCATTCCAGTGCTCTTAAAAGAAACCCTTTCTTTGTCTAAAAGATCTTTTAAAATAATCTACTTCCCCTCACTGGACTCAAAATTTAGAATAAAATGATACCAACTCCAGTTGAAATTTATGATTGAAAGTTCAATACTGTAAAATCTGGGGAATTAAATAGTTCATAATAAAAATGTATCCACAGCCTTGCCCAATATTTAAATGGAAGTAAATTGGCATGATCTGAAGCTAGAGTAGAGGAAGCAGTAGAGGATTGTTTTGTTTTTCACTTTTCTTTGGTTTATTTTTTGTGTTTTCTACCTGTGAAAGTAGTCAGAAAGCCTCTCCCTGGGGCTGTGAGGCATCATGACTGACTTTCCTGAGCAGGCACCATGCCCCAGATGCTCCAGATCTGCACTTACCCAAAGGAGCTGGAAAGCATTTAAAGTGTGAGCAACGTTTCACACTGGAAATAACTACAACTACAGTTGAGGATGGGGAATGTCCTGATGAGAAAGGGAACACTAGCTACAGCTTATTTATGTGTACAGGAAATCACTTAAGATTGACTTGGGAACCCAGCAACATTGTTGGGATAGGCTGACTTACAATGAAAAAGGCTTTCCAGGGCTGTGTTCTGCTCTAAAAACTAGCTTAGAGCTGCAGCAGCTCTCCTGTCACTAAGTCTGCCTGATCCCCGGAAAACCACAGCTTGTTTGCATCCAGTACCACTGAACATGGCAAATAAGGCACTCTGAAGGGTTCTGTGGTTATAATCACAGCAAGTGGATGTGATACTAATGCCTGTTGTGTGATCAGAATGCAGGACAGGTTTGTAAATTGGCATCTCTCCACATTAAAAAATAATTAAGTAAAAACTAGTTCCCTCAAGGTATTTTAATGCTGGTGAAAAATTGATTTGTTTATATAGAGAAAATAGGATGGGACAGGAAGTTCTTGGCTTAGTAGGGAACCGGGTAACAGTTCTTTCCCACTAGGTGAACGAAGCTCCTGACTACCCAAGGTGTAGTGCTACAACCACCAGCATCTTTATGAAATGGATTGAGAAGACTGTGCTATGACTTTTTGTGCTTGACTTTCATTGTCTTAGTTTTATTTTGGTTTTGTGATTTTTCAGCCATCAGCACCATAGGCCAATAGCTGCAGAGTGAGGAAGGAAATGATGAGTTGTTCTAACCAAAATACCTGTAATACTGTGGCAGCTAGCAACTTCCTTTCCCTACATTTATGGCTGTCTGTTACTTGCCGGGAGATGAGTCTTTGTAGAGGACAAGAAAAGGAAGGTCTAGAGAGATTCTTGTGGGTCATTCAGACCTGAAGAAATCCACCAGAAAGAAGAAAATACAGGCAGATGCAAAACCTGCCTGAGAGATTTGTTTACATAGATATTTCTTTCACTTTGTTTTTAAGGTGCTTAACGATAAAATTTTAGTTTTGTAAACATGGCAGCAGAAATTTTTCTATTTCTATACAACTTTTCACATTCATAAATCTGGAAATAACGTGCCATTTGTCAACTCCAAATGAAATTGCAACCTTCTGTTCCGTCTTGAATGCTATTATCTGTATCTATAATACAGGCTACAGGAATGAAAAAAAACTAAACTAAGACATTCTCCTCACTTTGTGATACTATAGCAAACTGCAAATACATTAAAAATATCCCCTCACTCTACATGTTACATAAAGTCCTGGAAATGAATTGTCCTCAGATGGCTGATTTTTTTAAACAACAAGCTAAAATGAAATATTTTCTGATGGCATTTACATAGTCCTGTGAAACAGACTCTGCTCAGGCTTCAGCTTTGGGCTCAGCATTTCAGGGACTGAATCTGTCAATCACCAAAGGGCCCTGGGCTCTTTCTCATCTCCTTGGGTTTGTTGACAGCAGCTTCTCAAGTCTGCAGTACCCAGATTCACCACCTACACAAACAGATGTATACACAAAACATTTAAAATAAAATACCTTCAACCGTGGTTTGGAAAAAACCCCAGCTTTTTCTCATGGGATGAGAACAAAATTGTTGTGGATTTTTTTTTTAACGCAGTTGCAAGGATGCTTCTTTAATTGTTCCTTTTCAATTTTCCTTTTTGACACAATTGAAACAATTAAAATAAAATAATTTTATTCAGTTCACTGATAAAACTGCTGAAAACCTTGAAAACCTTGGGACACCATAATAGGGCATCTTTTACATTGCTAGAGAAGACACAAGCAGAAGGAAAAGCTTTTCAACCAATGGGTCTCATGTCTGTTCTGCTGGATTTATTTATAACATTTTATGTCTAGCAGTTTCAGTGGAAACTTTCAAAACTTTACAGTGCTGTGGGATGTCCCAAGCTGCTTATAAAAATGAAAGATCCTGTTAGTTAGCAGTTCCTTTTTTCCAGTGATAGACCTGGGTAAGACCAAATTCTCTGTGGTCCCTGGTTAATCAGATTTTCTCTCATATAAGACACAGGAGATGAAAAGATTCTGACTTTTTTTAGCTATGTTACCTAGTTCACTGGAGTTGCTTGCGTTTCAGACAAATCTTCCTGCAAGTAGCTTCAGGTGTCACATGGCAAATTTCTGTTCATTTAGTCATCCTAGAACTGTCTCTTTTTCTGTAAACGCTTAATTCTCTCTCCGTTTATCTCTTCCTCATTTTCCCACTACCACTTTTTAAAAAGTAGCATTCTGCTTTTCTGTGTTGCTATGACAACATTTACACATGCCTTTTGAAGGCAAAATATGTGGCTCTCTATCATATTTTTGTCAGCCCTTGTGTTAGAGGGACACACAGGGGAATGAAGGCAATTGCAGATAAAGCTTTAGGCAGCAGACTGCAACTTCATTTATCAACATACAAGGCATTTAATTGAGTCTAGCATGGAATTACCTATGCGCTCCCTCAAGACATTTGTTTGTTTAATCTTCTGAGTCTTCTTCAGTGCAACAAAAAAATTAAAGAAGAAACCGTGACGACTTCAGATCTGCTTCTCTCCTGCTTCATCTCCTGCAGGCAGAAAGAGCAGCAACAACATTCACAATGGCCTTTATTTCTAGACCTTGTCAACTATTTACAGAGATGGAGAGCAGCTAAAAGCAACCAAAGGTTCCAAAAGGGTGCAAGTTACTTTTGAAATCAGAAGGCAGAGGCAAAGAGAAAAAGCCCTTTCATTTACCCTCCAGTTTCTCAGAAGAAGGTGTCTGAAAATGCACATTGCACCGCCAAATATAGGAACTAATGCTTACCCCTGATAAGAGTGACGGTTAATTCTACGGGCAGAGAGGGTGCTGTGCTCTCTCAGAATCCTCGCTGCCTTCCTTGCCAATGACTTTCCATATTGTGAACAGCCTGACTGAACTCTGCCTCTTCACAGGCCTAGGAGCTTGCTGGCAGCTGACCTACAGAACTAAAGAAAAAATCTCCTCCAAAGATGGAGGTTTTGAAACAATTGGGGTTTTATTGGAAATGCCAGGAGCTAAATAAAACCTCCCTTCACAAAACGACTGGGCCACAGGATCTTACTTACTCAAATAAGTGTTACAGGCTTCAGCACTCTGTGTTTGGAAGATAAAAACAGATGGAGACATCACATTCCCTCCAAGCAATGGAGTTGGGCTGGCTCAACTGACACTTATTTCAGATCTCTTGAGAAGATATGCAGCAGATATCTCTACATTTCTGGCACTGTTAGCAATCTGAACTGCCTCTTCTTACCAGGGAGCACAGTCCTTTGTTCTAACAGAACATATCTCTGACACCTACTAGCTGAAAAAAAGACTTGTTCTTGCACAGCATGGGAAAATACACTGAACACAGCCTACAAGATGTGAAACCATGTTAACAAACTATAGAAGCAACACATTTGCAAACAAAATGTGTTTCATTTAAGGAGATTATTAATATGTTCTCTAAGTTGTAATGTTCTTCAATTTTCTTTGAAATTTTGAAATTTGAAAAGGTTGAAGGAAATAATGGTGCCAGCTGAGTGGGTTTAGAAAACTCACTGCAGTTAGAACTAAGTCCTATAAGAATAAGGAAATTCCGATATTAATCTAGGCTGTCTGAGCATGTCATGAATTCCGGGGGAACCACAAGAGCCTCTCTTTCTCCAGCACAGGGATTGTTGACTGATTTCCTGTCATTTTCACACACAGAGATATCCCTCAACGACATGCAATCTACACAGACTTTTGCAGACAGTTAAATAAACTGAATGTTATCAATGTAGAACAAACATGATTTAGCACGCTCAGAGGCCAAATCAAGTCTGCACAATGCCAGTGACAGTTCCACTTTTGGCAGAAAGGCTAGATCCTGGCAGTGTCTCTTCAGCACCCATCTCCAACTGCAGAAAAGCAACTTAGCAAAATAAGAAGCAGAAGGTGACTGCAGCTGTCATGCAGAGAACCTGATGATATCCATCCCCAAAGGCTGAGGTCTAAGTCTCATCTCCATTTCTAAGTTCTGTTTTTATTGCCCTGTGACATTCTGTCAGTGAGAGCATCTATTCTCTGGATTTGATTAGTGGTGTCCAAATTGTAACCACTGTCAGCTTAATGTTTGGGGGGTTTTAATTTGAAGATGTGTGTTAGAAATTAATTCTACCACCATGAAGGACAGTGATCTGAAGAACTCACCTTTTCTACAGATTTGCAGGACTTGGGAGATACAAGGCCATTACTTAAAGAGGCAAGTTTTGGCACATATCATTAGCATGTGTTACATTAATGATGGGAAGAGCTGTTCCTGTGTAACATGAGAACTCAAGGGAAAAGACAGTAGGAGTAGGAGCCTCTCAGTTTCTAGACCTTTTCAGAGGACCATTCTCTCACAGGGTCATTTCTGTCCCCACTGGAGAGCAGAGGGCAGCTCTGGGTGGGATGTGCTCTGGTGTGGCCCCAGGCACACAGGCAGAGGGGGAACCCGGGTGCCCACATAGTAGTGGAGACCAGGCGCAGCAGGATCTCACTGCATCTCAGTCCTGCTCCCTTTTCCAACATATTTTTATGCCTCTGCACAGATTGACTGTGGCACATTTATATCCAACACTGCTCCTCTACAGCAGGGAATTCATGTTGTGAATTTATGGCTATTATGTCCCACTTTAAGTTACCTCATAGGACAAAGCAGCTGTATAACACATGGTCCTCACAGCCCTCCTGCACTGGAAGCATGCTTGAGTAATGGGCGGTAGTCTCACCCAGCCTCTGTTATGTGTTGTCACAACAAACCCATCTAATGTGGTAAGAAAATTTAGACAACATCCTTTTCCCTGAGGTAAGCACTTTAAAGCTCGGATTTCAGCTGAGAGATTTAAGAAAAAATAGGAAATGAAGTGCGCCTTTCTTCTGAAAGCATATTTTTGAAATCTAAGTTGTATATATTTTGGTTATATCATTCTGGTTTAAAACTCCATTTGGGAAAAAATCTACAGAATATATATAAAACAACCACTTGGGTTTTTTCCTTCCCCCAAGTCCTCAGTGATATTATTGCATGTATGCAAATAAGGCCATATTTATTAGTCCACAGTGCAGTCTCTCAGATCATATTTTCTGCCCCAAGGGAGCAGTCCTGGAGTTTAAAGTTTCCTAAATCAAATAATAGTAAAAAGAGAACCAACAACTTCACACTAGAGACAGTGAGGATTACCAGTTCATACTAAGTTCCCAAATCAGAAGTGCTGACCTGTGGCCACATAACACTGTGTGTATTTCCAAAGGACTAAATGATCTGTACCTGTAGATCCTACCAAGCACATATAATTAGGTATTGCTTTTGTTCTGCTTGTGCAAAATACCAGTCTGGAGACACACACGTGGATGTAGAGGTTACAGTCAGTGAATGCCTAACCCACTTAGGGCGTGTTGGTTGCTGTTCTGTTTTTATCAAGAATTTGGTTGCTTTGTTTTGGTTTTAAGACCCAAACAATGAAACTTTACTCCCCAACCATGGAAAACAGTTCATAACCTCACATTTCCATGACAAGAGCTCTCTTGATTTTCAGTCTTAATTTTCAGTCCCTTAATTTCTACTTCTTAATTGGAGCTGTGTATGTGCCATGCTAGCTACTTTGTCTCCATTATGAAGCTGTAGACCTGCACATATTTATGCATACAATTAACTTTGTTATCACAAAGCATATGAGATGAAGGTGGTAAAGCAATGAGTGTGTTCATGTGTATAGGGTGTTTGGGATCTAGATATCCTCAAATATCTTAAACGCTGCATTGTCAACCTACACATTTTGCCTAGGTTAGTCTCCTGTCTGAAAGCAATCCATCCACATCATTAAACATGTACTGATTTTTCCATGTTCAATATCCTGTCTCTTCAGTCAATTGGGCATCCTGGTATATACACAGTATTCCAGGTCTGATTTCTTTGCATCTCTTCATTGTCGTATAACATTCATTCACACGGTTGGTCACAACCATTGATGTACATCCATGTTCAGAAAGACACAGCTCCCAACTGGAAATGGTCCTGGGGGTGAACAGCATATGTTCCATTTTATGACACTGGAATGTGTGTTGCCCAAAAATTTTCATACTTCTTTTTTTTTATAATGTATGAAATACATTAAAGAGGACAGAAAGAGTATGAATATTTCATAGACTATGAAGATTTCAAGTACTAGAATTTAAAGGATTTTATGGTGTTCCCATATAAAAAGAAAAAAAGGCATAAGTAATAAGTAAATAAATAAATAAGAAGTGAAAGAATATTAAGTAGCAGCGTGCTAATCATTTTGAACATAGAAATATATAAATAAATCCTTATTTAACCCTCAGTCTTACACACTTTCAAAAACAGAAGATCTGGCATTAATGTTCAGCAAAATCCAGGCTGTCCAAAATCATCAGCCCTCCCTATTATTCAGCTGATATTTTCATCAGACAAGTTAGAAAGAGTTGCGTCTTCCCACTACTGTAGCCTTCGCAAGCAGTAGCAGGTGGAAAGTCTTAGAGCAAATACACAGCGCTGTCTTCTTTAATAATGATTCTTCCACACATTATAATGCATTTAAGTGCTGTGCTTGCTCTTTAAGACGGCCTCATCTTGATAATCAATGTAGCCAGTCTAGTGAAGTGCCACATTCCTGCTGTGAGAAAGCACAATTCTTCTTACTGCCACAGCCCCCTGCTGACATGTTTTACGACATTTAAGAAGGAAACTGTTAAACCTTACTTCTCTCTTCTCCCTCAGTGCAGACAGAAATCTTCTTTCCTGCTGGTTTCTTTCTTGAATTAAGAGCCGTTAAGATGTGCCCTGACTTTTACCCTGAGCATTGCCCTAATTTTAACCTTGTGCAACGGTTATCTTAATTTTACTCAGATTATTGGAACTGACTCATTCAATAAGACAAACTGAAAGTGTCTGGTAAAAGAATAGATTTCCTATAAGCTCGGTAAAAAGGTCATCTTACCAGGCTTTCTTCACAGGAAGCAGGAGTCAGTCTCAGTGCACTGACATACAAACCCCATCTAGTCAGACTGGGGCATTCTTGCTGCTGTAAAGAATGCAAAAAGCAAAGAGGCTGTGCTTGGAATTCTGCAGCTTCAACATCAGGCACGAGCCTTCATGCCATGAGCCCCACTTCTCACCAGCAGCATTTTTAAAGAGGGAAGGGAAAAGTGAAATATAGGAGTCAATAACTCTGTCGAGCTGCATAAGCACTGTTAATGGATGTTAAAATTATGAGAAGATGATACAGGTGCAGGTTTTATGAGTGTGAAACTTTACCTTGACATAATGAGTAAAGTTAAAGCCCAAGGCTTTTATGCCATTATGAGATGCTCTGTCAGTGAGCACTGTAACCTAATTAGTTTTGATGCAGCAAATCAGCAAAGCCACCATTGGTTATGACCTCTGCCAAGAGCATGAGAGAGCCAGACAAATGAAGCTTAAGATGTTATTAGTTGTTCTGTTCCAAAGTTCCAGATAAAATATGACAGGATGTTGCTGCTTGACTTCGGCATCGGTTCTCCAGATGGCACTCAGCACTGGCTTGTAGCGAGGCTCGCAGGGAGGCTGCCACATTGTCTCTGTCAAAACGAAAGTTTTCCAATTACAAAGAGATAATTTGAAAAGATGCAAACTTAATCTCCTGAACGAAAGGTTGCAAGCTGTGTAATAGCAGTTGAGGGGAGAGATTTCGCATAGTTGACTTGCTGTAAACACTGCTGTTCAGGAAAGCTTTATTATCCTGCCTAGTGAAACAAAGTAATCAGATGCTCTTGACTGTGCGTTAGGACAGCTGTGGCTGGTCGAGCCGTGGCATAACCTCTTTGGTGGAATTAGGGGGTCTGACCCATCTGCAGGGTTGTTGGTGAAGATCAGGAAAGAGATAAAATGGTGTAGGATCTAAAAGGAAAATTAAGGACCTTTGAAATAGCTGA
Organism: Sylvia atricapilla; assembly: GCF_009819655.1. Taxonomy (NCBI): domain Eukaryota; kingdom Metazoa; phylum Chordata; class Aves; order Passeriformes; family Sylviidae; genus Sylvia; species Sylvia atricapilla. Next base: position 14,762,475 of record NC_089146.1, read on the forward strand.
GACCTGTACTTGTATTTTATGGTAGATGAAGTAAGTTCTGCCAGTTTGTTTGAAGGAAATAATGTGTGTTTTTTTCTCAAATTATTATGAAATCTTTAGTGGAAAAAAAGGAACAGAATGTCATGCAAGTGGTGAACTTGTGGAATGTTTTAAAATATCTTCATATTTATGGCACTGTACCAGGCATGTTTAAGTTATTCAGCTGCCACTCTGGCAAAACGACAAGGTAATGGCCTAATAACAAGCAGAAACAGTATCTAACCTAAAGATCATTTTGAGTTGCTAGGCGCATCAGGAACTGTATAAAGGATAGAAGACAGAGTAAAGAAAATGTCCTGCACTTGACCTATGTACACAAAGAACTGTTGAACGAATGCACCACATTCAATTTGAAAAGCTCTCAGTAGTAAAGCTTTTATATTTCACTTAGTATCCCTGAGTGAATCACAGCTGTGCTTTTCAGGGTGTGTGTCCCTTTCCACCAGACACTCTGCTGACAACTGAAAGCAACATGTTTCAGGAACGCTATTTAAAAGACTTGAACACATGAAATTCCCTTTAAGCATAAGAGAAAAATCTTCATCTAGTGAGGATGGTCTAACAAGGGAACAGGTTACCCGAAGAAGTTGAGGCATCTCCATCCCTGGAAATACTCAAAGCCTGGCTGGATGGGCAGTCAAATGGCTCTGGCTGACCCAGATTGAGCCAGTGGTGGGATTGGACCAGCTCTGGAGACCCCTTCCAGCCCCAACTCTTTTGGCTATCTATGAGTCTACTCAAATTATCATCTAGTAAAAATTATTATCTACAACAAACAAATTTTAAAAGAAAGTCACACTCTTTCTGCTTATAGGGAGGTACTCATAGGAAAATATGCAAATACAGGCAAGCAATATCAAACCATGAAGCAGCAGGATTAATTTCAATTCCCTGGTTCCTAAGATGAAACTGCTCAAGCAGCCACAGCAGCACACAGAGCAGGAGGTTTGCTGCCAGGACAAGGGCAGTACGAGAGCAGCCCTGTGTGACTTTGGGCACTGGCAGCCTCCCAGAGGGCCGAGCACTCTGTGGGTATCCAGAGCCTAACCCAGCCTGGGTCTGGCACTGCATCTTACCCCTGGTCTGGGTGCTTTGTGTGCTGCCCAGTGCCCGAGGTGTGAGGGCAGCCCTGCACACCAGGGTGCTGCAGCCACCAGAGTGGCCTGGGCAGCTGTCTGTGTCCCACTGGGGCACTGCCAGGGAAGGGGAGGCGTAAACTGAGAGTGGCTTTTTCCCTCTTTCTGTCTTTAAAAAGGCTGAGGGACAGAGAAGCTGTGGGAGGGCAGGGGGCTCAGAAGGAGACCTTACACATGACAAGGTAGAATTGCAATTTTCCCTTTGCAAGATGAGTTGTAAATAGGGATGACAAGGGAACAGGGCTTGGACCTCTGCACAGTCTTCTGGATTATGTTGTCCAGAAGCAAATCTCCAAATAGATCTTCAGGAGGGACACTTCTCTACTTATTTTCCAATTTAGTCCAAATAGCTAATTCAAAGTCAGTGACTTCTGGCTTTAAGATGTTAATTTCTTTCCAAAGTCTGTATTTGCATACTAGCTATGTTGGTACATGGATTCTTTTGGCTGTACACTTATGTCTGTCATAACTGCCACTGTGACCCAGCCCCAAATATTTAGTAGGAAAGAAACATCTACCTTTTAGTAAGCAGAAATAACTGCCTTGTAGCAGCAGCAAGTTGGTTAGTGCTCAGTGGAAGTATGAGATGTGCTGGTGGATTTCCCCAGGGAAAATCATGCACAGAGAGAGCTCAGATGTCCTGAAGCTTTTTGCTGGGGCTCTGCTCTGCCAAGTAGGGAACAGATCAGAGATTGTGACTCTGGCAAAAGCCCTCATCTCATGAATGAAGGTGTGGGATGGACATGAAAAGCCTATAAGGGAAGAAAACTCTTACATGTTTGATTTGTTAGAGATGAGGACTCTTTTTTTCCTCAGCAAATGTAATGTTCCCTCGAATGCGCAGCAGACCAGGGACTGCCAATTCTTCTTGGTTTAAATTATATTTTCCCTTTTGGCTAAAAAGAACCATGAAAAGCCTCCTACTCCAAAGTATGGCTGTAAATTCAACATTAATAGTGCAACAGAATAAGAAAAGGACATTTCTTTTCCTCAGTGAAACAGCAGGGTGTATAAATCTCCAGTGCAACTGAAAGAGGACTGAAAGGAGGACTCTTTAAATGAGATTAAAGAAATAGATAAATGCTAAATATAAAGAGAGGAAATCGGAAATTCATGCACAGAAAAATGAAAATGTCTAAAGCAGAACAGCTTGGGGGAAGTGATTCTAGTTTCACATAGGTGTGGATGAGAACAAAACAATGGTGAAGGGAAACGCCCTACAAGGCGTACATATTTATTTACTGAAAAATTTCATAGAGCTATGGGGTTTATGGTCTAATTTTGCATTGTTCACAATATTTCCAAACCCTTTTGTCTCTAACCATCCCTGCACTATGAATTGTTCCCTGCTTTATCTTTTTCCTCATTGAAGAAGTATAGGTCTGATGCAACCATATTTTTGCAAGAGCACATGATGTTCATTAATATTATCTTTCATGGAAATTATTGGAAGTTCCCTCTGTGCTTTTGATCAGGTGAAGCCACTTTGTTCTGGCTGTTTGGTTGCTGATGATGGTGCTCTGGAAGGCACACATGCAAATGGCAACACCAAAATGAAAAATACCCATCTTCTCTCGGCCCACTACCCAATAAAATTCCCTTTGGTATTCACAAAGTTTGTGATGTTTTTCTATTCCATGAATTTTGGAATGTCAACTCCTAATTCTGTTCTGGGATGAAAGGAAATTCTGAAATGTTAAGCCTGGTATTTGTTAATGTGTGTGCAGCACACAGAGAGTTCAAGGCTTAAAATTTTCTTGTGTTGGACATTCTGTATGGACATTATTTTAATAATAAGATCCTGTAGCATGGTTGGAAACATTCTTTCACAGCTGTTGATGTGTTAATCCAACATGGGAAAGAGAAACCAGAAAAAACATTTCAGCCATAGGGTTTAAATTTTTATAAAATTATAATAGTGTTAAAGCTGACAGCATGTTTACATCTGGATCGTGTATGATAGCAATTGATACATTTAATCTGGCATGTGGCATAAAACAGGATTAGATAAGGTTTTCTTCTTAGCCATGCTTCTCTTGTGCAAAAGAGTATTTATAACAGTGTTCTCAACAAGTCACATCTCAGTGCTGGATACTGTGTTAAAATTTCTTTGTGCATCAGCAGTATTTTCCAAAGGTTATGTCCCTGTTATTTGTGCTAATTAGCAATGGATTGACTCTGGGGTAGATGACATGCTCAGGAGCATGGAGGTTTGAGTTCAAAAGCTCAAACTGACCAGATCATTCCCCAAATTAGCTGGTGGGAATGCATCTGAAAAAATAGGCTGGAGCAGGACCTCACATAAAATTTGATCATTTGGAGCTAGATTACTCAGAAGTGAGAAAAAAGTATATATTAATGGGAATGTTAGGAAAGACTGCACTCGAAACTCTAAGCAAGGGCCCAGGTGCTACTTTATTATTTGATGTTTCTTATCCAAATGGCTTAATCTTCAAGTCCTCCCATAATTTGAAACTGCACTGACTTCTATTTGCATAGTCCTTAACAGCGGCTAATTTCTGCATGCTTTCCTTCCCACTTCCTCAGCTCCTACAGCACTATCGTTCCAAAACTCAACATGCAGATCCAGAGCATTACTTTTTTTTGTGAGAAGCCTAATTAATTTATAATTACGCATTCAGAGAAAACCTTCTCCCTCATATCCTGGTGCTGAGCATCTCTGTGTATGTCACCACACAGATGCTGTGTACTGGGGGCTGGAGTGCCTGGCACTGTGGTTCCCTGACAAGTAGGAAAAAGAAGAGTGTGTGCAGTGTGTATTACTGATTGCTGACCACTGGAACTCACTACCCAATACCTAGACGTGATGAGTGAGGGGAATGGACACTGAATGTACTTTGCAACCCCCAGTGATCAAGAGTGAGAAATCATGCCTCTACGTGTGCTGCAGGTGCACATTCAAATTCACTTTTAAGTAATGAAGACATAAACAGAGTTAAAATAGGTAAGGAGACCATTCTGCTAGTTATTTTCTAGGCTAAAGATATAAAAACCGCAATATTTGATGGTGTGAAAAAAATATGCAACTCACAGCCTAGAGAAAAATGCAGCTGTGTTTTTATAGAAGTCTACTAAAGACTGGAAAGGAAAATGCATATTTCTGTATCTAGTAGCAAGCACTGCTGACATCACTGTGTCTGAATAAGAACAAACACTAGTAATATAGAAATAATGAAATACAACAGGATTTGTATTTGAAGAGAAAGACAACTTATTTCACTATGTGTCTTGAGTCCATTTAAAAGTCATGCAGTCTAAAGGAGAGAGCTAAAGCACCACAGACAGGTAATAAATAAGGCCTCTTAGAAATGCCTGCTCTAGCATGTGCCTCTCCATCATGAAACGGAAGCATTCAGTAGAGAGGAAAATTGACCAGACACTGACAGGAGATAATGGACTTATCTGTTAAAGGAGTGGAGATAATATAATATATAATATGGCATTCTTGATAACTAATCAGAAAGATCTACCTGCACCAGATTTCCAAGGTTATTTGTAATTGAATGCAACTGAATAGCACTAGAAAGCAGTGTAAAAGGAGAGGTAGAACCACAGCTGTTTTACAGGAGCAGAGCAAGTCTGAAGATAGGGTCCCCATCTTGAAGGGCCCCAGTTTAGGACAGATTTAAGCAAGCAGCTAAGCACTCTGTAGGAAGAGGGCAGTTCATTTTGCTGAGAAGGGCAGACATCTTCCCATCCTCCCTGTCTCTGTGTCTCTGGCCCACAGCTATGCAGTCTCACCATTCTAGCACATATCTGACCCCACACTGACCTGATGTAAGGCAGCTGCACAAAACTATGTAATTTTTTTTCGCCTATGTTCCTTGTTTCCCTTTTTAATGAGTCGGGTTGGCCTGCCATTGATTTGTCAGCTGCTAGAGGGCTGGAAATGCAGTTCTCAGTGGGTACAGCCCTTAGTCCTCAGTGCATGGTAGTAGCCATTGAATGTGTAGGGCAGAGTGGGGCTGGCAGGGCTTCTTACTGTGATTCAACAATGTGATGCCTGACGTGTGTTGAAGGATTGCTTTTTCATTTAGTGTGGGCTCAAACTCCCCACATCTGCACCAGTGCAGTATCTGTTGGGTTTGGTGCAGCTGGTGTAGGGCCAAGAGAAAAATTTAGATAGTGATGTTCAGATCTTTCATGGAAGACATCTGGGCCTATTCACTGCACATATGTGTAAAATCAAATACTTACTTTTTCTGTTCTTACCCCTTTTTCTTCTCCATGTTTTCAGCAAAGGTGGAGTTCCTGTAGAAGAAAACCCATTCATTTCTTAATGATAAAGGCATTTAAAAAAGATGCATAGGGCAAGCAAAGTGCCAGTAAGTGGTGTGTAAACATCTAGGGATGATGACTAAACTGTGGTATTGATTTTTATTAATTTTAATTTTCCAAATATGTCTTGGTTTCTAGAGCAAAATGAAAGCATATTTTGGGCACTATTACCAGCTAGCTCTGCAAAAGTAACATTTTGTCTGCAACAATTAGAGCTGTGGTGCTTCTCTTTTCATTTACAGGTACTTTCTGTGGCCACTCAATCTCACACTTCCAATCTTCCCATAATTTCTTAATTTATCAAATAAAAAGGGCAATAACCCAACAGTTCCAGAATCAGCTTTATCCCTAACCCTAGTGGTTGTCTGAGGCTCAGGCTGAGCCTGAGACACCTGGCCAGGGAGTAGAGGATAAGCTCACACAGGGAGCAGTCTTTGGGCAGCATGGCCTCTCCTTTGGTGGCCTCCATCCTACAGTTCTCCAACCCGGGGCCAGGCTTTGTCTGCCTCCCAACCCCACTCCTGACCCTAATGGGATGAGAGCAATAAAAGCCCACTGGGATCACAGCTGTCTCAGAAGATGGCAGGATGGAAGCCAGGATGGGAAAATCTGCACTTTCCTGTCCATGTCTTTTGTCCCACAGTCAAATGACCACCCCTTTCCCTAGGAGGAGGATGAGTAGAGCTGTCCATCTGTTCATTTGCCGCCAGTCAGGTCTAGCTCCAGAATGTGTCTTATTTTCTTTGCCCTCACTGTCTTGCTCCTCTTACTTACCAGAAATATTCATTAGGCTCATCCAAGTTTTTGGGTTTTATTCAGTGGGACTTTATTTCTGCCCTTTGCATTGTCTTGGATTTCTGTAGACAGAGTGGAGGCTGGGCTGGCCCTCAGTCACCAGCCCTCTGAGGAGCAGAGACCACCATGCTGAGCAGAGCTGGCTCCTTGCCACCTGCTCCTGTGATAGAGGATGGGTGTCAGAACAAAGCTGGCAGCATGAATTGGCATGATGAGGTGAGAAAGTAGGGTGCATGGTGCTCCAGCTGATGCTTGCCAATGTAATTGCCCTTCAGGCAATAATTCTTGCCAATGTGATGGCCTCCAGGGACCTTCTGCATGCCAGCGTCAGCCAGAGCCACTTCTGCTTCCCCATCTCTCAGCCGCCGTGAATGTTAACCTTATATTAATGCAAGACTGAACCCCTACCTTCACATTAGTATTTCATAATTACAAATTGAAGGAAATTAACTCTTCTTTCAAAATGCTTAAAGTGGGTGGTAAAGAAAACATTAGTGAGGCTTGGAAGGATGGTCTTGGGAGAAAAATCTTTTGTAATAGTGCATAGTACAAATGCCATGAGGAAGGTGTACTCATCTGGTGCTTGCAACCTGCTTGGCACTTGCTACAGTAAATTAGTTGGTGTTAAACCAGCAGAAGCAGCTCCCAAAGCCTCTTTCCCAATGCATCACTAAAAATGGCTGGTTACATCAGAGTCAATTGTATGACAACAAAAGCAGGAAAGCAGGAACTACTGTAAACTTAAGGGTGAAAATAAGATGGAGACAAGACCTGAAAAGAGCTAGTTCAAGTCCCTGAATTGTCTGCAATAAAAAAAAAAAATCTTTAGTCTTAGATTCCAAGAGACAGTCACATCTTCACAGTAAAAGTTCATCCTGGCAGGTCAGAGCAGGTAGTAACCTTGTGGAATTTTAAACTTTCCTGTCTCCAGTGCTTCACAAATGTTTGAGTCCCAGGACACTGCAAGGACCTTATCCACTGCGTCTGAAGATCTGGGGCTTGAATACCAAGGAACAGCTTGTCATTACACTTTCAAATTGCTCTCAGATAACTTTCTAATTTGATTCTTGTTTCATTGGTGCTTTTATATTATTGCTGGGCAAATTCTCCTTAGCTCTGAATGACTCTGCCATTATACAAAAAATTTGTTGGGTTGTGAAATGTTCATCATCTCTTTGTAGCTCCCCCTCTAACTGGAAATTTGAAGGTTCCCAAAGTCCAGCCAGACTGAACAGCAGGTAGAAGGTACAACACTCCAAGGGAGTGGGCAAGAAGGTTCCCCATGTAGCGATGGTCTCTAGGGAGTATCGCTGTGATGGATGGGGCAGATAGGTCATGCAGTGCCTAGGGTGGAGGCATGGTGCCATGAGACCTCCCACAGTACTGCTCTGTGCATAACTTCCAACCTGAATCCTGGCCTGATTGCAAAAAACCTGGACATCTTTAACCAGCTTTCCAAGCACTTCTGCTGACTGTCAAAATTGTCAGATGTTTAAAAAGCCCACATCCAGGCAGTACTGGTTCCTCCCAACACAGTCTGCGGATGTAGCAGTACTTTTGTAGGATTTCCAGCACGTTTGCAGACATTACAACACATTCAAGCATAAATCTCATCAATTTGCATCAAACATCCTCCTTTGCAGTTTATGGCTATGTAAATGTCTTTAATAAAAACCCTACCACAGGAAACGTCTTAAGACAACTGCTATTTCACAGCTTCACTACAGGTTCCTAATGTAAGTTAATAAGGCAAACACAATACCTGACGTTTGCAATGGTAATTGCACAGGCCTCACTGTGAATGATGGCTAAATCCGACTGTGCATGACTTCCTTAGCAGAGTGTCTGAATTATAGTGTAGGTTGAAGCCTGAAAAATCAATGGCTGCTATAATCACTCAATTAAAGCCTTTGAAAATCATTAGCAATTTGGTAAATTTAAAATACTTAACCATACGTCATTTTTAAACAGAGAGTGCCAGAGCAGCACAAGTCCATTTGTTACACCGGGGAGCTGCTGCCGGAGGGGTAAACAGGAACAGCATTAGTGCACTATGGCTGAGTAGGCAAGTGTATCACGGGAGCTGAAAGGCTGAGAGACACAAGTCACCTCCGTGAGCTTTACCTGCTTTACAACATTTAGCCGAGGTTACTCTTCAAGTAGCCAAATACATGTCAAAATCCTGGAAAAGCCTTGCTGGCCTACAGAGCAGAGTGCCCTCCAAATGCCACAGGTCTGGGTGAACTCCGAGCCAGAGCAGCAGAACAGACTGTGCAAAGGAGGAAAGGAAGCAGCAGCATCAGAGTCCTTTGTTACTGACAGAAAACCAGTGGATAGCAAGGCCTGCTTTTAGTGGGACATATGAATGAATGCGGTCTATAAAAAGAGCGAAAATAACTTACTGATATCGAGAGTCTAATATTTAATTTCCTAAACAAAACAGAAACTGAACATGATATTTTACTCCATCTGGACTAAATCGATCCATCTGCAAGATTTAACTTTAAAAGATAGTTGAAAATATCTCTTCTTAACTTGCGTCTTTATTTTCTTTAACAGCCTGTTCTTTGGAAGCAGTGGCACTAAGTGCAGCAGCACCACTATTCTAAATATATGGTTCGTCTGTCTGAGAAAAAAAGAGACACTGGAGGGAATGAGCAAGTTGACAGGCACCGGCCAGCGCACCAACGCCTCGTGTTCCCCTAGGGCTGTTGGACTTACGTAAGTGCTATTTAACTTTGTGGGGCTTAGGCAGCTTAATGAACTTCACAGAGATGGAGTATGGGGCTAGGGACAGCGACTTCACTGATCAGTTGCAGTTTCTAATTTTTAACAATTTTGGGGTAAAACTAGATTTTAAAATAAAGCGAACCGTGCGTCTTCAGAGTGCAACGCGGTGGGTGTCGAGCAGAACAGGCAGCAATCGCTCCCGCAGGCGCATCCATCCCCACGGGCAGTGGAAGCCGCGGGGTCCCGCCCGCCCGTACCCGGTGTAGGCTCGCCGCCTCTCCCGCTGCTCTGCCGGGCGAGGGGAAGCGGCGCGCAGCTCCCGCACACGCCGGCACTGCGGGGCTTGTGGCGCCGGCCCGGGAGCACAGCCGGGGCCCGTCACCCGGCGGCCGAAGGCTGCTGGCCCCGCCCGGCCCCGCCCGGCCCCGCTCGGCCCCGCTCGGCCCCGCTCGGCCCCGCCCGGCCCCGCTCGGCCCGACTCGGCCCCGCCCGGCCCCGCTCGGCCCCGCCCGGCCCCGCTCGGCCCGACTCGGCCCCGCCCGGCCCCGCTCGGCCCCGCTCGGCCCGACGCGGCCCCGCTCGGCCCGACTCGGCCCCGCCCGGCCCCGCCCGGCCCCGCTCGGCCCGACGCGGCCCCGCTCGGCCCGACTCGGCCCCGCTCGGCCCCGCCCGGCCCCGCTCGGCCCCGCCCGGCCCCGCTCGGCCCGACTCGGCCCCGCCCGGCCCCGCCCGGCCCCGCTCGGCCCGACTCGGCCCCGCCCGGCCCCGCCCGGCCCCGCTCGGCCCCGCCCGGCCCCGCTCGGCCCCGCTCGGCCCGACTCGGCCCCGCTCGGCCCCGCCCGGCCCCGCTCGGCCCGACTCGGCCCGACTCGGCCCCGCTCGGCCCCGCTCGGCCCGACGCGGCCCCGCTCGGCCTCCCGCCCCCGGCTGAGGCGGCCGTCCCCGGTGCGGCAGCGCCACCTCGCGGCGGCCGCCCCGCCCCTGCAGCTGCGCCTGGGAAAGGCGACCCGAGGGACAACTTCTCATGGGATCTGTTGAACTGTTTCCCTGCCTCGGCATTTACTTTTTTTTTTTTTTTTTTTTTTTTTTTTTTTTTTTTTTTTTTTTTTTTTTTTTTTTTTCCACGTGGAAAGGTAGGAAATTGGCTGGACTACACAAGCCCAAAATTTGGCTTGTTTGGTCCTAATTTTAGTTTTTCTTCGTGGCTAGGTCCAGACACTAATATTTTTCATGTAAGAAAGGCAATTCAGGTCATTTTACAGTAAAATATCCACTGAATCAATGAATGAAGCTTAATCGATACTTTAATGGTTTTAGTTCTTCATAAAATAAATACTGATTAAAAAAAGCTGTTCGAAAACAGTAACATGTAAGAGTGAATAGAATAAAAAATTTCACTTTTCTGTAATAACTGATCATTGCAGTGAAATGGCAGCACATTTGTTCCCCAGTTAACAGGGAAACCCAGGCAGGGGCAGAATAGCACAGGGTGTATTAATATTTCTCCTCAGAAATTGACTACAGTTTTAAAATTGTCGGTCACTTTAAGTCCACTGCCTATGAATTAGGAACTGTAAGTACTGGTAACCTTTATTTAGCGTGTAGTAAAGAGTTTCAGCTGGGTGCAAATTTTCACAAAAGTACATGCATTTAAAATGCTGGAATACATAAACACAACCCTAGACTTCTGCACGTGGACGAAGCTACCTTCCTGAGTGTAAGAAATGCCATCACACTCCTCTGTACTTCAACAGTAGCTTCGTTCCCCTCCCATTTATCACTTCTACGTTTGCGGCTCCAACACTGCTGCCTGGCGCTGTGAATACATGCTAGGCTGCAGATTTCCAACCCAACTGTGTCCTTCAGACATACATCCAATGGCTGTGTTCAGAGGAACGGTCTCCCACAAGATTTGCTATTCACCCTGTCTCCCTATATGATATCCCAGAAAACCAATCTCCAGGATGACAGCTCATTCAGCACTCCGGAAATTTACCCACGCTGAGCTCCTCTTTAAATAATGACCTGACATTTGTTCTGTAGAGGGAGACAAAGCCCAGACTGATGAAAACGTTGGCAGCTGCTTTCATTTGTGCCATTCAGAAGCCAGATGAAAATTTGTCCTCGGGGAGCCATCACTTCTTGGCAGTCAGACCTGTCCACTGCACTTTGCTATTACTTTTGCTGTTACCTCCCACCCCTGGTGCACACAGCACACACACACAGTCAATATTCAAGGCAGGCAAAACTAAAATTTACTGCCGAAAGCCATGAAGGATTTCATGTTTCTGAGAAGTGGGAGTTAAGATCACATTTTAATTTGGTGCTGATAAATAAAAAGCAGTAGATATTGGGAAAGCCATTTGTTAGACCTATATAAAAGGTTAAATTAGCTATTACCCAGAAAAGAGATCCCAGCTTCTCTGAACAAGTTTAATGAAGGCATTAGCTAAGCAATAAAGGTCAAAGAGGCAAAGCATTCTGGACTAGTAGGCAAACAGATCAGAAAACATTGTTCGAGATGAACTTTGAGTTCATATTTTGCATATAGTGTGGAGCACTCATTCCTTTAAATTAGCTAGAGTAGAATTACAAAATGTACAGACAAAGGTGACCAGGAAAATCAGAGCATATTCCACACAAGCAGAGATTAAATAAACGAGGACTTTCTGGCCTGGTAAAAAAGAGGTTACTAGGAGCTAATAATAATGATGACACATAAGATCACTAACAGAATCCAGGAGAGGAGATGCAGTTCCTCATTATTTTTCACAGGATAAAACTGGAAGACATAAAATGGAGTGCTCACATACCAGGTTGCATGAAATAATTACCTAACAAAGTGCTTTTTTCCCCACAGCCAATACATAGCTAGAGCATGAACTGTCAATGGATGTTATGGTAGTAATTTAGGATGGTTAAATGAGGTTTTACCTTGGACCACAAAGTTACAAAATCCTTCCCAATGCTTGGAAACACTGTATAAATAGATAGGGCCATCCACACCTTAGCTGTGGAAGAGCAATTGCAACAGCAATGAGACGACTCTATGCATGAATATTCATGCATGTGGTCCCATCACATCTTAGATCCCTCTAGATGCAGAGCCTGTGGTCCCAATGAAGGGAGAAGATATATATATATATTCATACTGTGCCTCTTCTATCTATTCCTGGCAGTTTTTATTTTTAAGGATCCCCAAATTGCTGCTAGTATGTTGGGTGCCATCTATTCTACCCAGCAACAGAGGAAGTCATTGCTGCCCTCCAGAGACATGCATGCAGAGAGGTGGGGAGAGACAAGCTGAAGCAGGCTTCCCTTTTTAAGGATTAAAAAAGCAAAAGCCCCAGTGTACTGCAAATGTTCCAGCCACTCTTTTGCAAGTACATGATCTGCTCTCTCATCTAAGCTGAACATTCTAAACACTCAAATGTGTCCAGCTCTCAGTGACATCAGCCAGGTCAGGCAGCAGTACAGGCAGCCGTGCTGTTGGTCCTGCTTCTCCCTTTGGAACCAGTGCTCTATTACATAATCCCTCCTGTTGTCCTGGAACCTCTGCAGGCACTTTCAGTCAGGAGTAGTTAGTGAAGGAAAGGGAGTGGGGATTCAGCCTTGGAAGTTACTGTGCAGCACAAATGCAACTGGTGCCACCAAGGAGAAGTTGATGGGATGCTGTACATAAAGCAGCGCCAAGTTCTCAAAAGCATCTGTTTCCCTGAATATAGCACAGGCTGCCAAAATACAGCACTGGTTTATGGCTGAGTCAAATTGCACCTTAGTCACACTACTGTCACTGTCCTTTGCAACTGCTTTAGTCCAGGATTCCTGCACAAGCCTTCCTTCTTTCATGTAAGTATCCATTGATGCCTTTTGCTGAAGAAAATGCAGGCAAGGTGGAATTTCCTCTTCAGCCTGCAGTCAGGAGTCCTTCCTTTGCTGCTGCTACCCATGCAGGCAAAACCCCAGGGGCAGAAGGGCAGGAGCTCTGTATAGAAGCTGCTGTGGTCTGCAGCTGTCTTCCCTCCAGCACTGTGGGGACCCATGCAGAACCCTCGGGCAGTCATGCAGCCACAACTCCAAACTGCACCCCGCCACTGCAAAGCCCCTCAGCCAGAGCCCTGCAGCTCTCCTCTCATGGTGCAGGCAGGTGAGAACAACTCTGAGAGGACACAAATTTGGATCACACACATGAAGGTGAAGAAAGGAAGAAGCTTAGTCTCACTTTCTGCAAATACCCATGGCCAAAAATAAGCTGGTGCAGAGCAGGAACTGTGTACCACAAAGCCTGGAAGAGTTTCCTTTTCCACCCAGGTGGTAGGGGGGGAGCAGAGCATGAACCAGACCTGGTTCAGTGGCTTTCCTTATGAGGCTGTGCAAGCCTGGCCCAAGGCTTGGGCTGCCCTGTAGTCTTGCTTCCTATGACTCCTTTCCCTTCCTGGCTACAGGCTTGGAATGATCTCTACTCAACATTGATCAGTGAGACTATCTCTACATGAGACACACCACACATCACTGGCACACCAAAAACATTAGTACAGAAACAAGGTTGATATTTATTAGCTTCTCCATTGCATGGAGTGTCTTTATTTTTAAAACATATTTACCCATCCCTTCTCACTTGCTCTGAATGGAGCCAGCAGCTCAGCTGAAGAGGTGTTTGCCCCTTCTGCTCCTCAGCAGTGTTACAGGGTGAGGTGACTGCTGGTTTCCACACCAGATCTCTTTATGCCAGATCATCATGGAACCCAGTTTGGGCAGCTTCCCAGCCAGCTGCACACATTCCGCATTCATATCCCAAAGATAAGAGAAAAAGAAAAGACCATCCAAAATGGCAAAGAGGGCATGTGCAGTATCTTCAACTTCACACAAAAATGTTCACTTTTTCACAAATACAGAGCCCAGTGAATGGTGACAATTTTCTGTTCTATCTCCTTAAAACAGTAAAAGAGGATCAGTGCCATTCTTTGGTAGCATACAGTATTCACCCCAGCACAGCCAGGAAGGAAATAGCTCGAAACCAGATGGTCTTTGCAACTAGTGCTTTGGATATATTTCCAGCAGAGGTTTCTTCCCTCCCCACGAAAAGAGACACACATTCTCATTTAACAACTAATTGATTTATTTAACAATACAAATTTCTTTCTACTGCATGGTTTAGCAGAGAGAACTTGAGAAACAAAATTAGCCTCTTTTTCTTTTAAAGTTTAAATGTTTACACAAAAACAACCTTTACTTCAGTAAATATAAAATTTACACGCAAAAAAATCTACATTAAAAAAGAACAGAATCATGACAAACCAACGAAAAAAAAAAAAGAAGAAAAAAAAAGAGGATGGGAATTCAGTGTAAAGGATCCAATTGCAAGGAAGGCAAGATGGGGCAACACTAACAAGACATCCCATTTGTACACCTAGGTATCTGAAGTTGTAGGTACAATACAAACCCAAAATACATTAAAATTAGAATTAAAACCTGTCTTTTTATACCATATTATTTCATGATATAAATATCTGTAAATTCTGTAGGCAACACAGCTAATGTGTGAACTCCATAGTTTGCTCTCCACTGGAAGGTCACTGGAGCGGTGCACGAGCACCGCGTGGCCCACGAGTGCACTAATGGTCAGCAGGGAGCAGACTTTACACGTGCAGCCCAGATGTGATAGCCCCTTGTTTCTTTGCCAATCTGTGCTATTTCTCACACATCCAATGACATGACAAGAAATTCTGGTCACCTTCAGCAGTGATTTCCAGCACTTCATCTCCTGGCATTAGTCTGTTACCCGACTTAGGCATATTCACCTGCCAGATCCTGTTTCTCATTCCCTTTTGCACTTTTTAACCTGAACTCTAAAGCTATCTTGTAGCTACCAAGAGAGACTGGCTTCTAGGTTGAGATATTTGGGATACACAGTTCTTCAAGCCACCTTCAGGCATCTGTAGAAATATTTAAAGTAGGGTGGACAATTCATGGTCAAAGGTTTTGTGATACAAAAACCAGGGACTTGTATAGTAATGGTTAACTTTAGATCTAAATTTTTAGCATTTTTTGTATTGCTTTAATATTTAAACTTAACATTCAGTTTTCATATATTAAATGAGCAGAGCATCTTATTGAAGGAAGTACTATGTTATCTCTGAAAATACCAGCTAGTAAGGGAGACTGTAAAATTTAAAATTAAGTGTAATTTAAAAATCATTTAAAGAAATCAAGTGCCTTTTTTTAATAATCAATATTGTGACTGGCAAACTATAAAAGCTTAAATTATAAAACTATTAGTGACTCTACCTTTTAAACTGTATGTACTATAAAGCTGTATTTTTGTACTTACAGATGTTACAAAATTTCCAAGGCAGAAAGTGAAGGGGGAAAAAGGTAGTCTAAAACACTTTTAGAGATTTCATTTTTACTAAGAAAGGTTATTTTCCCCACAACTGTTTTTGTGTCATATAAATCTGACTAAATTTATTGTACTCCTCTTCTCTGGGTAGAAGATACAGTGTTCAATCATGCTTTGGAAGACCTTTTTCAATGGATAACTTGGTTCTTTAGGTCAGCAAGTCCAGAAACAAAAGCACCAGACTACCTCTGACTTGGCCCTCCTGCAAAAAACCCTCTGTAGCAAGACTGAGGCAGCCTGTTCTGAGAGCAGGACTGGCCCTGAAGCAACCAGCTACGTTAACTTCTGGAGTAAGCTATGAAATGTGATCATTTCAACTTGAGAAAGAGCTGAAAAGCATTCAATTTCAGAAAATTTTAGAAATTTCACTTGTTCTGCTAAAAACAAAACAGGGAAAACTTAAACAATCCACAGGTGTGCATTAAACATTTAATAGCAAGCCTTTGCTTATGTATATTAATTTAAAAATTATCCACAGGGATCTGTGATACATTGGCCTTGCCTTGTTACTATAATTAAATTTATTAAAATATTAATTTAAAACAGGAAAACAAAGAAACTACTCCTTGGGGAACATGTTTATTGTGTTTGAGATGATACACTGGGTGCTCTCTGAGCTACAAAGGGAAAAAGGAAATCCTTTCATTACAAACTGACAAAGGTAAAAGTTAAAACAGTTTTCACAACAGCATGTACCACATATTGGAAATAGATCTGGGTTTAATACAAATGACATAATTCCTAGTAATCTACAGCTACCTTTAATAACTTCATACAGATAATGAATTAGGCTAAAATGCACTATAATATTTGGTTGACTTCAGGAACAGTATCCTTAGTACATCACAAAATACATTTTGATATCCCAAAGAAGCAAGACTTGCAAGTAGGCATTTTAAACATAACTAATCTACAGCTACAAACTTCTACTCTTGATAGCATTTACCTTTTTGGGGGGCAGTATCCCAGTCTTCAAAAGGATAAAAGCAGAGTAGAATCAGTATAACATATACACAGAAGTCCGTATTGTAAAGGCTATAAAGATTTGTTGCACACTGCAAAGTTGCCTTCTGCACCTTCACACTGCACAAGTAGTTTGTCATTTATGTTGCATATCTCTTGGTCCACTGTCTGGCTATCCTGTCATGTTCTGCTCTGTTGGTCAGGTATTGAGTGGCTATGCTTCCAACCAGAGGGTCAGCTGCAAAAGGCAGGAGAAAATGCATCAGAATCCATCCCACAAGTAACAAAAATCCTCAAGCAAAACCACTTTAAAACACAGCATCCATTCCAAAATATAGTTTAGATGAGAAATATAGTGGAGCTCTTATCATACAAGACATTTCCAAGAAAGCACACATGAACAAAGCACAACAAAGAGGGAAAGAAAACAGGAAAATCTGTTGTGGTTATCTGCATATGAATGAATCTTGCCTCAGGCAGGTGTTGGGGTGCAGGAGACATTCGGTGAGTGCTGGCTGGCACCCTCGTGTCAGGGGCGGTGCACAGCACTAGTGTGAGTTAGAGCACTAGGGCTGCGGAACGCACCGAGGGGAGCTGCTTCAGGAGCCATCAGCTTTGTACCTAAGAGGCTGATCCGTTTCTCCCTAACTGTGACCACTTTCTGTAAATGAACGGCAGCACTATTGCTCAGTTCCTGCCCTGACCGCGGGCAATTAGCCTCCATTGCCTAATGACACTGGTCACACAAGTTGTTGCTGAGTGAGAATGTGTGCTGCTTCCGTGCAGCTCCTCCCCTCCCCACAGGATCAAGGAAGTCACTCACTTTGAAAAAGTGAGAGTTCACTCTGAACTCCCCACATTTGCAAGATTAAACCTTTCAACTGCTGTCTTAAGAGACTTCCTGCAGCACCTTCCGACTCGCAGGATTTATAACTCAGGAGTATGTTGCTCCTTCCTGGAATAAACGCTCATTTGTTGGAGCTCATTCAATAGAGACCTTCAATGACATCAGCTTATTTTCTTCATCTTATCTTGCAAAAAAAAAGGACTTAGTGCTATTTACTTTCTATTGTGTCACAGGAGGGAAAAACACCATTAAAAGTGGGACCATGTCCAATCTGGAGTGCTTTATCGCAAATTTCAAAAATATTACATTTTATTTGTTCTGCATTAAATCAAATATACAAATTAGGTTCCATGGCACCTAAGTCAAACAACTGAGAGTCTCTCAGTGAACTATCAGCTCCTTACCTGGGTTGCAGTCTGTCAGAAGAGAACAAATAGACAGCAGAACCTTTGAAATAGTCAAAGCAGGGCTCCAGTTGTCTTTCAGGATATCCAGACAGATGACTCCCTGACTGTTGATGTTGCAGTGATAAATTCTGGTGCGGAAAGTAACCTGGAATCACAGCACAAGAGACAGAGAGAGTCATTCAGTGCTGCCCAGGGATGGTGCCCCTTGGCTCTGGGCAGCCTGTGGAATGCCCAGTTCTGCAGAGGCAGCTCCTTTCTGCTTGGCTTCCAAACCACAATAGTTTAACAGAAGAATGACTAGTTTCTGTAGCCAGGGCTGCCTTTAAAAAACCTACCATGATGAGATATGGGGCATAAACTGCTTTCACACAGGCTCTCTGTATGGTACCCACAAAAATTAGAACCTACTTAAGTAGCTATTTAGTGAACATACCACATGTCAGGAACATTCTAATCACAAATGTAACTTTACTTTGGTTTTTGAAGGTGAAGAAGTTCACAGAATTTGTCTGCATGTGCAGTATTAGTTGATCTTTTTCCTTCTTTCAGAAGCCTAAATACAGGCCATGAAAATTAGTCTTGTTAAATTAACAATGAAATCTTTGTTCTTACCCTTCATTAGCCAGAATATAATATACAGCCAAAACAATGCTATTAGACCAACTAAACCCATCCTTGGTTTTGAATGATTTCAGACTAATATTGACAGAGCATGTGAACATTCTGCACAAATAAGAAGTGAGAAATATGTGACTGCTTTAATTGCACAAAGCACAAGAAAACAGAGAAATTTTTCTTTTTAGTACTGATGGGAGGGGAAGTGGAAATCACAATGTATCCTGAAAATTCGAAAACTATCATACTCTAAAATAATCTACAAGATTTGAATGAGGAATTTGTCTAAAACTATGCATCACTTCAGCATAACATTTTTAACTCAGAACATATAAAAGGAAGGTATTAGATTTATAGTAACAAAGCTAGAGCCCCCAAAGCTGTAAGTCAGAGGAAGTTGTGTGGTAGAATCGATTCAGTTGTGAGAGTTTTGCAGTGTTTTTTTCTGGTGACTTGGTCAAGAGTTGTTTTGGCAGTAAGAGAGAGGAAAAGGGAATGACCTTTAAATTCTTTCAAATCCATTAGTAAATTACAATTTATTAGGTGTCCATACTATTTCTGAGCAAGGAATTGACATTTTAATTTAAGATTAGCTTAATTTAATAACAAGCGCTTTTGCTCAAAAACTTTATCAAACAAGATTGCTGATTTTAGCAGTAGTAAATAGACATTTTAAAATAGCAGAAATTCATCACACTAATTTACTCAATTTTAAGTCACAATATAACACCTCAGTTTTCTATGTGGACTAATTTTAGCTTTTTTTTCTTATTTATTAAAAAAGACATGATAATATTTAGTATAGAATCTGGCTCATAATAGAAAATACTATTACACATATATTTTAGTAGCTAGAATGAGAAGAAGGAAACATAAGAAAGTCTTGTGTTGTCTTCTACTAGAACTACAATTTCTTGAATCTTACCTCTTAACCGTAATTATCATCTCATTTATCACTTGGTGAAGTTTGGAAATCAGTACTGACTCAAGTATCAAGAAGTAACTTAGATAGGATTTTTCTGAGACTGCAAGCCAAGATTTTCGACCTTGTAGTTTTCAAGAGAACATAAACAAATTTGATATTCAGAAAGCAACGAGCACTCACTTGGCTGCAAGCTGCATTCTTCTCACATGAAAAAATGATAAGCACAATAAAAACCTTACCCTTACCTTTGGTGGCTTGAATGGATAGTCAGATGAAAATGTGATATCCAAGAAGAAAACGCCTCCTTCATATACAGAACCTGGAGGTCCAAGTATAGTAGATCTCCATTCATAAATGTTATCTCCTTTAGGACCGGCACTGTGTAAAGAAAAAAGAGGAGAGGGAAAGAAAGAGTCAGATGTACCTTTGAGAGAGGCATTTTTTGGATTTCCTTCAGCATTCATTTCATTTAATGAAAAACCATTTGACTATTTTTAACACCTGCCCAACTTCCAGCTGATTTCAGTGGGCTCAGTGTTTTAAACTGCACAAAAGCTGGGTACTCTGCTGTCCCTTTGGAGAAACAGCAATGAAACAGAATGACCATGAACTACTGTTCATGGTTTGACACCGTTCAAAACGTATCCCCTGACGCTGTTTTACACCACAACAACACAAGACTCTGACTTCAGAAGGCTGAAAATGACTCCTTTATTTTTGGGATGTGTCTCCTTTATATACTATTCTACACAGACCAATTTGATTGGTGAAGCAAAGACAAACCTCTTCAATCATATTGGTCAGACCAGAGGGACATCAAGAAGAAGTCCCTCCTAGGGAAAAAATGTAAACAGATTTGCAGTTACAAAAACATGTCTCTTGTTTACAGAAAGTTCCCTGAGAAAGGAATTTCAGAAACCAAAACATCTCAGGCACAAACCAGGGCTACATATCCCAGATCTATTTTCTTGAGTATGTCCTTGCTCTAAGGTTCTACATCACCCTTTCATCACCCTTCCTCCACCACACTTTCAATGCCACCATATTCATACACAAAAGGAGTTTTACATCTTGACCATATTCATCTTCTCCAAGCATTTAACAGATCACACCTTCATAAAAAATGTGGCTTTCAAGTACATTGATACACATTTATTGCTACGTGTTTCATAGGCTAGAGTGAAATGTTACACCCTTGGGCAGCAAAACTAGGGAAAGGAGAGAGAATCAAGTAACATGGAATTGAGATTCTTGCAGCAGTCATTCCAAATAACTGTTTCTTCAAGATATATTTGTGTTATGCCTCTGGCAATCGGCAATGAGATGAGCCAAAAATACTTTATTTTAAGAAATACAACACTGAGTGCATTTCTCACTAAGGGTTACTGCATAATTAATTACTAAAGGTTTGAAAAAATGGATAATGAACCAGCATTTTCTCAGCTTCTGAGCTATCACAAATGCTATTATCACACAGAAGCCATCTAACCTCCTCACAAAAAACCTTAATGAAACAATAAACTCTTCTGCCCCCCCTCAAAAAAAAAAAAAAAATCACCACCCCCAAAAAAATCAAATCTTTAAGAAAGTCTGGATAAAGATTAACCTAACCTTCCACAAAGGGTCCTGAACCCACCCTGCTGAGATCCAAACTTACTGAACTGGCTGCTGCAGAGAACAGCACTGAGCTCATGCAGACACAGGGGACTGAGCACATCTATGCAGAAAAGTCAGTAACACAGCACTGGAAAAGATCCTTTCAGTTCTCCCCACCTGGGCAGTTTCCCAGGCATCACCTCCATTTCCCAGACATGCTGAAGCAGCCCCATCCTTCTCCCTCTGTGGTGCCCAGGAAGAGGCCCCGAGCACTGTCACATGGGATTGCAGATGAAGCCAGCAACAGGGCAGGGCACCACACTGCAGCCTGGGAATGTGTGGTTTCTGGAGCTCCTCGACACCCAGAGGAAACTCCCTACAAATGTTGAGGCTCTTCCTATGTCATGTCCCCACGTATTTGTCACACATCTGTTTGCAGACTGTAACACACAGCATGCTGGACATTCATCTTTACTATGTAGTCAAACATGGAGACACTCATCACAGACAAGGCATATGAACAGTTTGCACTATTGATCTACAATCCCCACATGAAAAATTTAGCTAGTTTTATATTAAGATCATATTTGAGAAAAAATGCTGGTTTTGATTATGAATTCTCTTTCAATTCATAATTTCCCAAGATGTTTTTTATCTTGTAAACATTTCATGTACCAAATGTTGCAGTTCTTTCATAAACAGGACAAAATAATGATGGAATTTGGATGACATCCTATTTGATTAAAACAAAAAAAAAAATTATGAAGCTGTAGCTATTTTCCTGTTGCCAAAATGAAAGCAGGTAATGAGAGAATGCTGGCCTCCAGAGCACGGCTAGGAAAAAAACCAAACCTACAAGTGCTGTTAAAAATAACATTTGGATCTAAAATCTTACTTTCTAATTGCAATGCATGCACAAAAGTGGAAGGAAAATATTAGATGCACTTTAAGGAAACAAACAGGTCCATTTTTGGTAATGCAACAAACCATTTGCACCTTGAGTCACTGCAGAAGATAATTTTATTCATGTTCCCTAAAAAGCAATTATTGTAGGAACTGAGAATATTGGGGCAATAATAACAATATTTAAAACCCACACAGGCCGCTGAAATGTTTCAATTAATTCTTGACATTCATCAAGCCTACAGCTAATTAGTATTGTGCTTGAAAACCAAATTTCTGTGGAGCAAGTCAAATTTCAGCATTAGATGTCCTAATGACTGTTTTGTAGTTTAATTCAGAGGTTAGTGCTCTTGCCCTGCATGTCAGGTACCTTTCTGTCATACACCTCCAACAGCTGGATGCAATTCCATCAAATTAACGAAACAGATGTATCAAATCAGTGACATGTCTCAGCCCAATGACTGTCACAATTAAGTGCAGCACCAGTCCAGGGTCAAACTATGTGGTAATCACTTACCAAGTCAGAGCACGGGCATGCATGAGCCCGGTGCCATGGCCCTCTGCCTGTTATTGTATGCTCTTCTCCTCCACGCTACCACCAGCAATACAGAAAAGGATCGGGCTATAACACGAGAAGGGTTGCAAGGCTCTAACCTTGTAACAGAGGAAAATGCTATGTTTGAAACTCATCCTAACTGCTGAGCAAAGATTGCTGCAATGTCAACAGGAACACAAAGTTGCAACAGTAACTGCACTTAAAAAAAGAAGATTTTAAAATGTTAAATCATCATATCTGATTGAGATTTCTTAAATTTCTATTTAACAGCTGAAGCAGTGTCTCACTTCCAGTGGTGTAAAAGATACCCCTGCTTCAGTAGCAGCCTAAAAATCCCTGCAATTGCTACATTATTGGTTTGAGGAGTCACAGGACTACAGATCAGAGTCAAGACATCTCACCTGGCTTTGGCAACCTGTGTATTTCCACTAGGAATCATCCTCGGCCAGCCATACTCCACTTTTGTCTTCTGTATAAATGCCAAGGTAATCTTTTCTGGAAGCAAACAAATCCACTTTTTCTATGACTCAGCAGAAGACAGCAGACCAATTCCCAGCAGCGGCAGCCCCTGCAGTGATTTGCACAAGGACAGGGCAGCGGGGTTCCACCCACTTGGCTGCCTGCAGGCAGAGCAGAGAGCAGCCCTGCCCTCAGGCCACACCTCGCTGGTGCCCGAGCTGCGAGCGGCGCTGGGGCCCCGCTGGAGGCACTGCCTTCGGCTCCGTCTGCAGAGACACGGGAACTGCTTCTCCGTTCCCAGAGAACAGCAGAAAACCCAGGCTGAAAGCTGGGAGTAAGGAAGCTTTACTCTGTCCATAATTTTCGACCGAAAGTATTTTCTCTACTGAATATTTCTATTAACATTTTATATTGATACCAGTAGAAATGCTGTTCTCCTGCTGGGCACTACAGAGGCTGGCACAGGAGGCCTTCTAGGAGCTGTTATTGAGCTCTTCATTCCCAGAAGCTCTCCTAGTATTCAAGAGACTTTCCTACTGCGAGCACAGGCTGCAGCCATCTCACCTAAAACCCTGACAACTGTGATGAGTGACAGCCTGGGACTCTTCTCGCTGTCTGCCACACTGGACACAACATCCCAGGCACAACACTGCACAAACTTCCATGGTTTTCTTCCCCTTCTCTATTCATCACTGACAGACCCGGCTCCTTACAACCTCCCATGTGGACGCTATACAGACAAAAAATCCTCCTCTATCCAGTTCTTTAAAACAAAATCTTGATTGAGCAACAGGTCTGATGACAACTTCAGTGTTTTGGCTAGAGCACACAAGTGCAGCCCATTGCTAACAGACTGCTGTCCCCCTAAATTAGCTTCTGAACATCACAAAGTCAATGAAGACACCAAAACTTCATTCTCAATAAAAAATCCACTTGATTATTTTTTTACAATATGGACTAAAAAAACCCTCAGACAATAACAAAGCAGTTTAATTGAAATGGCAAAATATTATTTGCAAAATTAGAGGGGTTTATACATTAAAGATGGATTACTTTTAAAAAATAAATTAGAGTTAACTGGCTGCATCTGCTTCCTAAGCAAATACTCATTAAACCACTTCACTGAGGGATATATACCTGATTAGGATAAGACAAAGGATTTATAACCATGTTGTAGCCAAGCTAGTCCACTGAACAGATTTAATTTACAGGTGTGACTTCAGATGGTGAATTTGAAAAGACAAGAGGTTAAACTTGAGGTGCCCATAGGTTCACACCAGGTCTTTCAAACCTAACTCTGCTGAACCCTGGCTCTCAAGTTTCCCAAAGATGAAGAACAGCTTTTCCAGCACAGTGCTAAGGGCATTCATGTGACTGCAGCAGCACTCACACCAGCAAGAAGCCTGTTAGAGTCCCAATGCCATGGTTAAAGAAAACAAAGTTCAGCTTTTGTTACAATTCATTAAATCAAAACACATTGAAGCTGCCCATATGGAACTAAATGCAGGACAAGAAACTAAGACAAGAAATTCCCAATCTACATGATGCTGGTAGCATTTTGCTTTCTGCACTTGCTAAATGCACTGCTGTCAATAGCACTCCTCTAAAACACAAGGCTCCAAATTTGGCAACAGAATGCAACTTCATAGTACTGAGACTGTACTAATTGAGAAGAAAAAGGATGAAGGAAAACGTAATTTGTCTCGATTTGATGTTAACTCTGTGTTATGCTTTATTATGATATAGAATATAGGTCTGCAACAGCATACAACTGGGGGTGGGTGTGCTTCTGTTTAGGAAGCTTCAACAGTGAAGTCTGTCAGACTCTAAAAGTCTTATGAGAAATGTCAGTGGCATTATAAAACTAAAGGTATTGGTCTACACCTCAAGAAGACCACCAGGGGTTGCCTACATGGCACAGGTTTAAGTGGTGGAATATTTTCTCATGTTCTCTCAAAGGCTCCACCCTCAGGTGTGATACTCAAGCAGGAAGAATCATAGAACTGTAAAGGCTGGAAAAGATCTCTACTGACCATTACAAAGGCAGAAGCTAACAAACCAAATGGGGTATCTAGGAAGGAAAGACCTCCCTCCATCCTTCCCAAATGTTTATGTCAAAATGAGATTCAGCAAAAGTAAAACTCTTGGAAGTTCTTCACGGACTCCTCAGCCACAACTCTGTCATGATGCAATTTTTACAGCGGTGTAAATGAAGACAGTCCTTTAAGAGAGGGATAAGATACCTCTTTTGATTCTTATTTCAACTGAAGGTACTAAGTAAAGAAAGAAAAATGCCCTCAAGCATTTTCCACAACCTTGTGCTTGAAAAATTCACTTCATAATACTACAGTATAGTGAAGTTCTGCAAAACCTTCAACGTGGCTTTGGAAATTGACTTTTACAAATCCTGCTGGAAGAAAGGCACTCAAGATGTTACCAGCACAAAAGGCTGTGTTTTGGACACCACAGTCTCAGCTAAAGCTGTTGGATGATCTAGTTCAGTGTGACACCACAAAATACTAAAGAGGTTGTGACAGATCCCATCAGCATATACAATACAGGCAAATGCACCCCATCTCTAGAGAGTCTGCCAGCTTCACCCTCTCAGGTTCTGAGCTTGACGAACTCATTTCCAGCTGAAGAAAAATGCCCCAAGCTCAGGTAACTTCAACTTATCAGAGAGGTGGAGATTCATATTTACCATGCAGGATATATAGTGTGGATGCTGATGTTTGCTTCTCAAACTACCCATACAGTCAGGGTAGAGAGAAGAGTGACTGCAGCACATGGAACATGTAAATAGTCCCTAACACTGATGTTTTCCATCTCCCTCTGGTGACACCTACTTCTCACCAACAGCATGGGGAGCCTGCCCCCTAACTCAAGCCACTAAGCTCAGCACTTGGGAAAATCCTCCCCACTCCTCCATGCAGTGACAAAGTGAGTGAAAAGAGAGCTAGAAAACACTATCTTGTAGCACACTACCTTTTTATCTAGCACCATCATGCTGCTGGTAATTAAATAACAAAAAATAATCTCAGAAGCAACCAAAGGATCTCTATCTGGTACAAGCTGTCTGAGTTGCTCAGTGAGGTCTGGAAAGAGCACAAATCACTCACCAGTAGTTATGTTTTAATGTTAAGCATGGGAACAGAAAATGCCCCAAATATCTTCTTGCTTTGGTATTTTCAACATTTTGAAGAAAATTTGGGCATTATCCTTTTTTTTCTTAATTCTCTTTTCCAAGTGTGGAGGCACTCTTGTGGTTTTGGTTATAGAGCACAAGAAAGGAAAGGAACATTAATTAAAAGGTATGTGTTTGTGGGTGGCTTTCAGCACTGTGACCTGTGACAAGCATGGATAACAATTTCCATTTTCTCCATTTTTCAATGCCTTGTTTACAAGGCTCTCCGGAGTGCTTATTCTCAGCATTCATATTATCACTACCTGGGCACTACATCCCATAGACACAGAAAGCATTCGTATTTCACTGGCAAGAGCTACAAGTGTAGCCCTATTACAGCATTTTCCTAAGGTTGGACACATGAGGGCTGTCTATAGCAATGTATCAAAACCCTGCAGAAAACATGTTTTGATAAGGTGCTCACTGTTATTAAGGTTTACATGTTATGTGCAATTTTTTACAAAGAACAAGTTTCAGGCTATTGTGTTCTTTATATAGTTACAACAGTTTTTATTTTACCTGCCACTGAACTACCTGCTACATTTGTTTGCTGGAAAAGGTTATTTACTGCTTCTAGTAGATCCACAGAGGCTCTGTGGAATTGAGCATACAAGGATCTAGTTCAGTGAACAAGTCTTTCCTTCTGTCACTTCCCTGAAGTTTATCATGTCCTTAACATTGAAATCTAGAAATTAGCATTAAAAAACCCAAAAGAAGCAACAACAGCCTATTTTTAGGCTCATGGATCCCCTGATAATTCAGCTGTTTGTAAAGCAGTGCAGGACTTGTGCCCAAGGACATGGGTCAATGCAAAGCAAGTGCAACTTGAGAGCTCCTCAAAAGCAGCGTGGCTGCTCCAAGAAAAGTGCTGATCCAGCCTAAACTAACTTGGCCAAACCATAAATGTTCAAAACCCATCAATGGATTCTGAGCTTTATGCTTAATCAGGTGTCATTTGTCCTCCTGCAGCCAGAGTAGGGCATGAACTCTAGTCACTTGCTCTGGCTTAGAAATGTGACCATGTGGCTGTGTTTGGTTCAGGTCACGTTGTACCATCAGCGGATCTAAGCCAGTGCAAATCTGCTATTAATCACCCTGATGGGAAAGATGGGTTTCAGACCAGTAGAACCTCCAGCACTAAATTTGACTTTAGTAGAAGAATAGACACTGTTTTTACCAAAGCAAGCTAAGTAACAAATCATGTGCTAATTCCATCAAAGCTATAATATGTAGAAAACCCAAGCAATGTATTTCGGAAAGCTGACAGTTTTTCCACTGCCTAAAGCCCCATTAAATTGGTTCATTGCTACAATAGCTTTAGATTACTTTCCTCCTTGTATTCCTGCTAGTTCCTAGGACCTTTCTTGCTGCTGTTAGAAGTCTGTGCAGGTCCTTTCCATCTTCCAGAACAATTACCTACCCTACCAATTATGGAGGCAGAATTCCTGTAACTTTTTTGTGAAAAAATAACTAAATACCAGAACACAGTTTGCTAAATTACAACAGAAATACTTAATTTAAACCATGTAACAAAACACATCAGATTGTCTATGTCTATGCTCTTGACAGAGGAGTTGTATCCAGGCAATACACATAAAAGTTCACCAAACATGAGTTCTGAACACAGAAATCTCAGGACTCACAGGCACAAAGAAATTTTAAATAAACCAAATGTTCAGCAGGAAGTAACTTGAAAGAGGCACAGAAGTCCCTCTCCTATGCCTACACCAGAGAAATTATCCATTCTACCTAATGAAACACAGAACAGGACAGTCTGTAAAGGGAGACATTTCCTGCAACTCCATCATGTGTTGTTCATAATAACAAAGTTTTAATTTAGCATAAAACAAAAGACCAGCTCACTTTCATCAGTATTGAAAGACCTGTAGTACTAGTGTGAGAAGACTGTTTTCTAGCTGTTGATATAAAGCTCAATTTGTACTAGGGCCAAATAACTTCATTGAAGAAAATTATCTAGCAGGTACACAGTTCCCATTTTCCTTCCACTCAAAATTACTGATACAACTGGGTTTAACAAACATGGAAAATTTTGCTTTTCTTCTGTGAGAGAGGATCCTTCTCAACTCTCTAACACAAACAAAACTAATCTGGGATACACAGATATTTGTTCTTTGGTATGTTCAGCCTCCATACTGATTCTAGCAATTCACACGAAAGAATCACATAGTACCTGAGAAGTTGTGCAGCCTGTCCAGTTTAAGGTGTCTGCCCACAAATACATCCAGAAAATGTGTGCTGTGGAATATGACTGCAGTGTAAATCTGCTAAATCCCAGAGCATCACCTTACCCACTGGACTGAGATTACATTATCAGTAAGTCATTCAGTTGTTCTGGGGTATCCACATGTTTCAGACATCAGCCACCTCCACCCTTCACTGCAAAATCTTCACGTCACAAAGCTAAGTGACACTGAGAAATCCAGGTTAGGATTTCCTACTAGTATTTTCAATGACACTTTTAATGTCAACAAAGAGAAAAACCTGTTATTCTCAACATCCCTTATGTGCACCCTTCAGATGGAGAAAGAAAGAACAGTTTAAACAATTTCACTAAAAGACCTAATTAAACTAAAAATACAACTGGCTTTAAAAATGTAGTAAACTTATAAATACTCATGCCCAAGAACAGTAAGTAGGCAATTTGCAACAGACAAAGCCTGCAAGTTAACTAAGCTGTTCAAATGAAATCCCCAGCTATCAACCTACACTAAATACTTCAACATTAGGCAATTGCAAATGTATTAAAAGTCTGACCAATGTATTAAAAAAATCTTCTACTGCTCTGCAGATTAACTTTTGTTTTCTAAGGAAGGTACCCTCATCCAAAAATTGAAAGGAACACTTATGAACAGTGTTTTTCAAGACATAAAGCACATTGGTGAATTGGAGAATCACCCCCACCTGACAATTGAAGCCTAAAGGCAGACTCTGTGATTAAACTTGTGAACAGTGTTAATGTTGTGGAAAAATTTAATTCTAATATCATAAAAGGATAAAATGCAATTTATAGAACACAATTTATTCAGGTACTTCAGGAAGGACCAAGAAAGAGAGAATTGCTGAGAAGGCACCTTCACTGAAATGTGTATGTATCTACCTATCATGAACACCCAACATGCCTGCTGCTCCCACAGTGGAACCTCCTCCTCCACCTCCAGGATGTCCAGCATTCTCTACTTCACAACAAAACAGCTAGAGGTTGCCTTTTCCCTCTCCTCTAAAAAATCAATTTTCAACTTCAGCAAAGAAGTTCCAGCTTGCCCATACAGAAGTAAAACCAAAACCAATGAATGAGATAACGCTGCCTCCATTACCACACATTAACACTCTGAATAAGAAGCACCTACCTGGGGCTTTAATGACTTCTAATATGTGCATATTAGTTTTGAACTTAGAGTTGTTTCATACTAACTTCCTGAATGTTAACCTGTAGCGAGCACTGAGTATTTTCATTCAAAAGAAGTCTGTATTTTCAGCATCTAAGTCAGTTCTTGGTCCAGTCTTCCGAATCTTCTAGCACAGGTTTTCTCTCAAATGTAATTCTATTATTACTTTTAAATACTTTCTTCCTCTTGTCTCTATCCATTTCCACATGAGACTGTACAGCCTAACAAACCAGAAAATGCTGTGCCATGCTCCCTGTGTCAGATGCCTACCTTGAAACCATCAAAGTCTGATGCAAATATCTGTAACTAGAAAAAGGCTGTATTTCTCAAAAAATTTCTCCTTTCCCAACATGCTTGGGGGTCACCATGTGGACTAGCTGAATTGACAGTTACCTGCTTTGAAGGGCTGAATCGGATGAGGCAAAACTCAAGAATCATGTTCAGCACAGCAGTTCAGTGTTCAAAAGGTTTGTCTTTAGTTATGTCTCCACACCGGCTAACAAAATTTCCTACACTGAGGGTTGATTAAATGAGCTTCTCACTTTTTTGTTTTTGCATTGAAATAAACAGCAGAACTCTGGCTATGAGCTTTAAACTCTGCTTAGAGCAAAATGATGACAAGCTTTATCACTGCTGACAATTTTTACATATCTAATTTATTATTTGATATTAATTGCTCTGTGGTGCTGAGCAGGTTGAGAAGTAACCAGTGATTACTAGCAAGACTCCTGGAAGCAGCAGCTGGCTGCAGACTGGCTTGGATGCCAGCACCAGCACAAGAACTGCTGCAGTGGGGAGGAGGGCAAAAGTGGGACTGCAGCAGCTCTACCTGAACTGGCTTAACACATGCTGGAATGATATCCTGTGTGTGCAATTCCAGAGCTAGAGCAGGGATAGCTCAGGATCCTCCCTCTGACACCATTCCACAATGTTCATTTAGTATGTGAATTACAGAGTGACCCAACGTTATGAGCATTAACTGCCCTATACCAGCACAGGGCAGGATCCATTTGGGTTCTGAAACATTAGCCCAACAATGTCCACTTCTCTAGTTAAATATGAGTGCTTGGAGAGTTTCAAAGCAAAAGCAGTTGAGGATTGGAGTCTGTTTTGTGTAATGTAAAACTGGAGACAGCTGAAGCAACACTTGGTACAGAGAATATATAAATGTAATTCGTGGATAAAAAGCATTAAAACACTCTGGGAATACCAACTTTAGTTCCAAAAGCAGAGCAATTCAAAGGAATAGAGAAAGCATCATGCATACAAATATACAGACATCAATGTCTGCTATGAGTTCATTTTACTCCACAAAGGTGTACTACACTAAAGAAAAATGTGAAAATAATAATCATTTCAGGGGAAAGAAAGGTCAATAAACATCTGAGTGAAACAAATGTCACCTAGTAAAATACGTTTATTGAAATGTGAGATCCAGCCCAACTATTGCTTCCTCTACCAACAATAATTCAGTGTTTAAAGCAAATGTTCTCTGTGGATATAGTTGTGGTGTAAGGAGCAGAGACTGTTTGGGTTAGCCCTGCGAACAGGGCTTTGTACTCCTCTTGTAAGGGAGCTGCCACTGCTCAGGACAACCCAGGGAATTTGTGACCCCCATGGAATTCTGCAGTTGAATACTGGTACCACTAGATTAAGTTATCCTGGAACTCCATCGTAAGAAAAGTAATTTTCTCCCACAGCCCAGATCCAAGGCAGCTGTTGGAAAGTGGCAGTTTACTGCCTGCAGCAGGATACAGCAGCTCAGACCTTGGGCAAATCAAAAGCACATGGACAGCACCGACACTGGGTGCTGAATCCTTCTTTCCAATAGCTCAGGTAGCTGCACCAGTTGCACCACATTCAGGAATTGGATACTGCTACAACACACACATGGAATGCCTGTGATCTTAAGAAGAAAAGGCTCACACTGTGTATGGTTTTTATTTGAGGCCATAAGCATGATTCATCAGTGGAGAGAATAAGCTTAATGTCTACTGCAGCAAAATTCATCAGGTTATATACAAATTAAGTATAATCTCTTCCAACATGTCCTAATCTATATTTATACATAACTCTACTTCCTTCATATTTTCAGTTAGTATAATTTAGTGAACGCTATTAAGCACACATTGACTTACATTTGCAGTCTAGGAAAAAAGATTCTTCCTGATAACAAATCTCAATCAAGCTTTTTCTCTGCTGCAAATGCCTAATTTTTAAGTAGTACACCGCTATAAAAATTAACTTAAGACAGGCTGTCTGATCATTGCACTTAATAGACTCAGAGCTGAAAAGATAAACATTTTTATTAGCAGGGAGTGTGCTGGGACTGATTGCTGCTGTTTAGATGGTAAAATATTTGTAAAAAAGAAAAAAGAAGTAATGAATATATCATTTTATTCTTAACCATTTTTAATGCAGATATCTAAGACAAGATTAATACTCTGTTTTACACAAAGAATAATAAACATGACAGGGCAATGACTTGATAAAAGTGCACAAGGTACAGAAATAGTCTCCCAAGCCTCTGACAATAACCAAAGCACCAGGTCTCAGCAATTTCCATCCAGTGCTTGAAGGTTTATACATCTGAACTTCAGAAGTCCCACAAACACCCCTTATTCTATAACCAGGTGTAGAGAAGCGCTCCCAAGAGACAACTTACAAAACTAGCTCAAATGGCAAGTTTTCTTTCTTGCTTGAATCTTCCTTAATGAAACCAAAAAAACAGTGCCTAAAAATAACAAGAGTAGTAGTAATAACAACAACAATAATGATAATAATAACAAAAGAATCAAGGGTCCTGGCTCTGGGTCCCTTGCACCCGAGTGTGCTACCTTCCTTCCCTGGAGAAGGTTGCCAGGTGCCAGCTCAGATGGCAGTGCCAAGCCCCTCTGGCATTTTGGGCTGGGCAGGGGAGGTAACCAGCCAGTCACACTGCAGCACTCCCAGCCGTGGTGCAGCCCCTGGGGAGCACAGCAAGCTGGTGTGGGGCAGACTGGCACCCCGGCTCAGGCAGGAAAAGCCATGAAGAGCTCTATAGGCTTGTTCCCTCTCCCCACTGCACCAAGCAAATGCCAGAACAGATCCTGCAATGAGAGGAATACTGGACATTTTATTTGGAAGGAGTTAGTTTTCCAAAGGGGTACTCAGAGTTTTCAATAGCCCACTGATAATTTGTGGCACAAAGATCCAGCTCTTTGGAGTTATGCTTCATCTCACTCTTGTTCTCCCTTCACCACAAGCAGCAGCAGCTTTCACAGGGCAGGACTCCATAAGAACTGGAAGCTAATTACCAGATGTCTTGGAAATCTTTCCAATCTGCACAATTTCATCCAGTTTCCAATGCTTAGCATTAGCTCTTTTGGAACCTCTTCATCCTTATTTTGTGTAACAAATTTTCAACAAGGCAGGAGTTCTTTGTTCTCTCCTAATAAAACAACCTAAATTGTTAACACTTCAGCATGAAATTAATGAACTAAATGCATTTTTCTGGAGATAGGAGCAGACGTATGGGCATTTTCAGATTTATGTGAAAACATTAATTCTGGAAGAAGTTCTTTAGGCTTTAGGCTGTGTTTTTAAAATAAATTCAGAAATACAAAAATGAATACAAACAACAGTTGAAATTATCTAAGTGTTTTGCCAAGCATATGGCCACTCAAGTGCTGCACTTACTGAAGATAATATAAAAAAAAAAAAAATCTTACAGGGGTATGAAAAGAGAAGTGGACCAAGTCAGGCATTTACTTAGAAGCAACAGCTTTGTCCACAACATTTTACACCAAATAAATGCTAGTGGCAATGCAGAGATACACTCTGCAGAGCATTGAGTGTTCAAGTATACAATTTACAAGGATGGAAATGATTTGAAAATATCTCCTCCTGGGGGATATAGTAAAAAAGATGAAGAGCTGGTTGAGTATTTCTGTTCCTGCTGTACTGTTGACACAGGAGACTGTCAGTTTGATACAACCTATTTCACTATGATACTTATGAAGTAACTGGATGGATTTAGTACAAAGTGGGACCATAGACCCCAATACAGACCCCACTCACATGAATCCCCCAGCTGGCAGAATTGGGAGGGGGTGGAAACACCACAGAAAGCACCTAGTAGCACCTCTGTATGTGTAGCTGATTGCAAAGCAATGTCTGAACATGCTCAGAGTGTGCCATGGTAGGGAAGAGGACCCTTAACTACCTAGGAAACTTATCCTATGCCCAGAGCCAGGAGGAATGAGTAGCATGCAGATTCGTGGCAGCTGTACAGTGGGAATATCCTGTTTAATATCAGCATTGCTTTATTTAAACCTCTTTGGACAAAAGAATTTTCACCTTGGGCAGAACACTAAGACTGCTGAATGCCACCTGCTCTGGAAAGACTGTCATGACTAAAATTGGATGCAATACCTTCACTTTTATTTTTCACAAATTCTACCCTGCGGATGTTGTCTACTACATGCTATAAAAATAAGTCACCTTTATCAGCACTCAGTTTTAAATGTATTTAGACGCATGCATTTTAGGTAATAATCCTCTGTACTCCTTGGGGGTTGAAGCTCATCTGTTAAAAGCATTATCTTACCTCCCTTCTCCAAAATACTAAGGTAAGTAACTAAAATATGGTTCTTAGTAGCTGATATTCAAAAGCATTCAGAAATACCATGTTTATAAGAACCAACACTACAGGAGGAACATCCCAAACCAAGTGACACCTAAATCACAATCTTAATTTGAGCCGCTTTTTCAAGCAAACTCTAGTACTCCCTACAAAACCTCCGTGGCTAAAAGGAAGTGGCAAACAGAATTAATAGCTGTGTTCACATGTGGATGACTGTCCTGGAAGACTGTGGTGACATGAAGCTGCCCTTTTAGCAGGCACAGAATGACATGAACCCCCTGCTGCTAGTATGGCCACAGCTGCCAGGCAGCAAAACTTGGAAATGAGTGGGCCCTTCTATTACATGTTACATCCTCTGTGCCTTTGGAAGAAAGGAAGTAAGAAGCCCCATTCATTGAAGGCAGTGCTGCTCCTGAACTGCACAGCTGTGATGAACTCGAGACCTGTGCGGGCTTTCACATGGGAGTCAAAAGTGTAATGCTAAGGCAGCAACACCGTTTTTTTTTTCAACCAGACTAAGTAAAAAATTATTTAGAATATATTCTATGAAGAGAAGTACTGCAAAATGCAGCACTATTCTCCTGCTGACAGTCAATGCTGAACTGATCTATCAGTCATTTCTGACTTTTTCCATAAGCTTTCCTTGTCAATCTTGACAGCTCTCAGGAGCCCATCCTAAGTTTTTTTATATTTAAAGACAAAAAAAAGATTTACACCATTTTCCTCCAGGGCACTAGGCTCCCCATGCTATCCTGAATGCCTTAAACACTTTTATGAGTCTTCTGGTTTTTTAAATGTTAACAAATTTCTGCCATTATAACAGCAGTTTTACAAGTGTGGCTTTTTGAAAAGACAGATCACCTAGCATGCTCTGAAGCAGTCAATCTATAACACTTTCACATGCCTCTCAAACACTTCAGAGCTTGCTCCTCCCCTTCAAGATCTGCCCTGGAGAGACCTCCAGCACCCGGCATGACCTCATTAACCACTGATTCATCTGAGCCATGGAAGATGCAGCAGTCCATCCCTTATACAAGGTGCTAAACCACTCAAGGCATAAAGACTGCGATTAGCAATATGAAGTGGAACATATCATGGTGATATAGTCCAGATGATGGTTCTTTGCATTCTTCTTTCTGTGTTGAAAGCCTTATATATACTCTGCCAATTGGCATTTCTGTGCTTCTCAGATCGACTAAGTGGTTATGCCAAGCCTTCCTATGAACAAGAATTACATTAGTCACTTAAAAATCAACTGCCTACACAGTCATAAACTAATCCACTTGGCTCAATTATACTGGAGCTACAAATCCTGACCAGACCTGCAGTGTGATGTGGAGAATACTTTGTGGAGCACTGAAAAGGGTGAACCTGCCAGGCTCTGGAGAGAGAGTGCCACTGGGATGCCCCTTGGGGACCCTTCCCAGGTAGCAAGAATGGAGCAGCAAGGACCCACCTCGCAAATATCCCAGCCTTGAAAATCTCTAATGCTCTGAAGGTCAGGCTCCACCCTCAAACCCAAAGAAAAGCCAGGAGGCAATTTTGCTGGCACTGCCAATAAAGTGCCGCCTAACTAACAGGCACAGGCTGGATTTTAGCTTCTGAATGGTCTCTGGGCATAGCTCCAAGCAGCAGATCATAGAGTCAAGGAACAAGGTGAAGCAGGAATGGCTAAGGGTTGTAGCCAAACAACATGGTACATTTGATATGCCAAGCACAAATAATCTAAACATAGCTGTCTGTTGGCATCAGAAAGAAGCCAACAGAAAAATAAATCCCAGCTTTTAAACACTGACTTCCCTCCAGACTTGTTGTTTGATTAATTTTAACAAGTTTGGTCCACAAAACTAATGTACCACTTCTGCAGACTGTATGTTTCTAGTCTCCTTATACTTCAAATTTTCAAGCTCTTTTACACCTTCCCACTCCATTCACATACTTCTCAACCTCCCTTCAGGAATGCAAGAAAAAAGGTATGTCTTCACTAAAAGTTCAGCCAGCAGAGACCGACTGCAGTTCTCCCAGAATGTGCATACATTTGCTCTACCTCTCTTCCTCCATCAGTGGAATGCCTCCCATCTCTTCCTAAAGAGATCTTCTGCCCCTTCCTTCAATATGCCCCTAGTAATCCTTCTAACTGTTATTCTTCTTACAATTAAGGCAATCCTCATCCCATGAAGACAAAATTCCTTTTCCTAGACAATCCTTCAGATTCAAGGCAGAAATATTAATTATAAATGACATAGTTATGTGCTTTCTATCTGATCAAAATACATATCAGACACACAGCAATACTAAAGTGTCATTCACCATCACTGATTCCAGCTTGCTTGAATTACTCGCCTTAGAGTCATACTCACACTGGGGGAGTTTCATTTACACAACTTTACTTCTGAGCATGCCATACAACTAACAGCAACTACTGAGAACTAGAGGGTTTTTTTGTCCTGAATTTCTAGTCAAATGACCCTCTTTTTATGTGGTTGTGAATCAACACACACAGCTGGTTGAAGACAACCAAAAAAACCACAGTTGAAATGCAAAAAGTTGATTTATTTCGTTGCCTTGCTGGCTAGAGGATCCCAAAACCACATTGGGCTGCAGATAGCTAAAATGAGGGCACAGACATCATCAGGCTCAGCCCAGTCTCAGGCAGGGCATCAGATGCTGTTTGTACCCATTTATCAAAAGGCTACACACACCTGGGCTAACACCATGCTGTGATTTTCCTCTCTGATTTTTATGATCTCTGTTTTGATCTCCCTCCCAAGACAGGGAGCTTAAGCATGTCTGAAAGTGGGCCTCCAAGTTTCTGTAAACACTTGTGTTATCTCTATACAGAAATTCTACTTCTCAAACAGACAAAGGATAAACAGCACTAGGTATAATGTATAGTTTCCCACACTGTTATTCTCCAGGCCTTTGCATTCCCAGCTGCAAGGTCACTTGATGGAACCTACCATCCTCCTTGCCATTCCTCTGCTTTCAACCCTTCCCCTCCCCACACTGGCAAAATACTTCTTTTCTTAGCTGGCTTACGTTTGTTGCATAATACAAAAATAATCATGTTTTTATTATAAATTAGGTCTAAAGAGGATGATACACTGCCTCTAGCTGTTTGCATCTTAATCTTAAAACTATATCAATGCAAATCTGCTGCAGTTACCTGAAATACTTTGATCTGTTAACAGTGCTTATATTCCTCCTGCCAACATTTATTTCTCCTTAAAAATCTTTCTTTTTAATCTAGAAATATTTCAATAGTAAGGAATAAAAAAGGAAAAGGAAAATGACAAGGAAATATTAGAGGAGATGATTAAATATTCATAAACTAGGTAATGCTAAATTCAAAGTTACACATGACAACATTAATTCTAAACTCTCCTATAAGTTCCTAACATTCCCTTTAACTATCTGACTGTACACTCTGTCTTAAATTATTTTTCACAACTTCAGAGACACTGCCTGTTAGTAAGACAAATATTTTATATCTATAACCTATACAGCAAGCTGTCTATACTGAGCTTCGTGCCAGTCAAAATACCAGAGAGCAGCTATGGCTCATATGCCAAGCTCAGTTCACCACGAACATCCCTTGAGAGAATTACAAAGACGACAGTTCCACTGCTAAAAGGAATTACGTGTTATACAACCAATAACTTTAATAAAGAAGAAAAAGTCTTGGAGAATAGCAGGGCCTTTCTGCTAGGAAAGACATCAAACTAATGCCAGTGTCATAACAAAAGAATGAGGCAAATATACAAGAAATAAAAAAATTACAGGATGTATTAAGTGCACATGAAAACAGGAAAACCCAGCATCCTCAACTTGAAAAACAGAAATTTAAAGCAACTGTACATTACAGGACAGTTGTATATGTACAGTTTTAGAGATATTGCAATTAGTCTGTTTACCATAAAACTACATATGCACATGCAGATTTGCAATTATTTTACACTTGGGTATTCGTAAAGTTATCCAAGCAGCAGCTGCATTCCTTCTAAGCTTAGTACTCCAAAGTCGTTTTTTGTAAGAAAGCCTACAAATGGTAAGACATAACGAAGCCTCTGATTTCTTCACAGTCAGTTCTCAGCCAAACACGCTGAGAGTTTCCTTGCTTGCTCTCGGTCCCCTGACCATGACATCTTGTACGCTTGCCATGCACAAGGCTGCTTCCCTGCCTCCTGCTTTCTTTCAGCTGCATGACACTGATGTTACTTTTCTGCAACTTGGATCTAAAGCAGAGCTTGACATGATACATGATAATACTCAAATATTCACAAAAAAGACAAAGGATTGAACAATTTATTCTGCAGACCCCCTGTCTGTAAGAACGGTTTTCATCTGTAAAGACATTATCTCATTCACCCTCCATTTCAATAAATAAAACCGCAAACAGTCTTTCTTTCTTTTTTTAATACAGAAACATTTGATTTGTTTTGATTTAGTTTTCTCAAATACTTTACTTTTACTTTAGCTGAGGACTTGGATTCAGAACATAGCTGCAGTACTTTGAAGAAGACAAAAAAATGAACCGAACAGCAGCACATCTGAAGTAAACCAGCTCTCCCTGAAGGACAAAGAAAGTTCTTCACCCGCCTGAGGCTGGATATCCCAGTCCTGCAGCACAGACACACCCACAGAAGACACACTGGCAAAAGCACACACAACACAGTTAAAACCTACAGAAACATTCTCAGGGATTTCTGCACAGCTACTGAATGACTGGATCCTTCAAGAACGATCAGGCCTCAGCAGCAGAAAGAAGCAACCAGAGTAAGAAGGAAAGAGCAGCAGAGAAACTCCACCATCGTGTAGTGCACACAAATAATATGGAAAAAAATATTTAAGTTGCTTTTTCCAAAACTCATCTCAGTGCCACGGTCTGCTCTGGGAATATATGACACACCAGTGCTGAGGGAGGTGGGAGCAGGCCTTGTTCATGGTGACCCCATGAATGAACTCTGGAAACAAGCTGGCTGAGTGCTGCATCAATCCATTTCCCTGCCTGACACAAAACAGGTAATGCTGAGAAGTTAAAGCTATCTGTATGGTGTTTATAGGCCTCTGGGCTGTGCCCTACTCCGTAACTGATAGGCGTTCTCCAGGTCAAATGCCACCTCCAGACTTTAACATGTCCCATGGGTGCTGTAACAACAAGAAACCAGAAAGATTCAATGCCAAAAACTAAACTCTCAAACTCTATGTGGTTGGTTTTATTAATTACAGAAACACCAAAAATAAACTCTGCTGAGGTAGAGACTAATTTGGTATTAGATTAAGTAAACTGGATTCTATCAGTTGACTCACTGCATTCCAAGGAGCTGTTCATCAAATGAAGCTACTCACACAGGATTTTAAAGAAAGAAAAATCTGGCTGGAAAGGGGTCAGTACTGTTCCCCCAGCACCTGAGGGCCTGCCTCTATGTCCTGCACCAAAAGGATGGACAAGATGCCCTACATTAGGGCTGTTACTGATGTTAGATGGGAACACCTGCTGAAGAAGAGGTTACAGATGTCATTGGCCTGGCAGATGTATCACGCACACAGGAACTAGTGACACCAAGTCTGAAATTTGACTCCAAGGCAACATGCAACATCTTTTCTATATGCTGACACAACATTAACTTTCGAAGCCTAATTACGATCATTGAGAATTCAATAAACTTACTCCACTGTTGAACAACAAACAGAAACATGTTATCAGGCAGGATTTGTTCAGAGCTGCCAAGGAGACACTTGGCATGTCCCACTCTTCTGTTCCTTTCAGCAGGGCTGTTCCAGGACAAACACGCTTTCAGAAAAATTTAAATAGTCTGGAGCAGCTGGATGCAATCTTGATTCTTACTTAGAAGAGCAGCATAGAAAGGCATTTCCAAAAATGAAACAAAAGCTGAGTGCTCAGGCCCAGACTTGCAGGGAGAATTCACATGAGTGCAGAGGAGCTGTCAGCAGATGGACCATGAGAACTTGTGGAGAGGAGTGGGGCAGAGAGGACCCTTCTCTCAGTGCTTACAGGAAGTCAGACAGGCTCAGTTTTATAATCTGAGAAATGTAACAAACGCCAGCAGCAAAAGGTCAACTAAATAGAGCCTTAAAATGACAAATGAGATCAGCAAAATACACAGTATTACCTTCTGTTCCTCGAGAGGTAAGAGGTTATGTTGGCTGAACAATTTCAGAAACATTCCATGCAGAACACACTACAAGAGGAGATCCTACTGTCCCCTTTCCTGAAGATTCCCCAGAGACCTCGACCAGCCTCAGGGAACTGGGGGGAATCTAGGCAGAGGAGCTGATTTCTCAGCCTACAGCTGGACTACTCACTGCCTGTGTCAGTGTGATGAGCAGGTTTAGCTCTTGAGCTGTTAATGGCTTTTAGTGGCAAATCCAAAAAATATGCAACAGGGCAGGAGAGAGGGAGGCAAAAAAGGCCAATGAAGAACAAAAGCTGAGGATATTTTCCTATGTAAAGACTTTCTGGGTAGATACTCCCCTCAAGTTTAATGGAGGAAGTTGAAAAGATTTCAGCAGAGCTATTTTAATCTGTAGCATTTCACAGGATGCATGCAGGGAATACAATGGTTGTTATATTTAGTTGGTATTGAAATATTTTGCTGGCATAGGCCATGTAGAGCATTATTAAAATGAACAAGTGTATTCAGTCCCTTTGACCAAATTCCTCAGTCTTGTGTAAGGCTTAACTAATGTCACTGATGTCAGTGGAGTTGCTTTAAACCAGTACACTGTATTACATATTAGACACTAGGAAATGCTAGTAAGAATTCATTTACTTAATTAAAAATTCATTAAAATATGGCAATTTGTGCATTTATCTAAGGCATAAAGTATACTTTAATGTATAGCTAATGAATTAACAATAATTAACATTTAACAACTAACAACTAAATTACTAATATTAATAATGTATAACTAATGAATTAGTTTAGTCAATGAATTAATAAACAATGTAAAAAGAGGCCATAAAACCGAAAATGAATCAGACCTCCAGTGCTTTAGATAAAAACCTATTTATAATTTCTTCAGATTTAATATTTGTTTTACAGAAAAACCTGTCAGAACCTCTGTAATCTCTCTAAATAAGATACAAAGTCTCTTAATATAATATACAATCTCTTGGCTTAAGAAACAAAATCTCTTCAGGTTAATTCTCTGTTGTTCTGAGCAAGGGCAAACCCCACAATCTTATTATTTGCTTTCTTGGTAAACAGATCAGATCCATATTCAGCTACGGTGTTACATGTGCATGTGACAACTGCTGGCATATTGCTCTGCCAGTGCTTAAGAACATTTCTTTACCAGTTAAACAATCTTTCCCGAAATAAACACATCTTTTCTGTTATCACAAGCTATGAAGCAGTTCAAGAGCCCTGAAATGATCTTTTCATTAGTTTGAGATGCTTAAGGATCTCAGTAGTGAAACATCCCCAATAAGCCTTATGAGACAGGAAGGGAATAAATCCTGCTCTCCCATTCCCTTAATGAGAATGCCTAATAAAAATGCAAACTAATTCTCTTGACTGCCACTATCCTGTCTACTGAGTGAAATCTTCCTTTTCCTTACCATATAATTCTATGACTTTAAAGCTACAATATATTTATGGCTGTTTGAGATTACTCAGCCAATGCCACAAGCTGGCACTAGTTTCCTAACTCGCCTCATTTTTTTCCCTTGGCTGAGGCCAGACAAGATCACTCACCCTGTTAGCAAATCCATCCTCTTCAAGTCGATACTGTAATAACCTCACCAAAGTCCATCCTCCATCAACAAAGCAATCACAAAGCCCTTAGCTTGCAATATTTCCTTCTTGGAGGTGTATTTCAGTAAATTTGAATTATCTATTTGATTATGAACGTTTATGTGCTTTTAAGCTCAAATGAGTATTAAATATACTTAAACTGTGCTTTCCTTCCTCTCTCTGTAAATGTCTCCTTGTGCTCCTAATGCAAACAAATATAGACAATGCTTCTCCCCACAACTTTTGTCACTGTTAGCAGCTGGGTGGACACTTCTGTCCCCTGTTCTACACAGAAGTCCATGCTCAGCTCTTTTCTTGCATCTCCAGGGTCTCTGCAAGGAAGTAAGAGCTCAGGTAAGCAACAATTTGCCTGTCCAGCATCAAAAAGAAGAGAGTGGAGAATATGGATATTTCAGTTTATCTTTATGCCAGACCTGGAAGCCAACCAAGACTTCCAGCAGGACCTCTGGACAATCTGAAAAGCTGTAAAAAACAAAATGATCCTGAAGCCTCCGACTAAAAGCCAGGGGTTATAAAAGAGGTTCCAGAAACCCTGGGATGATGCAGAAAAGCAAGTTGTCTGAGAATAGGTCAGGAAAAAGCTGAAACATGGGCTACTGTCACACGTGGCCAGTAACTGAAGCTAACTGCAGAGCAGAGCCATGCCACCCACACCAGCCTTTTACTACTCTCTGGTAAGGATCACAAGATGTGTTTCAAGGCAGAGGCACTATGGTGGAAGCTGCCAGAAAGAACATGAAGAGGATGAGACTGTTGGAGAGGTGGGCTGCCTTTCACCACACAGTGCTGGAAGCAAAAGCAGGTTCTTCTGGTCCTGATCTGCCATTTAAATTGCTGACAAGCATTCTGCTAGGGAAGCATTTCTCCAAGCTCACTCTTGAGGGCACACATCTTGCCAAGGGTCAAACAGGGAGAAGGCTGCCAACCTGCTCTATCCCCCTGCAGTAGACTGCTGCTCCTTGCAGCATGGCCAGCCCGTGAAAAGAAGTGGTTGGGCCTCAGCTACCCATGGACACAGACCACACAGCTGGACAAACTGATCTTTTATGTGTGCTTCTCCACACTTTTTTGGGGTGCTTTCCCTCCAACTGTCTCATATTTGCCAAATCACAGGTTCAGAATGGGCTGCCAGGTGCCCAAGCTTGTTCCTGGCTCTCGTAAACACTCACTCACTGCCAAAAGAACTTACCCAGGAAGCAATGATCATCCCCCTCCTTGTCTCACATCTAACAGGGTGAGTGTCTCCCTGGCCACAGAGCAGGCCTCCAGGCAGAGAAGGTGCTTGGCACAGGGCTTCAGGAACATCAAGGGAAAGCAGGAACTGAACACCTCTACTCCTTTGTGCGTTTGTACAACAGAAATCAGACCACTTAGTCTCCAACTTATTTGTTTATTGTAAGAGGTCTAATGCATAATTAGGCAGAGGGCCCTGCCTTTCAAAGTCTCTCTTCTTTCAGCCTGTGCTCTAACCTTTAGATGAAAAGCACAGAGAAGGGAAATGAGCATGTTTTGCCCATGTAATATAAGCAGGTCTGTTGGCATGCTGATACTTCCCTGTCTCGAAGGAGAGGAGAGCAGCTATCTTGCTGTTTCAACCTCCTGTTCCTGAGTTGATTCACACAGTGTCTGAAAAAAAGCTACAACACAGTGGGTTTGAGCTGGGAGACAGGCAGAGCATCTCATGCAAGTGTCATTACACTGTTCTACACACAAAATGTCCTGCACCAACCTCTCTGTATCTGCATGACTCGAGTGTTTCCTCCTGACAAGCTCCAGTTGGACCTTCTGTTTGAAGTAATGATTTATTAAAAAAAAAATTTACTCGAGTATTGATGTTTTCCTGGAGCACTAGAAGATACAAAGCAAGGGAAGAGCTCCTTCTGAGAAACACCCTGTCAGTCTTTCTGCTCCAGGACACCCCTGTTGTCTTCTGCACACAAGTGCAGGGTG
This sequence comes from Sylvia atricapilla, assembly GCF_009819655.1. NCBI lineage: Eukaryota > Metazoa > Chordata > Aves > Passeriformes > Sylviidae > Sylvia > Sylvia atricapilla. The sequence continues at coordinate 14,806,091 of NC_089146.1, forward strand.
TGGAGGGGGTCCCCTCTCAGGAGCACTGTCCATCTTACCCTTGTTGTGTTAAGACTCTGCTTAACTGACATCGTCACAGGACCCAGTGACAGTTCTGTACTGACAGGCAGCCTTCAAGATGAAGCTAGGCCAGCTGGTGTGCCCTTACAGTGTTGATGCCTCTGTGGAATCTGCCTTTTGGCAGTCTCTGTCAGGCCTGGCAGCTCACCTGTGCCTCCCGCAGCACAGGACAGGGAGCTCACTGCAGCACCACCTCAGCCCTGCTCCTACTGCTGGCAGCCACATCCCCCAGTTCATAGGGAGAGCAGCTCCCAGAGGAGGCAGGAAAACAAGACAGACCCCCTGGTAGATGCCCATTGCCTGCAAATCTAATATTTTCAAATATGCACACGATTTCATATAAGAGCTCACTGACACCACAGTGACCCTCAACACAGCCCTGCCTGCACCAGGGCTGAGGCCTTTCTCAGCTCCCAGCTTCCAGCACTTAACATGACTTTCTGCCATGTTCAAAGAACAGACCCAACAAAAGTCATCCAAACTGTTTGGATCTGAAAAAACAACTGAGATGAAATCACCAACAATCATAAGGGTGTGTTTCAGGTGCTGGAGACAAGCCAAAGTGGTTTTTTATTATTGCAACTGGTCAAAGCATACAGAGAAATTCTCATGCCTGGCACTGAGATAAGACATCAGATCTGCATTATTTGATTTCCTACAATGCTGACTTCACAGAGGAAAGCTCAGCCCTGTGCAGAGGAAGACAACTTCTGCAGTGATGGCATCCACGCGTAACACAGATCCTCAAGTCTGCTTCTCACAACCAGTAAAAACTCCATTTGTTTCCATTTGGCATTTTTACTACCCTCCAGGAAATGCCATGGTTAAACAGTTGGGTTTTCTTCCAAAAAGTTGTGATTTAAAATAAACACACAGAGTTTCTTTAAGAAATGAGAACTTAATCCTGATTTCAGTGATCACACGACTGCTAGAGGAACAGCACTCAGCACCCAGGCCCAGCAGACAGACATGCAGAACAGCACAGCTGGGCAGACACACTGCCCATTCCTGCCTAGTGCTTGAAAGGGACTGATGAACTTCTGGGGTGAGACATCCAAATTCTTGTCTCTTACCATCACCAGATATGCAGACATTGCCTATTCAAACACAGGAGCTACCAAGGAACGGAGTGAATGAGCACGATCTGCAGCAGCAGGGTTATAACCTGCTCCTGTGACAGAAGAGGGCAGCTCAGAAGGACACTGGCTCCTGATGTGACTTCCTATTCCACCACCTATCCAGATTACAGCCCAAAGCATTCACAGTGTACTGTGAATTTGAACCCCCTTTGGGTCATTTCCCATTTATGTGCACTGCTGATAAATTCAACAGCTGCAAATCAGGGAGGGGAAGAGGGGATTTGAAATCTCTGAGTGCTTCATCTGGCCCATGCCTGCATTTCTGGCAAATGTGCAAACTGCATCCAGATCATACTCTCTTCATTACAGACAGGGACCACAGGAATTGACTGCATTGTGTGGAAAATGTACTTAATTGACTTCTTCCAAGGACAAAGTTCCTCTGTAAGACACTCTGAGAGGGGTATGTGCTACCTCCCTGTGCAGAGCAGCAGCCTGAGCTCTGTTTCCTAATTATATCTGACCTGAAGGACAACAAGACAAGCTATCTAGATCTCTTTTTCAATCAAGCAGGAGAACCATTAGCTATTGCAGATAAACTCTTCAGTGCAAAAACTGTCCTTCTGGATATGTCTTTGTTATTAGCACAACAGGGGCCTCTGAGAAGGAAGTATTGGTAGTGTTGAGGAGGCCTGTACAAACACAGTGCAAATGAACAAGAGCCCATGATGCCTTTCAATCCTTTTACTTACTGGGTAGTGCTAGGGTTTGCCCATCCTTCTCCCACATGTGAGCCCAGAGCCACTCCTGCCCTGAGCATTACACCCTTCAGCACTTACTGATGACAAAAGAAGGTGCAGTTTACACTTACTTTTACAGCTCCATTAAAAGGTGACCTGCAAATAAAAAAAAAATCAAGCACATTTAGTATTATGTGCTGAATGCCCCCAAATAAACAGGATTAAATGAGCATTCAGCCCTCATGTAAAATTTAGGTGAAAAGACTGGCACTGAATGTGTACTTTGATTTTATGTTCATGAAACAGAGTCCTTCCAAACAGCAATGTTCTGAGCAGTTCCTCAAAACTACTGGCTCCACATTTCTGCCTTTCTCTGCTTGCAGACAGCACATTGGATGGAGGTGTGGCAGAAATATTATCCCTCTGAATGGCGTATTTCTGAAACTGAAACAAGAAGGCTGGCAAAGCGAGGGGACGGCAGGCAGGCCCCAGTTCTGCTCTCTCTCTTCACCCTGCTCGGGCACCAAAGCCTAAGCTTTTCAAATGCACTGACCTGGCACTGGGCTACACCCCGTGTGGAGGCACTAGGGAATCAGATGTATTTGAAGATGAGGTTTTGAGGTCTGGTACAAATTCTAGAAGTGCATTGCACAGCTACAGGTAGAGTTTTCCCTGTAAAATAATGAACATGATAGCTATTTCCCACTTGCAGTCACCACACTGGTTTCCCCTCCTCTGTCTATGTTTGGCCCTGCTTAACTGACTCCCTCCCTTGGACCCAGCTCAGCAAAGTGTTTCTTCATGTGCTTAAAAGCCAGTGACTTCAATGGGAGACAAGCATGTGCTTCAGTACTTTACTGCCTGGGCAGTTCAAATGTATACCTTTCGCACCAGTGCTCTCTTGTACCAAATTTTGTACCTTTATTATCAATTACCTGGTATAAAGTGATGAAAGATTAGCCTGTAAGTGACTTGATCACTTTATAGCTACTCACATTATTCTGATTTATAAACATATGGACATGTAAAGGAAGATTAAGAGATTTCCTGTCCTGGTGTTCCTACAGCGCTTCCCCGACACACGCAAGGAGCTGTTAAGCATTGTGCTGCAGTTCTCCCTGCTCTCTCCCTAAATCTTATCTGCTCTTTCTCTGAAGTGAGGCTTCACAAAGAACTACCTTAACCTACAGAAATACACTGCACAGGTTTTCAGAAAGTTGTTCAAATAAGGTCTAGCACCTAATTTTAAATCTCTTTTATAAACAGAAGCTTTGATGACCAATTTTCATCAAAATACAGTCTGGTACACACTTCCTGTTTGTTGTTTTCTTTAACTTGGCTTTTTGATTCTTCATTCCTTCATGAAATGTGATACTGCTTTATAGGTGTCCAAACTGTTAATGTAAACCCTCAACATTATCCTACAACCAAGATTCTACCATGAAGTCTTTAAAAATACTGTTGTGTAATACAAGTATTAAAAACAACCAGAGATGTGCACACTCTCTACATCTATATGTATAATTACTGGCAAATTGATTGACATTATCTAGAAATATTATTTAAATTAAGAAACAAAGCAAATTAGTTATACCAATTCCTGTCAACAATAATTCTTTAATTTTTAGTTGACTGATAAAGACATTTGCAATGGGTTAAGAAAGTATTTAAAAATAACTATAATGTCAAGCAGGAGATCTTTTAAATTAAAAGTGCTAGTGAACTAAGAAAAGGGAGTAGGTTATGCCAAATTCTCAGTTACAGTTTAAAAGAGGCAGATGCTGGAGCTGAACTGAAAGCACTGAACAAAAGCTGCTTGGTTCATCATTTCTCCTTACCATCCTCCCTGAATAAAACCACCTACCCGATGTCTTTTTGCTTTCAGCTAAATACACTACTCATATGAAAGGCGGGTTTATTCCAGCCTTGCCTGGGAAAAAGCTCACCAGAGAACAATGTGCAGGCATGGCCATGCCCCACATGCAGGCACAGCAGTGTCATGTTAGTGCTGCTGCCAGAGCATGACTGACCATGACAAAATAGAGGAAACCAGCCAGGAAAAAAAAAAAAAGTGGCATGGTGTATAAACCACAAAATCAACAACAGAACAAAAGCCCCAAATAACACTTTTGTTTTATTTCATGTTGTCTGTAATAACAGTGGACACCATACTTTAGAAAAGCAGCTTTCTATAAAGTAATACTGGCAGCGTTTTTGTTGCCTGTCTGCTCTGGCATCCTCCAAGCAGTCCTTCTGCTAATATTTTAGCATACCATTAAAAGAGGCTAATTTCATACAGAGAGAACCGTGTCTGAAACAGCAGCACAGGCTCTGGTTGAGCCTCAGTCCCTCAGCACACGACTTCAAGGAGTGTTCCAGCGAGCCAAGGAAGAGCAGAACCACAAGCAGAAACTCTAGCACACTCACTTCTTGTTTAAGAGCTGCAACAGGCAGAAGTAACACTTCAGCACAACACCCTCTCTTGATTAAAAAGCAAAAAAACCCCAAACCTAAGACATACACACTGAAAGATTTAAATGTTTTAATTACTCTACAGATTTACATTAATTTCATCAATCAGCTGTTAGACTACCAGGCAACGCCATCTAGTGATGCTAGCTGAAAAAAATGATGTTCCATTCTTGGTTGAAAAGAATTACTCTTGAAAAGGTTGACTATTGCAAAATTCATTTTTGTGGAACCACAGTATCAAGAGGTGCAAATATTTCAGTACCCATGAGCATTTTCAAACCAGCAGCATTAACGAAGCAAAAAGGTCTGAGCTGTTTCACTTATCCTGAAGTAATTTAGAGAACTGCCAACACAGAAAGTGAGCTGGGTTAATCATATCACAATTTAAAAAGGCACACAGCGTGTAGTGTTGATATGATATCGGGATACAGTGCAAAGCCCAATAAATGATCTCCAGATTTCGAAAGACCTAGGGATATTATTTCTATGATAAAATAATTCACCTAATGTTTGAAGATTTCTCTTGTGTGTGCGTAAAATACCTGCTTGAAAAATGTTACCCCATGTTACAATTTCAAGGAAAAAGAAAACCCTGTGTGGGTTTAAACTTACTTTTTTTTTTTTGAAGTGGAACCAGTCAGTCATCTGCTGGTGATAGCTGCGAGCTGTAATTAGCTTCTGGTGGAAATTGCCAGCAGATGCAACTAAAAGTTTAAGTCAATTGGCTCTGCTTCCTCCTTAAAAGAAAACTGGGCTTCAGGGCTGCATTCCAGTGTGATGGACCTTAGAAACCAAAGCTAATTTGACAAGAAAGGGAAGTGTCCCTTTTCCTGGTCTCCTTTAACCCTGCATGTTCCTGCCAAGGATATATAATTTTTTCTTTTCTTTTCTTTTTTTTTTTTTTTTTTTTTTTTAATCCCCAAAGAAAGTAGCTATGATTATACAATAAGTATTCCACTGAAGAAAGGCTGGTGTTTAGTCCCAATTATTGAAATCACAGGGGTGGAGATGGGAGAGGGAGAAGATGCAAGAAGTCAGAAGCAGTGAACAAAGGCAGCATGTGGAACAGGACTTGGAATAGGAAGCACAGCAAGCTTAGGGATTGTGAGAAGCCAAGCAAAACCCTGAAGCACCAGTACTGCAGCTGGTCCACACTCAGTCTGAACCATCAGCCTTGACAGTTCCACAGTCAGGCTTCGTCACACTACACCTTTCAATAGTTCCACAGCAAATGCAGCATGGCTATTTGCTCTCATCCTGCTTCTCACCAGTTTCCTGCATTTGATTAATATTTCATTATTTCAACATTCAGGCTTGATCAGCCTGTAGTGGTGTATGGGCTGTGTGTTCTTGTGACCTGTCCTGATCACGTCCTCCTTCATACCCGCTGTCGAGTAGACAGTGAATGTTCAGCCACCATGAGTAATTGGCATCATTACTTTGGCAGCTGGGCTTTGTACAAGCCTTCCTGGGATTTAACTTCCTTGTATCTAATTCCCAGGGATATTTGAAGACCTCAAATAGTAAAGAAACTTCATTTCCCCAAAGCCACCATCAGTTTGCAACGACCACATCTAATACGTAAGCATTTTTCACTGAGTGTTGGAACTCCTCTTCCAGCAACAACTTAGCAAATAACAGCTTAGCAAATCAAGTAAACATCTACACCTCCGTGTCAATGGCACACAAGCACACCTGCCCTATCAAATCAGGCAGCATGAAGAGAGGAAGGGTTTCTGCAGGCTGCCTTTCAGCACCCACTTTATCTGTACACTACAAAATGTAGCTGATGATGTCTTCAGACTCACCAGACAGCAAAGTGATTTGGGATACTTGACAAAGCCACATGCAAAACACACTAGATACAACACTTACACAAAAGCTTAATGGAACAATGAGGAGTTTTGTCAAGAAGAAACTCAAGCAAAGTGGCCTTTTTTTGACACTGGATAGACTGGTCGCATTGTAAACTACTGGAATTATGCAGATCTTGCTACAAAAAAAAGACAGTAGTGACTATTTTGATGCATTTCCTGAAGAGACACACAGTGACAGCACAGCAGAGCTGCCACAACTACTCACGCTCCAGCTGCCCCATGTGTGCACAACTCTCTCCTAAATACCTTTGAATACTCACTTTGTAACCCTACTTTAACAGGTCAGCTTCGCAAAAAGATAGGTTAAAAAGGGGTTATTTGCCACAACTTTTCCAGTAGATTAACCACAAAAATCATTTGTGCACATACTTGAGTATATTATCCTCACACACTACTGGATTTTTCAGAAAGTTGAAGAGCACTCTTAATGATTTAATTTCTTTTTTAAAAAGCCCATTTTAATATTAAACCTCTTCCAGTATGCTAGATGGCTTTAGCTAGATGGGATCCTTTCCCCTCCCATTAAGAAGAAAAAAATCCTGTAGATCTAATCCTGCCTACAGGATAACTTGTTCTTTCTCCTTTTTTTAAACCTAATCCTTACTACTTAATTATAAATTTAGTGTTTTGCACAAAAAATGGGATCTTTCTTAAGTGCTCTTCTGTTCTGTCTTCCTCTGAACTGTAAAGCTGTTTCCTAAGAGTTTTATCATGTCTTTCTTATTAAACAGTTATTCTTCTCATTAAACAAGCAATAGAACAAATCCTGATTTCCCCTTAAAGCAGTGGGAAAGCAAAGTTTCTGCAAAAAATCTACATAGCCAAGATTGTTAGCTAATGTACCTTCATTGCTCTTAAGGCTAAAGTAGTTTGCACCACATAGGAATCCATCCAGGAGCTGAAAATCTGAAAATAAGAGCTCTTCAGAGAAAAAAGGAGCAAGATGTATCTGCACAAAGAGAGGCAGGTAAAACTCATCCTTAGCCCCAGGATTCCCTGCACACCTAAGTGCTGTGCAGTGCTTAGCCCTCCAATATCCTGGTTTCACACTGAGTGGCTCCATCCCCCAGGTAAGGTGCGGTGGCAGGACACAGAGCCAGCCCTGCCTTAGGTCTTTCCCGATGGAAAGTGGGTGGCTGCCGCACCAAACGTGCTGTGTACAGCATCTGCAGCATTCTCTGCCCCTCTGAGACACCATTCATGCAAACCCCAACCTCATCTTCACCCAAAGTATCCATTTGGGCAGAAATATGGCTCACAGGCTTTGCTCTTCCTTTTGAGATCTCAGCTCAGTTTCTGTATGCTTGCTCTTTTATAAAGGCAGAACAAAGAGAATGTTTGGCTTTAAAAATGTCTTGGAAACTAGAAATGAAAAATTGCATGGCAAGTGTACAGCTTTAATTACATCTCTCAAGGGGACGAGATAGCATTTCTGCATCCCCATCTTGTCTTCTCTCTGCCCTGGAAATTCGTAAGATGATCGGAGGTACAAATGTTCGTATTTGTAGGGGGAAAAATGACCTACATTATATTCCTAGCAGATCATGTAAATAACAGGATGTAAAGTCTCACAATTAGTTTACATTTGAAACATTTTCAAAATATTGTTTTAGCTGGGTATAATAGAACACCATAAGATGTGACACACAGCAAACAGAGGGCTGCAATTAAACAGCTGGCAAACAGCCAGAAAGAGATAAAGGCCCAGGCTGTCACTTGCTAGACAATATATATGGCTATTTTGGCAGCCAAAATGAATGTGATAATTGAGCCATGACACATTAAAAAGGCACACAATTTCCAAGGAAAGAGTTCCTGAGCACTAAACAGGGAGCATCTATAGAGTGCTTACAGCAAACCACAGTTTATGAGTAATAACAAGACCGGCCTGATGACAATTCAGCGGTGCCAAGCCAACCTTGTCTCATGCACGGCACCACTGTATGCACTCACCACAGACACAGAAATACAGCAGTCAAGCCCACAGTGGCCTTCAGAGACAAAGGGAATCTCAAAAGTCTGGGCACTCCCTTGAAATGTTTCTCTGAATGTTTTTTATACTAGTAAGGATTTTATACAGTAGAATTTCTATCTCCAGAAGTCACAGTGACTTGATTTGATTTTCAACATTCAGAAAAGGCCCAATTCATATAATTCAGTTTAAAAAAAAAATACACAGTAACACATGAAGAGTAAATATCTCTTCAAAATCATACTTTTGCTATAAGGAAAAATGACTATTTTGTTTAAGACATGAAGAACTTTAACACTGACAACAATAGCTGTTTAGAAGACAAAGTCCAGGAGTTTTACTAGTGTTTCACTGCATGTTTTATTAAATAACTTAAGGTCACAACAAACAAACAAATGCAGCAAGTGAAGACACAGTTTTAAGTTAACACCCAACAGCTATATAAAGCCTCCTATAAATGCACTCCATCAAATGAACATGCTGACATAAATTGCATTTCCTCCTTGAGTAAAGGACTTGAAAGCCTATACACTGTCAGTCCCCAGCCCATTCATTCACTGACCTCCCACAAAGTGCAGGTAGTTAATGATCTAAAATTATGCTCATATAAAAAAAGGCTAAATTTAGGCTGTGTTATAGGAAAATCCCTGCGAAGAGTTTACTTCCAGATCTTATTCTAAACTTAACGACATTAGAGGTGTATTCAAGTAAAGAAATTGCCCCCATCAAACAGCACAGTGCATGAAGACAGCTTACGGAAAGTGTAAGAACCACTTGCAGATCCATTCACACCAGTGATAGCTAAAAGACAACTGCACAGCTCTCCATAGAATCAATGCCAGTGAACCACAACTGACATGATGGACTACTGGCAAAAATTTTGTAAATGATTCCCTGTACTAAGCATCAAATAGACAGAGGAAAAACTTTTGAGACATTAAAACAGGATCTTTTCAATGTAAATTAATTTATTTTCTCAAACAAAAGTATCAAAGTACTCTAAGCCATTGGATTTCCTCAGAACAAACTCCCTAGCCACCACAAACAAGCAACACAGACTTCCAAATCCAACAATCAGAGCAAACGGGCATTGCCACACTGGGCCAAAATAAAGAATCAGAATCAATACTTGACTTTATACTAAAACCAGTACAACTACAATAATTACATAATCTACTTTTACAAAATTATCTTTAATGGCTGTGATAGTAACTTCATTAAGTGTGAGTAAAGGAAATGGAAAGGCTTAAAGATGAGGTCAGAACATGCACTTTTGGCTGCTTCCTCAGGAGATGCATCAAATATGTTATTCGTGCCTAAGAGAGAGCAAACTCTTGAGGGAAGCTGCAGCGCCCAAAAGAAAAATGATATCATGACACACATTTTTCTGACTCACAAATTAGAAGAAGCATAAGGGGACAACTGCAAGAATAAATTAGTTGACCCTCATCTGAAAGTTTCATACTATTGAATGCATAAATGGTGTATTACAATAGCGAAATATATTAAAGAAGTAAAGTCTTAAATTTTTTTTGCCCTCAGTTCTGCAGCAGTCACACAGGCATATCATCCCACAGGCTCTGTCAAGTGATGTTCAGTGGCAGCTGAATTCACACTCCCTTTGGAGAAGCATTTAAACACACAGTTTCCTGAAAAAGGTGGGATTTCTCTAACTCTGGGTCACAAAGCAGAAAGGCAGTAATTAAAAACGTAGAAACAAAAGAGGAATTAAGAGAAGTCCCAGTTATTTAACATACCTCTTATACTTGCCCGTTGCCCAAATATCCCATGAAATCTCAGTAAAAAAAGGTTTTTTTCATGGATCTTGTATCCAGCCTGATTGTGAACAGACAGTTATGGAAAGAGTTTCATGGAGCTAAATTACAATCAAAAATTAAATTTTCACATAAGTTAGGAGAAAGTAGGATGGAAAACTTGTTTAGGACAAGAAACAAACACACTTAAGTAGCTTTGCAGTACAAGAACCTTCAAGGACTGAACAAAACCATGTCAGGCAGAAAAGACTGAATAACTCAGAAGAGGAGTATCACAAGTAGGTTATTTACCCTCACCAGGGAATCAGAGAGTGTTTCTTGTCATGGCTACATAAACTCAAATCAACCTTTGGCCCCTAGTAATGAGCTGTAATTGCAAAAGAAAATTTGGAAATACAAGGAATTATAGGAAAACTTTTTAATCTTCTGCTGCATTGAATAGTAGCTGTAGAAAGGTGTGTCCCAATATAATCCTCCCCACAAAGCAGAATACCCTGGAGTAGATAATAACATTCTCTGCAAAGTAAATCCTCTATTTATTTATACTCTGGCACAGTTTCCAAGTGTTTACATTTATTCAAGAAGCCAAAAAATTACTCAGACTTATTTTTTCTTTATATTTAACATATAGAAGAACAGCAAAGCTCTGAGCACCTGGACCATAATTAAATCTATAATTCATCCAGCAGCATGAAGACTAATACATAAATTAACTCTACCTGCCAGAAGAATTAATAATATCAGGAACAGCTTACTGCAGATTCCAAAAATGAGAATAGAAAGGTTTTACAGTAAAGCTTCTGTCTTTCAAACTTCCCTCAGGAAAATCTTTTTGCCCAAATTTCCATTCCAGTGGTGATCCAGACTCCACCATTAAAACTTCAGAGGCTAGAAAAAACCTCAGAGAAACTACTGACAGACTGAGAGGCACAGTGCCCATTAGCACAGGCACTGGGGCCACCCTATAAGCAGAGCATGGCTGCACCATCAGCACACTGGGCCCGGCACAGCTCCTCGGCAGGAGCAAGAGGTGCCCTGGCCTGGTGCTGCACTGCTGGCTCCGGAGCAGAGCTGGGGTGCCCCAGGAACACGCTCACTCCTAACAGAGCTTGCAGCCTCTGAGGAACACGTGCAGCTGGTGCCATTTCATACTGCAGTTTATCCACCCACCTAGGACAGAACAGCGCAATGGGGTGTTTCTGTGTCCTGCTCTGCATCCAAACTGGATAAAAGCCAGGCTCTGGCTTGCACCTAGCTAAGAGACTGTAGTTACACACTCCAGCAGTGCCAGGATGACTCACGGTGCTTTGCACTCTGCCAGATGACTTTGAGGGGAACAGAGAGTTGCATATGGAAAGCACAAGCAGATGTAGCACAGCATCTCTCAGACACTCGTCAAGCATTGCTTATGGCATCGACTGCAAAGGCCAACCAGGACTGACCCCTCAGCCTGTGATCAGCAACCAACTCCAGAAAAAGATCAACAGAATTACTTCCAGAAATAACATTCAGTGCACTGCACGGACTGCTCACTGCACAATTTAGTGTCGCCTTTTTTTTTTTCTTTCCTCATTCAGGCTTCAAAAGCCAATGGCTCTTTCAAAGTTAACAAACATGGAACTCTTCTAGGCATAAATGGATTTGGGCTAAGACCTTTGGCAATACAGTCTCTCATAATTACCCATAATTCTTCACATACTTTCAAGAAGCAGAAAACCAATGTGATATTTCTATTGGTGCATTTTTTTTTTCAAACAGCACTCTTATCTTCCTGCCTCCTGAAACCAGCTGCTATCACACTTGTGGGCACGTGTCATCTTTACTGGAAAGCTGCCTAGGCTGGATGGATGATTTTAGCAGGGAGGTATCCAGCTTATCTCAGGTGTGGGGAGAGGTGTGTTCACTGTCATTCCTGTCCCCTTACTCGCATGTTTGAAAACAAAAAGAGAGTGCAAGCACAACTGAGTCTGACAATCCAGATAAGAGATTTTATTTATATTTATTTTTCCAAGGTCAGAATCTGGGAGTAAAGAAAAATTAAGCACACCAACTTGCATTTGTCAGGAAAAAAAAAAGCAGAGTTACCAAAATCTCTTTTACAGTTCTGCCTGAATGGAAAGTAAGCAGTAGCCATCTACAGCAAAAATATCAAGCAGGGTCTGCAGAGAAATTCAGAGGCAATGCAAACAGCATAAACAGCATCCAGACGGATGGAAAGTCATTTATCAGAGTAGTGCACATCGCTCTCCATTTCCTCCATCCCTGACCCCACCTGCTCAAATTTCTAGTAAGGCACACTGGTGATCATACAGGAATTTTGCCAGAATGCCTTTTTATATCTGGGAGAACCACAGGGGGCTCAGCCTACAATAGCTGCTGTAGCATTGACAGCCACTCCTGTTAGCTGCCTTCTAACTGGTAAGAAATTACTTTGCTTCTTCTATTCTTAAAACAAAAAAACACAAGCAAGTTTAACAGAAAACAAAGACTTTAAATAATGCTAGTCTGCAGTATTACCATGGAAAATAAAGCAAACAAAACACTTGAAAGTAAAATGCTTTCACTGCATTTGTTTTCAGAGAACCTTGAAAGTAACCAACTTCTCCACATATGGATCTATTTAAGGTTTGTTACTCCGTATTATCAAACAAATCACTGCTTTGTTTTGATTATGTCCCTTTCACTTCAGAAACTTGTTTCTTTAAAAAAAAGAAAGTTGTGGTGTGTTTGCTCTGGTATAACTAAGTACACCACCTGGAATTCTGGCTTATAAAAAATAAAGGAAGAAGCAAACCAAACTCAAAATACACAACAGCCAGGTTGCTACTGCAATTCTTCACACTACGCCAGCAATCCAAGACTCTGTGGAAGAAGAGAAACGTGAAGCTCTACATGGAGCTAAACTAAAGGTATACTTTATACATACCCATAAAACTTGTATGGGTATCATACAAAATCTCTACTCCAGACAAGAAACACTTGTCCAGCCACTGACTGTGCTTCAAATAGTTTATCGTGTGAAGACCACACTCTCAAATTTATGTTCAATCATGCCTATAGAATTTTAGGTTCTATTATATTTCTGCCTTTTGCATAACAATGTATATCACTTGAGAGATGCTTAATGTGCAGTGGGCTGTGCTGTGTAACTTAGATCACTGAGATTTGCTTCCATGTGAATACAGCTTTAGAGTGTTCAGTGAACGCTGATTTTTCTTAAGACCTCTCTTGGCATTAGCTTTATAGAAATCAACCCAAAACTCATTATTTTCCTTCCAAGTCCAAAGCTCTGAACAGAAAACCAGATATTAGCATAAGGGTGTTGATTCTCTGGGCCCTCAGGGTGTCTCTAGAGGGAGATGTTGCTAAATCTGTAACGTCCAACTACAGCTTTTGCCATTGGTATTAATGAAGTAGACACAGATAGGCCCTAGGTCTCTATGAACGAGTTAGGACAGGCACTGATGCACAGACAACACAGAGCTCTGTGTCAACTAACCATCCCTGCACCAATTCACTTGTCCCTCAGATCCTCCAGCCTGAATGAAATCATGGATGTTGGGACACCAGGAGGAAGGACAAACACCAGCTAAAGTGTTACCAAACACCAGGCAGTGGGGACATGGTAGACAGGTCCTTTGTCAGAAAAAGTGTATTTGGGGAGGAATCTGCCCATTGTCTGCTGCAATAGCAGCCTTCACTGCAAGAACCACCATCAGCTGAACATCTCTCCTATTGCATAGCCAGCTATTGAAAGACTTTCCCAACCCCTCAAAGCCCACTCTGCTCAAAGCATTTACAGCATAAACATGGCCACTAGCCTCCCCTTGCAGAAAGGAGAGCACCCATGTTTCCATTTGCCCAGTGAAATCTGACCAGCTGATGCTCTACTGATTCACTCTGTCACATTTTGGTGACTTCCATGTCTAGGCTTCAGAGTGAAGTGATAACCTGAGTTCAGACCTAAACCCCGCTCTGCAGCTTTGAGCTCAGTGAACTGACCAGCACTGGTAGAGAACCCTCGGCTTTACCTGCACTGCTAAGCCAGTCACAGAGTGGCCTGAGTGCTGGCCATGGCTACCTTTGCTCAAGCTGTGTTAAACAAGCTCCCAAAAGGCAGGCCAGCTTTGCACTGAAGGAGAACCTTAATTTGCTTACTGATGTCCAGCCCTGCCACTGAAGCTACAAGAAGGGTTTCTGGCAAGGGAGGACCTCACCTCCAAGACAATTCGTTGTGAATCCCTGAGGCTGGCCTTTAGCTTTGCTGTCTGTTCTTTGACTTTGCTGGCTACCTTCCCAGCGCCTGCACCCTTCTGCATGCCTCAGAGAGGAACTACTCAAGTTTATAGCAGCATTAACTCATCAGCTGGAAACCTGCCAGGCTGCTTACATTTTCACTACAATCGTCTGAGCTCTGATTCCAGAGGGTGCCTCGAGACAGGATCCATGGTCACAGACAGTGCTTCACAACTGCATTCTGATGTGCTTGAATCTATTTGGGGTGCTGGGCAAGATGCATTAGTGCTGCATAGCTACTGCAAACTGCCTCTGTGTAAGGACAAAAATGCCCCTTGCTTTTGTTTAGCTCAGTGTTAGAGATACTTATGTGCCTGTGGAAGAAACACAGAGAACCCAAGCACAGAACATATAAAATATTAAAAAATCAAGATCTACTGTGCTATTTGTTTCTTACAGTGTTGTCACAAAGGTGACACACTTCTGGAGAACTTAGGACATATGCCTCGTTTATTTCTAGTTAGCAAAAGGTGACAACTTTCTGCAATTAAAGTAGGATTAGGTAAAAAATTAAAACAAAGCCAAAATCAGGGGGGACGGAGACAGAGTGGAATAACAAATCAGTGGGAAAATCACAAGACATTTGCTTTTTTTGATTGACAAGAGGATAAAATCTGTGCACTTCCAGCGATTTTTTAATAATTTTTGCTGCTGCTTGGAATTGTAGCACCTGTATATTTCCAGGGTGATTATACTACAAAACCCTGACTAAAATACAGTTTTTAAATGAAGCGAAAATCACTTCCCCACCAGCTTTCCTTTAGCATTATAATTTAAATCCAGTATAAATGCTAGTCTGGCCAAATTGGTCTTTAAGAGGTCACTTAGTCAATTTCCTCCTTGAAGTAGAATCAACTGTATCTAAACTGCTCCTGTCAGTCTTTTGTTTCTTAAAAACCTCTGGCAATGCAGACCCACCACCTTTTGTATGCTGTCTTTATGTCCAGGTATTCCTGCATCAATATTAGGTTTTCACTATGCCAACCTGAAGTTGCTTTTCATAAATACCAACTGGACTAGCAACAATTGCTTTATTTCCTGTGCCACAACTTTCTTCTGTATCTGAAGATCTTTTCCTTTCTTTCCTCCTTCCTTCAAAGCACATGATCCTCAAACTGGCTACACCTATTGTGAAGAACTGCTCCTCATCCAGACTTTTTTTCCTCATGGATGTGTGCAGCTGATTACGCCTACTAAAGTGCTATATCTTGCAGTTCTCATTATTAAATTACACAATATTTTAAGGTCACTTCCTACATTTGCCCCATCACTAAGCATTTTAGTCTTGTCCTCCAATGTCCCTATAATGCTTTTGTCCTCACTGTTAACTCCAAATGCAATATTTATATGCTCTAGGACAGTATCCTTGCCAATAAGGAAAGCATCGACTACTAGGGACTGTCAGATGGTCCTCTACAGATTCTTCTAACCTGAAAGTGACTCACTGTTAACTACAGGTCACTTCGGTGCTTCATCAAAAAAACTTATCCCTCCTTTGTTTCTGAAAGCAATGCTTATAATGGTAGTTTAATCATTGACAGCTAAACTTGTATATGAGTTCCTGAAAGGTCTGCCCAGTCTGTTTTACAGTAAGTGCTATAAAATTAACAACTGCTCCAGCCACAGTTCTGAACTAGGTAACAGTATAGCACACTCTCTGCTCAGGGAAAATGAATCCACATTAATGCAAGCAGGCTAGGACTCTTATCACCTACAGGCACTGGCTCAAAGTAAGGCATCAACATAAAGAAACAGCACAGTTCCTGGCCAGCTTAATGGAGACCCCTGCTCCTGCCTACCCAGCCCTGAACTCAGAGAATACGCTCACAGTATTTTTCCTGATCTCAAAATGTTCCACATCTATGCAAACCCGAGTTACACCAGCTCCAGGAAACCTCCACACATCGGTAATATAGGAATTAGGTAATTTTACATAAAGGGCTTGATGCCATTTAGCTGATTCTTTTGTATTTGCACTTTGTTAAATTGAATTTGAAGCAGGTGTCGCAAGTCTGTAATAGTAAAGGAACTGATACACAGAGACAAGTCAGTCTGAGGGGAAAGCATTCAGTGCTAGGACCTTGCCACACACACTGTTGATCACAAACTAAGTATGACAGGCTGTCAGTGGTGAGCAATGCACAGTTTGAGTGTAAAAAGGAAAAAAACCCCATATACATGGGATATTTTAGTCAGTTTTATCATAGACCCTGAAGGGCCTTTGTACAGTTATACAAATCCAAAAAGCAGACCCATTACTTAAGACCCATTACTTGGCATTTTTCACAAATTTTAATGCAACAATACCTAAAGAATTGTTTAAAAAATTGGTCAGATTTTTCTATTGTTTCCAGATAAAGCTCAAGACAAAATGAGCATCAGTTCTTTAACACCAGTAGCTGAATGAAAAGTGTTTGAAATATTTCTGCAACTTTAAAGCAGGCAGACAATCGTAACATTGTTTTTCTGTTCATTTTGACAGTAGTTCTATTGAAAACTAGTGAAATATCTGTATAATGTTTGGGCTAACAGACAGATTTCAGAGCAGGTAGGACATTACTGCAGGTAGGACAGTGTCTGCACTGCTCACACAAATGTCAAACCTGCAAATCTGCAGGCATGAAAACTTACTCCCATGAGTAGATATGTTGATTTGTGTTGCATAACCCTCTCTTAATTATGCCAGTGAGAATACTTGCATGAGAAATTCACTGTGTGGGGGCTGATAAAACCCCTTAGTTTATAGCTTGCAGGAGGTCAATACTAGCAGAGAGGGGAAAAAACCCCAAATTTGAGACATTTTGAGGATCTGTCATCTAGTCTCAACTGAAAAAAAATAATAATTTAAATATTCTCACAATTCAAAATGTTCAGAAGTTACACAATCTTTCACTGTTGCACTTCTTAAATGAAAGTATAATAAACAACAGTGCACTCTGTCTCTAGTTAACACTTAAATGTTTTACTGAAATGCCTTTCTAAATTTGCATCATCCTTAATCCTTTAGCAGTTTCACTCACTACCAGCAAATAAGGTAAAAGCCGCTCTGTAACATAAAGGTTGTTACTACAATTGGACAGAAATACAAAAATACCAGACTTCTGATTGCTGTGCTAAATTACACCCTCTTTCCTGCTCTGACCTAGACTATAGCCTTCTGGTTAGAAAAAAGGGAGGAAGAAGGAGAAGGGAAGAAAATGCTTAGGAGAAATAATTCTATATAAATCAGAGATGGGCAATATTAACAAGTAGAATTCCAATATTCCCTTGAGAGTTACTTCAAAATGCTTTTAGAGGAGCCATGAACCCTCTTCATTGTAGTTTTTTAACTGTAAACTTCTGTATAGGGAAGGAAGTGTTAGAAAAAATTGTGTAGGTTGTATTCTCGAAACCATTCCACAATCCTCAGCTTTCTTTTCATGCAGAATGCATTTATTGCACTCAGTGGTGACAAAGTGCTGGGCAGGGAGAGACAATAAAAAGCATAATGAAAGGGTCACAAGATACATTACCAAGTAGAGTTTGGGTATTTTTTAAAAATTTTGCTTGTTCAGCTTCAGCACAAGCATTTGTGGACATAGTGTTAACATAACTATCTCACACAACTTAATCAACTGCTCTTCTATAGGGAACCATTTAGTGTTCACAACTGGGTTTTTACTGCAGAGGTGGAAGCCAAAAAAACTCACTTTTTTTTTTTTTTTTCTCAGTGGCATTCAGTATTTAGTACTATGAAGACATTTGCCCAACAAGAAATTAATAGAATAAACACAAAACTGGGGGACATACACCAACCTGAAAAGTCAACAGTTTGAGTGGAAGAAAAAACATGCACGTGAAGATGGGCAGACACTATTTGACTGCATGCAATATATTCTTTCTCCTCCTGATTTCATAAAAGCAACAGAATGCCTGGTTTTGACAAAGGGGAGACGGAAACTTACTACATTTGAGAGACAAAGGAATGGATCGGCTTATTCATATCCTGGTGTGTGTGGCAAAAAGCTTTGTGTGAACAATGCTTGCTCTGACAGGAGAGAGGAAAAATCCAGCAGAGTTCATTTGAATCACCTATTTAAACCATTTAAGCAAACTTGGATTTTTTTTTTTTTTTTCCCTCCCTGGGGAACATTACAGAGTAATCACATGAATCTGCATCACTTTCTGAGTGGAGCAGTCACCTCTGTGGCAGAACCGGAGCAAACCACAGCTGTTGCAGTAACATCTTCAACAGGCACAACTGTTTGCAGAGTAAACATTTGCCTATAACCTTACTGCAGACAGAGTATGTTAACAAAAGGAATGCTGCTGCAAGCTTAGCTGCAGCACCTTCCTCACAAACACAAGGCTGCTTTAGCTTGGATCCAGTGCTACCTCTGCACGTGGATGAGCCTGCACCACCAGCACAACCGTTCATTGCTCCTCATTGTTTCAGACAGCTCAACTGAAAGAGCTTAAATTGCTGGTCTGAGGAATACCTTCACAATATTGCTTTAAACACACACTGCAGTGCTCCCACACTGATGGAATAACAAGCCCAGTCCGACAGTTACAAACATCTGGATTCATGGGTCCATAACTGAAGCAGTAATAGTGTTCGCCTGCCAGGGTTTTGTAGGCATTCTTCTTTGTGTCAACCTCCAGACCCCGGCATTGGCAGCACTCTGCAGGGTGGAATTAGCCCAAGATGTGGCACTAATGAAAGGGACAAATACAGCTCTTAGGAAGCAGAAGAGTCTTGTACTAAAACAAACCCCTTACACGTCTTGCTTCCATTTGTTCTTAGTCCACACACTTTGGAGTGTTACTTTAAAATAAATAATTTCAAAATGAACTACTCATAAACCATGAGCCTATTTGCAAGTCTCGGAGAAGCTACAAACAGCAAAATTATCAACTGCCACCTTTTGTAGTGCTGCTCAAGAAATCACATTAGTATGTATTAGCATACAATGCCTTAAAATAAATAGGAATCAAAATAATAATCCCTATTAAAGAAAATCTTTCCAAACTATAAGGTCAGGCACTCACTGGCTAGAGGATGAGACAGAGCAGGGAGCCTTTGGGGTATCCCTTAGAATTGAAGCCCCATTTCCCAGCAGCTACAAAGAAAGCAAGTTGTTTCTCTGACCAGTGCTCCAAGGCATGTGTTTTGCCTGGCCTTTCCACTTCACTTTTTTCTTTTTAACCACTTGCTTTAAAATATCTGATTTTCAATTTAACAAAGAGAAGAGATTAAAGCCAATTTACAGTGCAGGATATAAAAGACTTACATACTCTCACTTGGCTGGGAAAAATACACTATTTCAACTCACCACTTTTTAAACCACATGAATTAAGCTCTGAGTGGATACATTGAATTTCGTGTTTGCATTCATTTCCTGCAAAGTTTACACTAAAGTGAATTTGTTGTAAAATTGACTGTAAACTATAAACAAAGTTGACATGAGTGTTATTAAATTGAACTTCAAAAACTTTTCCACAAGGAAGAACAATATTTAATTTAGGAATGGAAATGAGGAAGAGTGAGCAAAGGAAACTGCAAGTACACATTTTTGTTATTGCAGATCAGCAGGGCAGCCAGGAACAGCTAAAGGAACCTGCTATAAATCACAGCACCCCTGGGAACAGCCCCACTTGTGCCAGCCCTAAAATCCAGGAAATACAATGAGCACTGGAAACAGCAGTGCCCTGCTCCATCTGAGCTGCAGCCTCCAAGTTGGGCAGGTCGCAACAGCAGTCTCAGACACATCCTCAGCTACAGAACAGTGACCTCTGATCCAAACAGTTTTTTGCTATGAGCTGAAAATAGTTAATCCATATATGTCAAAAGTATTTAGGAGCATCTCTGCAGCCCAGATTTACCATGCACTATGTGCATAACCTTTGCAGTATTTACCTGAGAGTCTGTAACAGTGGGGGCTGGCACACTTCCACACCTTGAAGTATGTACAAGTGCTTGGCCATGGTTTGAAACTGAGCTGCCTAGGAGCAATACGGCCAAGATCTTTTTAGCTTTGCTTTATGCTATTAAAAGCACAAAAGAAATTAAATACAGCACACTGCACCAAGTAGCACAGCTTTGAGTTAAGCTAGCAAAAGAAAGAAAAAATGGAATCAGATACCTGTCCTCAGTTTACCTATGTGTCCTAGTGCTACAATGCATGCAGGACTGTAATTGACTTGTTTCAGGCCTTTCTGCTGGACAGAAGAAAACATGAGTAGAAAGCAGCACTTAATGTTTCTCCAACATCTTTTGTGGCCAAAAACTGAATATATTTTATCACTTTTGATGTCTTATCTTTCTTGAAAATCACACCAAAATCACAGGAATTTAGTACTACTGCATGCTAAAGAGTAAAGCTATCAGCATGAATATAGTAAGTTTTACATTTGGTACCCCCAAGATGCAGCTCGTATTCACTGCTCACAAACATGACAGCATGATGCATGACAGCACGATTTTTTCAACAGTTCATTGTCCAATTAACAGAATCAAAAATCAATCTTTACTGTTGAGACAGGCAAGCAAAAAGCTACTGTTTAGTCAGTTTTACTGTGTCTGTCATTCTGCTATCCCAGTGCCTAAAATAGAAGTTAATGTGCAGCCCAAGCCTGCTCAGCATACCCATGAAGAGGGTTTTCTTGGACATTTTTATAAAGCAGATGTTACAGTAATAGATATGACTGCAGGAAAAATAACTGCTGGGGAAATCTACACCTCTTTTACAGGAGAATCACAGTGCAGCCAGTCAGTGTCATTTTAAAGTAGCTAAATCAGCCTTGGGTCACTCCCATGGTGGCTCTGGGCAGTTGCATTGGCAGGTGAGAAGTGGCAGCAGATATCAGTGTTTAACATGGTATGAGAGTTCAACATAATCTTCAGTATTTGTACTGTATCCTGTTAAAGCAACATTTAAGATTTTATAAGTGTCATTACTGCATTCTAAAAATTGCTAACTTTTCATTACTTATGTAACTGAATAACCAGAAGGACTATCAGCATCCAAGAGCATTAGTTGCCAGTTGTATTCTTGTGAAGCTTGCAACACGTGGACTGCAAATGATAAGGGTGTGCTCTAGAACTGGGAGAGAAACAACTGTGCATGCAAAACTGTTTCTGGGACAACTTAGACACAAGGTTTTTATTTTTAAAGCACATGCGAATATGACCAAATTATCCAGGTTTTTAAATGTTTTGGGGTTTTGTTTACAAATTCTTTTGCTTTCACAAGAAATGCAGTAAGTAGCATTCTGCTGCTTGATAAGCAATGCAGAGGTGTCATCAACCTGCTGTGTTTGTCTGTAGCCTAATCTGCGCTACTACACCCTCTAAGAAAGTAAAAGTGTCAACTGTTTCTGCACATAACACACAGTTGTATTTACTTCTCGGTACCAGAAAGGCTCCTTCTAACAAGTCAGTTTTGATGGAACAGTAAATACTGTGGGCACTGAAACTCTGATTAAACTGTTTATCATGAAACCCCAGATCTCCTGTAACAGAAGCTTGTTTCTCCAGTAGATTTTATTTTTTTTTTATTTTGCAAAAGGTAAAAATGCACTCATCATAAAGTTGTTACTGAGTAAATCCACTGAATTCCTCTTTAAAATACCTATGGGAACAGAAGCATTGACTTCCTCACTGGCAAAAAATAACATGTTTTCCTACTCTCTGTAGGAAAGAAACTTGAATAATTTTAGACACATTGGGGGGTTTTCATCATTCTCAACAGCATCCCTGGGCATCTGGCTGTACCAGCTCACAAGCAAAAAGCTCTGCAATACTCTTGTGCTAATATGAGAAGAGCACACTTTCCCAGGGAGCCAAGTATCAGATAGTGCTGCCGAGTGTGAAGGGGGAAGCTTCTTCTTCTAAAAGCTATAACTTGCTGTACCTGAAACTGCTACAATTTTCCTTTTGGCAACTGTAAGTAAAGCGTCAGGGTTCTATTTCATTTAAATAATTTCTCTTCTACTATGCCCCTTTGATGGTCCAAACATAAAGTGCAGGACCAACATAGAACTAGATCCCAGTAATTTATTTGCAGTTATCTAAAGCAGTTATTTAAAACCAAACCAAACCCATCTCCCCATAAAAATACCCCAAAAAAACAAACAAAACAACCAAGCCAAACAAGATACCAAATCCTAAGCAAACAGAGACGCTGACCCTGCATGCAAATACATCCGATTGCCACAGGCAATCTACAGCACAGTCCTCAGGACAAGACGCCTTCACCACGGATTCAATAAAACACTGCTCTGGTTTAGCCCCTGTGCTCATGGATTAGTGAGCCAGAAGAACAGCTCATATTTTATCAGATTCACAAAACACCCACGTAACCTTTCCACCTATTCAAAAGCCAAACAATTCTAACACAAAATCAGAAAGCATTTCCAGCTTTTTTTTTTTAACATGTACATGGCTCATGGTTACACGAGTTATTAAGCTACCTTCCAGTCAGAAATCTTACTGAGATGCTTCAAATGAAAGCAACATCATTTAAAACTAGCTTTACTGCAAATCTAAACACTGGATGCTCACAGCTAATGAGAATTTTAATACATCTTTTAAACAAAAGTAAAACATGCAAAAGCTTTAAAGAGATCAGCTAACTGTGCTATATAACTTCCCTACAGATCAAGTGCAAGTGCTTCAATTCCAAACCATCACTTTAAAACTAAATCACTCAGTCTTCCAAGCTAAAATTTTCATTTTCTAAAACCTAACAGAAGTGCCTCCCAAGCTGGGAACTTACTTAAAGATATTCTTTATCAAGAGACTACTACTTTGACCAACAGACACATAAATTTAGAGGCAATACTTCAGTTTATCTGTTAAACAACATACTAAGAGAAAGCATATAAAAATCACATACAGTTCTTTACTTCAGAATGAAAATCACTCTTGAAACTCAGCACTAAAACCCCAGTTCAAACTACATACAGACATTAAGTTGAAAGCTTCAGCATATTTTGACATTCACATAATTAATGTTTCGAGAAGGCACTGACCAGCTATGAACAACAAACTGAATAGATCTTACTGTGTACATCAATCACTAATGACTACTCCTCCAACATGCAGACAGAATATCAAACTTCAGTTTCAAACATCTTGTACGTTTGTTCAGTCTGCTGTATGCAATTCCTGCCTAACAGTCTCCCGTCATGAACACTAACTTTGCCTTTTGTTAACCTGAGCACATTAATTTCCAAGCACCGACCACAATTTAAGAAGCCATTACATACCTGCAGTTAGGAGGAGGATCAAGGGTTATTTCAGCTAGCTCCTTCTGGATTCTGTTGGTGAAATGAGAACAGACACAAAGCATTTGAGATAGTCTATAGAATAAATCAGGGAATTACACTGCCCTCTACCACCATGCAGTTAAATGCAAGATTGGCTTTGCCTTCAGTAATGCTAACATGGCTGCTTCCTCTTTGTTCTCAGAGGCATAAACCAAATCCCACAGCTGAGAAACTTTGCAGCTTTTTTCCTGCTCCACGCTGTATGTAAACAGAACACTTACAGCTGAGTTGGGTAGAAATTTCCCACAACTATTCAGAAAAGTAACTCTTTTTCACATCCGAGCACTTTTTACCAGGCAGATTTTCTTTTCAAGCTAATATGCAAATGAGGAAGGGGGGGAGCCTGCACAGGCAGATTTGACAATGACTTTAAACCAGAGCTACAGGACCTGTGACTGAGGCTCAAGTGAACCGTGCTGGCAGCACACACACTCTTTTCACAATATTTTACCTACTACTTCGCAGTGTGTTTAAAAAATGGATTTGCAGATCTGCCAGGCTGTCTCTGTTACTGGAATAATCTCTCTGGATCAACTTTGCTTCTCTCCATAGCTTCTGCTGCCTTTACTCCTGCAACCTTATACAGTAGCTGTATTTATGTGATAAAAAGTGATACAATAACTTGAAATAAACTGTGATAACTTTACTCTATTACAACTATTCACAAAGGACTTAAGATCTGAAAAATGAGTACTGAAAACTTCATATCAATTTAAGTTCATTCGGATACATAAGAGGTGCAAATTCAAAATATACATGTTAACCTCCTCTTAAAAATATCTAGTAAGACTTCTCTTCACAAAAGGACCCCTATGAGCAATACTGTGAATTTCATGCAAATAGCAGGTGTTAAAAGATGAGCTAACAGAAACTACTCTGGATGTCCTTGCATTAATACCAGTAAATTCAGTCAGCCTACTGAGCTATCTGACATGCATGGAATTAGACTTGCAACAATTAAGGGAAATAAAGACAAGATGGGAAAACTCAGCATCAAAAACCTGTATCTCAGGCTTGTCAAATACAGACAAGCTACAACAAATTACAAGCGCTACACAGCAATAGCAAAACTTTTTTCTCTTTAGCCAGACCTATTTCAAAGGATTTCTTTAACAAGCTCAAAAGTCATCAATGCCACACAGCCATTCTCTGCAACATTTTTAACATGTTTCAAAAAGAATTTACTAAGTTTAAGTACAAAATTACTAAAGTTTTCCTAAAAGCCAGAACTACAACACCCACGCTGAATAAGCAAAATTTGAAGCTACTACGGCTACTTTACAACTTTTGTTGCTGCAGGATACTTGTAAATGTTTGCGAAAAAAAGCAGCTTGAGGGAAAGCACTGGAAAGTTATGTTTCACCTCCAAAGACTGCTGGAATTAAAGAATTTAAAGTTTGAGTATTTCACACAGCTGATCTTTGAGAAAATTACCAGACTATACATATTGAGAGCCAGACTGTCAATAAGCTTATATACAAATGAAAGTGCAACCAACGTAACTAACCAAAATTTCTGAAGATCCTCATACTTAAAGGTAGAGGCTACCTGTAGACTGTCATGGTTTAAATCCACAGATCCTAAGGGAGAAAGCTCACCTAAGTTTCTCCCAAGAGAACAGCAGAATGAACCCATTCCTTCAAGGTGCGTAAGGCTCTCCTGTGCATCATCATGAAAAGCTCTCATAAGGCCCAGAGAAGCCACTGGGGTTTTACAACTTCTTTAATTAGACAGCACTCATAAGTCTACAGACCTGTCATCAGTCTACAGACCATAATAAAATACTCCAGGAGGACTCCACCCTATACCAATCAGGCATGGAAACCTAACTCAGAAAAAGTGCCAAAGCTCTCTCACATATTGCAAATACAAAACGTACCTAGGTGCCCCTCTCCCAGTCAGCCTGTAAGGTACCAAGTTCTGCACCAACTATTCCAAAGACATAGGACAAGTCTGTGTAACTGTTACCCCAACAAGACTTGGATTAATTAAAACACTGCTTAGCAGGCTCCTGTACTACCAGAGTTGATAGTTCACTCCCTTCCACAGAGCTTTACAAGAAGAATCCCTCTGCCTGACAAGTGCAGCGCAAGTACTCTGACTCCAAACACTGTGCAAATACACTGCAGGATGCTTCACTCTCCCCTTTACCTTTTTGCACTAGTAGATAGCTTAGCAGTAGTTTTGCTGGATAGTTTGGTGTTCTTCTTCTGCTGGGTGGCAGAGGGTTTTCGTTCTTCTTGCTCTTCAGGTTCAGGTGCAGGCGGATCCCTCTGATCGGCATCTGAACTACCACTGCTGGTACTTGGACTTTCATCGTCTGACCTCTGCCTATCACTGGACATCGTGGGGAACTTTTTGGGCAAGGAAAAGAGGCAGAATTAATACACAAGGAAGGAGTCTCTCTTGTCATTCCCTAAGTTCCACTGACCTCTGCCTACCACTAGACATCACACGGAACTTTTTTGGGGTAGAAAAGAAGCAGAGTTCATACAAGAGACAAGACTCTCTCTTGGCATTCCCCAAGTTCCAGAAAACTTTGAATAGGTGGCAAGTTGGTTTCAGTGAGAAATTAATCAAAAGATGCTTCTTTGACTCATACCCAAGGGCTGGAGTTTGACAGCTACAAAGCAATATTTACACTTCTGAAAATACAGATATTTCCAATTTTTAAACCCACTCGCATTTTTTTCATACTTTAAACAATATGCCAATTGTCGACTTTGTTCTAAGGCATGAGACAGATTTAGCAGGATACTTAGGCAATGAACATTAATAACTTATGACACACTGTAAATAACAGACCTCACTGAAAATGTTTTTTAAAAAGTCACTAATAACCTGTAAATATTTACACTGGAGCAGAGCATTTTATTGGGTCCAAACGCCAGATCCCCCCTCTTCCCCTCTCTCCGAGAAAATACACTGCCAGTAACACTTGGGTTGATTTCAGATGGAAATGTACACTTGCTCTGAGCATTTAAAGGGCTACACGGGGGGGAACGAGGTTTGGGTTTCCGTCGGTAGTAGGGCTTTTTTTTTTAGGAAGGAGAAAAGCCTCGCATTTAAAGCCGCTGGGGTAGCAGCAGCCCCGGTTATTTACATGGCCAGCAGCGAGAGCCGCATTTGGCCACCACAGAGCTGCCGGAGGGGGAAGAAGCATAATTCAAACTGCACCTTCTGCACAGCTCTCCCCGCCGCCGCTCCCCGCGCAGCTCCGCCAGGCAGACCGACATTTTTCCGCCGATCGGGAAAGGCGGGGGCCGGGGGGGAGAAGGAGGGGGCTGCCCCGGCGGCCGGGGGGGCCCGAGGAGGAGCGGCGGGAGCTGCGGCAGGGCTGGATCCAGGCGGCCGCCCGGCCGCGCTTTGTGGGGAGCGCCAGCCCGCCTCGGCTCGGCTCGGCTCGGCTCGGCGGGCGGCGGCGGCTCGCCCGGCCCCGCTCCGCACCGTGCGTGTGCACCAAGTGAGGCGTGAACTCGGGCCGGCCCCGCGCCCCCGGCCGCCGCCAGGCAGCGAGCGCCGAAAACAAGAACAAAGCTCCTCTACCAGCCCCCCCGCCTCCTCCCCGCCTCCCCCCACCGCGCTCGCCCAGCCGCCGCGGCGGCCGCCTCGCCCGCCGCTCCCTTACCTTCGCCGGCGTCCTGTCCCGCTGCTGGGTCGGAGGGGCGGGATGGCGGGGGGCCGGGCCGGGCCCGCGGCGCCCGAGGAGGGGACGGAGGCGGCCGGGGGGCTCTACGGCGGCGGCGGCGGCTCTGTGGCCGGGCAGTGTGGAACATTGAGAGCCGGAGCAGGGGGGGACGGGGGGAGGCGCGGTGCGGCCCCGCGGCCGGCGGGTGGCGCTGGCGGGCCCCGCTCTGCGGCGCGGGCTCCCGCGGCGGGCCGGGGGGCCGGGGCGGGGGGCGGCGGGCGCGCGCGGCGGAGCGGAGGCGGGGAGCGGCCCGGCCGGCCCCGGGATGCCCCCGCCCCGCCCGGGCTCCCCCGCCCGCCCGCGGCCGCCGGCGGAGCTCCCGGCGGGCGGGGGAGGGGAGAGGGGGCGCTCGCTCCCGCCCGCCGGGGTGCGCGCAGGCGCGCTCCCGCCGCGGCCGGGGGCGCGCGTGCTCCGGGCCGGGCAAGGACAAAGCGGCGGCCCGGGGATGGCGGGGGGATCGCCCCTCGACGGCCGCTCGTCCCGGCCGGGCGGCACCCGCGGCCCTCCGCTGAGCCCGGCTCCCGAGGGCCTCCGCCTCCGGCCCGCCGCGGGACTCGCCGGGCCCGGGGGTCGTGGGGTCTGCGCGGCCCTCGGCCTCGGCAGCTCACACCTCACACGCGGCTCCTGCCTTCTGTGAGGGCAGGGACACGCGGGCATGGGACCCCGCCGCCGCAAATGCCTGCCCTTGGCACTTTGTCACACGCGGGAGCTGGAGAAACACCGGCCACCCTGCAGCCTCACCCCTCTGAAGAGGAGGTAGTTGTTCTGCGAGCAGCCAAATCACAGAAAAGAGGAAGGGCATAATTGATAGCAATCGTGGTGTCACAGAAAGGTGGTATAATGTGGAGATGTAGTTTATTTTCTGGCCCGTCCCAAATTCACAGTGGTGGTGTGCACTGAAACAGCTTCTCACACTGCCCAAAGCAATCCACCAATTCAGAGAACGTAAATGCTCCAGTCTTAGAGCCTGATCACACTGGCATTAAAACCCAGTTTCTTTATGAAAGATCTTGTCTGTCTCTGTAAAGTAGACGAGGTTGAGGTGGTGGATAACTGCCTTCTGCCGAGAAGAAATTAACTATTACTGTGTTTGGGAAATTCACGCGAAATCTCAAGAATAACAGTTGCTGTCCAGCACAAGGGCTTTTGCCTAGATAGCTTTCATTATCAACAGCCTAATGACTTAAAACTACTGTGTTTTCTTAGCTTGTGCAAGATCAAGGGGTCAGAGAGCATATACCGTGCTCCAGAGGGAATAAACAGTCGGTGCGTCAGGGAACGCCCTTCTCTGGGGTTAGCTGAAGTTAGCGCAGTTGAAAAGTATACTGAAGATTTGGCAGGAAAGTTGAATGATATGATGTGGAGGAATACTGGAGGTTTGTTTGTTAAAGTAGGCTGTAGAGAATTCCCAGCTCACCACTACAGGCAATTTGCCCCTGAGGTATGCTGAGAAAATTCCTAGCATAAACAGTATCTGGCATGATGAGCAATCTGGGCATAATTAGTAAAAAGGAAGCACAGCAATATCAAAAATCCATCAGTCAGCACTGAGAGCCTTTCCCCCTCCTCCCATTCTGTCGATGATGCTCAAGAAGAAGCTTTCTGGAACTTTGAAAGTCAGGATTAAGTCTTTAAAATTATTTCAGGTGAAAATTTGCAGTCATCATAAGGAAGGAGAAGAATGTACATCTACAGAATGAAAGTAAGTAGTCTGGCCAAGAGTTGCACACCACATCAGCTACGTGTGTAGTTTTTGTGGCTTTCAGGATACAAAGTGAAAATTAAATAAGCCCATTTAATGGAGACTAATAGAAAATAGATTTTATTTTAATAGAAAATAGATTTTATATTTTCTCAGCATTTTTTACTATATTAAAATGTATTTACCACAGCAATGTGTGGACATAACATATATTTATTTGATTGAATATTCATTCATTTGACATCAGGTCTCAAAGGTTATGAGGTTGTATATTCCTTGGGTATGTTTGTTATGTTGTCATCCACAGAAAGAAGGCTGCACTGAAAGGTACAGTTTGAAGGAGAGGAAGAAATGACAATTTTAATAGCCATTGTTACAAATCTACATATAATAATTTCTGTGACTGTGCATATCCCTCATAATTTGACTTCAGTGTAATTTTAACTGATGTACCATTATTAATGTGTTTTCTCTGTCAGTTTATTGTGTGCTCCAATTGTGGAAGGGCAGCTGGCATTGCAGAGCACTCAGGGTGAGGCCTACTTATTTTACCAATCAGTTCCTTTGTTGTTTGTGTTTTGTCGCTTTTGTGTTCTTTGGGGTTTTTTAGAGCCCTGTTTGCAAAGGTGCTAGATTGATAGGTGTTATTTTCAGAGGCCCAGTGTCTTTTGGGGTCTGTCTCCCTCCCTGTTCTGGCGGAGCACAGGTATGAAGTTTCTGTTATCACATGGAAGTTGAACAGCTGCCTTGGACTGCACGGACATCTGAAAATATTTCTCTAGGTTTAGGAATTCACAGTGGAGTCTCCTCCCTCTGACATGAAGTGCTTCAACAGCAAACAGTGGGACCAAAACTAGGTGAAAAGCATTTTGGTCTCCTGGCCCAAATCATTTTAAGGGTGTACAGATGGTAAAATAAGGCCAACATACATTTTTCATGATTAAGAGCAGCTCAACTGAAAATATTACTCAGTGTTTACAGTTGTATACTTCATCTTCTTATTCACAAAGTCATTGTTTCCTGACAGTAAATTCAACTCCCCCTGGCAATGCATCTCTCTGTCCTAACTGTATTTCCATTCCAGGTTGTGTTAAATCCCCTGCTGGAGCCCTACTACAGCACCCTATTACGGTGCTGCAGATAGATGGGCACAAGCTGCAGAACCAGGAAATGAACAATGTCATTTTATTTTTAAGTGGATGGGTAAAATTTAGATTGTGTTTTATTAGCTGGTGTCATAGTAGCAACTAGTGCTCCTGGTGAGGTAGCTCTTCTTCAAATATTCAGCGTGTCTTTTCCCAAGATCTTAGCAATTTTAACAGAGTTCTAGGAAAGCAGATTAGGCAAAAATCTTGGGCCAGGAAGGAATGTAGTGACTTACAGAAGGGAGTACAGGAAGCCTGCAGTAGCTGCAGCTCATGCTGTTGTGCCTTCATCATGAATGGGATTATTCTTAGATTGTGATGCTGTGGATTCTTTGAGGTTTTTGAAGGAAAAATAAGTCCCTAAAGAACAATGTCTCTACTATGTTTCATTTGTGTTCTCAAGAATTTACAAGAACAGCAGAGGTAAGTTTTTTAAGAAATAAAGTCAATGTGGTGTTGGGCAGGAACCAGCCATTAGGAAACCACCTCCTGGTCCCTTTGTCATGGGTGTTTAGCCCATCTGTTGGTTTTGTGTTGCCACCTTACAAAGTTTGGCATGGGAATATGGTGGTGGAAGGATGGGAAGGGGGCTGGGCAGAAGAGATGAAGGCAAGAGCCAGAACACTGCTGTGCTTCGATTGTTGTTTGAAGAATGACTTTTTGGAGGCTGCTGGAGCTCAGCAATGATCTTGGGACTGCTGTAATGCAGCCTGTCAGGAGGCCTGGAACATGGGATTATTACAGGACTTTTCAGGATATCTTTCCTTCTCTGAATCCTTATGTGCTTGAACAGAATCAGGAGGAGAATTTTGCCAACTTGTTTTTTAACACA
Source organism: Sylvia atricapilla (assembly GCF_009819655.1). Taxonomy (NCBI): domain Eukaryota; kingdom Metazoa; phylum Chordata; class Aves; order Passeriformes; family Sylviidae; genus Sylvia; species Sylvia atricapilla. The sequence goes on from NC_089146.1 coordinate 14,837,041, forward strand.
GGAGTTAGCTGTTTTGCTAGGATTCTTCATAACATTGAACACTGCTGTATCTAAATCCATAGAAAAATACTTAGCATTCACTAAAGCACTGCAGATATTAATTAATCTTCATCATAATCCTAAGAAGGAGAGAGTAAGCCCTACTGTTCAGCATACACTGTATTTGACAGTTGTATTTTACACACTGCAAGACTAAATGGTCAGTTGGTTTCTGGTTTTTAATGGGCAGATTAGCATTAAGTGCTTAAAAACCTAACAGATAAATGCATGCTTTCAAAGCACAAAGTCATATGGATATGTTTGTATTACAGTGTTCCCATGGAGTTCTTGTGTCTTGTTGGGTAAATTCTTTCCTTGTGTGTGGATTACTGATGCAAGGAAAAAACACAGTGGCCCCACTGGAATTCCTGTAGTCATTCATATGAATTCAGTGCTGTGTGTGTGTCAAATGAGTATCAGTGCTTTAAAAAAAATCCATACTTTATTTTTGTTGAAAGCAGCTTACATTCACCAGCTTTTAATCACTACAGTTTTCATTTTACTTGGAAACTTTAGGAAAAACAAGAAAATTTTAAAGAAAATTCATGTGGAATTGTTCTTGGCTACTGGACAAAGTAATTTGACTTTTGTGAGGATATTTCCCTTAATAATTAAGTGTTATTTCATCTGTAAGCAAGAGGATTTTTTCCCTTGAAATTTTAATTGTAAATTTCTCCTTGATGTATTGATATGCATAGTTACAGTTGCTTTAATACATTTAATTTTTAGTGCAGTGTCTTGAATATTTGTCTACCGTAGAGTAAATGTAAATACTGGCAGACTTCTACCTGTAGCAAAGTGTGAGAAAAAGGTCTTTAAGTAACTCATAAATTCCATTAAATGATTTTGTGGTGTATATTCAGCAGTATAGGATGTAAGTCATAAGTTAGGGAGAGCATGGCTCTACAGATACAACCCTGGCAGATCAGCATTTCTGGAAACTTTCCGTGTGAAATCTGCCACTTTTCTGCTCACAGGGTGTAGTGAAATAGTGTTGTCATTCTTGGTGTGTGTGATAATCTGCTATGAAAGCTCTAATAGTGAATAATGTTGAAGGCCTAGTAAAATTACATTTCCCTGTTACAAATAGAGACATTCCACCCCTAACTATCTCAGACTGAATTATGTGTAAGTCTACACACAAGCATATGTCTTAGTGCTATCTACAGACTGCTTAGATTGGAAACCTTTGGCTCCGTAAAAGCTCTGGCTCCAAAAGACCACAGTTTGAGTGAAAGAAGAAGGTGAATAGGCTGGTAGTAATCGAGCTGATATCCTCATTCATGCCAGCCAAGGGAAGGCAAGATAATTATAAAGTCCAAATTCACCTGATCAAGTTGAGGTCAGAAAGAAACGTACACATGAGGCAGACATTATTCATAAGCTGATGGATGTTTTTATAGAGAAGTAATAATTAAAAGTACATGACTAAATTGGCCCATCCTGAGTGTGTTATTAAGAAAAAGGATCCTGGACAGCTCCTTACTGCTTCAGTCTGACTAACCTATTTATTTCCCTGGGGTTAGGTAAGTAAAAGATTTCCTTCATAGCCTTTAGGGCTGGTGACAATTGGCCCAAATAGCTTCATCTGGCTTACCAGGGTTTTAACACTTCAGTCCCCATCAGGCTCTTCAAATTCTGACATCCCATCGAAGAAGGAAGCCATCAGCATTTAAAGAAAATCTTAAAAATTTCCTAAGAGCCATCCCACCTTCTAGTGATGAGTCACAGTGCTTAACATTTGCCTGCTTGGAAAGCCAGGGACACCTCTGAAAGCACCCTAATTATAGGGTAAAGCCTGTACATATTTCCCATTATCATGTCTGTCCTGTTAAAGACCAGCTTGACTGATGCTGTTTGCAATTAAGAAAAGCAATACCTTTTTCAGCTTGTGAAGATCAGGATTACCAAAGACTCCTGTGGAGTAACTTTGTGGCATTGTGCTTTTTGACTGGGAACAAAAAACTAGCTGTATTTGTGCATACCCTTCATGCACAGGAGCCCTGATCTCCCTACAGGGACAGGAAAAGGGACAGGAAAGTCAGGTCAGTGCCCTATCATGATAAATCACTCCTGCAAATAACTGGGCAGGGCTCCAGAGCCCTGACTCAGCATGCAGGGCAGTCTCTGCAGTAGAAGGTGTTGCAATTCCCAGCAGTTTCTTTTGTGCCCTGGTCAGTGGCACGTGTTCCCACAGTGGGACTTGTGTCCAGTGTTTCCAGTTGCAGCAGGAGAAGGAATGTCAACCATGATGGTGGTGAGGGCTGAGATGGGAGGGCAGCTCAGCCAAAGGGATCCCACATATTTGATCTGCTACTTCCTGTGCTGCAGCAGTTGCATACAAGCAGAGAGCCTAAGTGGTGAGGTCTCAAATAATTGTAGCCAAAGCCATCTAAGATGGAAAATCAGGCCCTGGAAATACACTGGCAAAACTCAAGAGCAAGAAAGGATTGGATCCTCAGGGCAAGTGGACGCCTTCTCTTTGTCATTCAGTATGTTGAAATGCTGCTCTGAAGTATTTGAGTGGTTAAGTGGTGCAAACTTAGAGTTGAGCTGCTTTAATGTTACAGGCATTTTTATCACCCCGTATGTGTGATATCAAGATGTGACCATTTTCAAGTAGCTCATTTAGTATCACCAGCCAGAAATCTTTGCACAGGAAAGAAGTTATGATTAGGAGGTGTGAGACCAGTCTGATTTTAGCCTTGTCCCATGGTTTCAACAATAAACTCTTCTTTGAGCTTTTGTTCCTTTTTATAATGAAAAGCATTCTCTTTCTGAGTGAGAACTGAACCAGGTGCTCTCTGGAGTCTGGCTGGGTAGCAGTTGATGGATGAGTGTCCTTCCTGGCCTCCCAGCAGAGAATGAGAGACCAAGGATGTTCTCTGGGCCCCCGTGGAGCACAGCTGCACTGCTGAATGAAGGTATTTCTTTTTTTTTTTTTTTTTTTTTTTTTTTTTTTCTTAAATAGCCATTGTGTAGTTTCCTTACCTCTGTTCACAGGTATGTCAGCAGACTGACTGTTGTGTGTTTTCCAGTGCGGTAATCCCAGCTGCTACTGGAGCCCTCCTTCACAATGCAGTGTGGCACTGCAGTTAGTGCTTTCACTTACAGTGTTTAATAAATAAGTCAACCTACTCCATCTCTTCAGGTAGGAGATTTATATGACTGCACTAGTGTATCATGGAATATGCTATTCATGAAGATGGCACGGTGGGCAGGAAGTCTAAAATACAATTAGCACAATGAAGTGTCAGTTAAAGCCTAAGTTTAAAGTGCTTAATGTCTCCAACTGGAGTTGAGCTGAAATTATGCTCCTGTGTTCTTTGCAACACTGGCGAGAAAGTGTAAGAAATGCAAGTTTAATTCATGCCAGTTCTGCTTGGATCAGACTAACTGTAGTATTGCCTATTCATACTGGAATTTCTTACAGTTATCGTTTACTACCATTTATTATGTTTTTACTAGTATTAATGTGAATATTAACATACGGTGATTTTATGAATGCTTTTGGGTTAAATAAAAATAGCGCAGGACTGTGCTATGACAGAACAAATAAGAACATGGTGCTAACTTCAAAACAGCAGAAAAAAATATGCCAGTGAAGCTGCTTCCACTCATCTAACATCAAAAGATTGACTTTACTTTGTACTGTATCCATGATCTTGCAAGCCACCAAAAATCTCTCAGGGGTATTCTTATTCCTGAGTTACCTTACGTTGTTTTAATTAATTAGCTAAATGGAGATCATTATTCCTGAGGTCTGCTTATTTTTGTCTCTCTTTCAGCTATGTGTGAGAATGAACTTCTGGCCTTTGCTGTCAGGCTGATCATGATTTTTAAATAGTAATGTTCTTCCTAGTAGACTGTATTAATCCTACTGGTAGAAATTTCAAGAGGGAACATCTTGGTCAATCGAATTAATCTAATTAGTGTTAACTGGGACATAGGTTAAGTTAAGTGTTTAAAGGCCAACATATAAACAGCATGGCAGGTTGTTTTGAGAAAAGCTGGTAATTCCTATCAATGTTTTACATATGTTATCTCCTAATATCAGTATATAGTTATTTGATGTATTGATCTGATGCTTTACTGTCTCCTTTATCAAATCGAGGATAAGGAGAGGACCAAAGTGGTTCAGTTAATCAGAAGTATCAGCATAACTATTTAATAATTTTGCAATGTTTTTTGCAAAACTTAAATTTTCATTTTAAGTCTCCAGAAATAAATAGGCATTTCTATTTACTTATCTTTCTCAATCTTCACATTGAACTATTATGGTGCTAGTATAGCCCTGGCTGAAACACTTGTTTGATATCTCTTTCAATGAAGAAATACTGAACAGATAAAACTCTTCTTAATTATATATTATTTTTCATTAGTTTCTTTTACCGGGGAAGCAGTCAAGTTAATCTTTACTTTCACAAATTATCTTTCACAGAATTCTACCCAACAAGTAAACATTGAAATGGAAAAAGAGTTTTAAAAGTGCAATACAACTTCTTTCTTTGCATTATCTCCTAGCAGTAACTATGCTATTGATGGGGTCATTCTGAACGATGGAAAAGCATGGTTCATACAGCAATATCCAGCAGAATAGGGAGGGCTTTTGTGCCTGAGGCTCAGGGCTGGGAAGTGATAATCTCTGGTTCTACCCCCTGTAAAAACAACAAAAGTGAGAAACGAGTGGGAGAACTTGCAGTGAATGGGGAAGGACTGTACTGCAGGGCGACCTGAGCATATTTACCGGAATAGATCAACCTTCTTTGGTGGCAGTAACCATGCAGCAGTCACAGGACTTAATGTCTTTCAAAGAAGTTGACAGATTTGCGGAAAAGGCACTCCTTAGAAGTGTACAAATGTCTCTAATTTGGGGTAATGTCTGTCCACCCCAGGCATTTTGCTACAAATGCTTCAGCACCTGGCAAAGGAGCCGAGAGATTGGCAGGATCCTATCTGAAGAAACAAACTTGTATTTTGTTCAGAACTGTGCTCAAGTTAGAAACATTTCCTCATACAACAGAACTTGCAACTAAAAATAAATATCTCTTTTCTGCTAGGCATGAGAAAGAGGAGATTTCTATTCTGTCTTCGGGTGTACCTGTTCACTAATAGTTACCCTGCTGCCTGCAATCTAAGAGGTTTGCTTCCCTCTGTAGGCTGGTCCTACACGGAATTGGGTCAGTTTCAGAATAACATTACTCAATTTAAAAGCTTGTTTTCTAGTCACTACCTGAACAGCTTATTTTCAGACAGTGTTCTCTCATGCCATCTACTTTACATTATAAACAGTGTTTCTCCTAAACTCAAGGGTAAGTCTCATGACAGTGGAAGACATAGAAGACTTCTGAGCCCTTGCAGAAACAGAGAGGACCATGATTCCACACAGTCATAGCCTTCAGGGTAAAGTATAACATGGTATTTTAGCTTGCTAGCCCACAAGGTACGCAGCTTAAAAAGAAAAGAGGAAAGCAGAAAAGCTCAGGATGGAGAGTGAGAAGAGGAAGTAAGTCACGTAAACCCTGTCTGGGAAAGGAAAGAGTGAATGGAGGATTGTGGCCTGTTGTAATATCGGTTATTAATTTGTGAGAGAAGATCATATACTGTGGGAAAGGGCAGCAGAGATTGACAGATGAGATGGATAGCATTGCTACACTTTGACCTCAGAGGTCACAGAACCCTTCTGTATCTGGGTTCCCTCATCTGTAAAATGAGAATTGTCCCCTATTTACATTTCCAGGTCTTTGGAACCATTAATCAGTGCATATTGTTAAGGCTTATTGAGACCACTAGTTGGAAATACAGAATAACCTGTGTCTTCTGGGCTGTATTTTGCATGGCCATGTAATCTAGCCAAAGTAATTTTAAAAACAGGTACTGTCGATTCAGACTTTGTTGGAAAATAATCAGTTTTAACAATTAGGAGAAGAAAGGGTTGTTGTGAAACACATCTAATTTTCAGGCAGGGGAGCACTACGAATACCCTCCCTGCCCATTTCCATGAAGCACGGTCAAGCCTCAGACTTGACTGCCTCAGGCTTCCTTTTGGGATGTTCTCTGGAAAAAAAAAAATTTACATTTTCTTTTGAAGGAAAGAGTTCATTTTTTTTGCAAGAGCTGAAACTGAGATGCCAACCTTACCTCTTCCCTCCATATCATGTACTTTTCTTGCCACCGAAAGAGACAAACACCTGTTCAATAGTTTGCTGTTGAAAGGGAAGGTCAAACTCTGGCATTTTTTCTGGAAAAGGTGCAATAGAGAAATGGAGATCTCAGCTCTGTAGGGGTAGGTGATGCAAATAGAGCTGCAGCCCTTGTGCTCCTCTCTTGATGTCTGCCTTTCCACAGTTCTGCAGGATGGGGCTTGCACCAGCGACTGGTGGTGAGGAGCGTGGTGGGCATGGGCAGTTGTGGAGAGGATTTCTTTTACAATTCAGCACTACCCACCACAATGCACTTAATAGCCAGGAGAGTACAAGTGCTGATGAGATGTTCTGGCCCTCATTAACCTAATGTCAGGAAAGGATTAAAATCATTCAGTTGCATTTTTCGGTTTTAAATTAGCATTAACTCACAATAAATTACTAAATAAACCAAAGACCTTTTCATCTTCAGATCAGGTTAGTTGTAATCTTCACAATTATTCCCATTTTTGTAACATTTCCAAACCAGTTATAGTGTCAGTGACTATATACATTTACTGAATATTAGTTACTCATTAGCTGTTGCAGAGCTCCAGAACTCTCTCCCATGACCTCTTTCTCATGGCAATCTGGAGCATGAGCCTTCTTTAACTGGAGACTATTTCCAGCATTGTTCAATATCTATTCTGAACCCCTTCTCATTCTTGCGGTTCAGTATGCAACATTCTTTCTTTTTGCCCTCTCTGCTCCACCTTGGAGAATATCAATTACATCCAGAGCCTCTGATCATTGCCATCTCTTATGTCACCCAAAATATATAGATTTTTTTTTCTTTTTGTAGTTCCATTGCTTGCATCATTCCTCTGTGCTCCCACATTGATATTCTCCACAGGAGAGTTCTTCAAACTGTTTGTTACAGCCCCCAACAAGCTTCCAATGGATCACAGGAGCTGTGAATTTTTAGACTCTTGAAGAAGCAATGAACAACTTTGACTTCCTGGCAGTCTACATCTGCAGCTGTTATATAAAGCTAGTTTTCACTTCCTTGCCTTGGAAGTGGTGAGCAGATGCTGTTTCCTCAGAGAAGCGGAAGGACTGAGTGGATAACATCTCCTCTGAGATGCCCTCCTCTTTTTCTTTGTATAATTTGCATGAAGATGAATGAATGTTCTAGCAAATAATTTGAGATCGTATCCTCCAGAGGGTCTAGTTGTTAAGTACTGTCAGTCTTTACTCCCCCACAAGCTAGGTTTTAATCTCCATATTCTCATCCATTATTTATTTATTTATTTATTTATTTTTCCCTTCTCTGATTTTTTTTTTCATCTTCTTTTTTCTTTGTTTGCTTTTCATGTTCTTGAATTCTCAATGTGTCAGGTTGGCCACCCACCTCATTGCCTCATTTGACCTTTCATTCTGGCTCTTTCTAGTTGAGTGCCTGCTTGTCCAGCCTTGTCACCTCTCACCATATAACCCAACTGCCTCCTTGTTAGTTTTTCTGTCGCCTGGTTTTAGGACTGGTTTCTTGGGTAAACAAAATGGTCTGTGATTATACTGTACAAATGCATCTTAAGCCTTTGGCAAAACTTGGGAGTAAAGGATTTAAAGTGTCTTTAAGTTTTAGCAAAGAAGATGGCCACAGAGAAAAAAAAGAAATTTATTTTGTAATCATCTGAAAGAAAGAATGCAGTTGATCTTATTTTGCTAGACAGTAGAAAATCCCTGCAGAGGGCTGAGGGACTCAATGTATTAAGTATTACAGAGATATATTCTTAGTCTGTGTTTCTCTCCTCTGTGGACTCTCCATAAGCAAAGTTTGATTTTGGGTTTTCCCACAGGTGCAATCTTGAAATTATTTTTCTGCTCTGTGTATTCTTTGGTATCCAAAAAAAGTGAACTTACAGTATCTTATTAATATTACTGAGTATCCAAACCAGTCATGTCATAATGTCAAACTCTAATAGAAAGAAGACTTCATGGACTCAGATATTCACAGAACTGCTGGCACTTGTTTCTTAATCTGTTATGTTGTTAGATAATAAATATTTTGGATAAGGCATCATCTTGGGATTTTTGATCACTATATGTATTGGAATAGTACGCAATAGTTATAGTTAGAAAAATAGTTCCCATAGCTTTAAACATTTCTATATGTTACATAATGTTTTACGTATGTATGTTTTAGGAGATTAAAGAACATATATGCTTTTGACAGTCTTAAGATGAAGATTCTTTAACACATTCTTGGGATATTTAAGTCTTGTCTTAGTACTCTGAAATTCTTAATACAGGTGTTTCCCAGGAATATAGAACTTACAAGTGTGAAACATGTTGTAAAAAATAATGAGTGAAACTAAGTAATACACCAGTTGAAATCAAAGCAAAAAATACCTAACTCACTTGAAAAGACATGAATACAGTAAAAGCAGCTGAGCAGTGTATAATGATGAGAAATGACTGGAGTCTACAGTAGAATGGACTCATCTTGCTGTGGATGAGTCCAGGTCCTACAAAAAGAATCACTCCTGGCCAGGAATATGTACTGGACAACAACAGAAAACATGTAAAAATAAAAATCTGGGTTTTTGTAAAGATAATTTTTCACATATCTTCCTGGAGTACTCTTGATGCACCTGTGTAAGTTACCCTATTTTGTTTGATGTATATAGGAGCAGTGAGTACATGTGAGGTATTTTCATACACCCACACAAACACACTAAGCTAACCCAAGGATATGGAAAAATGGAAATTGTACTTAGGTGGATTTATGCTGACGGTTAAATATTAATCCAAGTCAAAATGGGAACACTTTTTGCATCCCGTGGCAGTCTGTCGTACACTCTATGTTCAGTGTGTAATTATCATTTGCACCTGTGTGGAATGCCGCAATTCATATTTGTAACATTTTGTACCTGGGTAAGTTATACCATGGCTGCAGGGCTTTGGTAAGTAAATGACTTTCTTATTTAGTTATTTGTTTTCCTCAGATAGAATATATTAAATGTGATTCAGACCTGATCTTGTTCCAATATGAATAGGTTTTCAGTAGCAACATCATATATCTTAGTTGGAGGACGGTGAAGAGAAAGAGAAAAAAAATGGTTTAACTCCAGTGCAGTGCTTTCATGCTTCAGCATACTTGTGTTCCCTATGTGTCATGTAAGTGATAAATTAACACTTTTGACAGCAAGTATATTTCTATATAACCTCTTCACAGAAGTGACTAGTTATAATTTTACTTGCTCTCTGGCCTCTGACTTTGCTAAATTCTTGTACACCACCGAATTTCATGGGCAGGTTTGCGGGGGGAAAAGGGATGACTAGATCCTAAGAGGGGGACAACTGTGTATTGTATTTTGAGTCAGTGTTAAGTAAGTGATAAGATAAAGATAAAATCTTTTCAATTAAAACCAGTTTGTTTTTACAAACCTGCCCTTGTCAGCCAACATCTTCAGTCATTAGTTTGCTTTTCCTTTGAAGATTCTTTCTCTAGGAAAAAAGCTGTATGAAATTTCCATGTGGAAAATTACCCCCCCAACATATTCCTTTTTTATGGAGCTTATCGTAGATCACTGTGAAAGCGGATCTCTAGGACTTTTAATTTTATTCAGGAAAAAAAGTTGATGATGATATCAGTTGAGTCACCAATTGATGATCTGGGACCGGAGGATCCTGTCCTTTAAAGACAAGCTGAAAGAGTTGGGGTTTTTCACCCTGGAGAAGAGAAGGCTCCAAGGAGACCCTAGAGCACCTTCCAGTACCTAAGGAGTCTGCAAGAAAGCTGGGGTGGGACTTTGTGCAGGGGTATAAAGGGCAGGATATGGGGTAATGGCTTCGGACTGATAGAGGGTAGGTTTAGGTTAGATACGAGGAAGAATATTTCACTAAGAGGGTGGCGAGGCAGTAGAACAGCTTTCCCAAAGAAGCTGTGGATGCCCCATTCCTGAAAGTGTTCAAAACCAGGTTTGAGGGGCCCTGAGCTGCCTGGTCTAGTGGACCCCTCCAGTGGGGTTGTACCTAGCTGATCTTTAAGATCCCTCCCAACCCAAAACATTCTATGATTCATGAATTCAGCTCTTCCTTGAGTAGCACAGAAGAACCATGAAGAGTCCCAAGTTGCTGTTACTGTAATCTTCCCATGTTGTTGGTAGCACTCAGACCAAATATGTTATCCTGTGGAAAAAAAATTGAGGAGGCTTGTTTAAAATTGGTATAAAACCTGGAAGATTTAATTCAGATCAAAATTGCATGGTTTAAATGTTTGATTCCATGGAGTTTCAATTACACTGCAGCAGGTCTGGATCTGGATACACATCTCTGCCCAGGAGCAGTTGTACTGCCAATGGCTCTCTGTGTCAGCGTGTGTCAGTTGCCTCTCCTGCTTTGTCAGCTTTTGGTGTCACTAAATTGCCAAATTGCCTCAATGCAGAAATGTAGCTGTGATTCAGGGATGTAATAGCTCCTTTATTTTTCTTAACTATATTCACAGTGTTGCAGGCTGCTATCATCCTTTGGGCTGCTGAGACAATGACTGAATTTAGACCTTCAACAACAGCAGCTTCAGTATCCTTATTAAAAATGAGATTGTCATTGCTACAGTCTACATTTCACCACACATTGGTGTCTTTGATCACATCCTCTCTATCTCAGCCAAACCTATGTTACTGTTTTCTTTGAGGACTGATGTGCAAATTGAACTCTCTGTTTCTGATGTAAAAGCTTACTTTAGTTTGACTCCTCTTCTGTCCCCTAAGTTGAAGAGTTTTCCAGTCCACAGATGAGCAGTGCTAGCCTGTATATTCTTCTCTACATTTCTCATTCATTGTTTACCATATTTAATCCAAATCCAGAGGTATAAATCCAGCAAGTGCAAGCTGTGCAGAATTAACCAACTAATGTGGTCATCTTTTCCTTAAGATGTCAGATATTTTGATAAACAAGTCACTTAGCAGCAAGAAACATAATATGTTAGTTGGTGTCTCTTCCATATGTATTTCTTCTCTGATTATGCAAGAATAGTTGTTTTTAGAAATCTTTAACCACAGGAATGAAACTTCTTAATTTACCAAAATAGGAAATCATCATTTTGTGTCAACTAATGCTATGAAAGGAGTATTTTTTTCTAGGTGTATTCAAAAGAATCAAGGAACTTATGCCCTGCAATTTTGCACTCCAGTCTTTATTGTCTATTAATATTAATCTGCTACTTATAAGGACTTTTTCTGTCGGCTGTTCAGCACATATAGAAAAACGTTTTAAACATGGAAATAAAAACTTGCATGTTTTCCTTTAGGATCTAATTTTCATTATATGAAAACAGAGACATGCCCTAAAATACTATCTTTGAGATTGTATATTGTATTGCACCATATACATATTGTATATTACACCCTGCGTATAACTGAAAAAATATCCGTAGTAGTAAATTATATTTCATTAAAATCTGGACTGTTCCCTTCAGATGAATATGTCTTTTCAACTAAGTGATCTCTAGTGAAAAGATAAACCACCTGTCTTGTAAGAGTAGCACATTGAGGAGTGTTCATGTTTCTTTGCAAGTTACTACATGGTCATCCACACATCATCTCCTGCTGAACCCAGTAGCTTGTCTTCAAGAGATAATTCAGCATAATAGCAGGAAGTGAGATTCATGTTTGACATCAGGAAAAACACCCTAGCCCTAAGATTACCACACCTTCCTAAGTGCAGTGCAACAATAGAGCAGGTTGTCTTGTGAGATTGTGCAGTCATGGAGGATTTCTGAGAAGGTGCAGAGGAAAACATCTATCAGAAATAGATTAATTCTGCTCTGGAGTAGGGAGATATACTCCTGTGATTCCAGTCATGATTGTCTCCTTGTGGCCAGAAGAGCATGATTCAACTTTAGCTCAAAGACTGAAAAATGAAAGCATTTGACATCCATGAGAAATTAGATTTTTCCTTTTAGCTACAAAGGAAAATGTTAGCTGTGAAAATGTCCCATTTGTCTTCAAGGCAACACTTGCAGATAACAAAATAATGGGTTTTTCCAGATTATTCCACCTTACCTATGGATCCTTTCCTGGAGGAGGAGAACTCTCCACGCAGGTCTGGCTTCAGACAAAGCACAGCTGTTCCACCTGGTAGCCAAGGAGTGCCACAGAGCTCATCTCTCAGCCCTGCATACAGGTCTGTAGGTGAAAACTGTTGTTCCTTTTGAGTGAAACTACTTGTTGAAGGGAAAACTTCCCACTGACAGGCTCCTGGCTTTCTTCTCCACTCTGCTGCACTTCTGCCACAGTAAATCAGGCCCTATGTCAGCATAAGGGTTTGTACACACAAGTGGAGAAATTTTCTCAAAATAACCCTGTGCTTACATAGTGTTTTGTATTGCTGTATATGCTGCCTACTTTAGTCATTTAATAGTGCCTCTTCTGTAGTATGTTGATCTCTCTGCTTAGGACAGTATTGCATGTGTTATGGATGTAACAATTTTTAATTTACTGACTTTTTTTATAAACTTAGAGCCTTACTTCTCATTTCAACATCTGCCTTTATACACTTTCATTGAATACTGCCTCTTCCTCTGAACAAACTTCTTAATGCAAGGTGTGATATTCATACACACTGATTTGTCAAGCATGACAATCCTCTCAAAAAACTTTTCTAAAGTGTTTGCTAGTAACAACAGACTTGAAATATTTAAACTAACCAGTGAGCAATTTAGAGCATTTGAAAAACTTTGAAAGTTAGAAGGACCTGTATAGATAGAAGGCTTAGAGATTTCTTCCAACTATAACTTTTAGGTTGCTATAGCAATGTTGCCAATAATGTCTTTATTAATAGGAAACTACTAAATATGCCTTGAAAACTCTGTAAAAATTTGTACAATATTTTTTTAATTTCTATGCTAGGTAAAGAAGGTAAAGGTAAAGAATCTGAAGCATTAGCCGTGTTGTTTTGAGTTGCTTCAAGCCAGGATGGAGCATCCTGATTTTAACTAATTGCTTAAAGGAGATGATTATCTAAGTTTTGTAGATAATGGAAAACCCTGGTTCTGTCTTCAGTCTTATTGCATACATTAACTACATACACATACCCAGCTCTTCTGCTGTGCACAGTGTCTTTTGAACACTTTTGTTGCTTTAAATGGTGCCTGGCTGTCATCCCCTTGTTAGAATGTGAACTGCAGAATGATCCTCTATGCTGTGTGCTCTTCTTCTCCTCTTTTTGATTCTTATCCCTCCCAGTGTGCTGGTGGCTGTACAACCCTCTGGAACTGAACAGAAACAAACCATCCAACAAAACAATATTTTGCTAACTTTGGGTGAAGGGTCTGTGAGGGGGCTGGGAGTTGTAATTGCAGCACTTCCTATTCTCGTTACTGAACACAATAATGAATAACAGCAGGTAAGATGTCACACTGCATGAGCAGTAATACATTTTTCATGCGCTTTGCAAAAACCTTTTGAATGCCTACCACTGCTTTGAGGTAATTTCCTTTGGGAAGGAAATAAGGCCACTGGGACCAGAAAAACAATCTGCCCCAAGCCCTTAGAAAGAGTTAACTCCATAATCCACAAGGCTTTTATCCATAGGAACTATTGCAGTCTTGATTTTTATTGATGTGGATTAGATTACATATTTTGTGAGCCAGGCTACTTTTTCAAGATTTTAATTTCTGCCACTGCTTCATACTTAGTGAAAGGTGAAAGAGAGTATAGCAAACAAGAAAAAGTGGGAAAAATGAGAAGAACCATTGATGTCATGACTCACTGATTTACCCAAATTCATAAAGCTCCTGGTATAGGGAAATAAATTTTTCTCTTTCTGTACTGAAAACAGGGCATCAGACTATAGTGTTGATGATAGTCACTGAATCTACTTATTATTTTTAAAAGTTAGTAAGTACTGAATAAGATAAATGTCTTTAATTTTGCCTTGCAAGATTTTACACATTAAACAGAAGACATTTAAATCTCATCTGTAGAATAGGACACCTTTCCAGGAATGTTCTTCTGACTCATGAGACTTCTAAAAAATTGCCAGATTTTTAATTTTTTAGTAGAACCACTCCTCTACCCTTCTCAAGCCTTTTTTTTAGAAATTGTCATTTAGCTTACTTTTTCTCCTTTCTGTCCAGAACATTTTCACAGGCTTTTGAAGGTGTTAATCACACATTGCAAAAAAAAAAAAAAAAGCAGTGCTGGTATGTAGCAATAATTGATTTCATTTTCATGGCTTCCAAGTTAAATTCAAAATAATCATTATTAGGTGGTGATTAAGGTTGAATGATGATGATGAAGATCATTAAGATGATGTATCTTATAACCAAGGCTGACAGGGGGACCAAGGAAGGATTTCTGTGTTTTTTGATGCTTACTCTCTAGATTTACCTTAAGAGCTTTCTACAATTTTAAGCATTCCTAGATAATCTATAATAATTCAGATAAGTTTTTCAGAGGTGTATTCTGCTACCTTGGGTATTTAATTTTTTAATGAAATATTTTTTTGTTATGATGCTTTCTCCATGAAATTAAGTAAGATTTCAGACATCTATTTTTAAAATCCTAAGGTCACTAATTATATTCAATGCTATTTTTGCCTTATTTGGGAAATTTTAGTACTTCTACATAACTTTTTCTCGTGAAATTCTTCGGGTTCTAGCTAAAACCAGGCCTTCATTATTACTTAAGCAACAAACACTGAAGTGCATTTACTTCCACCTTTTTGTCAGGTCTTTGTATATGCAGTTTCTCAATATTTACAAAAATTAAAAGATAAAAATATTCATCTGGACATAGGTATGCAAAGTGTATTTTCTTTATTATTTCATCGCTGTTTTATATGCACATTCTCAAGACAGACTAATCTTCTGCATCTGCTTCTCCCTTCCTACTAAAAGCTGATTATATGGACAGCCTAGGACAAGTAGGACGCAAAGGTATTTTTCCACCAAGCTGTGAAATCTAGATTTGTGATGACATTTCCAGGCTGAGGAAAACAGAATCATGTTGCTGGCCACTTTCAAAATCAGTTTTCTAATGTTTTTTTTTTTAGATAGTTTGAACCTGTGGCTCTTTTAAAAATGCATTCAGACAGATTTTTGTAATTGGAGGACAAAACTTAAGGAAGCTATCTGAAAGGAAACAGACACCCTTACATACTGTAAAATTATTGCATTTATTATGCTAAAAATTAATTAGAAATTCTATATTTATTAGATTTACTGTAGCAATACAAATATTACTTCTTATGTATCATAGGACACATTAGCTGTTCTAGGAAATTTCTGTGGGGAATAAAACCTACTGTTGATGGCAGTTTTGGATGAATGAAATTAAATGAAAAGTTGGTAGTTAACTCTCTTCCTCCATCTGAAGGGAACTTGCTATTGTGTGCATATGACATTCATGCCTAAAAAGGATTGCTATAAATGATCATGACCTAGCAGTGGAGCATAGAGAAAAATGCAACTCTGATACACAATTATTATGGAGAGCTATCTGTCTGAAACCATTGCCTATGTTCACCATATCTCAGCATCAGCTGGCAATATCATATCAAAATCTAGAGATAATAAGTTAAAATAATCAATAGTAATTTAATTTAATTTATTACTACTTTCTCAAATTCTAGAGAGTGCTTGATATAATCACTGAAGATACATCATGATAATTTAATACATTAAAGAGCTTCAATTGAAGCTCCAGCTCCTTTCAGGGCTTGATTATACATGTGTAAATATTTCTTTCCAGCTACATTAATTGGTAATTTGGCAGAAAAAAAATACAGCAAATTACCTTCTAATAATTATCTTTTATTAAATGTGTTTTATCTTCTTGAGTATGGAAAGACAGAATATTTCAATGCATTTTCCCTATTGCACAGTGGGCACTTGTGAGACTGTGCCATTGGGCCCCATGTCTGGAGCCCAGCCTTGGGACCAAAGGCTGCTGCGTCCCGTGGTGCTGGCCCGGTTGGGAGCCTCCCAAACGCCTCTGACTAGGCTGGCCCTGAGTCCAGCCTTACACTCAGTTGTTTAGGCTCTTCTGGACTCATCCCTGCCCATCAGGAAAAATTGGCTGCTGAGTCAGATGATGAGGGCACAGAATGAAACACACCTTTAGGACTCAGGCACTGGCTGCAAGTATCTTTTGGTCACTAGATGGAGTTGGGTAGGCCTGGGTTTGAGACTAGCTGGGTCTGTGGATCCTAGCGTTGGACTGAGTTCTGTTGGGCATTTGTGTGGAAAGACAGCTCTGACTGGTTAACCTGAAGAAAATTGTTAGCAATTAAAATATTAATTACTATTATCCTTGTGTGGCAGGTGACCAGAGCAACATCAGTTTGCCATAGGATTGGACCGGACTTTCCAAAAGAAGTTCGGACTACAGTTCTCTATTTAAGATTTGGCAAACAAATACTATTTCTCTTTTCCCCTCTCCTCTATTTTATCCCAAAAAAAAGATCCTCAAAATGGCCTGGCAATGGGTAGAGGAAGACCTGGAGGCTCAGCTCCCTCCAATAATTGGAAGTGATTAAGGACAGCCAATAAGCATTCTACCAGAATTTGGCAATATTCTCTGCCTTCTGAAATAGCATGCTAGTACTGCTGGTGAGACCATCCATCAGTCCCACAGACATTAAAAATGTGAATGACTCTTTCTGGAAAAAACATTTGCACTATTTGTATTAGTTCTAGTAATAAAAAGTCATGGCAGCAAACCACTCCAATTCATATTGAAGCGATTCACACTGAAGAAATGTTTCTGTGGAAAAGATGAACAGAATAGCCAGAAAGAAATTTCTAAGAGCTACAAAGACTGTAACAAAAGCAGACATTGTGGCAGTAGAAAACAAATTGCCAGCTATTGTAAATCCTATTATTTTCTCAGTGTGCCTAAATAGCATACTACCAGGACTCCCACTGACTTTACTAGCATGGAAATACAATATTATTGTGAATGCATTTTCAAAATATTATGGAAGCCAATAGGGTCCACATACTGTCTATGGAATATGCAATATAAGCTATCAAGCTCTCCTTCTCCTTTGGAGCCAAGAAAATGTGTTTCTTACACAGAGTGAGGCTAATTTCTGGCAAGGCCTCTGTTTTGTCACAGAAATTTAAGTAAATAAACTAGTGTATTCACAGGTTCTAAAGATGTTTTTAACACCTGATTTCCATTGACTCGTGCAGTCTGCTACAGACTTTTCACTTGAGGTATATTGTGAGGAAATGCGACATCGGCTGAACATCCTATCCATCTCTTCATGCTCACCCATGAACTATTAGAGATGTTTCAGATCAGTGTTGGATACATAACAGGTGACACAGAGTGCTGCAATAATGTTGAGAAAAGTTTTCAAAAAAAAACTGTAAAAAAAATGTGTTTTGACCAAACGTGTCCCATCTATCTCAAAATTCTTTCCTCCCTCCATGCTAAATTATTGGTTTATACACAGCTTTCAAAAGAAGTGAAAAGGTTTTTTTAAATCCCATTTCTCTTTTCTGCTGTATAGTTGCATCGTAAAGAGCTCAGTCACACTTCAAAAGACAGACGGTTCGTTTTGTTTGTGACCCATTGAGGAAAATACGTTCACACACAAACATGTGTGCTTGCACACACACATTCTGCACTCTCTAGAATAAGCTTGCATCAGAATATTTTGAACAACTTCCAAGAGACTTACACATTTTAATGATCAAAACAGTTTGAGTATTTAGATTCTAAAGCAATCAGGAAAGTAATGATTTTTACAAAAAGCTGAAGAATTAATGCTGGCAAGTACAGGGATAGACTTGGGTTCACCAATACAATTTTAAATTCAGTTCTTACAGCTCAATTGTTTTCACTGTCATATGACACTAATTTAGATGTCCTCATTTCCCATGAGAATTTCACAGTGTTAAGATAAAATAAAGAATATTTGATTTAGATATGTAACTTTAAAAAATAAACCCATCAAAGTACTATATAAGGAAAAATATACATTATTTTAAATTCTGATTACACATACACTCTGATACTGTTTCTTACATGATCCTTTCTTACATGAAATTCAGATTTTTTCAGGTTTTTTTATCTTACCTTAAAATCCATGGCAAAGCAGCCTCTTAAAATCATCATTTTGAATAGAAAGATAACTTGCTTGAGAGATATGACTTTTAATTTAGAGAATTTAGTATTTACTATTTCTCCATAATTTCCAGAGTAGAAGCTTTTCTGTCACTAAAACAATTTAAAGAAATAAGTTTTCTGTAGCCAGTGGTGGCTTGTTTTCATTTGGTCCATGTGCATAAAGCCTTGAATTTTCAGCTCTTGCTTTTCAATTTTAACATGAGTAATTTACTTAAAGTTTAAAGGGTTCCATGTATATTTGCAAGAGGGAGATGGGGCTGCATGAAATAGCATGTACATAGAGACTTAGGGAGATTGGCAGCACTGGCTTTGAAATTATAATAGTAAAATTTTCCAGAATAAACTCAATTTATAAAACTTCCATTATGATTGTCAAGTCCATTAAAAGCTTATAACAAAATATGCCTAAAGTATTTTATGTGAAACAACATTTCCAATTTCATGCAGAATCAGGAGGATTTGAGGAAAAATCTTCTAACCCTCTAGGTAGAGTTTTGGTAAAATTCTATAGTATCTTCAAGACCTTGTTGTCTGTGTGTGCATCTGTGTCTTTGTGTACTTAGCACAATTTTACTACGGTGTTTTTTGGTAAAATTTGGTGTCCTATTTACAATGAAAATTTCATAGAACACAAATGTTGTCAGTACCTTGTGGGAGAGTTAAGTGGTGCCTTCATGGGAAACTCAGTGCAAATTCCTCATTGTGCAGCTTGGATTTCTCAGCATGCATATCTAACGTGGACCATTGAACACAGGCCCTACCACACCTGAGGGAAGTGCAAAGGTTCACGTGAGTAGCAGCATGTGTGCAGTCTGAGAACAGATTATCAGTGTCTGAGGGGGAAGAGATTTTAACTTGCCTGATAAAAATTCCTCAGCTCATTCAAGAAAGAACACAAATTTAGTAGCCTAAGTTTCAGGTTGCACGCAAAATTGATTGCAAACCGCACACAATTAAACTTTTACAGCAGATCTTGCACTTCTTTATTTCGCTGGAACATCATGAGCCATGCTATGAATATTCCACATCACATTACATGTTTTCACAAAATATGCATTTTATTGCACCTTCCAAACTTTCATGCAGAAGGAGTGTTAATCTCCTAATGCAAACTTCAGGAGATCCATGTGAATCTCACTAAGCAAGACTCACTGAATATTGTAAGATAGTTTGGACACTACAGCTGACCAAAACCTTAAAAGTATGTATAGATTCAAATAAATGTGTCATACTAACATTTCTGAGAATTGCAAAGAAGTACCAGCAGTGTTTTCATATACCAGCTGCAAAGTAATAGATTTTACAGTCTAGCATATCCCATACCTTCAAGTGAAGGCACACCTCTGCTCACCTACAATTACTGGCTTTTTCTTTAAAAAACAACAGTGAAAAAAAGAATTCCACAAATACAGAGTCATTATGAGAAATGTAAACAGTTCAAATGAGACACAAGTAGTGTTTGGATTAGGGAGTGGAAAGCCACTATCCTGCACTTGAATACAGTGGTTAGACAGCTAATGTATCAAGCAAATTCCAGCAGCTTGGAAATGGGCACAAAAACAATGCAAATTGAACAACTGTCATGAATAATTGAATCATACCCTCAGTGCCAGCTTCCCTGCACAATTTTGCAGCTTGACACAGATTCAAATTTTATAGTTTGTACAACATGAGTTTCACAGAACACAACTAAAATTATCTCACATGGAGAAACTCCTCCACAATGGAGCTGACGTTGTGTTGTGCAAATGCCCCAGTGGTGTGCTCTAATCTTGACTTTAGTTCTCTACTGATGTACTCTAGTAAACAGAATTAAGAAGTACCTGCTGGACACAGATGTCACCTGTTCACTTCCAGTTGTTTCACATGCATCCTGTGAATTTACCTGCTCCACCTGCAGCTTGTTCTGTCTTGATAGAATCCAGGGTTTGTCAAGAATTCATGAAACGTGTTGTACAACCATATTCACAATTTTTGTTGCAAGTATCTTCATGTCTTGATGCTAATTTGCCTTCAAAATAAACACAGAAATAATGAATGGGAAAAAAAATATAATGCATGTATTTATTACTGGTATCTGTTTAGGTTTGGAGGGACAAGCCTGTCTTATCAGTATATAATATTGCCCCTCCTGACTTGGGAGCTGTTGTTCTTCCTCATTCCTAGTAATTCTGAGGGAGCAATGACACAAACTAGAGTACATTTCCTCTGTCCGCCAGCCAAAGGATTAGAGCTGGGCTGCTATTCACTACCCAACCTTAGCATCAAAACAAGTTGGTTTTTGTTTTTTCAAACTACCGTCGAACTTGCTAATGACAAAGGCAACTCCCAGTGGTGTGACAATCATGAGATAATCAGCTTAGAGGATAGAGGGACCCCAGGGGTGTGATTAGCTCAGGTTGGCCAAGCCCTCTGTCCATGAATTAATCAGAATTAGTATTTGCATTCTACACGCATCTTAGTGAAACTGATTTCTAGCCTATGATTTTTTTTTCATGAGGAAAAGCAATTCACATTGCACAGGACAATTGGCAGATGTGCTTAATGAATGTGAGATGATTAAGCAATAAGGATTTGAATTTTGTGTGATTTATTTCTGCCAATGATCGTTCAATACAAAGCACACTTCATTTATTTTTAGTCCATTTTTTTCCTACACTTTCGTTAAATGCTTGCTGGAATATTTTCAATTCATTTGATTCCCTGGTTGACAATCAGATAACTCTTCCTTCCATAATTAGCAATTATCAACTGTACAGAAATACTGAATGCCCATTGGGTTTGCATCATAACAAAAAAGCGAAGAAGTGATGATAGCAAGTTTGTCGAACTGAAAATATACCTTTTGTGCAATTGTTCAGCTATCTGGGAATTTGGAATAGTGTTCCGTACTTATGGAGGTACTGGTGAAATGGCCTATGTGTCTGACAGTCTCATTAAATCTACAGGCAAAATTGTCACCTGACACACCTTGAGCTGATGTGTTTGATAAAATAGGCCAGAGTAACATAATCTGACAATGCAGCTGTAATTTCAATCTGTTTTATCAAGTGAAGGGAAAACCATTATGTGCAATAAGAAACAGATAGAGATTTGTATGGCTACCTTTTTGCTTTAAGGGAGATCATTATGTGTGGAGGATAATAGACAAATAGTAACTATGGGGGCTTATTATGGCTCTACATGTGCACTCCCTCTCTTCATTATATCCATTTGCCTGCTGGTTCCACAATCTGTTCTTCAGTGTTGGCAATTTCTTGGATACATATTTTTTGTAACCTACTTCTTCTGATCATGTATCTCAATTTCATGTCTATAAAATGAATATGATACTGGTAGTGAACTCCCCAGTGCTTTGAAATATAGGTATGAAAAGCATTAAATACCATCAGTAAGAAAATTATTTCACAGTTTCTTACATGAACTTACTTTTTTTTTTCTCTTCGGGGTAATAAAAATAATTCTATTCCAGTATTGCTTACATTTCAATCAGAAATTGCTTTTTAACTGAATAAAGATATCTGATAGTAGTCACTTCTGGCTTTCTGCTTTTACCATTCCATTCTTCTGTCATATCTACCAAATTCTATAATCTGTTTATAAAGTGTTGACCTTGAATTGTGTATATTTGTGTGTTACATTCCTGGGGAGAAAACCGATTATTATTTTATGTTTAATTGCATTGTCTGCCTAAAGGCTTCAAAGTACTTGGCAAAAGCTGAACTTTTATTTCTTTACCAGTAGTAGCAATTGTCATAGCTGAAGCTCTGGTGACAGAAAGCAGTAAAATTGTGTGTAAAAAGCCATACTTAAGCCTCTTAGCCCTGGGTATAAATGGTTCTTTGCTATGTGGACCTGGAGAAAGGAAAGAAGTAGAGACTGTAGTGATGGGCTTCATGGACTTACTTGAATCGTATCACATGTTAATCCAAACCTGAAGGTAGCTACCATTTGTTATTAAGGTTTGCATCTGTCTTGTTCCCTCAGACGAATTCTCTACTTAATATCCTTTATTAACATGTTAAATGGAAATTTTTAAGGGCGCTTCTATAGTCTGTATCCTTGTTGAGATTCTATCCCTTAAATCCCTTTTGGAAACCTGTTTGTCTTTTTTCTCATATTAATCTCTTTTTGAGTACGCTCCCACCCACTGAAAAATTTATCCATAGATTTTATGGTTTTGAAAAGTGTGTCTTAAAAGCTAAAAGTCTAAGTATATACCAAATGTTATTGGTATATATTGCCATAAAGCATTAAATATAAAAGTAGACTTGGAGCACTGCAGTCATTAACAGCCTGTGGCTGTAGAAAGTTTTTAGACATAATTCAGCTTGATTTTAGTGGGTGCACGAGTGCCTCCATAATTCTGGCTTCTGAGGACAGATGAAGCAACAGCTTTTAGCTGTGAATGGTCTTACCTTACGCAATGGGAAGCAGTCAGTAGTGAAGGCAGCTTCATTGATACCACTGCAGTTCATCCACATCAATACAGCACGCTGCCAAGATTGTATTCTGTATTCTGCCTAATAACTGCTACAAAGTCTGTGTCCACTGTACAAGGACAGCACCTTCCGAAGGTGCTCGTTGCCAGTAGAGGAGAGAAGAGGAATAACTGGGCTCCTTCCAACATGACTTCAGCCAAAATCATCACCTATTCGGCATTTTTTTCCCTGTAGTCAAGAAAACCTGCAGAGTTTCTGCCTGTCAGAGGACAAGCTGCTGCTGTACACAACTGAGCAAATAATGCTGTCAAAGAGAAAGTGCTTTACAGGGCTGCCCTCTGCCCTTCAGAGCAGCCCCCAGTTGAGCCTGCTCAGATTCAGGCAGACCAATGACTCCAGGAAAAAGGCAGCAGAAACCTGAAAAAGAGGGTGTGAGAAATTGCCCTGTTTCCTATATGGGCTGTTTCTGTGCAGAGCTCTTATGTTACAAACAAAGGAATGGAGGGACCAAAACTTAGAGGTGCAGACATATATGTCCATCGTGACATTCATACTGACAGAAATGTGGGTTGAAAACATGTGTGGAGACTTTTGAAATTCCACAATGTTCTTTTCTGTATCTACAGGTGCTGCTGTGTTTCCAAACTGTGCACCTTAATGTTTCCATTTCAGGTGTTAAAGTACTTTGCAGGTTCCGTTTTTTCACCATTCTTAAGTACTTATTCTCTTGATGTATAGGGAACAGACTTTTTTTTTTTAGTTTTGCAACGCATGTTGAATGATCCACACCATTCCATTTTAGCATGATATACAACTGTAGTACAGCATATCTTTTGTATTTCCCTTAAAAGGGTAAAGAAATCTTAAAAATGTTTAAAGCTGAGTTTATCCAAATGAAAAAGCATTGACTGCATGCAATTAAATAGCATGGATAGTAGGTCACTGAACTGGATAGATTTTTTCTCAGGCCCTTAATGCTGTGATGAGCATGGATGTGAAATTTCTACTGCACATGTTACAGATAATGGATTTTCAGCTGTCACTCAGAAAAAATATCTTTTTGGATGCAGTATTTTGTTTGAATCTTTTATTAGAATAAATCTTATGGCAATTTTTAAAATAGGTTTATTCTGCAACCAACTTCCTAAGCTTAACTGGAAGGGTTAGGGTAGGTAGCAGCAATGCAGCAAATATGATGGAGATGGATATCTGGGTTTTCTAATGGTATTTTACCCAGTCTACTGTTTGAGAGCAAGGACCATCAAGAAGGTCATATTTAGCACTCACTAACATACAAGAAATCTGTCTTCTGTACCAAGTGTGTTATAAAATATCTATTCTGGAATTTTTATGTGGTGGTGTATGTTCTATTTTTGAGCAGTCACAGCCAGAGCAGTTTGCACCAGTGAGTTGCTCTGAGGCCTTGGGGCACTGAGGTAATGGTAGGGACCAGCATCTGGGAGGCTGAGGGTCCTTTTACTCCTCAGCCTGTGTCCAATCCATGAGTGTGGGCCACATCTTGTTACCAGGGTCAGCCATCATTTCTGCTCTGTGTCCACCTGGCCCTTGTGTGAGAAAAATCTGGTTCTTGGAACTTCACAGGAAGAAATTACAGAGAAGGATTACAGAAAGACAGGTACCCTGAACAATATTTATGAAACATGAATTAAAGCTCCTGGTCCTCTTTACAGGATCCAAGGGGCACAGTGGCTCGGGGGATATTTGCAGACGTCTTGATTCGGCTTGCAAGAGATGGATCTTACCTTTTAATATAATATCTCTATCCTGGACTGAAATTTTCTTTGAAAAGATGGGAGATCACTACGTTTGCCTCCTGCAAAAGTAACTGTCAATAGGTAGGGTTTTTGTGAAACTTTTGTTCTCAACAAAGGGTTTTCATACAACCATGCAGAAAATGCAGTCACTTAGCAATAACAGAAAGGACTAAATATCCACACATTATTTAAGTTGTCTTTACATTGATTTTATTTGTCTGCACCCTATACAATTTGTAGAAAAGTTTTTCAAAGACACCTTTTTATTTGTAAGAAGTTGCTAACTTTGAATTTTGTGAAATATTTTAGCACTGCTCTACTCTTTCCTCACACAAAAAAGTAGCTGAGTAAGCATCACGGACACTTACAATCCAACATTTGACACAGCTCGTATGCAGATTAGCTTGCATGGTTTTTTGCATCTCTGTCTCCCGGTGAAGGAACTGCCAAAGTCAGTGTTTCACATTCCCAGAAGATTTTTCTTAGCAAAAATGTAAGTACTAGATAGCCTGCTATTCTGTGTGTAAACACAAAGTTGCAATTAATACATAATAAATTTCAAACCTAGGGTAAAGGGTCAGTTTCCAGCAAGCATCCAAAGTATATGAAATGCTATGTCACAATTGTAACACAAATGTTCCCACGACTCAGTCCTCTAGAGAAAAATGCATACTTGTTTTCATTCCAAAAAATGTGAGCGTGTACAAGCTGATGTTTAGTGCAGCAACAACTTTGCAGTTTGCAGTTCTGCAGTGTAATTCTGAATCATTTTAGAATGTAGTTGCAAGAACTATTTTGGTATTGTCACTCTCACAGTAGCAAAAGTAATTTTCTTGCTTTTCAGTAATAAGTACTAGCTGATCAGTATTCTCCTACGCTCTCCCCCTTCTCCCCAAAATATAGAAGTTTTGGGTTAAGAACACAAAAATAATGACTTTTCTTGGTATTTATGAAACAATTTGTTCTACAAAAAGTTGTCCTTTCTGAAAAGGACATTCAAATCGTTGCTTCAGTGATAAATCAAAAATCTTCTCATGAGAGGCACATTGTGGGGTACACACAACTTGAAGCATCTTACAATTAAACTTAAATGTATGGTTGCACTGTAATTTCAAAAGACCTCCTGTCCTTTCCAAGTGTAAGTCTTCTTTTAAAAAATAGAAGTCTTTGAAGATACATGACATAAAACATTGCTATCAGCCAACACCCACTTGAGAAAAACAGGCCGATTCACCAACTGACAGCAAGGTTAAAAATGAGATTTGATCAAAAATTTTCTCCAGAATTAATTAACTGAAGGATAAAAGCTGATTTTTCAAGGCTAGACTTTCTTAGATTGTTCTACATTTATTTTCTGTGTTTTAATATTGTGATGACAGTTCTATGTCTGTCTGCTAGCAATGTCCAAATCCCTTTTGATTACTTTTAGAAGGAGCAGAGTGTCTGCTTAGCTGCAAGAAAGGAGCAGAGGCACAGAGCTTCCTGCTCTCTGCTTGGCCTTGTTTGGGTTAGGAGATGATCAGCTATGGATCTCATTGCTGCATTTTGGATCTTCAAGAGTGGAAACTTTTAATAATCTTTCACCAGAAGGAATTTTTTAAAAAGTGATTGTCTTCTTAATTGTCACTGAGTTGTTTCTTTTCCAAAATCATGCAGATTATTGGTTGTTTTCCTAGTGTCTCTAAAGAAAATGAAGGTACAGATGCAAATTTTGCAGCTTAAGCCTTTCTCTAATATGTGTCTATTGAAAGAAAAATCCTTTGAAAGTGCATTTAATTCTTTGGATTAAAAGTTGAAAGGTAGAAGTAAAGCACAAAGGACTTTGTACTTTCAATTAATAGTAATTCATGGTGATATATCTGAAAGGGAAGAAGATGCAGATTTCTTGACAGAAAGAAGGTGAGGTGAGACAAATTATGCTAAGACTTTGCATTATAATTAAAACTTCTAATTGCCAATTCTAAGGCGTACCATTTCAATAAAGCATACTTTTAAGCAAAAATACTGTTTAAAGACAGAAGGTTATCTGGCTAGGATTGAAAATAAAACCTCCCTGATCCATTTCTGATCTGAGTTACGTCTCTACTAGTATTGGATGATGTAATAAATTAATACAATACCGTCATAACTTAATGGTTATTATCTTACTGATTTGTACTATTTCCTTGAAAAAAACCCAGTGCTCTAAATTCTCTGAATGGAATTCAAACCTATTAATATTAATGAATTTGAAAAAAGATAATTTTAGATCTTGCAGTTATTCATAAGTTGAAGTAGAAAGGTATCTTCGGAACAAAATTTATGTCACTCTAAATAAATACGGGGAATGGAATGAAATATCTGACATCCTATTGAAGAGGTCTAGGGACAACTTTGCATATCAGGTTTCTTTTGCATCAATTTATCCATCTTCTTAGTGACACTTTTACTATTGCAATGAATTGTGACTGTACATAGCTGAAGTTCATAGTGGCCTTAATCCCACTGGTTAACAGAAGCAATGGAAAAGATCTCGATTAAAACAAATAAAGTATCTTAACATTCAGGAAAAAAATTTGAATATCATTGAGTGATTTTAAACAACTCTGGCATCTCAATTTTCCCCCCATTCTTATAAGTTTATTGCAACTACAATTTTGATTTTAAATAGTAAACTACACTTTCTTTTCTTTTTCTTTTCATTCATAAAATATTGAATTTCGGCTTATATTTCCTCAGGAAACATGGACTCTGTTAGTATAAAAGTCTAATGGGTAACATTGTGCATGGTGTATAATCTGTTGTTAGCTGTCAGGGCTGGCTGTGGGTGATCTAGTAAACTGGATGAAGAGGAGCCCATAACCCGCCCAGCAATATTACAGTGAAATCCTGTTAACTGGAGAGAGGGACAGTGAAATATGACATTGGTTTCTGACTGTTGAGTTGGTGGGCCAGAACATTCCTTGGAAAGATGAAATATGGCAATGATCCTGTAAATTTGGAAGGGCTTGAGGCTCTCATCACTAGAGAAAGGTTGTTATGTCCCATCCCGTCCCACCAGCTATCCAGCTTCTCCAGCTATCCAGTTTTCCTAGTATTAATAATAGCCTTAAAATATGAGATCATCATGGGAACTAGTTGTTGTGTGTTCTAGGGAGGTAGAAGCTGTTATTACATCTCTCCAGTCTGTGCTGTTCTGTGTGAACAGTTTTCTGGAGCTGCTGAATACTTCAGTTTCTCTCATTTAGCAGAGTTATGTTTGATCAAAGAATTGATCCTTGAGCAAAGGATTTTGGTTATTGGAGATGAATTTTCACTGATGCAGGGGTGTTTGGTCAAGTGTGAGATGTGTGACTGGATCTCAGCTAAGAAAATGATGTATTAATTGAACCTAGAGCATCTTCAAGTTCAGTCCTGATCCTAACATGCTGAAGCAGGCCAAAATGGTACAAATATGGAGCAGAAATACGGGGAAAATGTTCCAAATTCTTATAGTAATGAAGCTCTGGAACAGATTTCTACTAAGAAAAGGATTGTTTTGAATTCAGGATTCTGTTTCAGTAGGGCATTGACTGACCCTAGAGTTTCAGTGTTGGAATACTGGCCTTCTTTGACTACAAGTTTCCATCCGGTGTTTCTAAGGCTGCTAACATGCAGGTATGTATGTATTTTCACTCACCTGAACTATAAATCTGGTAATAAATCAGTGGGAATGTTCACAGTTCCATTGTTAACATGGTTAAAGGCTGGAAGGATCAGGACTTTGACTTCCCATAATTTAGCAAAAGGATCTCATGAGTCTGAACTATTAAATATTACCAAAAATGCAAACAGTTTCTAAAATCTGCTGTGATACACACAGTGAAGATTGTGGTCTCACAACAGAAATCAAAAATCTTGAGGAATTCCCTTAGAGTGTTTTGGACTTTTCTTGTTTGCTTCATGCCTCGAAAGAATGAAAACTTTGGTTTACCAAGTTGTGTGACATATAGTTTTTCTTGAATTCTGCATTTCACTTGCATGCTTTCCACGTGACTACTCTTACCAGGGAACAGAGTGCATATTTAGTAAATGCCCTTAGTAAAAGTTGGATTTCACAAAAATTATTTAAAAGTACATCTCCGACTCTAATCACACATTACTTCATATTAATACAGGTTTCAAGTCTGAGTAGATTTTATAGTCTAAATAAGCACCTGCTTTGTCTCTATATGAGTCAAGTGAATAATTCACCATGAATAATTTATAAGATGAATTGAGGTTCCTCTTTCATGTACTACCTACATGAAATAATTTCATTTATTTTACTTTTTTTTTTTCCTTTATATTCTGAGGTATATATGCAAATATGTGAGCAGAGCTTCCTTACCTAATGGTTCTTGGCCAAATAAGATCCATGTTTCTGTATCTTGAATGGATGAGCAGAATATAAATATGTTGTGGAAGCAGATGTTATAATTACAGATTTTAAATCTACTTTTGACAAACACTGCTTAATAGGAAACCTGCTCTCAGAAGTTATTACCAGGAGTAGCGTGAACAGGGTAAGATGCTTACATAAATCAAATACAACAGAGTAATCAGAATCACCTCTGAATTCACGTGCAGGTATTTTTGTGGTGAATCCTCTTTTGAAGTAGGTAAAGAGGAGGTGTGCTCCCTACTCTGAAGCTGCCGAAGTGCCGCTGAGGCACAGGGCAGTGCGCAGGGGCAGGGAGAGGGCAGTGGCTCTGGGGTGCCTCCGGAGAGGGCAGCACCAGCTGGCAGACAAGGCAAGGCTGAGCATTCTCTTGGCACATCAAAGACTGCCTCGGTGTACGGGTGAGGACACTCAGTCTCTCCAACACACACCAGCAGCCAGACCAAGTCCCAGCTGCCCAAAAGAAGGAAGTAGGAGCTGCCTTCCTCCTTTTTCCCTACTCTGTACCAGCTCAGAAAGAACCAGACTTACGACGCCTACTTTATGGAGAATTTTAGACTCCTAATCCTATTTAAATTTTAATGGGAAGGCTTGTTATAGTTTCTATAATTTGAGGCATTAAAAGCAGATGAAGCATCTTTAATCATAAAAGCTTCATTTCTCTAATTTACAATACCTGCATTTTAAGCCCCACAATAAAGTGGATTATATTTGGGGCCATAATAGTTCTCAGCAAGCAAATTTGATCCATCAGGAAACCTGTTTACATTAAAACATTTTGACAGCACCAGTAATTAAACTTGTTTCCCAGGTGCAGAGCAGTATTTTAAATGCCCCTCTGGCTACAGTGCCATTCAGGTTTGTCTGTCTTTCTCCCTTATCATACACTGCAATAACAAGATAATGAGGAGATGGGAAAATATAAGGAGAACTGGACTAGCAATTAATAATCTAAGTATGCAATCAGAATGTTAAAATATTGTTTTAACTGCTTTGTGTATTAGTTTGTATGACACTGAAAAATTCCTTTGTGCATTTCCATGTGCTTGAGAAACAGTAATAGGAAATCATGGCACCAATGCTTGCTGCTGTGAAAAGTTACAGTCTAACTTGATCATTTCTGACTTTGAAGTGTGAGTTGGCTCTAGAACACAGCTATGCAGAGTTTTTATGCAGACAGTATGTGATTTTTTTCTGTGAACTTCGCTTTGAATAACAGTGCATGAAAACTGGCAAACCCTAAAACCTGATGAACTCATGAAAGCGTGATTTGGACAAGTTCATACTTGTGCCATGAAACCAAGGGTAAGGTCTATTTGACTTAGACACAACATCGTTCAGATGCTGCTTTCCATCAGACCAACTAAATTCTAACATCGCTGCCCATGGTAACTTGCTTCCTATCAGCATCCATCCTAAAAGCCCCAAACTGACAGGTAACCATCCACTTATTGATATTTTTTGGGAGTAGCCAGTCAGTTCTACTCTTCTCTTCATCGGCCACCACAACAGGCTGCAGTGCTGCATTTCCAACCACGCATCAGAAGCCTTTGGAGGAAATCTTTAGAAGAAGAGTTCCAGGCATGGGTGTGCTCTTGGTGCTTTGACCAACATATAATTCTGTTATTCTGAAGATGAGGCCCTGCCTCAAACAGCCCTGCCATGTAGCTGTTTAATCCTTTCCTGGTTTTTACAGGATTGTCAAGGGTTTTATATGAAAAGTGGACAGCTCGGCCTGGGAAATCTGATTACGTTGGGAGAATGTGGTGACTTCTGGCAGTGGGCTGAAATCAGGAATAGCAATCCATCATGAGAAGTTAGAGAGGGAACGGGACATTCACAGGAGGTGTGAAAAAGAAAGGATTTAACACTACCCTATTGCACAGACAAATATGTTGCTCTTTACAATACAGTATTTTCTACAGCTGATGCACAGAGAATTTTCACCACTTGTAAATGCTTGAGAGCATATCTATCATGTGCTTAACTGAAGTATTTATCATTTAAGAACACCTTTAAAAATATCAGAAACCTATCATTTTGGAAATGCAAAATACCATTATTATTCCTACACAGTTTATATGCAAATACATGCTTCCCCCCAAGCTGGAATTCACACAAAATTTAATGGAACAGCTTTTTTCCCCTTTCATGTATTTTTCCCTCCGTATTGTGAATTAAGGCATTGCACAAAACTGGCATGTCACTTTTACAATCTACAGTCATTACAATGCAATCTTAAATGCTGAATCAGAAACCCTGAGATATCTTCATATCCAGTGCTAATTGAATAATTTCTGTGGCTGCTCACCAGCTCTGTATTGTGTCAGGAAGCTATGTAGAAATATTAGTATCATGGGTTTATGCCTGTTGCAAATGAGAGCCACATCAGAGTCAAAAGGATTTTTGAGTAGTTATTACTTTCTCTAAATCTATAAACATACAGAAATATTTATTAGAAGCAGAAGCGACTGTTCACTGTCCATTTTATTGATAATGGAAGTGATCTGATTAAGCACAGCTATAAACAATCATGTTTTTATACATATGGTACAGAAGCTATTTGTTTAAAAACCACAACCCAGCAGATCACCTGAGACATTGCTCTTAAAACAGAAAATATGATCATTATTCATAAAGCTGTTGTCAGAGGGCAGAAATGGACTCCGTGTGTCCTAATGCCTCTACATGCTGCTCAGCTGAAGCACAGCACAGTCATTTCTCTCTGGGTTTCTGGGGTAAGAGGCTGCCTGGATCACCAGAGAACTGGCAAAGACTGTCTCCTAAGCAGCGTAAGGAAGATCTGTTCGGAGCAGTTGTAAAAACCTGTGCTACAGGAAAGTTCATCGTTTGCAACAATGACTTGTGTTTGTTGTACAAAATACTAGCTCTGTGCCACGCTGTGTGCTGGTGCTGTATCTGTTTAGTGTTTATATACAAACAATCAAAGTGCTCCTGTAACCGCAGGACTGGGTCATGTCCTGTCTTGTTCATTGTGGAATTAATTGTACTTGTTTTAGAGTTAGCTGTTAAGGAGATTAGGAAGGTGAAGCATAGCAGGGTGGCTGTGGTTGCATGGCAACTGGAAAGAACAGTAACATCTGGTATTCTTAATTTTCTTAGAACCTATAGGTCTTTGTGCCATTGTGTGAGTATTATTATTTCTGCAACCATGCCTCATTTTTGTTATTTGTTAGCCAACGGGTAATGTCCTTGATGTTACCAGTTGACCCAAAGGCAAAGTTAGATATGACATTAGATGCTGCGATGTTAAAGTCAGCTTCCTAATTGCCAGGCACAGTTAGCCCCAGAGGACACTCTCCAGCAGCAGCATAGAGGAAAAGGTCTTTCCTCACAGGAAAAACCGGCTTTGAGGTTAGTCAGCCAGTGCTGTTAGCTACTTCAGCATAGGGTGTGTCTCCTGAAACAATCGATCTAGTTGAAGTTTTGTTTACTGTCCACCTGCAGGACTTTTTCTTTCCTTTTAGGAGGATAGAGAGACCACGCCATCTGTCAGAAGAATGGCTTCTATAAGGAAAACTGCATGAAGTGCACTTTAACTCCTCTTCCTTCGTAATTTCCCCGCTTGTGCCTCTGAATGCTTCATGTTTCATTTCTGAGAAACAAAGGAGCCTTATTAAAGCACTGCTTTACTTCATTCATTTATGAAATAAAAAGTCAGAAAGTGATGCGGTGTCAAGTGTAGACCAGACTGGTTTTGCTCATCTGCCTTTAGCATTTTGACATCACTCCCCCCCAGCTTTGTTCCGTGGTTGCTTTAAAATAAAAGGAACAACAGGGTTTTCCACAGAGCTTCCCACTAGGGAGCTGCAGACATTGAGCAGACTCAGCAAGTGCCGCAGCACTTGGCTGGTACAGAGGCTTGGAAAACCTCCCTGGCCTTGCCACACCAGGAACAAGATCTATTTTAAGCTCTCCTCGCCTCTGTGTAGGCACCCAAACCAGCCCATTTCTAGGGCAAAGCTGCTGATTTCATCAAACCTGACTGACAGTGGGGCTTTGGAGAGCAAAAGCTTGAAGGGAGGGTGAACATCCTCCCCACACCACTCAGCACCTCTCTCCTCTGGACCCACTGATCTACTCAACGCTGGACAGAAAAAAAAAAAAAAAAAAAAAAAAGTTGAAAGCATACCAAAGCCCCCTTTTCAGTCTGAATCCATTGCTGGAAAGATCATGAGGAGACCTGGAGCTTTGTGAACATCAACCAGGAAATATTTTCTTCAGTCAGTGAACTTCAGTGAACCTTGAATGTGTGTTTGCTTGGCTGCTGCAAGGCTCATTGTCTCCCAAGAAGCTGTTGAGAGTATTTTGAAAAAGTTAAGCAATAAATATAGCAAATTAATTTCTTATATTTTAAAATATTGACTAGACTAGCAGATTTTATAACTGATGCATAAAGATTTCCTTTTGCATATTCTGCCTTTAAGACTTCATTTTATAAACTACCTTTGTAAATCCTCTTTTGCTACTTCCTATTCATCCTTTTGTTCAGATCTTTTTGAGACTCAGCCCAGATTAGAATTCATCATGTCTAAAAAAAATGAGATGCTAAAGGTATTCTTTCTTCAATGTGCATCTCCAGCCTTTCTTGACAGGCTGTCAAGAAATATGTCTCTAAAAAGCCAGGTTAGATCCTCAGAGACAACCAGTGATGCAGTTCTTAGTAATGTGCTAAAACCCAGTCAGAGTGCACCTTATTGTTGCTGTGTGCAGTGATGTGACATGTGAGTTATTTGTTTGCTCTGCCATAAGATAGCATTAGGGGATATAATGTGAACAGATCACTCATTTGTGGAAATATTTATGGTGCTGCTTTCGAGGGATCATTCAATTCGAAAGCAGATGGCAAAGCATGGATATTCATGGACTATTTTAAAAGCTATCTAAGGTAAAATGTTTTCACACAGAGCAGCTAAAGCCTGTAACATTCTGATATTTTACAACATTTATTACTTAATGTTTACATATATTTACAATAAATCTTCATAAATGCTACTCAAGCAAGAATTTGCTAGTTCCAGTTTTTATTACAGTATATCCCATGAGCTCTTTATTGCTCAGGCCCATGACCCTGCAAATATCTACACATGACTTAAATAATACTCAGCTGAGGGGGGCCTACTGTGTTCAGCAGTGTTTCTAGCATGGTGAACTCTGGGATCATGTGGTGTGTGTCAAGATTTTCAGTTATATGGGGATTGGAAAACTCCATCTCATGACAACTAAAAGGACTCTAGCTCTAGAAGTGATGATCTTGTCTGCTCAGAACTGCAGAATCCTTCTAAGGGGTTCCTTTGAACATCCAGAAAACAAATCTTTTTAAAGATGATTTCTGAAGGCGTTACTATTCTGCAAATACAAATTCAGGTAAATGTGAAGTAGATGTTTTGATAATTTCATGTCATTCTTGCCCAACCACTCTAAGCCCAGCTTTCCATAGTTCAGTGTTTCAAAAAGGAGGTGAATAAAAGTCCAGTATTCATGTTGAGTTGGAGGACTGACCTTTCTATATAATAGATGATTTAACATGTATTAAAATGCCACAAATTTTTCAGCTTCCTGATTTTGTTTGGTATCCCTGGGCTGCCTCTTCCTTGCTGCCTTCTGCTCCTTCAGGAACTTCCACATGCCCTTTCCACAGGGTGGCTTTAGAGATCCACACACTGAAGTTTGACATAAAAGGAAAAAATAATCAGAATGTACTTTGAAATTATTCTCTCACAAGTAAAACTTGTGACACAGCACTTTGCATTACCCATTTCAGCTGTGTTCACTTGTTTCCAGCTGACTATTTAGGATAGTCCCCGTTGCATTGCAGTGCTTCAGGTGTGGGCTTTGTGCCTTCCTTTGGTGGGCTCTGGGTCCCAGCTGGGCTGTTGGGATTGTTCCTACTGCCCGGTGTTTGTAATGAGCAAATGAGCTGTGCCAGAGCCTGATTGGTTGGGATGGGCACGGCCTGGGGCTTTTCCCTGTGCCTAGGAGTAAGTGGGGGGCTTTGCCTGTAGTACAGGAGCTGCTGGGAACATGTGGCTGTCCTCAGTTTTGTGGAGGCTCCTTTCCACAGGATGGACAGGTAAGTTATTCTGGTTTTATGTTAGTGAGGCTGTCAGGCTCTAGATGATGAGTGGCTTTGCTAGAGGATGTAGAGGCTGAAGTGCATTAAGATAATATAAGTGTTTCTTAAGCAAATGTCTTTTGAAGTGGTTTGTTGGTTGGTTGGTTTTTTGGGTTATTTTTGTTTGTTTGGTGCTTTTTTGGTTTTTTTTAGTGGCTGTATCAATATGGAGGTATAGTGCTGGGTGTGGGTCAGATTATTTTGGTTGTGTTCTGTGCCATTTCTGAAAAACTACTGGTACTGGGGTTTGACCAGCTTGAGCTTTGCTGAGTTGAATGCACTGGTCCTTGCCCTGCTGGAATATCTTCAGACATTAGGGAGAGGTTTTTATCCTTTTTACAGCTTCCATTGGTCTTGTTTTGTTACAGCTTTTGTGGTAATAAAAATTACTATTAGAGTATCCAGCTTCTTCTCTCTCACTTGTCTACTCCAGCCTTAGTATAGTTATTTCATGTTAAAACTGAAATAAGCCCTGTGAGTGAATGTGACCCCTCCTTACCCACTGCGGCCTGTGCTTATTTTTAAGCAGCCGTTTTGGGAAGGGACTGTTCTTCAGACCTCCATCTAACTCATTGCTTTTTTTTGTGTGTGTGTCTTTGTTCTGCAGCCTCACAGTGCTGCTCTCTTTAGTCTTTCTACTCTGACAGATTGAACTGTCTCTCAGCTAACAGTGAATGTTCTTGGTGCCCTAGCAGGAATGGTATATGCTCTGGGAAATACCTTGCCATGAGCATTCAAAGGCTGATGTAGAGTATGTACTTATATGCATATGTATGTGGTGTTTATTAAAATGTGCTTGAGTAAGTATTAATAATGGATACAATGCTAATGTTTGTTATGGGTTTTCAACCCACTGGGAGAAAGTGGAGTATAAACTACAACTTGAACCATTTCCCTGTTGAGAAATAGGTGGTTTACAGCTATTGCAATGTGCTCACTTTTCAGGAAAGCTATTAGTTAAATCTCATTAATGCCATAAATTGTCTGAAGGAGATAATATGCCTCTGAAAAATGCTCTTGAGTAGGTAAGTACTTGTGTACAGCCCTGTTAACAGCAGAGTGAAGGTGGAAGCTGTTTTATCTGACTTAAATACACTATCTGTGTTTGTGCTTGTAGAGAAAGACCTGGATACAACAGACCTGGGATTTGCTGTTCTTGTCTGCTTTGGCCCAATGTGGCACTGACTTTTGCAGAAAAAGTTGGAAACTTAGATTGGCTAAGATGGTGCACAGAGTTTGTGAGTTATTTGGGTTAAATTATTTAAGCCTGGTTTCCACCATCATTCATGCTCTGTGGTGGTTTGTGCTATGAAAGCCTGTGAAATATTACAACAGGACTCTTTCAAAGTCCTCATCTTGCCTGGCAAAAGAATACTAAAAGCAAAACAAACAAATGAGACTCCACAAAACTTTCTGACTCTGCACAATGTTGATGCAGGCAGTCTATGGTAGACTTTAAATGAAACAAGAGCACAGGGGACTATATTTAATTTAAACACCACTCATCCTAAAATAACTTAACCTGTGGAATGATTGCTGTGCAAACACTGTAATAATATAGCAGAGCTGTCACTTCAGTCAGTATTTAATAGTCTCTGGCCGATTTCATTATTAACACTTAGAACACTTCATAAAAAGTGATGAAAGTATGGATACATAACCTGTACTGAAATCTCTGAGATGCCACAGAACGTTGTTGTAGCTACTGCCTGACACCTCTCAAGGCGGATTGCAAATGATTGTGAACTTGAGCTGTTAGCAGCAGATGCCAAAACTCCTCTTGTTTCAAAATTGCAAAGTAGATGAAACTGGCTCCTCACAGTTTTGCTTCCATGTGGTCTGTGTGGAAGCATGGTAAGGGAGGGGAAATGTTTATTCCTGCTATTGCAAATGATTGGGAATTATTTTTTACTCTTGATTTTAATTTATTTGAATACTGTGTGGATATATTGTACTGGCTGGAAGATATATTGAAGGAACAACCCAAAAATAAATACAAAAAAAAAGACTGTAACCGCAGAAAAAGTGCCTGTAGTTGTGCTGCTAATGTTTTGCTTTTAATACCCTGTATTCTAAAGTTCTTTTCCATAACACAGATCCTGATGATCATAGAAAGAAGCAGACTAGCCAAAATTTTTATAATACTTCATATTTGTGTGTGTACATAGACACTGTAATTATGGTGTAAGTAGAAGAGAGTACCACTAAATTTATTAGGGTTCCTGTGGTTTTCTTAGGGCTCCAGAAATAGACTTCCCTTATAGTGAGGGAGAGTGTGTGGGTTTCTGCTCGTGTTATCACTGGGCTTTGGTGGAGATTGTTGATGTAGCTGTGGCTGAGTTGATGGTTGCTGTTAGTAACAGCTGGCACATGGCTTAGTCCAGGGCTTGCTCATTGTCTGAAGCAGCCAAAATGGAATCCCTAGAGAACCTGGGTATTTCCTTAGTTCCTGGTGTCAGCTCGAGCTCTAAGTCACAACCTTCCTATGTTGACTTGCAGCAGCTGGGAAGCTTGTGCATTTCCATTAGTGACAGATTAGGCAGCGTTGATTGGAATGTGGAGATGTTAACTTTAGGTGCAGGTGTGCTGACACCTGGCATGGAATATATGTGAGTATGGAGCTTCTAGCCTTCCATGCAAGAGGGGAAGATGGGGCCAGTGATGCAGGGGTCTCCATGCTTAACATGCAGAAAGCTCCTTTGGGAAGGACATTCCTTTTCTGCCTCCTTCAACTTCTGTAAGTATCTAGGAATGAATGCCTCACGTAATTTGACTGGTATTGAGTGATCATCTGAGTTACTGGGTTCTTCTCTGAAGCTTATGTCGTGAAATTGAGAAAACATTGTTAAAAGGGTAGGGGATCACTAGTAACTGGATTTTAATAATGAGTTCTCAGCTGAGGTGTCTCCACTGGATGTATTGGTTTCTCTTTCTGGACAAGTGCATTTCAGATAATGAGGGTGAGAAG
Organism: Sylvia atricapilla; assembly: GCF_009819655.1. Classification (NCBI taxonomy): domain Eukaryota; kingdom Metazoa; phylum Chordata; class Aves; order Passeriformes; family Sylviidae; genus Sylvia; species Sylvia atricapilla. Next base: position 14,875,068 of record NC_089146.1, read on the forward strand.
GTGGCTAGATTCTCTTTTCTTTAAAAAGAAAAGTTGTAACATCTCACTGAGCTTCTCTTTGGTGTCACTTGAATGTGGTACAAACTATGAAATTTGGGAATCTCTGTAATTTAGTAGTGTTGGATATCTGCAGTCTAGAGGTTGGCTTGGTTGGGCTTTCAGCTGATGTTCTGGAAGCACTTGGACGTAAGCCATGCTTGATTTAAAGAAGAAATAATGCTTAGAACTTTTGCAGGCTTCATATAATGGTTTGGATGCTAAAAAATCCCAAATGAGCTTGAATCTTAGATTAATGTACATTCACTGTGTGTTCATAGCAGTTGGACTGCAAGAGCCCAACCTTTTCTGTGCCTCCTTGCATGTTTCTTAATTGTCCTGTGCTGGCTGGCTCCTGTTAGAAATGAAAGCTTGGCAGGGTTGCTTGCAGTAATAAAGGGTTACGGGATCAGCCCTGTAGTGTGCTGACAGAGAAGCATGGCTCTTGGGGCTGGTGCTGGCTGAAGCAGGAGGGAGTTCTTGGTGCTCAAAAGCAGGAGAGACAGGTTGGGTGCTGCCCCAGCGGGAAGGCAGCTGAGGAGTCTGGCAGAGAACCTGAGATGTGGTGCAGGAGGAGCCTGGTGCCTGCTCTGGCCTGTGCTAGGGTGAGGTTCATGGGGACTGGGGGGAGGGCAACGGGAGGCCACTGCTTAATCTTGTTCTGCTCTTAGGGATGCATAAACTAAACTGGGCTTGCTCATTTAGTAAACTACTGAAGAAATTGTCTTCAGGGTGTTTATTTCAGGCAGTTCTAGTGAAGTAATCCTTTAATTCCTCAGAATTAAATGCTGATGAGGATTTGCGGCAGAGTAAGCCATGTGGAGGTCACTGTGGGAGTGGTTATGGAGTATGTTTGGGAGCAGTGTGGCTGCTGGGCAGTGGGAGCTGCAGGCTGTCCCCCCTGCTGACCCACAGCAGGGCTGTCCTCGATGGCTGTGGTTGGGAATGCTTGTGTCTGAGCCTAGAGAAAGAGGCTGGTTCTGCTTTGGCTGAAACCACTCCTCCTCTCAATGTTCTGCTGTTTCTTCCTGTTGTGCATGCTGCTCAGCCTTCTCTCTCCTGCCTTGACCTTTCTTTTCCTGGGTTGTCCCAAATAATGAGAGAAGCCCAGATGAAACCATGGTCTGATGTGTATAATTGAACTTCAGCACAGTTCTGTCTTTATGCATTATTTTGCCCACAAAATCATAATGGTTTCTCATTGTTTAGGCAGTGATTTATTCATTCTTCTCAAGAGCGGTCTGTACTTAGGAGGCCAGGTGAAGGCCTGTGCTCTTCCACTTAATCAAAATGGATGTGTAGGCTTCAATTAGCTAGATTTGCAAGTTAGGAGTTATTTATCCTCATTTTGGTATTGCTGGAGCAAGTTGATAGAAATCTGAGGGGAGCTGCAGCCTGTGGTGAGCAAAGGAACAGGGACTTCATCCAACTCCTTTTCCTAAGGGAGCTGGTTTCCTGGGAACACCAGGGCAGTGTTGAGGCTGCATGATAGGAAGGCAATATGAGTAAAATCTTATGCCAATATTTGGTTTGGGAAGCTGGTTACAGAATGGCATTTGGTATTGAGTGATGGGCTACTTTATGAAAAGGAAATGATTGCCTGCAGTGGGAGAACATGTAGGTCCAGTAAGTAACTTATTTGCTCTGGAAATTCCTTTGCTCATGGAAAATTTGTTAGTGGCCAGACCATGGCTCTGATCTGAGCTGGTACTCCTGGTCTCTCCCCAGCACTGCTCTGACTCCCTTTTGGCAAAAATTTGGTATTAGACGCTTGTTCTTGGATAATAATAAATCAAAACCTGAACGTATTGGAAAAGTAGAGTTGTGCAGAAACTTGAAACTTTTACCAACTTTTCTGCTGTGGAGGAAAAATGATGAACAACTTTTACAAGTTCCAAATTATTAAATCAAAATTTAAACTATCCTTTTCTCATAAACTGGATGCTTTCAAATTCTTCCATTTCTTATCTCAGACATGGAACTGATTTACATGGGAACATTTTGTGTTAGAAGTCACAACGTGTTATGTTTTCTTTCTGTAGACAGAAAAAGGTTACATTAGAATTTTTTTGAAATTAAGTGTATTAGAAGGCACTTGAAACTTTAAATTGACTAGCAGTAATTTATTACTGTTACACATCACTTGAAATGTAATGTGCTTTTATATATAACTAAAACATACAGGGTTTGAATTATTTCTGAGTAATTGTAGTAACTGAAAGATCCCATAGTTAAAAGAGGCTGTTTTAGTTTAATACAAGAAGCTCAAAGATATTGAAAGCAGCTGTTCTTCAGTTTAGAAATTGTTTGATCTGAAAAATAACAATAAGTCTTATTATGGAGGGGAAAAGGAAATATTTTGACCTAGAAAATAAAGTAAGAAGTTTGAGTTCCAAGTACCAGTAGTCACCCTTAAAAATGAGAATATTTGTGCCTTAACCTGACATGTCGTTATATTTATAAAGCTTGTGACATGGCTTAGTACAGTGTGCTGTATTTAATGTTATCATTGACCTATGTTATGAAATAACATGAATAATAACTATAAAATTGAATATAAGGGTTTAGTTAAAGTATAATTCAACATGAAATAAAATTTTAAAACATCCTGCTTCTGGAAATTGATCTGAAAGAAAAATGCAGAATGATGCGGTTTGAGCGACACAGGACAATGAATATGTGCAGGTTCCTGCAGCCTCCAAATATCAGTGTGGCATTAGAAGCGAGTCAGGGCTGTTTACATGTCAGCAAAGGGTGAGGTTTAGCCTCATGGGCGTCATTGGCGCATTCCCATTTGACTCAGTGAGGCCAGGATTTTGGCTGTGGCTCGAACAGCAGCTTTGTCTGAGCTGTTCCCATTGCCCTAGTGGAAGAGGGCACACAGGAAGCCCCACCTCTGTGGGGGCCCTGGGCTGTGCTGTACCGTGGGCAGTCATGGCAAAGCCGGGGGCTGGTGGGGAAACAGAGGGATGTGCTGTGGGCTGGGTGAGCCCTGGTGTGACCGCCCTCTCCTCTGGCTGCAGCTTTATAGACCATACCTAACACTGACAGGCATGGGAACCTCAACTTGGTACGCCTAAAACAGCAACACTGGTTATATTTTGTAGCACAAAAGTGATCTTTGAGTGTTTGCGGCCTAAATGCACACCTTGGAAAGGGAGGACAAATTGATGCTAAGGCCAGCATGTAGCAGCCTCACTCTTCGTTTAACCTGTTGAGATCAAAGTGTGAGGTTACCAGACCAAGTGCTTTATTATTGGGAAGTTTTTATTTAAGCTCTCTCAGGGTGTTAAACTTACTTTCCTTTTTCTGGTGATTAAATCAGTAGCAGATTTTTATCTTAGAGTGTAGGGTTTCCATTAGAAAAAAGAAAACTCCAAGGGCAGTGAAATTACAGCTTAAAGTACCATAGAATGGTTTGTGTTGGAAAGGACCTTTAAAGGTCATCTAGTCTAACTCCCTTTCAATGAGTGGGGATATCTTCAACTAGAGCAGGTGGCTAGGAGCCATGTCCAGTATGACCTTGGATGTTTCCAGGAATGGCACTTTTATCACCTCTCTGGCTATTCTGTTTCAGTGTCTCACTATGACTATAAATTTTTTTCTGTATGTAGTCTAAATATTTTTTTCTATAAGTATTCTAAATCTTCCCTCTTACAGCTCAAAAACATTACTTCTTGTTCTGCAGCAAAAGACCCTGTTACAAGAGCATCAGCCTACCAGCCTTCTTCTCTTGTACTTGTTGCTGGCTCAGTCTTTTCCTTGAGAGCCTTCAAGAGTTAGTGAGTTCTAAAGAGCTCTTGTATAGTTATCTGTATTTTTGCAGAGGAGAAAAAGAATCAGACAAATAAATGACATACCCAAGGTCACAGAGGAAAATCAGGGAAAAACAAGCATACTTGTGTTCTGTAACGCTTTTGCCTACTGGCTGCTCTGGCTAGTTTTAGAAGAAAAACACTGCTTGTCTTTCTCATGGCTGTTACTGGGATGGATGTTTTTCACCTCACATCATGAGGGCAAACTGGGTGGGGAGCTGGAGAGCATCGCTGCATATAGAGTTATGTTCCGAAGGCCTTAACTGCTGCCATTTATCACAAGCCTTTTTGTAAGGTTTGTCATGATTGACTTCTGCTCCATCGCTGCTAGTTGTTTACCTAACAAGCAGGAAGAAATAAGCAGTTATCACTGTTAGAAAGAGAAACAAATCTTTAGAGTAGAAGTGCTAATAGTTGCAGACTTTATAACCCTCAGGATATTTGTTAAGGTGGATAATATTGTTAATGTAAGCTGTGCTAGAGATGCTCTTTGTGGTCATTAATTTTGTGTCATATATATATCTCACCTTTGGTCCACATTTGCCGTGCTTCTCTCACCACTAGCTTCATGTCAGAATAGCTACAGAACAGCCGTAGTGCTGGTATTGTTTATTTTTTCCAGGATCTTTGTCTCCCACTGCATGGACTATTTGTAGTACCAATATCACTTAAAAATACAGTTCTGGGAGGGCACACTTGCCTGTGCCTACAACTGCTGCTTGGGTCTTTCCACACCTTCTTTCCCAAGGCTCAACCAAGGCTCCACTTTGCAGGTGCACTTGTTTAGTCAGGACAGGTGGAGGTCAAGTACAATAATGTGTTGTGATGAACAAATAGTTCATGCAGTTGCATGCACACACATCTGAGTGTTCAGCAGTCTTCACCCGTTGCATCTCTCATACATACATTGACCAATTTCCATTATGTAGTTTTATATAACCAGGTAAGACTTATATCATCCAAAGAATTTTTTTTGGCTAATCTGTTTATCCACAGTCAAAGTGGTCAAAATAATATGTTGTGAGTTTGTGTATTTTTTTAAAATGCTTTATTTGAACCTTTTTATATTTTCCTTTATAAAATGCTACAGATGTCTTGGATACCTTCATTAGCCCTTTAATTGACTACAGAAATTTTACTCATTAGTGTGTTATCTGGCTGCTTATCAGCCTTGCTCTTGAGTTCTGAGCATGTTGTCCTGTTACAGTAATTGGACTTTTTTTTTATCAGGTTTGTGTAGCATTGTATTAGAGTAGGAATGTTTTTGAGTAGAAATAAAATGAGCATGAATAATGCTCTCGTGTTATAGAGAATTTGTGAGGATTACTGTGTGTAAAATGCGTTTGTACCTTTAACTGATAAAGTTATAACAGGGCACCACACTGAGAAACTCGATGATTCAGACCTGGCAAAATGGGAGGGAAAAATACAGATCCTCTAGACATAAAAGAAGGGAAGGTGTTCAGTGGGGATAGCCCTGCCTTTATGTCAAACTATAGAATTTCCTGCTGAACTGAGATGTGTGGACAATCTGCTGCTGTCTAACTATCAGGAGAAAAGGGGAATCATAGATCAATTTGTGAGCCTGCAGTGAAGGTGACACAGTCAAGTGCAAGGTAAAAGTAGCTATTGACATAGGTCAGTGCTGTTGGAATTTGTCTGAGGAATTGGGGTGGAAAAAGCAAAATAAAAAGTGAAAAGTCTATACTTGTTCTCCCATATCCTAAATGCCTTTAAATCTGAGTTGGATTTTTCGTTTCCATCACCGCAGTGATGGTTCCTGGTGGTGTGTGGTAGAAGACAGGTCTGTAACCTGGCTGCCTTGTACGTGGTACTGCGGCAAGGTTAGTGCAGAGGGACAGCTGAACATCTGTATTATTTACAAGGTTTCCTATTGGTGAAACTGGGGAAAAGCCATGGGGAGCCAAACAAATTGGGGTGTGGAGAAAACAAAATGGAGAAAGGAAACCACAAAATATGAAGGATGTTTCTAATCTATCTAGGAATATTATCAGTAGTGTTTAACTGCTTGCTACTGAGTAAGATATCACATCAAAGATGTAGGAGCAATCAGGTATGGGAGTTCTTGCTAATCAAATATGACACCAAGAGCCAGTACTCACCCCTGCCAGTATTCACCTGTATACCAGTACTCACCCCTGCCAGCAGTACCCAACCCCAGCCCCAAGGTTGCATGCAAGATCATAGGTAACTCATTTTCCTCACTGGGAAGAAATAGGCGCTTCCCAGTGGCAGCTGAAAAGGTGATCATGGGGAGCTGTCATCCCAAAATTGATCCACTAGGAAATCAACTACCCTGTATGTTGCAGTCAAAAGTAATTTTGTGCATCAACAGAAATACTCCAAAGGTTTAGTATACCTTCAGTGGTTTCAGTACTTAGTCTGTGTTCATTTGGACCTGTGGGAGAAGGTAAGTCCAAAAGAAATGCCCAGTCAACTGTACTGAAGATCTCATTTATTACAGTGTGATTGAATAAACAGAATGGTGCTAACCCAGAGTGTCTGACTAATAACTATTCTGAGCTCTGGAATTAAGCATAATGACTCTCCATACTGATGCTGATTGGTACAGCAGTGAAAGCAGTAATGTGCATCCGTAGTCTGGTTAAGAGTGAGAATTAATCTGTGCAGAGCCGAGAGCTGTACAGACCTTCATTTCCTCTGCATGTGCCTGCAACACCTGTGTGTTCTGACCAGCTCTTGGCTGTGTCCTTTCTGCGGCTCCACATATGGACATTTTATTTCTTTGAAGGGGAGATGACTGTGTCAGTCTGTGTTGCTCTGAGTGTTGCATGAGACTAACAGTGCATGACTCTTAATATGAAGACAGAATGTAGTCAAGACTTACGTTCCTTTTAGATGGAATAAATACAATTTAGCTTACAGTTAAAAACAAATGTGATCTGAAGCAAAAATTAGCTGCACTTAAGTAACTCAATCTTATTAAAGAGGGAGCTTGGCTAAGCAAAAATTTTTTTAAAAATTTTGAATGCTTTCATTGAAGTAGACAGTTTTTGTTGTCATTGCTCAGTATGACTTTCTCTTTTAAAATAACTTGTTTGCCTTTGAATATTAACTTTCTGTATATAAAGAAGAATTAAATCAGATTCTTTCTGGCAGAAAAACTTCCTTGTGAAAATGTTGAAATAAGACCATAAAAATACTATTTGTTGCAAAACTTCGAAATGGATGTACAAAGTGTGATAAATTTTGCCAATTGAAGTAATTTTTGAGTTTGAAAAAGTTTGGGTTGAAAGGGGCCTTAAAGACCATCCAGTTCCAATTCCAATCACCATCAGGAAGGGATGCTTCCCACTAGACCAGGTCCTAGACAATCTGACCTTGAACACTTCCAGGAGTGTGGCATCCAGCACTTCTCTGCTGACACTTGTTCCAGTGCCTTATCACCCTCATGGTGAAGAGTTTAGTCTTATATCTAATCCAGACTTGACTTCTTTCAGTTTTAAGCCATTACTCCCATGTCCTATTGATCTATGCCCTTGTAAAAAATTCCTCTCCACTTCTCTGGCATGCCTGAATCATCATGGTAAGTGTTTTCTGGCCAAACTGAGTCTGCCCAGTACTTTTGGGGAGCGAAAAGTGTTTTTTCAACATCAGCAAATTTTGTCGAATTATGTAACACTGTAATAGGCTGTTTGTGCCACTTGAGTTTCCTTCTGTTTTTTTGATGAGTGGGACGTTGCCCTTTCTGTGAGGACTCATGTAGGTTGTGTTTCATTTTGTACACACTAGCTGTGTGTTTGACAGGTGCAGACTCGTCTTATAGAGGATCTTTAATGCCCTGATGAGATCATGTCTCTCATTCAGGAAATACAGGAGTAGATTCGATTCTGGCCTGGGCTTTACTCTCATCTGAAACCAACCAAGTTTGGATTTAAATGAGGATGGAATTTGGCCTGAGTTTCGTGCATTTTGGAACAGAGGAAAACAAGAAGTGATGTCATCGGATATAAAACCTGTAATATACACTCAAAGTTTATGAATGCTAACTTTGAAAGAAGTCTTTGACTTAATCTCACCAACTTGAGACTTTATAGGAGGGTCTGAGTACATTAACAAGTAGACATTTGTAAGGATCATTGTTTAATATTTTACAGGTGCACTCTAAAAGAATTTATGGCCGTTGAGATTTGTTTTAAGGTTGGTTTGGAGATTTTCTGAAAAACTCTCCAACACTGCAGATCAGAAATAACTTTACTTGTCTCTTCTCAGAGAGGCACCAACCCAAGTGTGGAAATATGGAAAGATAAAGTGACAAACTGTTCCAACTAGGTCTTGCTTCCACCCTGTCTTCCTCGTTCTCAAGTACTGTAAATCACCACTTTCTCTATTAATGCTCTGTTTTGGGATATCGTGTCCCACTCAATACTCTCGCTAGGGCTGGAAGCCTTTTACCTTGAGCAAGGTAGAAGTAATTCACCCTTTTCTCCTGCCCGAAGAGGTGTTCTTTCTTTTTATTTTTATTTTTTTAATTACCATTATAATTTTTTGTTTCACTTTTGAATAGATTGGAAAATTAACAAGTCAAGATATTTCCACTCTGGGACACCCAGAAAAGCTGTAGTCTGAGCCGATAGAGCTCTTCACTCCTTTGTCATGATTTGCTTATCAGATTCCTAACAAGTTAAAGTTCTTCTGGGTTTAGTTGTTTTTGTTTGGAGATTTTCCTTTTCTGAATAAGTTTGGTTTTTAAAACTGTGATGGTTTAGTGTGGTTGGGGATGTGCTTATGGAAGCAATATAATGCTGATAGCAATAGTGCCTTAATGAATCTCTAATGTCAACTACAGTATTACAGAGTTGGGATAAGCCAGCAAATGAAGCTGTTTCAGTGCAGCTCAGCTGGAGCTGATGACTGAGAAGATGGAAAGCAGTTTCCCCTTGTCTCTCAGGCCAGCTAAAGAACCCTGGCAATGTGCCAGTCCCCATTCCTTCCTTCCTTCCCTGCCAGAGGCAGGAGAGCAGTAGTAAATACTGCCAGATGTGGAGGCATCCTGCTGTGGGTCTGTGTCCAGGACTGGCAAGGACCCTTCTCAAACCACCAACTGCACAGGGACTTGCCAAGCCACTGCAAACATGGTTTGAGTAATCCCACAGCCTCAGCCTAGGTTTAACTACTTTCTGGAAGGTGTTTTTGTCTACTAGTTTTGAGATTTTAGTGTATTTTTTGTGGGTTTTTTATACCCTAGACCTTTAAATTCTTGTAGTCCATACTTCAGCTTAGGAAAAGCATCACATACAACAACTATCCTGAGCAGGTTTGATTGTTTCCACCACTGATTTTTTTGGGATTTTTCCTCCAGCATTTGGAGACTGCCACCATCTCCAAACCTGCAAGAGCAAGTCAAACTTAAGCATCCTCAGAAACCATACCTTTCCCTTTTTCACCTTGCTCAGTGCTGGTTGACACAAGAAAAGGAAAAAAATCTCTAGTGGAATAGCTCTTGCAGTGAATAAGCAAAGTTTGAGGTGAGCACCCTGAGCACTTTTCTGTCAGTTCCAAGTCTGAGATTTCTCCTCCTGGAAGTGTTTTCTCTCCTCATAATTATATCAAATTCAGTCCAGCATAGTAATCCTGACTTTGGTGATAAGTGGCACATCTTGCCTGAAGCACTCTAATTCCTGAGTTACTGATGTATTTCTCATGTACCTTCCAGACTTTGAGGAACATGAAAGACAATTATACCATCAGCTGGTAGAGGAGTGGGAGTTTGGTTTTTTTCTTGGTGTCTGCTTGGTCTTAAAAAACTTTGTGACTGTAAAGTGAAGATTAGGTGTGACTTCCTTTGCCTGGTATTTTATGTTCTCACTGGCACCAAGAAATGCTTGCAGATATGATAATAATGGCAGTCTTTAAAGCATCATAAAAGTATAAAATAAATGGCTCCTGCCAAGACCTGCCTAGTTCTAGCATCTCCAGGATATGGCAATGCAGGTAGAGCCATTATTTCTGTGAAGGTAGAGTGTCCTGGGAAGCCCAGTCACCTCCAGATATAAAAGTCTCCTTTCTCATTAGAAATGTTTGGGGTTTTTTTCTGCCAAGTTGGCACTGTTTCCTTGAGTGTGTGATATCTCTGCCTCTGTTTGCTTGTGATCAGTGTGAGTAATCATTTGAATGATGCATCACATGTACCCAGTTTGTAGAATATTGTTGCTCATTATTACATTACAGCTCCTTTCCACAGTTCTGTAAGTGCACTTCAGTAATTGCTGCTTCATATCTTGGGTCCAAGTGTTCTCCTGGTCAAAGGAACAGGCATCATTAATTACATTCCCTACTTAATTTTCCAAGGTTTCTGCTGCTGTCAAGCAGCTGGTCTGTGCAGCCTCTCTGCAGCTGGAGCTTTCAGCCTCCCAGCAAACAGCATTGAGTGTAATTGCAAGACGAGTCTGCACAAGGCAGAGCAGTCCAAGTGCCAGACAGTATTGGTATGATTATCAAACAGAGGAAAGAACACGGCAAAGCAACATGGCTTAGACAGGCAGCCATTTCTCAGAAGTTCCCAGAAGTGCTCTGTAGCTGAATGGAATGTTGAGAAATAAAGTCATGCAGCCGAAACTCGTTGCCTGTTTTTATCAGCAAGCAAGGTGAGAACAGTGTCCTGTGTTCAGGCTGCCCAGCAGCCTGTGCCAGGACAATGCTGGCCCAGGGCAGTTTTTGTTCCAGGCAGCATTTCATTTTTCTGGTACTAAAATGCAGCCAGTAAGAAGTGGAGCAGCACAGCTGGCCTGCTGGCTGCAGAAGGCCAAGGAGGATCCCTGTAGATGGGATAGGAGTTTGCAGCAGCCTGCTGATGGAAAGCTGCTTTTTCATTGCCAATCTGTATTTCATTACCACTCCTCTGTAGTCCAGTCCCTGAGATATAAACTAATACTTGAGCAATCAAAAGAAAAGATTCTCATTTTATGTGATCCATTATAGATCTTATGCTATTATAATTCAGGATAGACATTTTTTCTTATGATTGTTATTTTTATAGTGATTATAATATGATTTTTACAGATTTAGACTGTACAGTGGCTGAAGCTGTAAGATCAAATAAATCTGGCTATAAACCATCCGGCTGGTCTTTGTGTTGCACACATCCTAGCTCTGTGTAGGCAAGCAATAGGCTTAGATATCAGCAAATCTGTTTAAATGTAAATAGTTTGCTTGTTTGGGTTTAGGTTTGTAGAAGCAAGAATCATTTTCAGTAGTATTGACCTGGAGTTGAGCATTTAGAGCCCTGTCTTTGCCACTTCTCATTTTAGGTCAGGTGTTTCAGCCTACTTTGTAGTATAAGCAAGAGATCTACATCCTACGAAAATACACTTGCCTGACAGTGCTCTCTGTTTTGAGTTGTCTTTCAGTGATGCCACTAAGGTGCTTATTTATAGCTTGCTCGAGAGCAAGGTGTGCTTACTCTGTTCTGCCTTCTGAAATTTCAGGCAAAATTTCTTTTGCTGATCTTTTCACGCTTTGTCTTTGCTAGCTGTTAATTGATGTGCCATTATCTTTTCATTGCTCAGTTTTGTTTCCTGTACTCATTATTTCACTAAATATAAAGGGTCCACTCCAGAGAACTACATGGGGACAAATTGTATGCCTGACTTGTGGCTAATCTTTTATATCATGAGGCCTGTGAATGCTGCAGCTCAGCAGCAGTGTAGTTGATACACATTTGCATGTTAACTTAGTGCAGAATCCTCTCTTCCCCCAGTGGTGCAGCTATGGCCCATCTCCTCCTTTTCTGCCAAGACTTCCATGTCCACCCCCTTACTGCCCTCCCAGTGTTTTTATAGATTCTCAAGTTGAATACAATGTAGAAGTAGTTCAGCTCCTTTGGAGAGGGGTTGTTAACTTGAGTTGGAATAGGTAGCTCTGACCCATCTGTTGCCACATAGCATCAATCTTCAAATCTTGGTCAGATGGCAAATTCTGAATGTATCAACTACTTTTGTTTGAGCTACTGGGGCAGTTCCTTTAAATTATGCAAAGGCCATACTTTGAAAGAGGAAGTTACATGCCTCAGCTTGTCAGTGGACAAAAGAAATGTGTTAGAAGGAAGCAGACAATAAAGAGGAAATGATGATAATTTTTAGTCATTTCAGAATTCTTTGGACTTCACCTATAGTTTCTTTCTTAGAAATTATTCTAAAACTTAGCAGCTCACTGAAACCAAATTTTTTGACATTCAGAAAAACTAGTTTCTCTTCAGGTTTTCTATGCTGAGACATGTGTATGGAATTTCAGGGTTTGGTTTTCTTGCCTTGATATCAGGCTTATAAAAGGAGTCTTTATATTAATTTCTGTGGATTTCTGCACTGGGATTGTATTAATTTTGGGCTGACTTACTGGAGCAATTCTTTTTAGAATAAACCTTCCGCACTGCTTTTATCTTTTCAGGGGGTAAACAGTAGTGCAGCCTTGTTGATTAAATGTAACCAATCTCATGTTTAAATCTGAATGTGCATGGGAGCAAATATTTGCTAGGATACTTAGACTACAGAAGAGTGAAACACTAGCTTAGTGCTTGAAGAAATTTGTGTGGTACTAATGATACCTTTTCTGTGGACTTTCATAGCCAAGCATGGATGTAAATATGAATGGGCAACCTAATTCATGTATTTTATGTACTAATTCACATAACTTCCATTGCTTAAGTTTCTAAAATGTTCAAAACGTACACCTAGACACCAAGTTAAAACATCTCCATGTTCTCAGCCGATTAAGTGTGTTTGGTAGTAGGGTATGTTGTTGTTCTCACTACATCATCATTTTGATCTACATAAGTACAGATGCTTTTTGATATGTTAAAATAGCTAGATACCTCTAAGGTATGATTAAAGGGTTAACTTTATTATTGTCTTTGTCCTATCTTAATTTCCCACCTAAACACCTGACAGGCTTATTCTTAGTTATCTCACTTTTCAGAGTAATGAAAAGTGCTTTTTTTGCCCTTTGAGCCAGGAGCTTCTTTCTGAGGCTATTTTCTTGTACAAACACTACTTCCCTCCAAGGCCCTTGGCAGTCTCTCAGCCTCTGTTACAATTCTTTCTGCGGCGTAAGGTGAGGATAATGGCACCACTAATCTCCCCTTCCTCCGGTGAGGGAAGAATGAGCAGTTACGGTGTGCAAACTGCTTTTATGATAACATGCCTTATTGGCTCTAGCCTCATTCTCATTGAAGTCAATGGCCAAAATTATGTAAATAAGTGTAGTGTTCTTCAGCATGCATGCATTCCCAGCCCCTCCCAAATTAAGAAGCAAAATCCCTGAAGGCATTAGTCTATCAAGGAAACAGAAGAAAAAAGGAAACTAAGAAAAAAATCCCGAAATTTTAGTCAGGAGGGTATAAATTTTGGCTGTGTTGTATCTATAAAACCTGCCACACTATTTCTATTAAAGTTTAAAAAAAAAGGCAACTTGCTTGTCTTCTGTGTTATATAGTTGTACTTGAGTGACCTAGGAGATTCTGAAAAGCAATGAAGAGTGAATTTAAATTATCCATAATGAACTTTTCCATATATGTTTCTGTAGTTGTATAATTATTTGAAGTATTTCATCTGGCAAATAAGTTTACCACAAGGATAAATCTTAGAATATTATAATAGGCACTGTATATATTTAGATGATGTTTTTGAGAACTGATCTGTAGTCCTTTAGCAGCAGTCTTCATATATATCATCTTTAAATAATTGAGCTAGACTGTTGTTCACAAAGCTAAAGACATTGAAAAGAGGAAGGGCCATATCATTCACTGTCTGGAATCCCATTTCACTTGTCTACAAGAAATAAAAATGGCTTTCCTGTAGCCTTGTACTGTGCTTTTGTGTACATTGCCTCGTGTAGATAAGGTTGGATGTTTGTTGTTGTTACATCTGAGTGAAAAGCAACTGTTTTTGTTGAAGCTACATTTTTGACTGATAGGAGTGTCCGCAGGGTGCTGCTGGACACAGTGTGACACCTGGCTTCATCCTTGGAGGGCTGGGAGCTTCGCTCACACTGTCCCTTCCTGCAGGGGACTGTGCAGAGACTGCCCGCAGGAGTAGGACTCGAGCCTTTTAATTTGTTCTGTTTCCTGTTAAGCTGTGAGGCTGCTGAAACACAGCTAGCAGATCAAATACTGGGCAATATGGCACCTTTTCCCACCAGCACAGAAAGTTAATGTTCTCAGTCATTATTAAGTAAGCAAGTAAACTTTATTCTAACCTCTGGTGAAGTACAGTATAGAAGGATTTTTGCAATGCAAAAGAATGTTTCCTACGCAGCCTAAAATAAAATTCAAGTGTGTTAGTTACAGAAAGAGGCCCCAGCTTTTTAATGGAAGGAAGTGCCTTAAACTGTTACATGATCCACCACATGCATAAGATCCTCTCAAACACTTGCAACAGCTTCATTTGCCAAGATCTTATCTTGTAGTATAGCAAAACCTTCAGTCAGTTTTCAGTAGTATTTCATTTTATCAGACTGCACAGGATTGTGAGATTTAGTTTGACAGGTTCTCTTTTCTTAAAACGACTGCTCAGAATTGTGTTCACTTTTACATCAAGTATCATGTATGTTTCAGAGTAAGAATATATAATTATTGCTCCTTGATACCTTTGCAAAACAAATGTGTATCTATTGGACTAGTCCATGTATAATTTTTTCAGGCAAGTTTATCAAGGACTTACAATGCTTGAATTAAAGGAAGGTTCTTTAGAGGTAGTGGGTACTTGCATCCGAATTTAACTTTGGGGAAACAAGCACTTTCTTTGAAATATCTTTTGGTGCTGGCTCATGGCTCAGAGTTCAGCATTACTTTTATCTACTTTAGAGGCAATCCAGGTGGGACTGGATCCTGGCTGTGAACTAACAGAGCTTTATCAAAGGAAATATGCTGGCAGAGGCACTAGCCCTCAATATTTTTAGGTCTTTAGCCCAGAAGTCTCATTTCTTTTATAATCAATGCATCACTTCAAGTTTTAAAAAAAGTTTAAACGAGAGCATCAATCTTGGAACTATCAAATGGAATTGTAGGTCCTTCAAACATTTACATATGTAAATGAGTAAACCAGTTTGGAGAGTTAAACCAAGATTAACCATATATGTGAATGTGGTAGGGAAATGCATCATCTGAGATATTAGGATATTTTCCCTGGCTGCTGGGGGAAGGGAAGGAAGTACCATTGACATGTTAGTGAACTCTATACTATTAGAGGTGCAAGCCTTGTGCAGGGTTGAGATAAGAAAATGGATTAGAATATTATTGCAGGGCAAACTGAACTGTTGCAAACCATTCAACCTTTCTATTGCTGTAAGAAAAGATTAATTTTCTCAATTAAAATGGCAGAGTGTAATATACTCTAAAATATACTGGGAGTATAGGTCAAAAGTAGGAAATATAATGGCTGAACTGCTTCATTACAGCTGACCTGCTGAAATCTTTGCAATCAGTCTAGTCTCATCAAGAGTTCTATCACTATGAATGTACTCAGTCTCCATTACAGCTTCAAGTTAATTCAGCATTACCTGATTAGTGTTGGATATAATGCAAGATGAAGCTCAAAGTTGCAGCTGTTCTGATTTGTCTCTGATAACCATCCCATTTTGTGTTAGTCTCCTGACAGCAGTAGCCAAACTCTAAACTTAACGTGGGCACAAAAAGAGAGGAAAGGCACCAAGCTAAGTTTTGTTAGTAACATGACAGAAAAGATCAGCATTGTCTAACACTCTTCCAGTGTAGTTCATGTATTTAACTCCTGTGAATTGGTGGGGTTTTCTCACATGTCAGACTGAGGCAGTGACCATCTCACTTGCTCCAGAGAGTGAAATTCAGTGCATTAGGGCTGATTTTAGTATGTTGATTTGGGGTACAAAAGTGGATGATCTTGTGCTGTTCCAAGTGGGAGACTGACTTTGTTGCAAGCAGCTGTCTTAAGTAGACAGAGACAAACATTTCTTCCTGGAAATGTTCCAGTGGTTCTTTCAGCTCTTAGTGGGGGTGGGGTGATTTCATCTTGGGTCTCAACTTGTGGCTGATCAGTTCTTTGTGTTTTTATGAGCTGGTTTTTAGAAAAGGTCAGGTGAAATACTAGGTGAAAAGTGGTTAGCTACTGTGGGTAAAGAGACTGGGGATGATTCTTGAGCAGTAATCAAAATTCTTTGAGGGTCTTTCATTTCTGACATGTCACAAGTGTTGGTCTGCTTGGTTTACACACTGAATTTGTCTGATCTCTGGTTTTCAGCCTTGGGTGAAACAAGTTGATTTCTTCTGTCAATTTGCTAGAACAATCCTAATAGTATGTTTTGCACAAATAGACCTGAAGAGTCAAATAATGAGATAGTTTTTACTTACCAACGAATTCTTAGTAATAAACAGTTACTGTATTTATAGAAGAAAAAGCTTTGTTCAGGAGAAGATCCAGGTGTGCTCTGGTGGCCTGGCCTCCTGCATAAGGAGTTCTGTGGTTCCTTGGCTATTTCTGCTTGGGAGCTCCAAAACTCTTCTACTGATGAAAGGGCCAAGACCTGCTATCAGAAAAGAAAAAAGCGCTCTCATAAATGTGCTTCTTGGCACTTAAATATTTTTTTATTTTAACCAAAGAGATGAACTCCTGTACTAAGAGAAACTTAAGTTATGCACAGACTGGAGCTAGCACAAAACCCAAGAGCTTATTTAAACACCTCCTGGGCAAGCAAGGTGATACCTACATTCCTACCAGCTGCACTGGTAGCTTTGTGGTTAGATGATGATTTTTGACTTGTCAGAAATTACCTCGCTATTACAATGTATATTTTATTGTTTTTCTCTGCTGTGCCTGTTCCATAGAAGGAAACTCAGGTGTGTGAGAGGTGGTGAGGACCAGTGTTCTTGTCCTGGGCTCCTCCTCTTCTGTTGCCCTTCCCTCTGTCTTGGGGATAGGCTGGCAAATAGGAGAAGCTTCAAATCCAGTTGTGTGGATTATGCCTTCATGGAGTTGTAACAGGATTTTTTGTAGCTGGAATATGACAGCAAACCCCTCTTCCTCTGCAAAGAATTTGTTGCTGATTTTGTTCATGGCATTTTATGTAAAGCTGAAGGACAACCTTTTCATTTCTTAAAACCTTGTTAGCACATTACCCTCTGGTATTGATCATGTTGTAAGAGTGGGAAGATCCTATTTTTGAAGTGTGGGGGCCAGAAAAACTACACCTTTATCAGCTCTTCCATGGGTCTTTTGTTAGTGTTGTTTTGGGTTTTTTTTCCTAAATTGAGAAAAAGATGGTGATACAGTAAAGCATTAACTCAGTGATATACCATTTCTCTTGGGCTGCTTTTCCAAGCAGAATTGCATCTTACACTTTAATGTATGAGGCTATAAAAGTCTTGATAAATGGTTTTCCTAATTTTAATATGCAGCAAATACGGTTACACCTTCCCTAGGCCAGAAATGGTATATTATGCTCCTTGATCATTGTGTTCCTTTCTGGGCCTTTCATGTTATTTAAATAAGTGGCACTTGAAAGCTGTTTGTGAGAGCCTGTGGTCTGAGAGGTAATGTCTGAATCACCAAAAAGTATAGGTCTTCTAACTTAATATACAGCCTGTGTTCCAGAAACAATGCAATGAGGGAAGCTTTTGATTTGCAGAAAAAAAAATATCATGTGGGGAAAAAAAAAAACTGCTCACAATTTTATTTTGGTAAAATAAATATTTTGGTGAGTAATAGCATGTGTTACTTGCTGCTGCTTTTTGCTCTGGACCTGGTGTTATATGAATGTTTAACAGAGACCTTCTCCTCCTATAATGATCGCTGCAACTAATGGGGCGTTTTGGTTTTTTTCCAAAAAGTCAATTCACAGCAATGTCTGTGTGTGTGTCCCTGTGTGTGTCTCAGCAGGGGGAAGCCCAGCACGTGCAGATGGGCAGAACTTGACAAAAGAGAGGGAGGAAGGAGTCCCTGAGGCAGAGCCCCTGCTCTCCTGAACCTGCCCCTGTACCCCAGGGGTGTCCTGGCTCCCCACCAGCCTGCCAGGCTGGTTATTGCCTGTTCTTGTGCTCTCCGAGCTGGGACCAAAGTGGCAAATAAAGCAGGAGCTGATGCCAACCCACAAAAAGAACAACGAGTGTGCTATGGATGTGACAATTTTTAGCTTTTCATGTTGCTCTAGGCCATGCAAGTCCTGGTATAAATTAGGGAGGGGAAAAAGCTTTGACTATTTCTTGCTAAAACTGCTTATTTTTGTTTCTCATCCTTTCAGCATAGTTCTTACTGAAATAGCTTTATATATTCTTGCTCTGTCTCAAGGAAATACTGTCAGATTGTTCCAGTCTGAAGATGTAAGCTAGGCTGACTGAAAAATTATACACTTCAAATATCAGAGGTGCTGTGAGCACATCGTTTCCAGAGCTCCATTGCTGGAACTGTGGGGAAAACAGATGAACCAGATTAATGTCACTGGTTTTCCACAACTCCCAGATATTTTCTTGGCAAGTTTCTTCTTCCAGCAAGTTTTTCATCCCTCTTCTGTTCCTACTAAATTCCTAGCTCCTCTTTCCCAAGAAGCAGAAGCCACTCTCTAGCTTTCTGTGCTCCTCTGTGGAACACGCCCCTTAGTGTGGCAGTGCAAAAATGCTGTACCATGCCTTATTTCAGAGCTTGATCAGGGTTATATGGGGCAGGGGATCCTTAGTTAAGGGCTGATGAGGAACATGGACTCCATCTGAATTCCACATTTCAAACTGTGAGAAGTTCAGCCTATGTTCAGCTCTAATTTGTGTGTGGATATATATGTTACATAAAAATCTAGCCTGAAGTGTGGTTATTCCCCTAGTGCAAATGCATGAGTATTCTAGATGCAACTTATCCTTGAAATCATCTGAGTGTAGCTTTGGCAGCTTGTTTTCACTTGATCAATTTTTTTGTTGTTTGGGGAGCAGGAGAGGAAAGATGTTTTATCACAGAAATGAACAATTAATCATTTTCTGTTGGCATTAAATTTTTGCTGATATTAGAATTTGAAGGCTTTGGAAATATCAGGCTTCGGAAATATCAGGCTTCTTTCTCAGCCTTTGGTTGACCTACCCCAACTGCCCTTTACTGAAGGGCATTGCACCAGTGCTTCCATGTGCCCTTACTTCCAGTAAATTATGTGCAGCAGTTCACTGCAAAGAGGTGCTATGTGTGTCTTTTTCTACATCTCATCTGCACACCTTAATAGCACTTATCTATTAGATTTTTTTTTATCATAGCGTTGTGTCCTTGGAGCCTTTTTGCATTCCAAATTGGTGAGTTCTCTTTCCAGTGGCTGACTAGTTCCAGAGACATGGACAGAAAGAAAATGCTTTTCTCACTTCAGTGATGTATTACTTGCAGGACCTTGCATGAATTCAGCAAACAAAGAAAATGTGCTTCCCTTAGCTCATCCCACTATGTGCATTTTGAATATATTGCCAAGTGATAAATACTCATTTTTGGTGAAACCCTGTTTGATGGTAGAGATTTATTTTATCTGCTACCCCGCTGGGTTCTGCGAACAGAAGCTCTTCCTCCTTATGTTAAGGGTCCCTATGCTCCCTCTGTCTCTAGCCAAATAATTAAAAGGTCAAAATGAGAGATGGCTTTCCTGCTAACTCTGCATTTCCTGCTTTTTGGTAAGACACATGCAAAATTGCAGATGCATAGGTACAAAAAGGAGGAACAAGTGAGTTAAAGTACATACCCGTGTAATCTTAACTCCTTGTCCTGGCACTGCCTCAGTGCCCTTGCAATAGATGGGTTTCTCACGTTATTCTTAATTCTGCTGCATGGAAATTATATTCCTTCTCACCAAGTCTTTTATCCCACCACAAGAAGGAAGGCTGTGCCCACTTAATTCTGCAATTGTTGATGTCCTTTGCATGTCCACCCCTCTCATGTTCCTTGCCACAAAATGTGATGCTTTACTAGCTGTCATTAATCCCAGAAATCGTGTCCATCTACCAGCTGACTACTGACAGTCCCTCTGGCAAAAACCTTTCCTCAGCTGTGACAGATGTAGTCTGTACAATACTGTCCTAAAATAAGCTGCTTTTGTTTCTCTGAAAGACTTCTAAAAGTTTTGCTTTTAATCATACACAGAGGGTCTCTCCTTCCCTGTCTTCACCCCATGAGATCCCTGTTTCTCTGATGTTTTTTCACAGCACTGCAAAGCTGCTTTATGTAATCTCCCTGCTGCTCTACACCTACATCCCTCCCGGTGAATGCAGCTGACCTGTTTGTGGATAATACCTTTTGGCTATTACCAGCTTCAGGGCTGGCTGTGAGAGGGCTGCACTGGCCTGCTGTGTGTATCTTTGCCCTGTCTTCACACTTCGGTCTGAATTGTTCTTTAAGTGTGTCATCTGCAAGGCTGGTTTCCTAATGGTGGTTGTTTTGACCCTTCTTTGAAGCAACAATATTCAGCAGAAAGAAATGCTTACTGAGTAGTGCAAAGTAGTTCTATATAGTTCGAGAATTTTTTTCAAAAAATTAGCTGAATTGGATGTGGTAGTTGGTAGCAACAATTGCAAGCCAATGCAGAGAGGAAGATTTCACAAATGAGACTTAAAAGAGCTATTTTTGCTCAGTAGGATTACTGAAGGAGTTACTCCTCACCTGCAAGAGAGATGCAAATTTTCTGGTTTTGCTTTACATTCTAGAGAAATTAGGCTGAACTGGAATGCTGAAGTGAAGTTAAAGTGAAGAGTCAACCTGGGAGCTCTGCACAGCAGCTCCTGGGAGTACAGCTGACAGGCTGCAATAGTAAGGTGCAGTATTGCAGACATAGCAAATCTGTTACTAACTTGGAAAGACTTCCCAAAGTCCCCAAAAGGGGGACTGAGAGGGAAGGGAATCGTACTGAAGGAACATAAGCAAAAGGATCTAGCTTTACTGCAAAATAAAGTCCACCACCATCAATTAACCTATTAATAAGTTTGTCAGTAAGTGTGTCCTATAAATAAAAAAACCCATCAGTTTTCCAGTGTTTCTAATAGAAATAGATGCTGTGCAAAAGAGGAACCTTTATTGCCCTCTTTGAGACCGTTACTGTAAGTGTTCAGACAAAGTATAAATAGTAAATTCCTCTGTTTCTGCACTCTTCTTGAGCCATCTGGTTGTCTCCTTGAAAAAAGTTCTATTATTTTTGAATATTCTGCTCCCTCATACATCCTTAGTTGTATTTCCTGGAGTTTTGTCTCACACTTCTTACCTTATAATTTTTTACATTGTTTTGTTCTTTGATATGCAAGCTTGAGAGCATATGCTCAGTAGTAAAAATCATTAGCTAGGTACATCTGGGTAAGCAGAATTCAAGAGACAGATTTTTGGTGTATAAGTCATTGACTCAAATTTTCAGATCATCTTTTTCCTCTAAATGCCAGGAGTTTCCTGAAGTGCTGTGGGTGGTTCTTTTTCTTCTGTTTTCAGACAGCTAATATTTGATCATTTCCTAAACCACTGCTCTTCTCACCTTGGACTGAAGCCAAACTATTTTTTTACTTTGATAAGTAAGCCTATCAAAAAGTCTGACTCAGACAGTGGTACATTAAGCCACCACACATCTTTGAATTTAATTATCACATAGATTTAGCACTCTCCCACAACAACACATTCAACAAGCTAAAATTCAAACGTTTATAAGAGGTAGAGTGAGCACAAAATAATAAAGTTCCACAACTGTGTAGATTCTGCATTCCATGAAGCTAAAACCCCAGAACTACAGTGTACATGCAAAATTAAGTAGGAACCAATTCATCTTCATGGACCTTAAACAACACAGGAGTACAGGAGTGTTGCTGTGCTGTAGTAACATGTGCTCATGATTTAAGGACCCCTGTCCCAAAGTGTGTCACTCCTATAGTGTTCAGTGGTGGGGTGGTTTAAAACATGTGGAGGTGTTGTTATACAGAGCACTGTGATGCCACTGTGAATAATAGATCAGGAGAAAAACTTTGTTCTGGGCAACTTCAATTCCTAATGATAAAGAAGCACTGTGAAGCAAACCTGTTCCAGGTGTCCCTCCTATGAATTGCTGTAGGTGACAGGATCCCCCAGGACACTGCTGTAACTTGCTGGGCACTGCTGTCATCTGCAGGCAGTACTGGCTCAGACTGAGAGGGATACAGCCTGTCCAAGTTGTGACAAGCTGCTTGAGCTGTGACAAGGAGCTGGACCTGGATGGTGTAAAAATGACCTGTGCAGTCATCCTAAGAAACAATAGGTTTTCTTTTCCAGTTACTGCAAGGCATGTGGGTTAAAATCAGGAGGCTGAAATACCCTTAAAATCCCAAAACATGATGGAATAATTGTTAGTATTTCAGAAATACATGTCTTATTACTTCATACAAACTCAGACTGTGTAATCATTCAATGTGATAGGGAAAGCTGGGGCTTTCATCTGGATTTATTAATAGGATCTACTTATGGAAGAGATCAAAAACCTGTCTGTGTTTAAATGTTTGAGTACATAGCTGAGGACAGACACCTAACAATTCATAGCTGAGTATAATCAGCCCTGCACATCATAAAGCATAAAACAGAATCCTTACTTTTAAAGTGGTTATGTCTAGATCAAAGGTAGAGGATTGTGCAGTATGCCCAGTTTAAGAAAGTGCCACTCAAGAGGTTAATGTAAAACTGGAAGCACAGCACTTTTTATGTTTAGTGTTATCTACTATCTTTCTATTATGTCGAAACATTACTGAGTGTTTATAGCCAGTCATGCCAAAATTCACTGAGCTCAGAAGAAAGAATAAAGGAAGCTTTAAACTGTGAGGTTTGTATTTTAAAGTGACATCCTAGAAGTAGCATTATGTTAACTCTGTTTCTGATCACTGGATATTGGTGGCTGTGCAGGCTCTCACATAATTTCTACAGTAGTCTTATGTACACCTGTCAGCCCAGGGAATCTGGCCCAGGAGTGAGTATGTTCTGGGTCTTGTGGCCTCAGTGCCAAGAGTGAAAGTGGTGACTGGGTTTGAACCGAGGCCAGCTGCTCTGCATCATCTTCAGATCTTTGCCTGTTCTGTGTGGTTCCCAAGACCACAGAATTAAGAGATGTGGTATGACTTCATGTGCTTTTAGTCCACATTTGTGGAGTTTTTTTCAAGTCAGAGTTAACCAGCTTGAGTTTCAAGTTTATTGGGAAGTTTGAAAGAGAGACAAATAGAACTACTTTTCTCTTCCTGGAACAATTTTGACTGTTGTTGAGATTTGGATGTGATGGAATGTGGCTTTGCTCTTTAAACAAAGTCACTCTTCAGAGTACAAGTACATTAGCAGGAATTCCTTCTCTCCAGTCCTTTGATTCTCTGTAGTTATCTGTACTTCAAGATTCATGGTGCCTTCTGTAATGAGAGAAATCTTATGTAATATATGCAGCCTTTGTACTTTCCTGACTAGAGCCTAATCCAGCTCTTAGTCCTTTGAAAAATGCCTTCATGTCTGCCTGCCTCTTTCAGATTTTGGCTTTCCAAGTGTAAAGTATTTTTAATACTCTTGGCCTGTATTCTTCCCTGACGAAGAACTGGTAACCTTAAAAAGGTGATTGTGACCCAGATCCAGTCAGAAGACCCGATGGGCTGAGTGCATAAATATGTATTTACACAAACAGGCTTTAAATGATGGTATGGAAACTAGGTAGGCAATCCATTGATACAGTAAGAAGTGTAAGAACTGCGTGAATGATAGCTTCTAACTTTGGTATTAGGGCTGGTTAGTGTTATCCTATGTGATGATTCATTATTATAAAGCCTAATCATTACAAGCTACAGCAGTGTCTCAGGCAACTTGGCATAATTACCCTGTGTTTCTTCAAGGAAACAAAAACCCTTCTTTTGTCTGGCAACTGCTGAGTAATTGCTGAACAGTTATATGTTTGTGATATGAAACAGAAATGAGACTAATATTTGGTCTTTTGTGTGACTGTCCTCCCCAGTTATGTTTCTTGCTTTTGTTGTGGTTTTGTTTTGGTTTGTTTGTTTTGTTGAGGTTTGGTGGTTTTTTGTGGGGTTTTTTGTTTGGTTTTTTTGGGGTTTTTTGTGTTTTTTGTGGTTTTTTTTCTTGTTGTTTTTGCCCGGCTCACAAAAAAAAAAGCATCTCCCCTTATTGGTGTTTTATTGGTAGAACACATTGTGCTGATGCTGCTGAGTTTGCTGCCTTTTGTTGTTTAGCAATTAAGACCTAGACTTGAAAGAAAAAGTCCTCTCCCCTGGGATCTGGTGACTAGCAGTTAGTGCAGTGAATTCAGATATCACTGAGACTCGTGCCGTGAAATTTATGCTCTTTTTGTGCTGTGCTCACAGCACAAATTTGAAACTTCCACGAACTTTTGAAAGAAGTCTTTGTCACTTTATGTGGTATTTAGGTGGCTCTTCTCACTGAGTATCTGGTACCGCTGTTGGTTGTGGATTTTTGTGGCTTTTTGGGGGAAAAAAGGTAGGTTGTTATTTTATTATAAGTAGATGGAGAAAGTAATCCTCGTTTTATAGGAACTTTGGAAATAGATGAGTCTTTTCAGATCTCAGTATCTTCTCAAATATCATTTTTGTTCCTTTTCAATCTCAGGAACATCGGTGTTTTTTTCACAGAACAAATTCCCAATCTGTCTTCTGTTTATAACTCAGTTTATAAACTTATGGGGAGTAAAACCCTGATACAGAGTAGCAAAGAAGCTGCATTTGTCATTTAACTTTGAAGCAGTCACTTCATTTCATACCAGTTTTCTTACTTAAAATGTAAAGTATGGATTTGTGTGTAAATTGGGTAGACAAACAATAGAAAGGACGAGACACCCAGTTAATGTGTAAGAGTATTTGCCTGCAGCATCGAGCAGTCAAGTACGTGTCCCATGAGAGGGCTGTGAGGGACTGAATGGAGCAGGAAACACCTGAGCAGGAGTTCTGCTTGAGCCACTGTGTCTGGTCAGACGAATGCCTCTGAAAACATGATTGGAAACATCTTCTCTCCCTGAACTATTGCCTAGGCTTCATGGGATTTTGTTCCACTTAACCTCTAATTTAGGAATGCCATATGGCATGTTGCTTTAAAAGCTGATGATTCCTGTTATGTGGAGCAGATTTTGGAAAATGATTTTCACTAAGTGAGCAAGAGATGGAGCACTTTGTATTCCTCATACATCCAGCACTATTAAAGAAACATATTGGGGCAGACAATAAACATTGCTCAAACACTGTTTAGTGCCTCTTGCAATACCTTAATACCACCATCTGGTGAGCTGAAATCATGTTACAGCTTATTTGTAGGTTCTTTTATATAATTTAATGGGCTTGTCTGACAAGGTTTTGACCAGGGAGCTGAACCTCCTAAAATAGGGTTGTGGTGTGAGTGCTGCAATACTGTGTGCTTGGCTTGCTTTGCTCCCTTGTGCTAGGTGGGTGCAATAGAAGGAGCACTGGGAGTTCTCATCTCATGGCTAGGGTTATTGGTGCTCTGCTCAGCCTGTTTCAAACTGCGGAGCCAGTGGAAGCAAAAAAGTGCAGCTCTTGTTGCATTCTGAAATAAAACTGTTTCTGAATGACTTGTAACAGTTTTGGCTCATGCAGGATCTGACTGATTATTCTTAATTAGTTGGTTTGGAATGCTGTTCTGACCTCAACTTCTAGACCTTCCTGAATTTCATGTCATGAATCTGAGCCTTGTGTTTTTAAGGGTGTACTAAATACACAGAGTTGATTAATGTCGTCATAATGTGACCTTATTTAATGAATGTTCTTTGTGCCTGCTTCTAATTCTATCATGGGGTGCTAAAAATCCTCTTTTTGTTTTTTTTTCATGAGTTATTGATGAGTAGTGTTCTTAAACTGTGAAACAGCTCTGACTGTCCTCCTGGTTCTGTTCCAGCTTAAACATATTTTTGGTTTGGAATAAAATATGATTATCCAACATTTAAAAAAAAAAAAAAATTGGACCTGACCTGAGCCTGGCATTAGTTGCTGTTGCTCCTGTCTCTTTGAACTGCATCCAATTTGAAATGAAACTGCTACAGAAGACACTGGCAAGTGCAGAAACAGTTAAATGTTATGCTCAGTTTTTGTTAATTGTAATACTTTAAAATCCCATAGTATAAAATCTCAGACTAATGATTAATTGTTCATAATTAGCAGATAGCCCAGTGGAAAGAAAGAGGATTTCTTTTTCACTGACAGAATAAAAAGGAAGGAAAACAACTATCTTGGTTCTTATCCTGTGGGGAAGATTGTCATTATTATGAATCAATTTAGACAATTTATTATTAACAAAGACAAGTTTAAGAGCAAGGACAAATGTTGATAGCCCCAGCCTGCATGTTCACACTCTATTATAGTGTTATTTCTCTGATAATAATTTCTCCTAGGAATAGGAGTGACCATGTCCTTTTAGCAAGAAATCCTCGGCAGCTAAAAGAAAAAGGCAATGTATCCTCTTGTGCTGTGACCTGAGGTAAAAAGATAAGATCAGTCTTAAACAACTACTCTTTAAAAGGTATTTATTCCCTCATATACCCTGGGAGAAAAGGAAAAAGAACGATAGAGGAAAGGAAAATTACTTTTTTACTCTTGACTGAATCATCTCTTTTCAGTGTTTGTAAGATGCAGTGTGATCATTTCATATTAAAAGGAAATTAGTTTTTCTGTTAAGCATTGTGAGACATATTAAGTCTACTGAAATGGCATTTAGGTTTGTCCAGCAAGGCTTACTTGTTAAACCTGCTTGCTCACAATTTAACCAAAAAAATGATAAATAAATTATCCCATTTACGCAACAGTTGGATATTATGGACATCTTATTCCATGGAGATATGCTTTCCAATTTGTTTTCCTAATAATTCTAGGAGCTCTATAGGAGGGAAGGACTCTAAATTAGACTTAAGCAATGGTCCAGTGGCAATATGTAGTAGTTTGGACCCCTGTGTACCTATTCCTACCATCTTAAATATCTTTTTTCTTTGATATTTTTCAAATTAATGTTCTTTGAAACTTATTTTCTTATTTTTACTAATTGGTTGAACAGAAGTTGTAATTGTCAGGTTAACCACACTTTGGGGGGTTTATTTTGTATTTTATTTATAAATGGTTTAATGTTTCACTCCATCCTAAATAATTACATCCAAGCATTGTTTTAAAAAAAGCCAGTACGTAATGCTTGGACCAGTTGCCTTGGTTTTCATCATTTTGTTATCCTCACTCTTTGCAAGTGGGAATTGCTCAGCTGTCTGTTTTGTAGCATTACAAGATGCTTTACTAAAAGGAGGTTCCACATTCTCAGCCTAGGGACAACAGACTCTCTGCTACTTGGTCTTCAGCGATATTGAGCAGCACTTGTGTGCTAAATGTAGCCTGAGAGCAGTGCCATGACCGTAGTGAAATACCTTACACTGCCATGGAACATCTTTCCCCATCTCCAGCAAGAGCTTTAACTGAGTGTTACTGTTGCAGAGGGAAGCAGGATCCTGTCATGTTGGAGAAGCTGGAGCAGTGACTTTTGTTTGCCCAGCATCAGCTGGAAGCTGAGAGGGACTCATGTAGCTAAAATGCCTTGAGGAAGGAAGTAGCATGTGAATTCACAAATGTGGTTACTAGAGGGAAAAGGAGCAAGTGTATGTGGCTGAATTTAGCTTGATCACAAGAACCAGTGACTTCATCTCTATGTTGGAGTGAACGCCAGAGGTGCCGGAGGTAATTTCAGTGGCATTTGTTGTTGGCAGGTGCTTGCCTGGAAACAAAGGATCATCTCAGACCTTGGTGACATAAATATGATCAATATCACTCCTGCTCAAGTATAGTAGCACGCATCTTAGCAAAAGAACACCATGTGTGTCTGTTACTTAAGCAACAACCAACAAAAATACAGAAAAAGCTTTTACTTTGACTATGAAGTTAAATGTGCTAAAGCAGTTTGTGTTACCAGGTTAGAAGTGCTCTGATCATATGGTGCTGCCTGATGTGTCAGCTGGTGTTTGATGGTTCTTGACGTCAACATCTAAATGGAGCCAGGAACTCCTTAGTATGGTGCAATATGCCCTCTTGTGAAGTCATTTCCACCCCGATGTCTGTAGGACAGACACCTGAAGGAGGATCTTGGTCTGGGAGCAGGCATAAACACCTCTAGGAAGAGGGCAAACAATATCTTTGTCCTCATTGACCAGCAGGATAAGCCACAGCAGGAGGAGCTGCACCCACCATCAGTGCCCAGGACATGGGGAAGGTCCTGGCAGCTCCTCAGCAAGGCTGGTTTGCTAAATGTGTGTGCCTGTGACTGCACAGGGCAAGGAGGGAGCTTTGGGGGATGGCTAATTAGCTGCCCCAGCTCCCCAGGCTGATATGTTAAGCAGCGTAGCTTGCTCTATACCTCTATACTTTGCAATTTCCTCTCCCTTGCAAAAATAAAGCATCTGCTGTCCCTTTGCAGAGGCTTTCTGCTGATCATGTGGAACAAATGCTTCTTCCCCAGATGTTTTTGCTTTCCCTTGGTTGTATTGACTTGAGACAGACATTGCACTGTCGTTCTGCTCATGTTCCTGCTGTGGTTTATCCAAACCTGCTATTGACATCTGCTCTTGCAGAGTGGGAACAAGGATAATGGGCTAAGAACCTGATCTTGCAGCAAGTCCTACTCCTGTTTCCAGTGGGACCAAGGTTTAAGGCAGGATTTTTTTCTTCACTGCCCCTGTGTATTTTATTTCACATGACTATTGGTACTGCCCTCTAATATTTACTATGTTTGATCAAGTAATTAAGCAGTGACAGAGGGGTTTATTTAGTGAATGTTTTTGTGGTGAATTGATACCCTTATGTATAAAGCAGAGCATTATAGACAAAATTAGAGAATTAAGTGAGCCATTATGTCGAAAATCACAGCTTCTCGAACACGGATTCCCCCTCCTTGTTAAATTTAAAAAATACATGGCAATTAATATCTTCTAGTATAACACAGGGATTAAAAATTTAAGGAACCTTGTACTTGTTTGAATACTCAGAACCTGAAGGAGTGCTGCTGATTACGTTAACCATGTGTTCAAATCTGAAAGAATTACGTACAACAATATCAGGTAGATGTATTCACTCTAATATAGAAAGTTGTCCATTCAATCCATTTGACTGTCACTTTGATAGTGTTAATGATAAATTTCAGGTTCCTTCTATATAATGAAATAAATTAGTATCCTGTTTTTAAAAGCTACAATGAACACTATAAATGGCAGTGTTCATACATTTTTTTTCTTAAGGCTTGAGAAAGCTTGTTGAAAACAAGTCAATAGAACGATTGTGCATTTAATTGCTAATCTGTTTTATGTTTTATTAAATGCTGAGTGTTGTTTTCCTAATTCACTTACATGGTAATGGGTAATCAAGTAATGATGAGTGGCTTGTAATTTAAAAATAGCTTAATTGTATGAAACCTTGAAAGCTAAACAGGATGTTACCTGAATGGACAATTATGAGTATACAAAACTTTTTTCCCCAAGAAACAGCAATTTTTCGGTTGGTAACTGGTGTTTAACTTAAGATACCAGATAATTTCTTTATAGTCTGTACTCAGCACTTCTGAAAGCTGAGTTTTGGACTGAAAACTCTTGGACTTGATTTTTTTTTTTCCCATTATGTGTTCCCATGGGTATGAAACTTAGTACTGGAATATAGCCCACTTTACTTCTAAGGTGGTGTGAGGGGAACACACCCAGGGTGGTTTTTATGGTTCAGAAAAATAAATGGTGATTTGAACATGAGTCTGTCAGGCATGGCCAAGCTCCAAACATTGTTCATGGAGAGTATGATTGCCATCTAGTAAGGGCCTGAAGAACTATGGCTTGGATCTCCAAACCTGCTAGGGGGAGAGGGGAGGATGAGAAGCCGGTGAGTAGCTGATGTGTACAAAAAAGCAAGGACAATGACAGACAGTAGTTACTGAAGGTGTGACCGTGCAGTGCCATGCTGGTTGCAGGTTAGGTGACCGGGGTGTGTGTGCCTGTGCTGATATTCCCTGTGCAGACTCACTTGCCTGTGTTGGGTGCCCGCGTTCGTGTGAGTGAATATGCAGTGATAAAAAGAACCGGCTCTGCATTAGCACAGACAACTGGGTAGCTTGAGAATACACTTGGGATAGAAAATCTTACACTCAAAACTAGTTTTTTATCATGGAGAAATTTCCCTTCAAACTCTTAACAGTAAGGCATTAAATGAGCAGCCTACACAGCCTGTTAGCTTGGAAAAAGTCAAATTGTGGGTCTACTTTGGAAAACCGACAGTGTCAAATGAGGTGTTATTTTATAGTTCACCAGTTTCTCAGGTAGATATTTACATGAGCCAGTAAAGGAAACAATACATGAATGTAAGTCAAAGCACAAATTTCATTTCTGGTCCATCTTGTAGTTTTGTTTTACACAAGGTAATAGCTCATTTGTTTAGTGAAGCATTAGAGACTTCACCCTACCTATAACAACTTTAGTTTGCTTTAAGGAAAAATGCATTATTTAACAGCAACATTGAAATCCTTCATCAAACACAAAGGCCTCAGGGACAGCTGAGCACACTAAAGGTGTGGACTGACAACTTGCAGCAGCTTGCAAATGCATATGATGAAAAGCTGGCCACTGGATTGTTGAGTTCAGAGCTGAACTGGTTATCACGATATTTAAACAAGGAAAAAGGAGAAAATATATGGCAAAATTCTGGTTTTCTTCCGGCTGTGTTTAAATCCTCAGTGAAGGGCTTCATATAATATTTGGAGAGTATGAATATACAAGTAGGATGGCAATAGGTGCTTCTAGTGATTGTATTACTTTTGAAACTATTAACTTATCAGATACTTCTGCTTCCTCCTTGGTTCATTGGGAGGAAACAGATCCAATTACTTTAGAGATCCTTCTCTAGCAAAAAAAACCCGGTGTTCTTATTGTGGTAATTCAAGGGGACACAGAAGAAACCAGAAAATTACTGGTTATGACAGGAATAAGCTGGAGATGTTTCCAATTTCCCTAAGTATTTGTTGCTCCGTTGTTTAAACATGAGGATTATAACACTGATACATTACAATGTTTTTTGGGAAAAATGTAAAATGCCCTCAAATGCAGAAGAAATTACTGCAGTTCAAAAGATGAAAATCCTAAGTAGGTCACTGAAGGGGGCAAGGGAAGAATCAAAATATGCCAGTGGCATTAGCAAATTGTCAGAGTGATCTGTCTTCCTTTTGTAGTTCAGGGCCTTATTACAGAGGATGACAAAACATGTTTAACATGAATCCAATTGCATACTGTAGAGCTCAGTGTCCTTGATAATCTATGACCAAGTAACTCTGTTCCTCCTAGCCAAAGTATTAAATAATGATCTTTTATTTCACAATTAAGTAATCACTCTTGAGAGGCAGCAGGTGCAATGGAATAGAGAAAAATGGAAAAGGGAGTTATGCAAGCTGACAGCCACTGATTTATTTATAGAATATCTAGAAACAAATGCAGCAAATTAGGTGGCAATGAACATTAATCCGTTTTAATGTTGAATGGGGGTAACCCCAAAAATGTAGATTTAATATAAATGTGTGCTTAGGACATACTGAATATTAGGATGATGTGCTCTAAATTTCTTAAATGAGACAGGTTTTTTTCAGGTTGGCTATGAACAACAGGATTTAAAAACCAATAGGATGAATCTACTGGTACCCAAAGGATTGCTTTTCTGTCAGTTAGTGCTGGGCCCAAATGTATTCTTCACTAAAATGCATTTGCTTTGTGTGCAGAAGCATGGCTGACTTTCCCTCTCAGAAGCTTTTATTGCTGATGATCCTTTGATCCGGAAACATTGTGCCTGACTTTCTGGGCATGTTTTTGACTCAAGTGTCTTGGCTTCAAAATAGTCACGGGTAGATAGCACACCTTTATCCTGTGGAATGAGGCAGGATATTTGGATGAGCCAGCAAAGAATTTATTAAAGGAATGAGTCAAACTTCTTTACATGCATCTCTCAAGTGACCTGGCTCTGGTGTCCTGGCAGGTGCAGGAGCACTATGAGGATGTAGGGTGGCTCAGGGGGGCATTTTCAGTTTTGTGTGGTGCTGGAGCTGCCTGGGCATGGGTGGCTACTCAGGTGTGAGGAGGACAGAAAATAGTTATGAATGTGACAAGTTAAAGTGTGGTTTTGTATGACAGTTTCTGCTGAATGGTTGCTAAACTCAGAGCATAACTTACACTGGAGTTTTGGTTTTCCCTAAAGACTTGGTCTTTTATTAGTGCTCCAACTAAAAGTGGCGTGTGAATCTTGAGAAAGTGGAGGCAATTCCATAACTGAGTTATTGATTTGGATAGGTAGGGAGAAGATGATGGAGATTGTTTAAATACCATCATCTTAGTGCTTGTTACATGCTCACTATTTGGAAGACTTAATTCCCTTCTTTGTTGCTCTTTTGTAACTAAAAGACAAATGTTGTTCTACTGTAATGGAAGTACATAATGCTGTTCAGACCCAAGTGAATGGCAGACAAATTCCATTATTGCTTCTACACATCCACTGTGGCTGGATGCTAGCTGAAGATTAGAGTCTATGAGCAAAGGAAGAATCCTGTTAGCAAAACACCATGGAAGGCTTTAGCTTGTTTGTGGTGCCTGCAAACTGCCCTGCCATTATCTTGCTTTTAAAGATTTTGCACTGTTTATTTTAATGATGTTGACTCTACTTCTTTTGGTCTTGCAAGCTGTGTGAGCTTAGGGAAAAGAAATGAAAAGTTCTGTATTTGAACTGTCATTGTGGCTCGGCTTTTTGTTTTGTTTAACCTATACCTTCAAAGGTAGGAAACAGGAGAAGTCTTGCAATGTGATGTACATAACTGACCTTTTGAGTTCTGGATTGCATCAGGAAGGGAGAGGGAAGTACTTTGAGGTACAAAAGCATGAGGTTAAAACAAGGTTTAATAACTCCAGCATTTTGCATCACTGGAAACAATAAATTCTGCAGAGATAATTGTGCATTGCTGTGATCAAAGATGGACGAGAAAGTGCAAATACATCCTGAACCATTAAGATGTTAAAGCTGTGTTTTCAGCATCACTGTAACTTCAATTGTATTGAACAGTGAAGCTGAGTACCACAGAAGCAAATGCCAAGTGTGACAAAACAAAATGAGAGAGAGAAATTAATGCCAAGTGGTATCATCCAAAGCTATTAAACAAGAATCAGACACAGCTACAGCATTCACTGTGTCTAATTCACTTGCATGCACTAGCTCTGATAAGCAATTTAGCTGCATTTCCTCTATCCTGGATCGCACAAAGGTTAATGCATGAAATAATTGCAATAATTGCCCCTGGGCTTGGAAGTTGTATGTGAAAGGCAGGAGTTCCTGCCTTGTTTTCAGTGGGGGGTTTTTATTATTTTTATTTAACAATGAGAATAAAATTCCAACTCTTTTAACTGACATATGTGGCAAAATTCTTATATTATTTTCACAACTCTGTTAACATAGTAATGACTCATGGTCCAGCAAGTGTGAATCCTGTTGTGCTGCCAATAAAGAAATATGGACTAACAGACAGATGCTGTCCTCAGAGAAATTGCCATCCAAACGCAGAATAAAACTGGGGAAAAAAGGTATAAAACAGGTGGCTCACTGAAGTGATTTCATTTAAGTGTTATCTCTGTAGTGAAGAGGTGTGGGGCTCCAGAATCTCAGAAGGTAAGGGGAGAAAAAGAGCAAATTACCCCAACCTTTCACTGGAAAACTCTGAATTAAATCTATCAGCGGCAGATCGTGAATTAACGTTACCTGGTTGGGTCTGTTCTGAGCTGTGCCTGCTCCCTCTCCCTCACAGCCACATGGAAAACCAAACGGGAAAACTGGTTCTGGGGTCCAGAGGCCTCTTTGGCCAAGCACCAGCTTCTGTGGAGCACATTCAGTGAGTCAGCCATGAATTAAATTGTCTATGTACCACTTGCTGAGATGGGTGTGAGAGCTGCCTTTGTCACAAGCAGCACTCCCTGTGCTGCCTCATTGTCTTGTGGCATCCGTGGTGACAGCTGCTTGGGGTGAAAAGGCGAGAGCTCTGCTCCCAGCAGCAGGGCTGTGGAGGAGCATTGCTGGAGTTACCCATTACCTGGACTTCGGGTCTCTAGCTGAAGGAGGACTGTCTTTCATGACCCAGTTTTCCCCAGCTCTTCTTTTCGAGCTGTTCTTTCCCTTTCAGTAGCTTTTGACAGTCAGGAGCTTCTGACAGTTGGAGCACTACATGCGGCATTGGAGGATTAGCAGAGACCTGTCACTGTTGGATGAAGTGGACTAGGATTCCACAGGTTTTCTACTTGTCTTGTAGCTGGAGTACAGAGAATCAAGACTTGTGTGTCTCCTCTGTGTGTAGTAAAACAACATATCTGGTGACCTGAGATTGCGGAGCACAGAAAAAAAATTATAAACATTGTAATGAAATTGGAAGCTTTCTCTGATCTTTGCCAGAAGGGGACAGAGGTTTTCTTTTCACATGCTGTGTTGGAGGGCAGGCTTCAAGGCCAGCCAATAGGAGCTTTGCACCTCAAACCTGGAACAGGTTAGATGCCTGATCACTGAAACTGCAAAAAGATACATTCTTTTATCCAATGCATTTTTAAATAATGGTCAAGCCTGCTGCTTAAAACATCTTCCATTTTAGGATAATCATAATCTGTTTTCATTTATATGTCCTATACAAGTGTTTTATTTCAAAATGGTGTTTACTGCTTTGTGTTGGTATTTAGTGTGAGAAATTAGATATCTGTCTTAGGCACAAAGTTATTTTCCCGTGGCTTTATAGCTTTCAATCCCAGTAGTCTGTTGTATCCAAAGCATTGTCCCTTTGTGAAACAGAAAACACTCCTCATTTTGCACAAGTCACAAACCATGTTCTCAGTAAATATTTACTCTTCATATTCGTGCTGTAGTTTCATTCTAATCTAAAAGCAGAGTTGCTTAGAGAATATATAGTTAGTACTGTAAAAAAACTCTTAAGTGGTATAAAGATCTCATTTGCTAAGCTGGCATTTTTAAAAAGTATTTTTCTCTACTTATAAATCATGCTTTTCTGTGCATCTTATGGTCCACAGCCCTTGAGGTTTTTCAGGCACTTCCAGATGCTCAAGATGTGAACTGCTCTCAAGTAATGAAATGATTTCCATCTTCATGTTGTTCACAGGTGCATTAATACTGCACTGAAATGTGAGCTTGCCATGTTAGTAACACACAGCCTAGCAAGGCCTGAGACTGTCCCTCAGTATCCCACAAAGATTGTGTAAGAAACAGGGTAGTTCAACTTAATTTTAATTTAACAGTTACTGCTGTCTTTTTTAATAAACAAAAGTGAAAATCAGTCCTTACCACCAGCTAAAGACAAGATGATAATTCTTGTGGATGAAAGTTTTTGTGCAGTTTTGTAGCATGGGATTTAAGGAATCCCTTGCTGAAAGGGGAAAAAAATGAGCAAAATCTAATGCACAACTATAATTGCCAAGTAGTAGTGTTCATATGCTTGGACTCTCTAAACTGGCCTCTGGAGCTTAGAGATTGTCCTTATCTTGTATCATGTGGGGAGCAGTTTCTGGCAGAGGTATAACTATGGCTTGATGGTGAATGGCCTTGGATTGTAGTATTAAGAACAACTTTATATATGTAGAAACTCAGTTTATCTAAACCTGATATTGCAGAGGGTATCTTGTACAATAAGGCTGGATTTGTGGTTATTGACATGAAATACTGGTTTTCTATCCTCTCAAAGCACAGTATTTTAAATGCTCACTTACTAAGACACTAGTAATACCATCTTCTTACTAAATGTAGAAGACTCTTCCATTAATAGAGGAGCTCTGAATGTCATGTCCATTTTGATGTTGCTCGCCCCCTTTACTGAAGGTTGCTGTTGGCAGGCAGTAGTACAGCCCCATGCTGTAGGGTGTCCACTGCATTCCAAACCCAGCATCTTCACTGGGCGTTGTGTTCTCCAGCAATTTGAGCAGAGGGCACGACTGAGGCTCAGGCAGTAATTCTGAAACCACTGAAAATAGTTTCTGGGACTCAGCTGCTTTGACAGGATACACAAATTATTTCTCTCCACCAAGAAGGCTCTTGTATAAAGTACAGAAGAACTGTGTGGTTTAAGCATGACCTGGGTATTTAGCTGAAAATTACTTTGTTGTCAGTTAGATATGATTTGAAAATTGAGTTTGGGGGAAAGGAGACCAGGGAAAGAAACTTGATTATTCATGTAATCTCTAATGGGGAGCACCTGAACAGAATTTCCTGGTTTAATATGATGTCTTTTTGACAGTTTCCATGCTCTTCCTTACTGGCTGTAAGTTTGAGACATTTAAATTAAAAAGTTCTGACATATCCTGCTTTTATTCTTTTTTCTGAGATTAAATTTTCCCCCTCTTCCCATGGAGGAGATGATCACCAAGTATTCCTGTCAATTGCTGTGGTGTAACATTGGGAGCAAGGGGACTGCAGACTGAGGTGTTTGATTTTTTTTTTTTTTTTTTTTTTTTTTTTTTTTTTTTTTTGGCCATTCTTGCCCAGTAATACCCTTCTGCTGAGGTTTTGAGAAGTGAAACATTGATTCTTTAGAGCAAATGTGGAGGGGGAGGTGTGTGCAAGGCTGGGCAGGGCTGAGGGAAGGTCTCTCTAATCCGAAACTGAGCAGGACACTGGTGGTGCTCTGAATTTCTAATGATCATTTTATTTGTCAAGCTCTACAATTGCAAGCAGTGCAAGCCATACGAGTGCTGGTAGCAGAAATAAAGCATTTTGTGTGGCTTTAAAGAGATTATTTTTGTCCCCAAATAGTGCCTCCTACAAAATGTATTAGTTCTTTTCATTGCATCAGTATAATTAGTTCAGTCTGTTAACCAGCTTATTTCATCTAATACTTTCTTCTGCACTTGCTGACAATACAGTTACAAAAAAAATTATAAACCAACTGAAAACAATGCAAATAGATTTGTTTGCTGTTTCTTCTACAGTGGCAGTTTGCCAGAGATGACATGCTTTGCTAAATGTCACTAACTATTATGTATTTAGCACTTAATTATGCCTTTAAGGCACTGGCCCTTTCAGGGAAGAGTGGATAAAATTGCTTCCTTGAGAGCTTTCAGCCACGCTCTGCCTGAGAAAACATGACTGCTGGTCGTGTGGTGGGAAATGAAAAGGCAAGTTGATCATCTATTCGAGATGATGGAGCATATGTTCTTGCCCACACCTCTTGGCTCTGCTGATGGATGAGTTATCTCACTGCTTTGGGCACTAAATAAGCCTTGATTAAAGCAATGTCTGCACCTGTAGCCTCAGATGCTCTCTTTATCTTGAGCTTGTAATGGGGAAGAAACTTTCAGGTTGTCAAG
Organism: Sylvia atricapilla; assembly: GCF_009819655.1. NCBI lineage: Eukaryota > Metazoa > Chordata > Aves > Passeriformes > Sylviidae > Sylvia > Sylvia atricapilla. Next base: position 14,912,270 of record NC_089146.1, read on the forward strand.
TCTAAGACCCTGAATACTCCTAGATTTTCACATAGTGTGAATGGTTAATTAGAAAATAAAGACTCACTTTGTAGGCCTTTATCCAACTAACACTGAATCAGAAGGGCTGAGGGGGCAAGTGTCTGGACTGGGACCTTTGATCTCTAAAGAGAGACTGTTGACTCAGGACACACAATTGCTGCCAGCTTCTAGTTCTTAACTTCTTGAAAATATCGTATTTCATAGCATATTTATAAACTTCAGAATATATTCAGAGGCAACTCATGGGAACACAGCTAAATCAGGATTATACAGCTCTGTGGAAGTATGTAGGATGTAGCTGTTGAATAATTTAATGCTTCTTTGCTCTATCAACTTTTTAGTCAATCCATTTTTCTTAGCATTTAGTCAACTCTCGAAGGCTCCCTTTCAAAACTCAAACTATTACAAACTCTTGCAGATGTGAATCTAAGTGCTATCAGTAGTACTGCATTTCCCAAGAGCTCTCTCTCATGTCAGGTAACTTCATTTAGCAGCTTAAATCTTTAGTCAGTAACTCATTGACAAAAATAGTATCTGTTTCAAAATCTGCATGTCCCAAGAGCAACTGCCTAAACTGGGCAACAGTGTCCAAACTTCTTCCAGCGCTTTCCTGGTGGTTGAGGAGGCTGCTCTGTGGAGTAACAGTTTGTAGGTTCAGGAGCCTGACAGCTGCCTCTTCTCTGCCATAGTACCTCTAATGTGAGCTTCCTCCAACCCACCTCTGCTGGATGTCTTCACTCAAGCTCTTCTCCAGGGCTGAAGGGTTTGAAGAGATGGAAACAGCATCTGTCTTTTATGGCACCTGCTCCCCTGCCACCAGACACTGATTTAACGTCTTCACTGATTTCTGGAAAACTCTTTTTGGAGATTTCTGAGTAGTTAAGCTTGCTATTCATACATTTTTAAAAATTAGGGGTGATTGTAACAAGTCCTTTAATCTTTGCTATGTGTGTACTCAAACACATCTGGGCTAAAATATTACAGCTTAGAAGAAAGTAACATACGCTCTAGTCTCAAACAGTGTCTTGCAAACCGAAAATAGCAGAGCCCAAGTTCTAATAAGTAAAACAGAAAGAGCTGCTCTTCACACTGATTGCTTGATTTTACCCTTGACTTCAACAGAGAAATCCTAGAACCTTTATTTATTCCTTGCTGTAATATAAATAGAACACAAATGCACTCTAATGTACTGTCATAGGTGATATTTATATAAAGCACTGGGTTTACAATGGTACATAATTTATTATTGAAATTATATTTAATTGCACTGAAATATTACTCACTGCATGCCTCTTCCCATTCTATTATAAATGCATCTTAGTATGCTCCCTGCTTGCAGCTGAAATAATGAATGATTTCATAACTTGAGTTATTTGTGGGATACTGGAAATAGGTTTTCTGTCAGTACAGAGACGTTTTATGAACGTGTTATGGTGTGGGTATTCATTGCTTCCTCTCTTCTGGCAGGACAAGTCTCTGAACAGTAGTATCTAGTACTTAAATATTTTGGACAAGATAATGTTAAGAGGAATATTGACGGTAGACATCAAATTAGAGTTTTGCCCAGGATTTTAGTTTTACTGACATGTATTTAATAGTACTTCACTAAATATCTTCAAATCTGTACATTATAATTACAACTTTGCTCTTGCTTTTTAATTGCATTGCTCTGTGCTTTTAATACAGATTTTTCTCCCTCCATCATAAAATTTATCAGTATGTATTAATAATGGGAAAACAATACATCTGGCATAACGGTTGTCATGGAAAATATTGAAATGGTGCCACTTCTCACAGAAAATATTTTCCCAGTACTTAGGTGAAGCACAAGATAACACTGCTAGAAGATTTTCAATTTTCTAAATAATAGATTTGCTATATAATAGTTTTTCAGACTATTAGGTACCATCCTAATACAAGCTAATATTGCTCTTCTTGAAATGCTATTAAGACTACAATATGAAGTGCACAAAGCTTAAAATATTTCACGGTTCAACAGAGCTTTGAAAACCAAACTTGGTACGTTAGTATATGGCATGGTCACGCCTTTCTTTCCATTTTCTAATTCTTTCCTTTCTTTTCCTCTTATTTCTGTCTTATTCAACACTCTCTGTGAAAGGTATTTTTTTCTCCATCTTTCAGTGTGTGGTCACATGTATTATTAAGTACTTGCTATTCTAGCCCTGCCATAAAAAAACCCCAGGCATGTTAATGTATGCCCAGACTTGTGTATGGCACTGTCATCAATTGTAGTATTGTGACAAGTATTAATGAACTCATCCTTAAATTGGGTCTATTATGGGAGACTGTGTGTGTGAGAGAGAAAAATGTCTATCATGAGCTGTAGATACATTTTAGACATGAGGCTATGAGGAGCAAGGTTAATACTATAAACTTGTCTGACACTGAGAACTCAGTGAATTTTATTTTTTAAGTACTTGATATGTTAGGAAACTTTTTTAAATCATAAGTTTAGTGCATGGGTGCTTGTCACTTCTGCAAATCACTCTATAGGTATTGGTATTTTGGCATCTGTAGGTGTAGTCGATGCAGAGAAAACATGAAGGGCTGTTAAAGATGAAAGGATTGTCAGAGGAAGTTCGAGGTGGTTCAGTGCTCAGAGATGTTTGTGGTGGGTTAATGCAGGGCCTGGATGAGCCTTGTTACAGAGGCAGTGCTGTCAGTGCAGTGCTGGCAGCAGCTTGGCCCAGCTTTGGAGCTATAGCCTGCCTCTGCCTGGGTGCAGGGCTTGCAGAGGCAGTTGTGGGATTAAGATAATAACAATTGTCCAAGCATTTTTATCCTGTTGTTACTCTGTATTATCCAGCTGATGACTCTTGGAAAATGTACTAGACCTAAATGCTCATGGGTAAAGCTTCTGAAGTGGGAAACTTTTAAGACGTTTTAGATGTGAAGGAATCAGCTCTAGGAGGAAATCAGTACCAAGGTTTGCAGTGCAGACCTGTGCAATTTGAGCTAATGCAGTAACTCCATGAGAATAGGATACTGAAGATAGATGAAAGAAGTGATGAGAGGGTGAGGCTCCTGGTTTAGTTTACAGCTGTGTACCAGTGCAGCCTTCAGTAGGATTCTGCTTCTGTCCCTGTATAATCCTCAAGTACTTGCATCTGTCCCTCCAGCTCCCAGTATTTACCTGTGCCCTTTTTACCATGCCCTTTTTCCTGTGCCCTTTGCCAATACATTTCTATTTCTCCATAGTGCCTGTTATCCTCTGTAGAGATGTTTCTTTACCAAACTGTCCTGACATCTTGCCTCATTCATTATTTCTTGTAGGTTTTTTCCCTGTGCTTGACTAGTGTTCTTCTCTGCCCTTCTTGTGTTTCTTCAGTTTTCAGGTGTCAAGAAAAGAGAAGAAATATCTTGTCTCCATCACTCCTTACTGTTTAGTCCGTCAAGCTGTTCGGGCACAAACTGCAGAAGGAAAAGTAATTGAGCTCAGCAGTAAGGGCAACAAAATTTAAAATTTTGGCTGGTCGGGCAGGTAAAAGATATGACATGCTCAAATAGCTTCATTCCATAGTGGTAGACCCCCACCCTTGGATCTATACATTTATAATCACCCTTTGATGTGTAAAAATTATATATATATATATAGCCTGAAATATGTCTATAGTTAATAATCCTGATTCTCTTACACTTTTGGCCATTTAAAGACGGTTTAGTACTACATTGCTTTAGGGATCTGAATATACAAACTAATTCATGATTTCATGCTCAGACTATTTTTCTTAAAACAATTGCTATGATGAGGTGACTGATTTGCACTATGGATGCTGTAGGTTAAATATAGGGCTAAATATAATGCATTTCAATGCTAATTAAAATCTTGCACTAGAGCCTCTAACAGACTCTGGGTGCTCTCACTGGGTGAGTCAGTTCCCTCTTTTTCACTCACATCAGAAGACCCACCTCTGATCCCATAATTTATACCATTAATTATTAGTAATGGCAATGCACAGACCTCAATGAAAAATTAGTTTTTCTTTACTGAAGTGGTATACATTTGAATTTCTGCTGATTGGTGTTTGTCAATTTATGGTTTAGAATTTTTTGTGGGCTTTTCCCTCTAATTCTTAACAGAAGGGGTAGAGATGGTCATTTCAGTTTCTATTGGCAATGATTGCAAATTTGTTGCCACAGCATTAATCTTCCTGACAACATGTAGCTTATAGAAACATTCACTAATGTAATATGCAGCATCCTAGAACAGTGTTTTTACTGAAGTTGTCAAATGTGCCGTTAATTATGGCTTACCAAACAGACGAAAACCCGCTTCAGAGTCACCATCGTGTGCAGGACTAGAGAGTAAACAGTCCCAGTTTGTGCTGGCTGTAAAGCCTAGTGTTCTACTGGAATGCACAGATAAACTTGGCTTGTTTTGTCAGCTAGTGGAAAATAGGAGCTATCTCTTGCTACAAGCAATGGTGACAAGACCTGGTAGCAAAGAACAACTCCAGAAAAATTATTAAGAACATATAATGCCTTCAACTGGTAAATTTTAGCTTAAACAAAACTGTACCTTAATTTAATAACTAGAGGGAGTGGAGAACCTACCACAATTAATATACTACTTGACTATGTTTTTGTCATAAAAGAGAAATAATAAATCATGCTGGCTAATTAGAATCATGATTAATTCATTGGTGATAAAGTGTGAGGTGTGCTACCTTTTCTGAATCAGCTTTGCAGAATTAAACTAACTTCTACCACACTTAAAGATTTGGACAAAATAAATGGTTAGATTCCCACTTTCTGAAATCACTGAGCTTGGTTAGCAGAGAATACCAGCAGCTCTGCTCCCTTGAAGGCTGAGAGGTAGTCTGATATTTTAACAGGAGACTGACACGTTTTTACTGAACAGAGAAATTGCCATTTTCACAGGAAGGGGACAGAATTCAGTGGTAATGATTCTAAATACTTGGTAATTATTAAAATAAACGAACATAAGTGAGTATTTTTAATACTCATAAGCAAGTACTGTCTTAGCAAAACCAGAACACTTATAACTGCAAATAAGGCAAAAGATCTGAAGTTTTATTCTAGTGTAATGGTTTCGAAACTACTAACAAGCGTGTAGAAGGTGTTGGGAGGGAAGGGCCAAGAGGAAATTTTGCTGTGATGGAACTTTATGGAAGAAAGAGCAGAAGTAAGGGAAGGGGGGGTGCCTTATTTTTCTTAAAAATCCTGTTATGTTGTTTTTCCTTTGCCTTCTTGAAACAGATTTTTATATGGTAATGTATTAAGCTGGTTTTTAATTTTGAATGTCTTCTATCATGTAACAAGTGTAAAGATTTGCGTTCTGAAGGAAGGGATTTGATTTTACTGAAGCAGTATTTTGACCTGAAAAATGCTGTTCCGGAAACTTGTGGGATAGGAAATGGTAACCCCATGTGGTAATGATATTTGGAGCTGTGCTTGACTGAGACAAAAATAGGTTTGGCGGCTGGTGCATTCCTCCAGCAAGACTGCACTTTAATCAGGATGAAGAGGATTGTGCAGCCAGGAAGCAGGATGATGTGGTGTGAATTTTACCTAATGAATTCATGTCTATTATCCTGAGTAGAGGAGAGGCTGTTCTGCTTACTGAAGGCACTCAGGAAGGATTGAAGCAGGAGGAGGGAGATTTTTCCCTTGGCAAACACAGTTCAGAACTCAGGCTGTCCCAGATACTTGCTAGATGAAGGATAAAATCAATCACTATGTTCCTGTCAATTCAACCACACTATGGCTTTTCCTCTCCCTTCTTCCATGCAGCTTCTCTCCATCTGTCTTGTACTCTGGATGACAATAGCCCTTTCTCTGTCTCTTTTGTATTGTTTTTATGCCCCCATGTGTCCTTGCCCCACCAGTTCTCTAGTGCAGAACACTTCTATGACCTGAGCACTCCTTCACATCCGTACTGTTTCATATCTGTTTCTTAAACATCCTCCTGTTGGCCCCCAATGCCTACAAAGTCATTCTTGATTTTACATGTTATCTGTTCTGCTGCTAAAACCGCTTCCTGAACCTGCTGTACTGCCAGTGCTCCACCTTCTGCTCACCTTCCTTTCTCTGGCTCCTTCTCGGTATTGCGACATCAAACTAGTTGTCTCCCTACCTTTCATTACATGTTCATTAATGACTCTTTGCCTCCTGCCCTGGTTGTTCTACTGCTTGAGAGGCATCAGCACTGCAAGAGCTAAAGAACAACGTGCAGAGCACTTGTGGACAAAACAGAACCAAATGAAACCCACGAAGAGGGGATTAAAAGACCCTCACCATGCACAAGGGCATTGGACAGGGACTGGTTTGGAAATCACAGGATGAAGAAAGAGAATGGAGCAGGATATGCTTTAATGGCTGGCTAAAGGGGATCTCACCTGCTGGAAGTCACACTTTCACCAAAGGCTCTGCCACCCCTCTTGCACTGGCAGCAGCTGTCCCACAGTATGCATTGACTTGGGTCAATTTGCTGATTCAGCTGCCAGAGGAGAGAGGGGGGGAAGCAATAAAAACTACCCCAAAAGCATCTCTTTAGAAAGGTGCCTTTAGTATTCTGAGGAACAAAGAGGAAGAAGAGTACCTGGAAGAGAGTCTGTGTAGGAGGGATTGCTGATATTTTACTGGGCCCTTATCTCTAGAAAGAGAGCATGGGGAAAAAGATAGATTTAAGTAATTGGGGAAGGAGTGAAATACTACATCCTTTCTTTTCCCCAAAACAGTTAGGAAGGAAAGGGAATAGTTATATTGACTGAATAACTGAATATATCTGATGAGTCAAAGTATCCAAAACTTGGATATTGTTGTTGTCAACTTGAATTTTGCACATGGCTTCAATCTAAGCGGGAAATTATTTTACTGCTGGCTTAACTGCCCTTTCTTTTCCACTTCCTCTTCCCTCGTTTTATTCATCTGTTGTGCTCTTTCATTCCTGAAGATATCTTTTTTGTAAGAGTGGTAATCCCTTAGAGTATGATTACGAAATGCTGAAGATAACAGGACCTTGATCTGTGCCTGAGGCTCTACCTGTCTGTAGTGACATTTCCAGTGAGTCAGAGTCTATCCAGACAAGGGCATCTCTGCATTTGTGAGGGACACAAAAAATAAACCATGCTTACCAAGGACCTGCTTTCAGCTGAGACAATCCCACTTCCACATGAAAGCATTAATTTAGGCATATGGATACTGAGTGTTAGTTAAGTTAACAGATGTGCCTGCCTTGAAGTAATAGGGCTTGATATAGTGGAGAAAGGAAATTTAACAGAAAATATCCTCAGGAAATTCAGTCTTGTCCTAATTGCATTTTTACATATAAATGCATGCACAAGTGAAGACTATTAGAAATTTTACAGTATTTCAGTCAGCAATCATGACATCGTAGGATGAATCACAAATTGATAACTAGCAGGTATGTAGCAAGTAACAGGGTTTGTAAGTAATAGCACATTTTGAAAAAGGTGATACAAAATGCGTTGGAGAAAATTCTAGCTACTGGTTAGGTGTAAGGCAAGGCTCTCTTCTTAACTCCAAACTTTGTTTCAAGTCCAGATTCAGTTCATATCCTTTGAAATATTAGGGTTATGTAGCAGTCAGCCTCACTATATTTCTTATTTCAGCTAGGTTTGTTTTGAATCTTCATTTTCCCATACTCATAACTTTCAGTCTTTGCTTGTTTCCACCCTGAAAATTGTAAGAGATCTTTTAAGACCATGACCAAATTTTAGTAGCAAATCTATTTGTCATGTCTGAGTAGCTTCTTAATTACTAGTAAATTGTTTGATGTCTTATCTTAATTGACACTTGAACTGTACTGTCAGTTGAGTGTGTTTTTGTAACCCAGCTGGCTTCCATGTGGAAAATCAGCTCTGACAAAGCTGAAGCTCTTTACACCTTGCATATTTCTGGGGTTTAGCAGACTTTTTAGCTGCCAACAAGTTGAACATCTCAGTGATTATTTCAGATGCCACAGATTGTCTTTCTTTGGTATGTGCTCACAGCATTTGTTGGTGCTCTGGGCAGATTTGGCCTCAATATGTCTGAATTATCTTCTCTTGTGTGCATTTGTTTCCTCATTAGTGTTTGGTGGTTTCTGTGAGTTCTAATTATCTTGGAAAAGAGACTACTTGCTTAGTGGTGGTGGGGTTTTGCCCAGCTGACTGAGCTGCTGCCAGGCACAGCCAAACCATCACTGTTCTGGAGGGCTTTGCCCTGTGCTGAATGAAGTGCTGTGTGTACCCTTCTTCCTCTCGCTGAGTGCAGTAAAATAGAAAAATTATTAATTGTAAATCATCACAATTAAATCTTTGTCTATTAAGTCTCTCGATGTCATTCATGAACTTTAAAATACATTTTAATAAACATTATTTCCATAGTAATTTTATAGAGAAAAATCTTACAAAATTATGCCTGAATGTATGTTCAGCTTGCAACTTCTGTGTTTTGAATTTCTGAATAGAATAGTGCTAGAGAATTAGTCTTGCTGGCAGCAGATAGGTAGGTAGGAGAGCTCAGGAAGTGCTGCTTTCTGGTGTTACCCTGACAGATATAGGCTATAAAGCATGAAGAACAAGGAAAAAAATTAGTTGGATTTTTTTTTAAAAAAAAGTCAATTAAAAGAAGAGAACCATGATAAATTTTTTCCAAGTAAAAGAAGAATCAAGTAGAGTTGAGTTATGAGTCTGCTCAGCATGCATTTGTTTCCCCCAGCCCTCTTTTGCATTCTTTACTCAGTAACATCTGTGGTATGTTCTATAACCTCCCCATGAAGCAGTATTTTAATGTTACTTGTCATCTTCTTGAAAAGAGGAAGAAATATGATCAGGAGACAGAATGAGAAGCTAAACAACTGCCTTCTAAAGTGATTTTAATACAGTGAGGAATTGAGTGCAGAGGTATTTTAATAGAACTAAAAAGATTTATTGCTACTTTGTCTTAAGTATTAAACTGCAGCACTTGTGAAGTGTAGTATCCTTTGTTTGGGAATCAGGAGCTGGTGTTTCTGAGATGGCCTTGTAAAAGCAACTGCAAATATAATTTTTCATTCTAAAAAAATAAAATGTGTGTCATATGCTTGTTTTCCTACTCCATCAAGCAAATGAGACTAACTAAATCTGTAAGATTGCTCATGATGCAAGTTACACCTTCAGTGGAAATGCAAGTGATAGGTTCTGGTCCTACAAAGGAAATGAAATTTTGGAGAAAAAACACAATCTGATTCATGTATTTCTTATCTTTAATTGGCAGTCCTAAATGTAAGTGTTAAAAAGTTATATAATAAAATTCACTTGCTCACAATGCAAAGGATTAGGAAATTTCCTCTTTATTACAAAATTGTTACTTAAAGATGTTTGGGTTTATTTTTTTTCCTAGCACAGCCTTAAATAATATTTCTAGAAGAAAATTAGAAACAATACTAAATGTATTAGTTAATGGTTAACCACTGTGTCAACACAAATATACCATAGAGAGAACACAGGTACTATGCAAGGTACCCATTTTAGAAAGCACATAGCTTTTCAGTGGAAAATAGGATCACCTGACTTTTCTGTTTTACCCATAGAGTTGATGCAGTAAATTGTAGTTCTGTTGTGACTACCTGGTGTCTGGACTAGGAAAATAAGTATTCATCTTGTCTTAAAATGTTGAAGGAAGAGATTTAAATTTTACATTCCTCTTTCCATTTTTAGCATCAAGTTTCACTGAGACAATGTTATTTTCTCTCTGCCTTTTGAAGAGCTTACTGCAACTTCAGAAAAATCTCAAGACACCAGAAAAATACTTTTTTTGTGATCCCTTTTGTTTATTTATAAAAGATTACTTAATGGAATTCATTCTTTCCAACTTGCACACTTATTTGAAAGTCGAAATCCAGTTGCCAAGCAAAATAAACACAGCAGGGTGAGCTGCTGTGGAAAAACAAGACATCAATATGTAGTTTTGTTGAACTGACAAAGTAAAATCATAATATTAACCTAATAATACTGTAATAGAAAGACAATCATAGCATTATTTAAATATTATGATAGATCTATAGCCTTGTAAGAGAAATTCCTCTGATTTTGCCACAGAGATGCATGTTTTCTCCTTCACTTAAAGATGTTAGTGATTTGTAAATGAAGCAGCTTGTGGTAAAGGAGGTAAGGCAACTGGCTCTGTACTAAATATCCTGTGGTGGCCTTGGCTGCCTGGTGCAAGGGCAGTCTTGAATCTCTTGCTTGGAAAGTGGTGTTCTGCAGAGATCCCTGGCAGGTTTTGTGCACCTGCAAAAATGCTTTTAGTATAGCACTGTGCCTGTAAGGACCCATCAGGCTTTCATACTGGTCTCATAAGGACTTTAAGTAAAATTTCTATAGAGAGAGATAGTTTGGAGATGCAAAAGTCTGCTGATCATTGCACTGTAATGAACCAACATAAACATACAAGTAGTAAAACTGTTTTGCTAGATTGTGGGTATTTTGATGTTAGTTGCTTTTCTTATCTGATCTACAACCCTAAAAACTTATAAACTGATCTGCCAAAACCAGGCAATGAAAATTCCTGAGGGGGGGAGATTCATGCTGCAGTGGAGAATGTTCTTTTTTTTTTTCCTTGGGAAGGTAAGTATCAGGCTTAGTTGTTCCAGCCTGTGTTGGACTAACAAGACATTGAATAAAAATAAGCAGAAATTAAAGCCTTTACTATTTTGGGAAGTTTGAGGAGTACAGCTTAGTTTTAGTTTTGTTTTCAGGAGTTTTTTAAGTGCTGATCTGGAGAACCTGTGTTCAGGGTTTATAAGGTGAGATTTGCGTTTTTAGGATATAGCCTGCCTTTTTTTTTTTACAGCTAAATTCCCCTATAAAACAGCACACTCTCCCTGTGAATCTGTGTGAAAGGATTTTGTGATCCTAAGCTGTGGCACTGTCAATTATTTGGGTTCAAACTCTGCAGAGTCTTTGAGATGATGAGCAGTGTCTTGCATGATTGAGCCCCTTCCTGTGCCCCAAATGTAGGCACTAAGAGAAAGGCAACCTTTTCAGAAGAAAACTCACTCTGTGTTGGTCTTCTCCAACATGTGTATGGTCTTGGATTGCCTGCCAGAAATGGTGAGCCTAAATACTACAACACTATTGAAAGAGTTTCCTTTAATTGCAGTGTCTTCATGTACCAAACAGAGAACTCTAGAATTGAGGCTGCTCTGTTTGCTGTCCTTACCACCACAGACAGCTCAGACACCTGGTGAGCAGATGCAGTGAAAGCAAATTTTCCCCAAAATAAGGGTTTACAGATGAAAAAAATTATTTGAGGACCTACCACAGGTGTGAAAATACATTATCTCATTAAGAAATCAATTCAGGATTTTAAGGCGCTAGGATTTAAAGGATGTATCTGTTGTCATGAAAGTAAACAGAATTGCTCTCCATACAATGTTCAGGAAGAACAGGCTTTTGGTCTCTTATTTCCCTCTCTGCTTAGCTGGTTGAGGAGCGTGTACAGCACCACATCTGTGGTGTTTCAGTCCTGGCAGCAGAATCGATAGAGAGAGCATGGTGTCTCTTTTGAGTCAAGGGGATCTCATGCCCTCACACACTGGGGTTTTGGAATTAACAGCGCCTTAAGCAGTGCCAGATTCTGTCACTGTAGCCCAGACAAAACTTGGCAGTTCACTGGGAGCTTTAACATATGAGACGGGAATGCTTGGGTTAAAAGAAAAGCCAGAAACTAATACTTGAGAGGTTGTGCAGGTGGTTCTCCTAATCAAAGCACTAATGCCTTTCATATTATGCAAATCCCATTGTATTACATGTGTATAAACTGTACAAATATTGTAATTCCCTATGTAATGGAAATAATGTGATTTAGGAGGGAAAGGCCTTTCTTAAAGTGATAAGGCACTGTGTATAGAGCTGAGATGAGAATAAATGAGCATATTATAAATCTTGAATTATTCTTCATTGTCAACATATTAAGCTGCAAGCTACCCTAGAACCTAATGTTTCATGATTTTTTTTAAATCATTGTAATGTCAAGCTGTATTCCTCTGCCTTTCTGCTCTATCTTAGTCACGTGCTGCTCAGTGGGAGATCTGCTGCTGCCATGCGCTCTCTGCAAAGCCTTGACGAAATAATATATACCAGCATACTTTTAGAGATACTGGCCAAAAAACTTGGTATATCCCACCAATCAACTGCACTGTTTGTATGACAGAATCCATCCAAGCACGCACTTGAGATTTTATTAAAAAACTCCAAACTATAGTGGTTTACACACTTGAGATATGCAGCTGTGTCCCTGTTTAAGTTCTTCAATAGGAGATGCCTCAGACTGTCACTAGCAACTAAAATTCATTTCCAGCGCTCTGAGAGCGTGGTTGTATGAATGAGAGTATTGTTGCTGGTAAGGTTGTTAAGGAACTGTGCTGAAAATAACTGAGGAAATTATCTTGTCTCAGTCCTACCTTTTCTAAATGCTGGATGGAGTAACAGTCTGGTGCATAACAGCTTATTAACAGCTTTGCTCTATGCAGAGGGTGAAATGGGGAAAGAAACCTGAGTGACCATAACAGTGAAACCCAGAGGAGAAGATTTAATTAGCATTAAAAAAAATAGTTCGCTTCCTGAACCACTCTTTGGACTGGTTTTATGCAAGATGGCCCAAGCTGATGTTTAGAGTCACAACAGACGTTTGTGGTGTTACAGAGCTAAGCATTTTGCTCTTCCAGGAGAAATATTTTTTACACTTTTTCATTATTCTTTTAGTGTTGTTTGGTGTTTCTTGGTTTTCTTCAAAAGCTATTTTTTCTGGTCTCTAGGTTTTGTTAGACAGAAATTGCATGTCCCTTCAGACTTGTGACTTGATTATCTGCTGTATTTGCTTTGCAGTTTCACTCTGACTTAATTCAATATCACTATTAATTCACCAATCTTACTGTTTGAATCTCTGCTGTGACTTAATTTGGTGATAGCACTGTAACACTGCCTATCAGATCAATAGAAATGGAGAGTATTTCAAGCATTTCTTGAATGTCAATGTCAGCTTCATTATTGTACATTTCTGAGAAGTTCCCGACAAAAACCATTTAAGGTGTGACTAGTTGAAATTGACTCAGATTCCCTAAAAACTCTGAGCTGGTGATGCATTGCCTGAAACCGCGTATCATATCTCATACAGAGCAGAAAGCAAAATCTGAAGCAGATGGTCTTGTGGCTCCCCTTCAGCAACCCTGGAAGTTCTAACAAATTCTCCTTTATATATTCCATCCCCATCCTGGTTCTGAAAAGGTATGAGCTTGTCATATTAACTGTTTTGCTCCCTTCAGAGATCTTTGTTCAAATCAGATCCTCTCAAATCAAATACTCTCTACTGATGGGATTAAATCTAGCCAAGGTTTCAATGCACTCATGGTCATTGGAATGTAAAAAAGCTTTATTCAAATAACCCTAATAATATTAAAATGTATTCAGTGTTCTGTGTCAGGTAGAGACTTCAGCATTGTTGTTAGCTGCTTCCCTTGATACTGAACAGCTGAAGAGAATGCAAGTTTTCTTTGTGCCCTGGGGGGAAAAAAAAATCTGAAGTTTGTATTGCCATCTATTTGTGGAGTAGACAATAGAAATATTTCTAATTAGGAAAAATTCATCAGGCAACTTTCACATACCGGTGATTACACAAACTGGGCTGAGTGAGAACTCCCTTTGGCACAAAGAGTGAGTTGAAATGAGCTGAACCCTCAGCTGGTGTACCAGAGGTGGTCATGTTGGAAGTGCAGGTTGTTAGTCCCGAGTGTGGAGCAGCTCACCAGGACCTGCCCCAGTGCCTGGCAGGTGATGATCTGGCAGAGCGATGGGATCACCCACCCCACACTGGGCAGTGGGCAGTTGTAAAAATGGTTACATTTTGGTAGAAATGCTGCTTTTTAAAGGAGAGGACACTGGAGCAGCTGTGGGAGGGTGCAGGGTGCCTGTGCTGTGGGCTGCAGGGTTGGTGCTGGCAGGGGACACTGCCAGTGTGGCCTCGGGCACCCTGTCTGCAGTGCTGCCCACCGAGGCTCTGCTCTTCTGCTACACAGTGTTGTGGGTGTTTCATACAGTCATCCAGCTGGAAGTTCTGCTGGAGATTTCCACCTGAACTTACTGATGTGTTAAATCAACAAAACTGTCAAAGAATGAGTGTTCTATAATCAGCAGCCTCCAAGTTGGCTTCCTTCAAATTCCTCAGTTCTCAGGTGTGAAAATCTGCTCCTCTGGGGTCTTACCTTTGAACATTTTCTAGTCGAGCAGGAATTTCTTTTGAAATACTTCTCAGCTGCTTCAAATAGGACAGTGCTTTTTGATGGCATCCCTGTAAGACAGGCATTTGTTTCCTCTTCCACCTTTCCACTTAGGAGAGTTTTATTTCATGTATAAAAAGATCAACTGGAGCAAGGAAAGGCAAGTGCGAGACCAAGAATTCCCACGGAAGATTAGGCACTTACTTATGTAATTTAAATCAGTCTTGCAATGAATTTGTAGAGGAAATGAATTGGGAAGTCTAGCTTTTATGAAAAAGGAATTGATTTTCATTGTGTCTTTTATTGTCCATTTCACTCAGTTTTTATAATTTTTTTTACCTATATAGGATTAGTTTTTAATTAATTCAAATTCTGCCGAGATTGATTAGTGACAGTGACTTTGAATCTTTGTACTCTTCTCCCTTTACATCTGAGGCTTGCTAGTTGATTTTAATTTTTTTAAGACATATGCTGCTTTCTGACTTCCTTTCTACTAACAGCAGTCATGGCCCAATATGAAACTGGAAGCCACTGTAATCACTGTGTTTGGGTTTCTGCATAATGGCCTGGTCTGTGTGTAGAACAACATTTGGAGTTGTATTTGTGCTCAGCTACCTGCTGGGTTAGAGCAGAACAGAATTCTGTGACAATACCACTAATCAGGTAATCTAAGAAAAAAGAATAAACATAGTAGTAGATTTAGTTTTTCTTTTTTACTAAATTCCTACTCTCTCCTATGAGTACCTTTTTAATTTCCCTGCAGAACTTCAATATATTAAAAAGAAAAAGATTTTTTTCAGAATGATGAAATTATAGTCCAACTCTGATGAAGCAGAAGCAAGGGTAACATTAAGAAGGTAAGGGTTAAATTTTTTTCTTTGAACACGTAACATGTTCCTTCAAAGTTATCCTGCTCTCCCTGTGACTACAGCACCCCTATTGAATTAATTGAAGTTTAATACAAACAGATATTGTTGAATAGACTTCAAGAGAAGTCTATTCACCTGTGTGATGATCAGGGATGAGAATTTAACTCTTGCTACTTAGCAATTGAGAAAATAAAAATTATATATGGGAAACTCCACTTGTATTCACAGCTGGTAAGAGCAGCCTTACACGCACTCTATAGCCTGATTCTGTTTCCAGGGTAAAAAGCAGATACAATATTGAGCTCCAATGATCCAATTTAAATGAGGGCTTATAATATCAAAAAGCCCCCTCAGGAAATGTGCAGAGGCAGGTGTGGCTGGAGTGTAAAACATGTCATCCTATAGGGAGGGAATCTAATTGCCTTTCTCAGACAGGAGGAAGCCCTGAAGTCTGCTTGTCTGCACTTTTATATCTGATGCTTTAAAAGCCAGTGGGGGCAATATTACCTTAATATTTTTAGTGGCCACTTTATCCCAGCAGACCTTATACTAGATCAGGCATCATTAATCTAAGTTACTCAGGCTTTTCAAAAGATTTCGCATAAAAGCAGCAGAAATGTCTAAAGCCAGCAGAAATGCAGTGTGTGCCATGCCTGGCTGGATGAACTGTGCTCTGCCTGGTGCAGTCAGGTTGGTATCTCAGCAGCACCGGCCCTGTGCAGCCCTTTCCTTAGGAACCAGCCCTGTGCACCTTCTGCAGAGTAGAAGGCAGAGAAAGCAGCATCACTGAAACTCTCACTAAACATGAAGTTACTGTGCAAATCTTATGAAAGGTGGTTGTGTAGGGGGCCCCATGCCCAAGAGGTAACTGGTGGAGGGCCTCATTGACTACAGACTTCACACAAGTTGTAGGGGTTTTTTAGTTATCTTTGGAAATTGCATTTAAATCCCTGGGCTGTGTGCTGTAGCTGGGGTGGGAATGCACCTGTTCTCATGTCAGGAAATATTTTACTGATGGGTTTTGGCCCATGCATTTTTGTACTTTGACTATATAAGCAGTGGTAATTACCCAGCAAGTGAATTGTGGAAAATCGTGAGCGGTGTGTGTGACGTGTCACAAGAGCCTACAGTTGGGCTAATTAGTGCTGACAAGAGGATTTTCCTAATCCCATGCTACCTGCAGGCTTGTGCTTCTCATATTGGGTTGACACTGCAAAGCAGGAGGACAAACCTTTAGGGGATGTGACTGTGGTGGGAAACTCCAAATATTTTTATCCCTTGTGTTCAGTGGGTCTCTGACCCTGTGTGCTGTTACCCCCCTCTGTTGGCTGTCACTGCACTAAATGGCAGTGGAGCTGTTACCTTTTTCACACTCCAGCATGTTTTAATAATGGACAGTAATAAAAATTTCCTTCCAAAGAAGGAAGGAAAACAAACATTGTCTTAGCTGTTGCTGGAGGTTATAGTCAAAACATTGTTTCCTTATCACTTGATAGAAACAAATCTGGCAAAATATTGATGTGCATGTTGCTTTACATCTATCTTTGTCATTATTCATAGCTACCCCCACCCATAATGCTGAATTTCCCCAAGTGCCATCTGTCACTATCATCTGTGATTAAAAAAAATAATTAGAAATCGGTTGCAAGATTATGTACAGCATCTGTGGGTGCAGTAGCTGTGATAAAACCGTCCTTGCTATTAATTTTGATTGCGAAATCCTACAATGGGTAGAAGTAAAGAATAATCTTCTCCCATCATAGCAGTGGATAGCTGAATAAATGAATGAGATACACCTGCACATAAAATGCACATCAATGTATGTGGGTATTTCAGATCTGCTTTATTCTTGCAGTTTTTTATATTTCATTAGTATACAGTAAAATTCAAGAGGCCTTCATTATGATTGCAATTCAATGGCAGATTGGCCTACTGTGGAAAAAATTTCACAATGCTATAGCTTTTATTAGCACTTGAAAAATTGCACCAAATGAAATTTGACAATTTTTGCATTTTCTTTCTGAAAATACAAAGATGCTCATTATGACTTTTCTGTTCGCTATTTATCACTCATATATAAACTCCTATATGATTCAGTCTTTCCTTTAATATGGAAAAAGACTTGAGATAAAAAATTCTCAAACAGAGTAAATTCTTTTAAGAATTGTGGGTATGATCTCTTTATGCAGAAATCCTTTGCTTGCACAAAAGGAGCTGGAATGGAAAGAGAACAGTTACAGTGCCATTTCTGACAGTATACGAATGTAAGCATTACCGTATTTTTAGACCACATCCTAATGACTAAGTAGTCAGTCTCATCAAGTACGTGTGTCTTACCTTCTTATAGTGTAAATATAATCTTTTTAAGAAAAATAGAAATGTAAAAGTATCTACTTCATTAAAAGAATAATGCTGTTTACAGAAGTTTTTACAGATTTCTTGTAGTGGTTGATCTCATATCCGTAAACTTCACCTTGACAAAACTGTATGATTATCAAATGACTTGGAAAAAAAATTTAATGGTGGTGGTCTTCTCTTGGTCTAAATGTTGCTTTGTCTCTTTGGTTTCTGAATAAATTCTGCCATGAATAAAAGTGGGTGGTCATACATCAAGATATCTGAACCTATAATTCTTTATAGAGGCTAGAACTAAAGGTGTACTTGCTCTTTCTGGAATAAGGCCAGCAGTACAGATTTCAGAATTAGTAGGTATAAGAATTAAGGACATGAACCTCTCACTGATGCCCTTATTACTTCATAGATTAAATCAAGAGACTTAGCTCTGAGCCCTTCTCAATTTCATTTATATCTTGGGCTAAAGTAAATGTCATAAAAAAGGATAGTTTTTCCCTCCTATTAAATTATCTCAGGTTACCACAGGAAAGTCTTATGCTGTATAAGAACTGAAATCTTTACCCTTATAATGTACACTTTTTCCCATCAAATGAAAGATACACAAAGATGATTAACTGAAAACACTGGGAGTCTTGTCCTCTGAGTAAATAATGTTTGTGTTTGAGTACCTAAAAGTGATGTGATAGTAGACATGGGTTAACTCTAGCAAATTGTGGAAGCAACTTTCATACACTAGGAAAACATGCTTGACATCTGAAAAGTAAGTTAAGTGAGCTTGGAAAAAGATTAAATATTATGGTTCATCAGCTGCTTCATTTTGTGTTGCTCAGTCATAAAGAAACAGGTATATTTAGTTTGAGATCTTTATTCAAGTCACTAGAGCATATATGCCAAACTGAAATTTATTTTGTAAAAGAATTAGTTCTATCTTCTTGAAGCGATCTTTTTGTTTGAAAGTAAAAGAAAGTAAAAAAATATTGGCTATAAAATGAGCCCAGATTTATTGTTTAGCTGAGGTCTGTTATTTATGAGACTCAGGAGTCCAGGAGCAGTAATCCTGTGAGGTGTCTGAGATACTGCTGTAGGTACAGCAGTATCTAACAGGGAAACCCAAACCAAACTCTGGGGAACTGCTACTGTTGGGTGACAACTTTGAGTCTGCAGCAACCTCCAGAGCCAAAGGAATTTTGGCTTCAACAGGGCAGATGAAGGATGTGCTGGTACTTGGGATTCAAGAGAATTTTCCAGCTCCAGACAGGAAAGGCTGAATTTGAATGACTGACTGCTGGATATCCCCAGAGAGGAGCTTTCATGGGAAGTAATGAGCCACAGAGGAATTTGGGAATTCAGTTTGTGATGTGCAATGGGGGTGACTGAGGTTGGACCTGGGCAGGGGTGTAACTTGAGTTTGCTGCCAGGAGCCTGTATTGACATTCAGATGTGATAAGTGCTGTTACTTTTTTTTTTCCCTGTAATCTTCTAGCTCTGAAGCCTCTTTAGCTTTCTCCTTGCTCTTTATTATCTCAGCGTTCTGATTTGGGCTCTCTGATCTAGAAATTGTGTGGGTTTGCCACTGTTGCTGTTTGAGATAGGTGTTCATCACAATGTTTTTTCCCTTTTCTAACTGAAATGCAGACTGCCGCTGGACAGAGTGTCCCTTGACTGCAGGGGATGGAGGGAGAAATCAGAAAGAAAACCTTCCTTAAGGGATAAACTACTTTGTGGTTTTAAAACAAAATAAAACTTGTAGCATTCATCTTTGTCCTAGAAACTTCATATCTTGGGGAACGGAAATGATTTTAGAGTGTCTTTGGGACAGATATGAGCTTCTTCCAGCCCTTGCTCCAAGCTGAAATAAGGGGTTTGATGCAGCAAGTATACCTTTGAATAAATTTTATTTATTCAAAAAAAGTAAAAAGGCAATCATGTAAAAGTATTGTTTTTCACATTGATAGGCATTAACAACAGGAATTTCAACCATCCCCTCAGTGTGTTCTAAGGGCCAGGTGTTTGTGGAAAAGGTCCCATCCCCTGGAACAGCTCCGTCCCTGCAGTGCTGGGCTTGTTAGAGTTCTGTCTGACCACGTGCTGTGTAAGGTTTTCCTCAGTTTGTCATTTAGATCAGAGACACAAACATAAAAATGGAGCAGTCACTGTTTGAAGGCTGCACATCCTTGCAGAACTGGATGGATTTATACCATGGCATCACCATAGAATTCTTTGACAGCCTTATTCATACTTTTTTCAGAATATATGAAACATCCTTAAGCCCCTGTGAACTCAAAGGGCCTCTGACAGGTTGCTTTGTATTAATTGACTCACTTCTCATTAACTATTTTTGCATGGAAATTTCTTTGGTTTTGCAAATGTACATGGAAGCAAATGCTCCTTAGTGCAAACTGTCTTATCAAAACATGAACAGGGATGGAAGGGAAGTGTTTTTCCCTAATGGTGTAATGGGTATCTTGAAAAGATAAAGGCTGTTTTTTGGGTCAGCGAGCAATGCAGCTTTGGCACAGCAGGCTGTGTTTCCTGTTGATTTGCTTCCATGCTGTAGGGACAGTTAAGTATATGGAAGGACAGAAAACAACCCCATAACTTGATGGTTAGGGGACTTGCTTGTGACAGTCTAAATCCTGAGCCAAAACTGAAGTGGAAGATTGGGATGCCCTGGTGCTTGTGGCCTCTCCTGCAAAGGCACAAGGTCACTCATCATTGGATGGTGGTTCTGGTCCCTTGTCTATTCAGTATATGCAGGACGTTTATCCCTCATATATTCATGTCCTCTTTTCCTTGAGGGAATTGAGTGAATCATATAATGGAAAAGGGAAACAATTTTTGTCAAGGAAAAACCTTTTTGTTCTTTCTAAAATGTTTGTCTTTTGAAATCAGACTCCACGCCAACAAATTGATTGTTAACATAGCTCAAATTAATTCAATGTTTGTTTGTTTTTGCAAACCTTGATAGCTTTTAGTGAGGTGTTATCTGAATTAAGAAACTTCATTATTTATAAAATCCTGTAATGGTGGTATTGCCTTGTTTTATGTGAACTTGTAGAAGCTGTTTCCCAGCAAAGCTTTGAACTCAATAGGCTTGAATAGCTTGGCTCTCCTGTAGCCCAGCTCCTGGAACTGATCATCCTTCTCCAGACATTTCTTGTGTTTGTCAGCAAAGCTGAATCATAATGCTGCATGTCTCCTATGCATTGCCGGTCTTGTGTGACTAAGGCATGAAATAAAACCCAGCATCTCCTCCCTGTGGTATCTGGAAGGAAGAATATCATCTATCACACCTGTCTGTGCCAAGGGTTTGTTATGAAGGCTTCCCTTTGGATGGAAATTGGACTTTCTTTCCCTAGAGTTTCTTCAAATCTAACCCTGAAAAAGATATTTGACTTTTTATAAGATAATTTCCTCTGTCAGTAACCGAGAGGGTGCATTCTCCAAGAAGAGAATGAGTGTGGAAGTTTTCTCCAAGTATTTTCTGCAGTTGGTTACAGATACCAGTATGTCTGAAGCGTACATTTCCACAGAGCAGATACTGGGTTATCCTGCTCTCCCTAAGATGAGAAGCTACAGTAGAGATGGTGTTAAACTCTCTCAGCACCAGCCATGTGTGTCTCCAGTGAGGCTCACAGAAGGTCTGGGGTGTGTGCACACAGCTGATGTGTTCATGACAGAACTTGTCAGTGTTCTGCAATAATAAATCTCAATCCACATGCTAGTAGGTGTTCAAAATAAAATGAACTCTTTATAAGGTATTACCTTGCTTTGTTATATACTCTCTACAAGTGTAGATGATTGATTTTTGTCTCCTGATAATTGGCACCTATATTAGTCTCTTAAGGGATTTTGAGTGGCTCTGCAACAGATTAGCAGCAAAAAATATTCAAATCCATTATTTAGAATACTTGATTATGAAAGTAAACAGTATTTCAGTAAAATGTCTTTAGTGACTAGGCAATAGTTGAATATATAACTTAATATTGTAAAATCTGATTTTTCTACTCACAAATGGTGCTCAAAGCAGAAATACCCAAGTATTGTGTATTTGAAGTAAAAATAGCTCCACCTAGAAAACAGAGGCACAATTCTAATTGTTTAGGACTTTATAAGAATATTGCTGCATCCTCATATTTCTTATCTGAAAAAAATCAGTTTGTAATGATGTCATTGCAATGTAAGGTTTTCTGTCTTTGAGAGGAGCAGTAAAACTTTATTTCACACTCTCCTGTTTGCTCTGCTGGTTTTAGTCTCTGCACAGCAGGGACTCATGTTGTCTTTCACATTTATAGCTTTTAGTTTTAGCCGTAACTCACGGGACAGATGCTAAGACCAGGAAAACAAAAGATTTTTAACAAGTAAGGCTGTGATGTGTAATTAATAACTTCCAGTAGTGCAACTGGGATCCTTCTGGCTCTAGAAGAGGGGTCTGTGAGGGGGACTGATCCCCCCAGACCATAAAGAAAAGAGTTCAAATATAATATGTCCACTTTGGCATGGTAATTCTTTCTACACTTCAGGATGCACCTAGTAAAATTTGAATGCACTGAAGTTGGCTGTGTGCTTCTGGAAGGCCAGTGGATATCTAATTGCTTGATGAACTGGTGATTCCAAAGAATTGTACGGCAAGTGACCAAGGTTGAGTTGAAACAAATTCCGTTTGGCCGTTTTTATGAATATTAGCAAATAAAAAATTAAACTTTGCCTTTGGATTTAAGCAATTTTAAGATTTTATAAATTAATAAACAAAGGAAATGGCAAAACAAGTTGTTTGGTGCTGAAAAAAAAAATCATATTTCCATGTCAGGAAGCTTTTGATTTTTCTGATTTTTTTTTTCTTGATAAAATAACATGAGCAGTTTAGCACAAGTGAAGCAAGTAACTTACAAAGTTTTAGCGCAGATGAATCTGCAGTTTTTACTCCCAAAGAAGTATTTGCCAAAGCTGTTCATGTTGCTCTAAGACCAGCCTGTGATAGGAGCAGTGTCTTTCCTATGTCTCGAGGGACAGAGATTGAAGAATTCCTACTGTGCTCTCCATCAGCTGCTGTTGGCAGAGCCCTGGCAGCAAACCCCCCTCCTTGGGCAGCTGGTGAGTGGCATCCAGGCTGTAGGGTGGCTTCAGTTTCAGCAGTGATGGGGTTTGAAATTTCCTGCAAGAAATGCTTTCTTTCAGAAAGGTTAGAGGCTGTAAGAAGTGTGTCCATAGCAGGGGATTCTCCTTCAAAAATAATCGGTTTTTTATGGTGATATTTGAGATCTGTCATTGCAGTGAGCGCACATGGATCTGCTGTTTCCTGGGAGTTTAGGGTCCTAACTTTGTCTGAGAGAGACTCAAAGTCTTCTCTGACTTGAATAATTCTAGCATGAAAGTAATACAGCTGTGTTTGAAAATAGGCCGGAGGAAGAGAGACGCTTTTCCCCTTTTTTCTTTCCTTCCCAATGTGTCTCCCAAGGCAGAACAGCGAAGGGCTGGTTTGCAGCAGGCAGCTGAGGATGCCTTGGGCAGAAAAAGGGCTTGGCTTCTACAAACCTTTTGCAGTTCTGGGTAACCTGGCCAAGCCCTGTAACCTCAGGTCTTTGTGGCCTCAGGTACTGTGACTTAGGGCTCCCCTTGCACTGCAACAAGATTTTTTTAATGCATGACAGGATTATAGAGGATTTCTGTATTATAAAAGGAAACAGGCTTGGTAAATCTAAAAAATCCAAAAACTATCAATAAGATTTCAGGAATGAAAATAGTGTTCTGTAAGTGTTTCCTTGCTTTAAAAAAAATACGGTTTCAACAGAAAAAAACTCTCTGTAACTTTAATTCTGACACCTTTCAGTTATCAGTTCTAAGTGTTTTTGAAGTTCCAATTGGTTATAAAAATGCTTACTGATGATATGAAAGCACTTAATTTTAAATTAAAAATTACTGCTGCTGACAAAAATTTTCTTCTTGTTTGTAGAACTCTCTTTCCAAGTTTTCTTTGGTTTTGTGTAGTTCAAACAACCAGTATGCAGCTTTAATGCTGATTTGTTTTTAATGTTAAGTCTGTCTGTAAATTTAGGACTAAATCAGAAATGCAGTAATATAATTGTCACGTAAAAGTTTTTATAGTCAATAAACAAGAGCACAACTGTGAAGTACTGGAACTGTTTTAGAATGTTTTTTCCTTTGGGAGAAGTAGAGGCTGATATAGATTGGAGAAGCAAGTGTTTCCTTATTGCCTTGAGTAACCACCTCAGGAATAATCCTACTGCTCGTTTTTCAGTGACCTCACATATGTAGAGTGAAGCCTGTGGAGCTGCATTGACTCTGGTGTATCTTTCTTGAGACTGCAATTTCTGTTCAGTTTTTAGGCTGTTTGCTTTTTCACATTATAGCAGTATGCATTGAAAGAGCACTCAGTGTGCTTCACATGCTCCTTTCCAGTGTCCATTAGATGAGTGCATGGCATCTGGAAGTGCTGGGACTGTGCCCAGTGTGGCCCAGTCAAACAGAACTTTTTTCATTGCATGGGATGGAGATACATATTTCCCATTAGTGCCAGCTGTCAGGCGAGGCTGGGAATGAGTATGTCAGTTCCTGAGCTCTACCAACTCTTACTTGATCTCTCAAACATGTCAGCGTATGGCAAAGCCAGTTAAGACACTCCACAGGCTGTAGCAAGGATTGCACTCAACATGTGCAGGCTCTGAGCTCAGAGCAGGACAAGCCTCATTGCTCTTAAATGTTCTCATCATGCAGCATGCCAGGACAATGGCTCTGTGGGGAAAATGTCTCCATGTTTGGCAATGCACAGGACATAAAGCAGGAGTGGGATGCATTTCAAAGAGGCTTTCTGCCTAATGTTTATTTGAAATCCGCAGACTCACTTAATCAAAGAAAGAAAAGTGAATTGAATAGGTTCAGTGTACCTGGAGCAAGTAATTAACTATTGGTTTTCTGACAAGATCAAACTTGATGGCCAAAACCTTTGAACAGGAGCAGAAAAGAGAAACTGGCTTGATTAATTAAACCTCAGAAGTGCCTTCCTCATCACTGTTACTGTCAGGGAGATGGGAATCAAGGGGGCCAGGAAGAAGCAGCAGGGATGCAGTACTGCTCCTCAGAGAGCAGGGACTTTATTTCAGGAGAGATTGGGAATGCAGTGAGGGCATTCCCATAGAGGAGCTTTAAACCAGCTAAGATAGAAGCTTGAGAAACAGGCCCAAAAAATAGGTTTTCCCATGACTATTCTTTTGATTATCCATCATATTCCATGTCAAATAATGCTTATAAATTGTGCTGTAGTTCAGCCACCTCGAGGTCTCGGTGCTGCAGGAGCTGGGAGGTTGTGGGGTGCAGCCAGAGCAGGGGGCTGCAGCCAGTGGCTGCTCTGACCCCCTGGGCAGGGTCTGGGGAGATGTTACTGGTGCTGGTTCTGCTCCCTCCTCCCCTTTCCTATGCACAACTCTTAGGACAATTTTTTTTCCAAAACTGTTGCTTCATCCCTTATGAAAAGGAAAAGGCTTTTAAATATAGTGATTTTTGTAAGATAATTTTTGTATTTCTCATCCACTCTTCCTTTGCTCTATGAATTAGGGACTTTTAAGTTTAAAAACAGTAAATAAAAAGAAGTAATTTATATTTCTGATATTTGCTTAATTAGACTTCTAAAAAAATGTACCAACCTTTCATATGTTTTTTGAATAAAGTAAGTCAATTCTCTAAAGTTAATATCTTTTTTTGGGATTCCCTACTATAATTCAACATTTTATTGCAGTTTTTTTTTCCTTTGCATAATGTTCCCAAATGTGCTCTGGTCTCAGTAACATTGGTGCTGAAGTTCAAGCCAAGGATTTCAGGGAGGACAGGAATCAGCCTGGATGTGTGCATTTCCTCCTTTGTAGCCACAACAGCTAGGAAAACCGAAATTAGTGAACACATTGGATGTTCCTGCTCAGCTGCTGTTTCTTGGGATGTTCCCTTTCTATTTCATGTGGGCCATATCCTGCAGCTGGCTCTGCTGTGGGGTGTATATCAATACACTCATTATGTATATCCTTTTGTATGTGGTTTTATGTGTTGCCTGCAAACCTTATTTACTCTATATATTCTAAGTATGACAGAAGAGAGAGCATAACAATTCTTGTAACCTTTGTCAGCTGCTTGGTGCGTCTAATTTCTGTAAATAAGCTGTATTACTGAAAGCAAAACTTACAATTTTGTTGTGAGGAAACTAAAGTGCTACATCTTCTCATTGGTAAGGCCCATTTTATAGAGGCTTGAGTACCTTGAGTTTCTCTGAAATTGAAGTGCACAGACAGTAAGGTCTTTTATGTCCAGTCTGGATGAAATGTATTTGAAAAGTTGCATTTCCTTTCTCTTCTGCACCATTAGCAATGGAATAAAAGGTTGTTGCTTATGCTATAAGTTCCATAGTTTCTTCTTGGCAAATTGGTGATGAGATGAGGAAGAAGAACTGCTTCATTTGAACTTTTGCTGAAGCAAAGAATCACTTGTAGATGATTCCTCCAAACCTCTCCTCCAGGTTTGGAGCTGCTGCAGAGTGATGGGGCAGTAACAAAGGGCTAAATGTGAAATCAGAATTAGTATTTAATAATTTGTACATAACCTGATATCGAACACATGAGCAGTGGTGCAACCACCAAAGCTTTGTTGTTTTCTGTATGCTTTAGTACCAAATTGTAGAAACCCTAGAGTCTGTTAAATCGGTCACTATATTTCGTCATCATAACATCATCACTATATTTTTTCTGTCCATAAAATCTGTTAATTATTACAACACTGGGAGTTACAGTGTTGGGGTCCAACACTATAGGGGTCCAACCAGTCAGGAACCATGCAGGCAGCCAGGCTGAGAGATGTGGTCTACAGTCTGTGGTCTACAGTCCGTGTATCTCATGCATGGTCCACTGTCCCTTCCAGCCAGGGGTGAAAAGACACTTTTGCACAAGTCCCATGTTTTTCTTCAGGTCCCTACTGTGCACAGGGCCTACAGTACTCCTTAGGAATTTATTCTGGCCAGTGGCTGTCATGCTCCATGTGGCATTCCATGGGTTTTCTTGTGCCAGGCATGTGGTTTCTCAAGCAGCAACACAAACTCATAATTTAATCTTGTCTTACTCATTTCTTTCCCCTTGTTTCTCTGGCAGGACAATACAAGAGAATGTGTTGTTTCAGATATGGATATTTCAGTTGGGCTATGGAAGCATAACTACGTTTAGAATGTTAGTGTTGTTATAAGATCTGAGTATGTTCTCATTTTTCTAATGTTTGAGCTGAAAATGTGATATCAAATTATCTTATTTATCTTTGCACTTAAAGTGCGTGTAAAAATTAAAAGCCACTGCTCTTTAGAAGTAAATATCAGTCCACTTTATCTTCCTGATGTACAGTAAACTGCACATACAGAGGAGGTTAGTAGCTGAATGGGGAATGATTATGAAGATGAATGAGTGGCCGGGAGACAGAGTCAGTTTAATGAGCTGAGCAGTAAGGAGGCTGTAATTTTTATAGATTAGCACTGAACTTGTCACTTACTGCCTGATACAACTTAGTTTCAGAATTACAGTATGTCAAAAATGAGCTCAACAAGCTCAAAACCAGTGGCAATCTGATTATCCCCCATGTAATCCAAATTACAAGTTCTCCTGGATCTGTATTACCTCTTCCTAATGTTTTATCTGTCACAGGTAAGAAGCAGAAAAGTGGACAATTACTTTTGTGTCAGATGATTATTTTTAAATTCCTTTTCCTTCACCTTGCTGTAATGGCCTCTGCCTCTGAGCAGCTTCCCATCCTCAGGCTCTCCTGTGCTCAGTCAGCTCAGCACCTCGTCAGATGCCAACCCTGACGGAAGCAGAATGTGGGGAAAAAAAAAACAGTGAATGCCCAGGACCACCCCTTTCCTAGAGATGTTGATGATACAGTGCTTTCTTTGGCTACCATCATTTTATGTCCTTGTGCTAGTCTTTAGCAACCTTCTAACACTGTT
Source organism: Sylvia atricapilla (assembly GCF_009819655.1). Classification (NCBI taxonomy): domain Eukaryota; kingdom Metazoa; phylum Chordata; class Aves; order Passeriformes; family Sylviidae; genus Sylvia; species Sylvia atricapilla. Next base: position 14,939,748 of record NC_089146.1, read on the forward strand.
GGTTGTCACCAGGTTTTTTGGATGATCCCAGTTCAAGAGTGCCTTTCTATGCACTGGTTTGGAGGCAGAAGTTTGTTTTGCCGTAATGTTATTAACAGCTACTTGTTTTAGTGTCTCAAGAAACCCCTGCCTCTCTGTGTCATTGGGTGCCTAGTGCCTCGACTGACCACAGGGACTGACTGCTCCAGGTCAGTTCTTAGTTCTGCCATAGTTCTGCTTGGTGCAGATAAGCTGAGGCTGGTTCATGACAGGCAAAGTCAGGAGCAGGACAAACACCTTGGCTGGTTTTTGGGTTTTTTTACAAACTGAGCAAAAGCCGTGTGCCCTCAGCCTGGCATCCTTCCCAGAACTGTTATTTTAGAGGCATGATGCTTTTGACAATGCTTCTGGACTTTTGACTGCTTCTGGAGTAGCATATAAGGTATAATTATTGTTCCATGAGCAGATGACAGAGTTGATTTCTCCCCCTCATAATTCACTCAGGCCACAGACTGATTTTTTGGAAAATGCATTTTGGTTTTAGACAGCTCTGGAACCAGAAGGGGGAAAGTCACATTTGGATTTGTTAAGGTAACAGGCATCTGTAACTTTGGAGATGGCTCTTGAGGTCAGCTGTAGACAGGACTCTCGGGACTCTGTTTTTGGTGACCTGAATCCACTTTGAGCCAAGTCCAGGTCAACAAATGGTGCCCTATTTCTCCCTTCTGGCAGTATTTCCCAGTGCTTTACTAAAAGATGTACATTAGCAGTGTGGGGGTTTTCATGTGCCACTGTAAGATTTTGCTGCTTGTGTCTGCTCTCAAGCCCTTCTCTTGTGTAGTTTGCCTTTCTAGTGAACACAACTTTGTTCCAAAAACTAAGTTTTCTCTTGATATTTACACTGTGAATGTCCAGGGAAAGCAGCAAAACCTGGTTAACCTGATAACTGGCTTTCCTTTCCTTGCCCTCTGAGAGTTTTCAACCACCACAGGATATTATGTAGGCACTATTACCTCTGTGCATCTCCCAGGTAAATTACTTCTCTTGTATCAAGTGCACTAACTCAGAAAAGCTGAGTTAGTTTTTAAAATCATGTTGTCCTGCATTTACCGACTAGATAAATGAGCTGCTTATCGAACAGTTTTACTGGCAGCTGTCAGCAGCCAAAGCAAGGCTCTGGCTGCCCTCAGACAGGTACAAGTTCTGCCACTCTTTCCTCTACACTTGTCCTATTTTTTCAGTTTGTCTTCTGCTGGATCATGCTAAAATTAGAATTCTCACTAATGGTGGCTCCTCATGAACATGCTAGCAGTGACTACATGGCTCTTGATGACTTATATCAGCAGTGCTTTTTAAAAAATAATTTTCTCATGTGCTTACTGAGCATTAGTTAAGTAATAATGTTCATCTGTCAACTGAGGACCTAAAGAGATGAGTCCAATTTTTTTTTTTGTGTGTGTGCAATCTTGTCTTTAAAATATAAGTTCCTACTTTTAAAACTATTCATTGAAAGAAAAAAACAAACAAAACCACAAAAAAAACCCATCATGTATTGACCCTTTAAAACCACTGTATGCCAGAACTTCTTAAGAGATTTGGCACTGACATTTTTTTCATAATGGAAGATTCATTAAGGTCAGTTATAAATTTGCTGCAATAAATACAGAAGAATTAAGAGCTCATCAGCATTACCACAGCGTAATGTTTAGCGGATTGAATTATGTACTTAGAAAGATGAATCTGTGGCAATTGGCAAGCTTCAAGAGGAAAGCTGCGTGTGAGCATGGATGTGTGCATGCACATGTGTGAGAGGAATGGCAGAGGAAATGAGGGGAGGCAAAAGGAATTTAAAGAAGCAAACCATTTTTTTCTATCCCAGTAATATTTAGCGTAGACATGATAAATATTCTGATTGTACTCTTTCTCAATGCCTTGCAATCAATGTCTCTGGTGGCAAATACAGTGGTGTGACTGGATATCTGTCCTGCTCTCCTCCCCTTGTGGGTAGATGCTGTCTTTTGAGCCATGTTTTATGTGAACAACAGTATCGATCATGATTGATGAAGAGTGTGAGAGGGTCAGCCCTTTGCCTGCCCCCTGAAGTAATTGGGCTGCAGTTTGTTAAAGGGTAAGAGAAAAGATATTAAAAACAAAGAAATGCACTAAGTGGGTGTGAGCTGTGTTCCCAGCTGTTCACAACATCTATTCAGTAATACAGAGCATCAATCTAATTCTCCACACAGGGTAGGAGCATGGCAAGTCAAAAGCCTCTGATAGGCACTCCTCACCAGCAAGATACAATGTTCAATTTAGGGAAAGATTGAAAAACATCAGTCTTCCCTTAAAACAATTTGTACAGAATAAATTTGGCACTTGCCAGCTATTCCCACAGAGAGAGACTGATAATAGGACAGAGAAAATCATGTAACATGATTTAGGATTCCCAGGATGGGATTACTTGTAATAAAACAGGAGGGAGGCAGGAGAAGGAAGAAGAACTGACAGTAAGCTTGATGTTAATTCAGAATGCTCTCAAACCCCTGGAAATTCAGGGCTGAGGGTAGTGGACACCTCTCAGCATCAGGACTCAGTCTGAATGCAGGTTCAGCACAATGACAGATACTGGCTCTGAGTGCCTCAGCTGGAGCTGCTGGGTGCAAGTTCCTTCAAAAACCTGGCCCCTAGAACTTGTGAATCCTACAAAATAATCCTCTGATGAAAACTGGTGTCAGGTGCTGAACTAGTGCCTCACATGATTTGCCTTTTGTTTTGCCTTCTGGCAAAGTAATTTACGGGGTATGTTCAGCTGAATCTATGCTTACTTCCCATATTGGTAATAAAAGATCCTGTGAAGCTTAAAACTAGATTCTGTAATAGGTCACTGAGGGCAGCCCTTCGACACCACCTGCCCCAGATGTCTTTGGGGGATCTGAGCTGTGTTATGGATCGAGGTAATGATGCTGGAAGGCATTTTATCTAACAAAGCCTGGGACCAAAGGTCTGCTGGTTAGAGTATGGAGAGGAAGGTATGGCCAGCACTGAAGGCAATTAATCCATTTAAAAGATCTCATTGGTCTGGGCCTGCAACAAGTCCCAGAGTCCCACAGGGCAGGAAGTCAATACTACTTCTTCACTTTAACAAGTTGCATGTCATTAGCAGGCCTCTCATAACCACAGAACTGAAAAAGAAAAGATGAAATTTGGTTTTCTCGTCATAGGTCCTCTGTGTGGCTGAGGACCTGAATCCTACTGTGCCTTACAATAACAAGACTTAATGCATATTCTTTCAGAGCTCTATTGTAACTAAAGTGTATTGCTCTTATTCTAATTTTAGCATGGTTTTAGTAGGTGAGACTAGAGGTTTCCAGAAACAAACTTTCTCACCAGAATAATCTTCTGCATACACTAAATGACATTTAGGCATTGCTGAAAAAAAATACTACAGTCTTTTTAATACCACAAATTAAATTTTCTTCCTTTAATTTTGTTCTTTAATTTACAGTGTTTTAAATAAGTGATTTCTTTTCTGACATTTTCATTTTCTCAAGGCTAATGATGGGGACACAGAGTAGAAAGAAAACATATTCTTGGGCTGATGGGTAGCTCTTAATGATGTATTTCTATTCTCCCACACAGTGGACAATGGTGATATTTTGGTTACTGTTCTTCTGGAAGGCATACTGAAAAGAAAATGAGTCCTCATGGAATATGTTGGAGTTCCTGTTGTGGTTAGAATGGAAGCTTCAGATAAAGTTCCTAAGAAAGACATGCTGTGGAGTCATGAGGTGCAACATTCTTGCTTTCTAATCTCCCTAGAATAATGCTGGATCCAATATTAACCCCAGGCTTGGTCAATTGTTTGTCTAGAGGATTATATAGATGTAATTGAACCTTTATACAATCTTGTCCTGCAAGATTAAATACAGAAACACAAATATCAATTAAAAATGCATTATTTATTTTGTGATAAACACTAAAAGACTTATGATCAGAATTATTTACTCTGTGGTATAGACAGTATGCTATACTAAAGCTGTACCTATTTTTTCAAGCAAGATTTAAGCAATGATATTGGTGAAATAATTATTAACTAGAAATTGAAGTTACTCATCCTTATCAATGACCATGGGCAAGTGTCTTTCACTTAGCCTAAAGGAGTAACATTGAGGGTTGTCCCCACTTGGGAGGAATCTCCACATGCACTCTTAGAAGGAGGTATTTTAGAAGTCTCTGCCCTTAAAAAATGAGACACCCCATTGTATCAACTGCTTGCCTGTCAGTCATATGGTTCCAGGCTAGCCCTGTCAGTTCAGCAGCTTTAGATAAGTTATCAGTCGTATCATTTGCTGGTTCCTTTGACAGGAACTTTGCCACATCCTCAGTGGTGCCAGGAAACATCATTCTTCACATCCTCAGGATGTTTGAATTGGGATTGATGGATTAGGCTGGTCTCAACATTCTTCACCACCCAAGTTGTGTGACCCACACCCCTTCTCCATCTGTTGCGGATAACTTTTGGAGATAGTGTCAAGTTTGAACTGTTTTACTCCTGCTTAGGCAGTGGCCCCTGAAGGAGTGCCTGTATGTATGTAGCATGTGTAATACTGAATCTAACACTGTACAAAATGTTCTTTACCCAGAAGAGCTCGTCTGTCACCTGATACACCGTCAATGCACTCTGTCCCACAGAGTCAGTTGCTCAATTAATCTGTGGATGAAGTTGGTTGTGTGTTAATTCCTTAAGGAGGGATCTGAGCTTGACTCTTACATGCTGACCTTTGTAATCAACTTCATCAACAGGTCACTTGTAACTCTGAGTACAGAAAATGCAGGTCTTATTTGAGTTCAGGATCTGTAAGCTCCTTGTGAAGTTTATTGGGACTAAATCTTAAGCCACCCAGAGCCAAACTGAGCTTTATGCTATTTGACCTCTTTGCTATTTGTAGGAATGCTAGAGTCTGGCCAGGTGTCCACAGAATAGAGTAGCTTCTGTGTTCTTGAGCTGAAGTGTCTGATGGAAGAGAGGAGAAGCCAGCTCCATCCTAGCTGTATCGTGCACCTGTCAGAGCCCCTGTAGCCCTCCTTTCCATGCAGCTCTTCCTGCACAGGATTTGGAGTTGCACCTCTCCCTGCATGCTGTGGGAAATTCCACAAGGCTCATGCTCAGGAGCTTTTTTCCCTGGCTGAGCAAAATATGGAAGGGATGTCACTTGTGAAGGTCTTTGCCTTTGGGTCCTATTTAATAAAAAAATAAGAGGAGGGGATCCATTCTTTACATTAATGCTGCTATTTAAGGCTTCCTGCAACTCAAGAAATCTGCAGTCGTGAAGCTGAGGTGAGGGAAAAGAGCATATGTGCTGTGATCATTTGTATTTATAGACAGACATTTCATCACTGGTACTGGAGCATTAAGCATCAAGGCGTACTCAACCTCAAGGTGAGAACAAGGGGTCCCATTAGAATTAATGCTTCTCAGCCTCAAACCCTGCCATGAGTATAGCATCAGAGCCTGAAATAAGAGATTAGATCTAAGTTTGACATGTAATTTTATTTTTACTAGCCTTAAAATCTGCCTATGTATTGATATAGTGACTGTCAATATGGGATCCTTGGACAACCTTTCCCGAGCCTGTGAAAGAAATAAAGACCGTATATCCTACCCAAGATATAAATACTTTATTTAAATACTGTACATCAATCTACAAATGTGACAGCTTCAGTGACTGCTTAGAGGTCTTACTGATCAATAAAGCATGAAAGCAATGAAAGTTAATTCACTTAATAATGAAAATAAATGCTAGTTTACAAGGAAGAGATTATAAACTTAAAGATCTCCTTTAGGGATGTCGTCCCTGTTTCATAAGGCAGGTTTGTAGTGCTTGCAGGAGAGATTTTGAAGAATATCTAGTGGTGAAGTACCATTTGCTCTTTGCCTGTTTTACAGTGCACTGAAACACATACTTTCAAACATACTTTTAAAACACAATTTTATCGTGCTTTTTGCTTTTGCCTCATACACTGAGATGAACTAGCAAAGCCAACTCCATTTAGATGCACTCATTGCACAGTAAGATAATCAGATAGTTAGAAATGTCATGATAAACCTGCCTCAGTAGAGCAACTTTGCTTTTTTCCCAGCAATGCCCCTGCTGGGACAAAACCTGTAGTCAGGAGAAGGGAGATTAACAAGGTTTTTTTTTTTTTAATATTATGTAATTACTGCCTGGTTGAGATTATTAAAGTTATGATGAAGGTAGTAATATCATTAAAGAAAAATTAGTCTGAAGTAAACAAACCCAGCCCATTCTCTGCTTCCTCTCTTCTCCTGAAAGACCCAGCCAGGGTCTAGTCCTGGTAGTCAGTGGCACTTTGGGGAAAGGTTGCTACTCCAGGCAAAGGCAGACAAGAAAAGCAAGGTGATCTCTTTTCCCTTGCCGAGTTCTCCTTGCCTTTGCCTTCAGGCACAAAATGCTGATTCCCCCAGCCAGCACTGCCCTGGTGCTGCTGGAGCCTCCCTTCCTGCCCTTGTGGGTGCCCCAGCTGGGGTCCCCAGCAGTGTGGCTGGTGGGACAGAGGTGGCACCAGTGTGGGGGCTCAGCCGGTGACTGTGGGAGGCACCAAGAGCAGGACAAGGTGCTGCTGCACGGGGACAGTCTGAAGATTAAGGCCTGTGCAAAGATCCTGCCTGTTTTTAATGGATGAGGCCAGGCTTTACATTTATGTTCAGCCAGTAATTAGCTCAAGAGTGGCTCATGAAATGTTCCCTGGTAAAATTGCCAAGGCCTACTCTGATGTCTGGAAAGGTTTTAAAGACAAGATTAATGAGCTAAGTGTGCTATAAGATCACACAGAAGTTAAAAACTTAGGGCAGGTACTGGTTAATTATTCTCAGTGGAGTATGGTGTGGATGACAATGATAATGGCAGTCTGAATGGGCTGACAAATCTTGCTACTAGGCAGAGAAAATTATGATAAATGTCTGCATAAAGACTTGAGTTTAAACTCTTGCCAACTTCTCATCACAAGTTCATTCTCAAGAGTTCTAAGAATTCAGAGGCTTCTTGCCCAATTACTCTATGCTGAACTTGTTCTGTTTTTAATTTCGTAGTTGAGCATTTTTTGTCTTCTTTTGATGATGGGATGGCTGTGAAGTACAGTAGTTCCTTTGTAGTGAAGAGTATTTAAGCACAAAATGTGTGAAATTTCTCTTTCTATCTGTTGCAAGTATGAGTTCATGTGAATAACCTTTGTGACATTTCTGTATTTTGATTTGAGTTGTGGAGCTTTAGATTTCAATAGTGAGGGGTTGTTAAGATGAATTTTTGCAGGGAAGTGTGTGCTGCAGCCTGAGCAGGGAACAGCCATGCATGCCAGGGAGCTCAGCAGCACAGCCAGCACTGGGGCTGGTTTGCAAGCCCCCAACAGGCAGCCAAGCCAGAATCCTGATGTCCTCACCCAAACCCCTACTATTGGCTGCCCTAGGTAAAGGTTAGAGCATCCTCATCCTTTCAGTGAACATTTTGGTCAGCAGACATTTTCCTGGAAAATATTGATTACTGTATATTACAGAATTTTTTATTAAGCTTATTTAGGTCTTGAAGATACTGTGGGTGTGATAAAAGACCTGAGCTTTGAAATTGGATATGACTGTACCAAGGAAAAAGATAGATGTATCCTAAGAGGATTGTGACTTAAAGGGATGAAGTTATCCTTGTTATATACTATTCTTTACATGACTACAGCTGCAAAGGATAACATTTTTTTAAAAGTGTTGAAGTGACTTGAGACTCCACATTTGATTTCCACAAGTGACTTTAGCTACTCTTGTCCTTATATACTTCAGCCTTCCAACTATGATGAAGTTTAAAAGGAGTTAGCAGTGTAAATAAAGCTCTGATAAAAGTCACCACTTCAGCTAAAGCTACTCTTACCCTTTTCAAGTCCTGGCAGTACTAATGCCAACCTAAATATGCTAGATGTGGTAAAACAGGGAGCTGATTTCTCTCCTCCTCAGGGAAGAGTGTGACAATCACCCCTTTATACTTTGTGTTATGGAGTCAACCAGATGCTCCTCTCTTCTGTCTGTGCTGCAGGCCAGGTGCAGAAAATCATTACAGCCTCTCCTTTAACTGTAATGAGAGAAAGAGATGTTGAAGAAGCCAGAAGGATGAGAGGGCTGCTGTTCCTTAGGATCAGGCAGAGAGTTCAGCTGCAGCGCTGGTGGCTGCTCCTTTCCCCACGGACTCTCCTGGATGAGAAGAGCAGGGTGAGCCCTGTCCTAGAGCCAGCAGTTCCACTGAGCACTCCTAAGGCCACCCCAGGGGCCCCCATTCAGCAGGCACCACCTGCCAAAGCAGGGCTGCAGCCACTGCTGTATGAAATGGGTTGGCAAACAAGGCCATTTGTATAATAAACCTGATTTATTTCAAATACTCTTAGCTTAGTCCCTCTCCTTCTAATCTCCTTCAGATGCTCCTGGAGAAAGACCTAGCACATTTGCTATTACGTCATGCTGTTGTTTTCTAGAGCTCCTGCTTTCCCTGCAAAGATCGCTGCTTTATTATCCCTGAGACAGCAACCATTCAGTTTCCCTTTACCCTCTGGTCCTCTGAATAATGCAATTTAAACTACGCTGGCATTCCCAAAAGAGTGCAGCCTGAGTTTTTACTGAGGTTTTAATTCAAAGCAAACACAGAGCTAAGCCATGAGCTGATGTTGTTAAGTATGGTATAAAATGCAAAAATGTCATTTCTTTGCCTCTCCTTCTCCTTGCTTCCTTTAGAAGCACCAAAACGCTTTTATTTCAGCAATAAATGCCATTTTAAGAACTAAGATTTTATATGTTGTGTTTGGCAAAGAAGATTATTTATTCTTCCTGTTTAGTTTCTATTCAGGCAATCAAATAGCATTAAGTGAGTTTGCTCTTCACTGTTTTGTTTAAAAGGAAAAAGAGAGATTTCTGTTTTTCACATACAATGCCTAGGTGATTCATGTTAATACAATTTGAAGCCATGTGAAAATAAGGCATTTCAGTAGGGACTTTTGTTCTATTAAAACCTGCTTTCTCTTTCCTTAATGCCTTGTTCTTACACACCAACCTTTTTGGTATCTCCCATTATGTTTATTTAACAAAAAGTGTCTTTTAAAAGTAGTTCTGGAGCTGTAGTCCCTTTATTAAAGGGAATAAGATGGGTGCTTTCAGGATGTTTCCTGACCCTGGAGCTCCAGCTGGCAATGAGGCCAAAGGCGAAGGGAATTCCAGCTCTCTTTCTGCTCGTGACTGTGAGGGGCCTTAGAAAGGCAACACATGGAGATGTATTTTTATTTTGGTGTTATGGTGTTGGAAGGGCTTGAGGGGAAGGGAGAGAAAAATGAAGAGTTGTTAAGTTCTTTCTGCAGGGACAGGAGAACTTGATTTCATACAAATTAAAGTAAGTGAGAGCTTAATCTTTACTGACTGTGTTTTTTGAAGTGTTTGCTGAGAAAGTTCCATGCAGAAGGGCATCCAGTAATCTGCTTAGTTAGCCCCAACGACTTGTTAGATCTGCAAAATGGCTTCTCTTGTGGTTTCTTTGCCTTCCCGTTCATTGGTAGTCACGAGGGCAGCAGTGCAGATGTTCTGGTGTCCTAGATGAAACACATAAAGCCACATCAAAAAACAGAAACTCCTAAAACCATATCAAAACAGGAAACAAACTGGTCAAGAAATGATGCAAAGAAAACAAAGATTGAAAGTTGTAGTGAAATCTGTAGCACTTATACCTCTTGGGGGTCATTGCAGAGCCTCTGTGCAACACCAAACACCTTGTGTGGGCAGCCAGAGGGTGTGGAGAGGAGGCCTGGTGCCTCCTGTGCTCAAAGGGCTGATCTTCTCTGGTCCCACATCTCTGCCTAGGCTCACTGTGCCAGGAGCTCCCTTCCCAGAATGGGCACCTCAAGGAGAAGCAGTTCTGGGGCTGCCCATGCTGCAGAGAAACATGCCCGGGGCTCTTCCTGCAGGGACTGTGCTATGTGGTGTTTTCTTCTTCTCTAAACAAATGTCTTTCAGGATTAAAGAACGATTTGGTCTCTCAGTGTAAGAAAACAGGACAGATAGAAGTGATTTTGGCTCATCCAGCTCATTTGTGCTTGTGAAATTTAGTCCCTTTAACAGGTTCTGTTAGTTTAATCTGTACCTTATCCCACTGATCTTCCAAATAGAAAAATGCTAACAATATATCTTACTTGAACCTTTCAAGTGATCCTTGTGAAATACTTTCATTCGCAGTGTAATGAGAACTATCAGGTATTATTGTTAAGGGCTGCTTCAGTCCTAGCTGGATACCAATTCACCTCTCGAGCTTGAAGAATAGTGTATTTCACTCTGCGTCATTTGTTCATATACGAAGAACAGACTTTGAAATAGTCTTTTTTCATCTCCTTTTTTGTTTAGTTGGAAGGATTGACACTAGAAAAGCTCATTTCATGAAATAAGTAGTTCTTGAAGTGATGGGTAACAAAGGGGTATGCTTTAAAGTGAACAGCAACACAATTCTGTAGTTAGCCAGCCTGTGACATTAGGTCTATTCACAAAATGCTAGAAAGGCTGGAGTCAAACTCCCATGCAATCTCTTGGAAGCAGGCTGTGCTCACTCCAGCATACCTGCCAAATACATATGAGGCATTCAGCAAAGAAAATATATATCAAATCATCTTTTCTTCTCAGTTTCTGTCCCTTTAATTCAGTGAAATTATTTTTATCATGTACACTGGTCAGAACGCATTGATGGCTGTATGGAGGGCAACAATGTTTCCTCTCTTCTGTGTCTTAGAAAACTGTCTCAGAAATCCAGAAAGATTGTATCTTCCAAGAGGAGGCTTTCTGGGGTCAGCCAGGATAGCGCACGAGGTAGCTGGCTTTTGCCTTAGCATTAATTACAATACTAATTTGAGTGAGCAAATTGTCAAGCTCTCCAAATTGCAATTACTTCCTCCTTTAGTTTTGGTTGGTTGTTTTATTTTGTTCAATGTTTGAACAGTATGTCACATCTCTTGCACCTTTTATGCTTAACTCCTCGCTTTGCAAGCAAATGTCTTTGCTCATCCAAAGAACAACTGTAGCATCACAAGTCAACATTGCTGCCCTGTAATCCTCCTGCAGCTAACACTGCCACAAAGAACAAGTGATGAGAGCCAGGCTGGCAAAGTTGTCATGGTGAAAAGGGGACAAAAATTAAGGCTGCCCTTCCCTGGCAGAATCCCAGCTGGAATGCAGCACTACAAACACCATCTGCTTTCTCCTGCAAATCAGCCCTTACAGGGTGCAGTGGGCCTGCCTGGTGGAGGAGGAGGGAAATTCTGCCCCTGTTTATCACAACCCCTGCGGGTTTGGATTCAGCCTTTGCTTGTAAGTGCAAATTATTATTAACTCTACAGCATGTAACCAGGTCTGCAGCACCGGACAGCACCCTCTCTATCTGTGACCATTCTATGACATCATAGAATTAGAAAGGTTGGAAAACACCTCTAAGGTCACCAAGTCCAACTGTTAACCGAACACCGCTCTGTATCACCAAACTTTTTTTTTTTCCCAAGCTTTTAAATTTTACTTTTAAACCAATACTCTCAGCTATTTACTAAATATTTTTAAAAACTTGAATAGGTAAACCACAATCAAACAAAAAACCTAAACCAACAGAACGTGAAACACTGCCACCTCAAAAAAAAACCCCAAACCAATAAAGAGAAGCCCTTCCCCCCCAAAAAAAAACCCAAATAGAAAAGATCCCTGGCTCACAAACAAAAAACTCCCTCCAAAGGTTTATCGGAAGTATTTTGAAAATAGAAGAAACTATCCCAGGACTATGGTTATTGTATAACAAACCAGCCTCAATGTCCCAGCTCCTCAAACTTCTAAACATTTCATTAAGGTAATATCTTCTAAATCTTAGAATTATGTCTGCAAATGACCCCTGGCTCTTGAAAGCTTCCTGCATTCATGTTCATGGGAACAATTACATTCAGAGGTGAAAGAAGTTTGCATGTTACTTTAGGAAGCATGTCTATGAGCACTGCTAGTGTCTTCACTTTCACTAAGTAAAGCTGAGCAGCTCACTGTAATACGCTTGTTAAAAACAAAATTGTCAGTGTTACTGGCACTTCTTCTTGAAATTCACTTAAGTAGTCGATGAAATGGAACCTGTGACATTTCAGTTAACTATCTGAAACTGCTCAAGCAGTAGCTGCTTGGTCTTTGATGCTCACATTTAAGGCTTTGCCATCCTGGGTCCTGCCATGCTCAGGCTCTGTCCTGGAGAGACATTAAATATTCCTCTCTGTTTTATGGCTAGGGAATTTCTCTTTTGCCTGTCACTGAAATAACTGGGTATTTTTGTGAAGAAATTATACATTTTGTCTTATTATCCACTCAAGCTCCCTCTCCTTCGATTTTTTTCCAATTATATATTGAAGAAACATCATTTTACTAAGTAATTTAGTCAGTGACTGGGGATTCTCAAGCCTTTCTCTGATTTCCAAAAATCATATAAAGTGCTGCCACTTGTGTAGGGAATGAATACATATCTCTCCTGCCTTGTCTTCTTCCCAGCCTGAGAACAGGCTCTGCTCTTTTGTCCCTTCTAATCTCAGGCTATCAGGAAAGCGTCTATTACTTCAAGGCTGATATGATTTGAAGTATCTTGGTTTAATCCCATTTCCCTAAAGACTTAAGGGATTTTTCTTCTTGAATCTGAAAAATTATCATTCTTTGAAAATAATTTGTCCTTAAAGCCTGGATAAAAATTCTGCTCTGTTTCTCATCTTTAAAGTTAATGGATAAAAGTCCCAAATTGCTGTTTCATTAAGTTCTGGTTCAATTATTGTGACTTCTGTTAAAATTTGAGGAAGGGCAGAAGATTTATCAATAATTAAAAGAAAATGTTTATGTCCAGACTATAATAATCTGGGTGATAGAAGCAGAAATTAAAGATGTATGAGTAAAAAAGCTATTGACATAAACAAAAACCCAAAGGTCAAATAGGCCATGAGTAATAGATAATAATAGATTATCATTAAACTAATTATTATTGATTATTACTTCAGATTAATCTTGGATAACTATTACTCTCTCTTACTATTGAATGCTGTACATTATTAGCTAAAAATTAATTGCCATCTCTGTGGAAGTAATTTACCATATACCTATGTTCACATTAAACTACCTAGGTCTTGTTCCTTAAATTCAGTCTCTTTTGTAAATCGTTCACCCTATTCCTGAAAGTGCTTTTCACCTGCTTTCTGTTATTATTTTTCTTGGCATATGGAAGTCCTTTTAAAATTTCATGTATACATTTAAATCAGGTTCTGCTATTCTTCGGGGCTGTATAATTTAACATCATTTATTTTTTATCAGTGTTTTTAAATGTATTTTGACATCTTATTCTTTGCTATAATTGCCTGTTTAATTCTATACAACATTTAAAAACCACTGCACGTTGTAAACTGTCCCGTGAAGGTTTCTTTATGTGTTACACCTCTCTTTATTCAAGCTCACTTGTCCTAGACTGATGTAGATTTCCACTCTGAGATTTGACAGGACCTGCACAATTTGCCCAGGCTGTACAGCACCACTGTCGAGAGAAACCAAACCAAGAGGGCGATTCTTCTCAAATTTTGACCCACACAATTTATCCAGGCTGTAGAGTGCCATTGTAAAGAGAAATCAAACCAAGAGACTGGTTCTTCTCAAGTGCTGCTGTGTGCTTTGCAGCCAGAGTCAATGAGAGCTGAACCAAAGTGTGTACTCCTGATTCAGATCACAAACTCAGATACTCTTCTGCAAATGAAGGGCACATGCAGAGCCCTTTATTCTGCCTGCAGCAGCAGCACCTGGGTGCAGATGCAGCCAGAGGTGGCCCCAGCCCTTCTTTCCCATGTGCAGGCTCCTCACGAGCTCTGCTCAGGGCTTTCGTTCTCACTCTCATGACATCACTTGTATGTTCATGTTCAACACATGCACATTCTAGAAGTGGGACTTAGATGGATTTCAAAGTTACTGAGAGTAATATGTTGGGGGAGGGAAAAACTTCACCTGCTATGGAGTCTTTGTGGAATTGTTTTAGAAGTTTATTTTTGCTGCTGAGTTTCCTTCACCTCTAATGATAGAGATTAGGAGAAAGCATAGAATAGTCTCTCTCACAAAAGAGAGGATTGAGGTTTTCTAAAAATTTCCTATTTTAAAATTACCAGAAATGCAGAAATGAAGTTAAGACAAAACTTGCAATAAGAAAGATTTATTTTGGCAGTACTGAATTTTCAAGGAAAAATTTTCTCTGCCTCTGTGTTGCACAGAGTGTAATAATAGAATTTGGTACTCCCTAGCAAAAATAGAATTATTGTATATCTGGTTTAGATAATTAAATTTTACATTTACGTTATAAGCTTCATCTGACAAGTTTTTGTTTGATTTTTTTACGTGCCTTAGAAGTACAAACATATATATGTTGTCACATACTAAAACAGTTCAAAAAAATAATAAGATTGTGAACAATCATCTAAAAAGTGGTAAATAGCAGAAGGTATGAACAATGTGTTGTAAACTGTATTGGTTCATAATTCTTAGGTCTTTTAATTCCTACATGATATTCTTTTAATGTTCTCGGTTAGTTCCTTTTGATCACTGTATACATATCAATTATTTTGAGTGCATTTTGTCTGTCAAGCAGGTCCTTACCATCAGCACAGTCCCCACTGTGTAAATGATTCTCTCTAAAAGGAGCCTTCATGAAAGCAGTCAGCACCTTGCTGGATGTCATTTGCCTGATATTTAAGTCTTGCCAGGAAATGCTGCTTGCACTTTTCATGGTAGATGGCATCTGTTACAGATTTTTATGAAGATCTAGATTAGGGGGTACAACCAACTTCCATAATGTTTGGGAGATTTGGTTTTGTGATAGTGGATTTTCAGACTGTGGTCTGAACCAGTTATCTTCTGAGAACCTGCAAGTTCTTGAGTGTAGTGTTTACGAGAATACGGAAATTGTGTTTTCTGTACATTTTTAGGTTCATCAAAACGCTGCTAAGAGCACCACCAGCTGGTGCTGGTGGTCAAGCACAGGGCATGGCAGCAGCCTCAGCAGATCCACCTCACCAGATTCTCACCAACTCATGGAGCCCCTGTTGCCACAGCATTGTCTCATTCTCAATATTCAGACATGGAAACTGAATTTGTCTTCTCTCGAGCAAAGAAGGCATCTGATATGCTCTTTACATCCAGTCAAATGCAGCTGGTGGCTCAGCCCCTATGGGAATGTTTCTTTCATAAGCTCCATTAGGCTCCTTTCCTTGTGGCTCACTTTGTCCCCACCAGTCTTCGCAAGTATAAGCTGGCTCCAAACACAGTAAGTGCTTTACAATTGCATAGACTTCTATCCCCCAAAAGTTCCTGGGTTTCCCAGGCACCTGCTGTAATTCAATCTGTCTTGGTGGCAACCACAACTGTCGTGAACAAAATGTTATTTGGCAGGCAAGGGCAAACAGGTGTCCTGTAGCATGAAGGCGCACGTGTTCTTGCTCTCTTGTAGCCCTCTGTGCCTGAATAAATCAGTGCTCCATGAAGCATAAGGCTGGAATCAGAGCGCTGGTGTGGAACAGCAAGGCATAGGCATTCAGACAGTATTAGCAAGGCTAGACAGTACATTTGGGAAATAACAACAAGGAGCAATAATATCTCTTCTGTAGCTCTGACTGAGAAAGAAGGTTGCATGTCCTCACCTCGAGTGATGGAAAAGCCACAGGGAATGTGAACAAACCAACATTCATGTGTGTGGTAGGGCAACACTGCGTGAGACAGGACTGAATCCTCTACTTCATTACAAGGCAATGAACCTCTTTCAGTTCACACTGAGATTTTGGCTCTGGTTACTGTATTGGCAACAGAGTTGTGCACAAGCTACAGGCAGCTTTGGGGAAATAGCAGGAAGACCCCCAAATGTATGAATTAGAGTTATCCAGATGGGGCATTACACAGGCTGCATAAGCATCTGATGATCAAGGCAGGACATAATGATTCATATCTTGGAGCTATTCCTGGAATTGCCATGGGAAAGCTCAATTAGCATGGTCCTGTGACCCACAAGGCTCTGGAGAGGTGTTAAAACAACGATCAGGAACTTTCACGGAAGGGAAAAAACCTCAGGTTGCTTTTGCAGGAAAGCACCTATGAAAACAGGACTTTAAAGCAAAATTTTTCCCTCCTAATACTACTATTTTGTCAGCATCTTAAAAGGAATATTTAGCACCCTGTCCTTAAAACATGACACGTGTCAGGAGCAGCCAATTCTGAGATTTCAGGAACAAGACTAGCCCTGTGCTACCTCGCTATACAGGCTGCTAAGGTATAGGAAAATTCTGGTGCTGAGCAGAAATATGTCTTTACAAAACAAACTGCCGTGGCGATGTGCAATGACCATGCTTGTGAAAAAGTTAAAGCAAGGCAAAGATTAACACCTTACTTATATGTGATATTCACAATCTCCAATAATGGGGAAGTGAGGGAAACAAAAAGTTGGTGGGAAAGATTAAACTCCTGCAAGTTCACATAAGTAATCACAGGCTCACTCCCTTGAAATTGTAGACCCTGGATGTGGTCCCATGGTGGATTGGCTATAAGAACACAGCACAAAAGGAATAACGTGCATGTATAGAGAGGAATGTTTTGCTCTGTGCTCCAAAATTTAGCAGAGTATGTCAATATGTCAGTTACTGGCAGATTTTTTTTTTCTAAGAGACCTACGTTATTTGCAAAATGGATTTCACTATAAAACAATACTGCCATTTAGTGCTCTGTACTAGACAAAATTAATTCCACTGTAATCTATCTGCTCTATAACTATTGCAATATAGATGTTTCTACAGGTAAGGAGTGACCACGTTGTTAAGAGTTTCTGAAAAGTAAAGGAATTCATAATTACCAAGGTAACATTGCTATAAAATTGCCCCCAGGTGGGGTATCTTCAAGCTGTAGGCAGAAGCAGCTCTGAGGGAGTCATACAGTGACAGTGTTACCAACTCCAGTGCTGCAGCTCCCTGCTAGCAGCAAGCAGGGATGCAGCTGTCCCACTGATCTGGCCAAGGAGACTGCTTTGGAGTGATGTTCTGCGGAGAGAGGAGAGGGTGCACAGACTGCCGCTGCTGACAGCCCAGGCACCCAAGGGCAAACTCAAGGACTGTCTGTAGCCAGATGGCACTTCTGTCCCAAACCCATTTCACAGGTTGCTGGTGCATGTGCTCAAGTGAAGGCTGGTGTTTCTTAGTAAAAGCCAGTATGGGATACCCTTTTTATGTTTAAGAACCAACAGTTATTGTCCAACTTTGCTGAAAATTAGATACCAAGTGAGGAATTTACACCACCTCCTGTACCATTACTCAGCTTATCTCTCGCTATTTTCTCAGTGCTGGCATGTGTGCAGAACCTTCTGGAGAAGAAATGCAGCTTGCTGTGCTTTGTAGGCTGGCCACAAACTTGTTACTGCTGGGCACCTGTGCTCTGTGGCATGGGGCCAGACAACTTGGGAGCAGGCACTGCTCTGTCCTGACAGATGGGGATTAACGTCCCCAGGCTTAACATGCCCTGGCCCTGTACTCTACGTATCAAATATTTAGGGCAAGATTCTCAGGTGGGGCCATCTTAGCTCTAGTCCATAGCAAGTTTCTGCTGCTCCCTTTAGGTGATTGTGTTGTCACCAATCTGGTCCCATACTAGTTTTCTAAAAAAATAGTGTTTTTCAGGGAAGCCTGACTGCCTTGCAAGTTTGTAACACAAGGCAGTAGGGCAGCAGAGTGGACAGGGAGGTCTTCAAAATATTTTGGGACCTGGGGGCAGAAATCCTCCAGTTGGTGGGAGAGAAACTTCTTGGAGGTCACAGCTCCAGGGGTGCTCAGGGCAACCCCTGTTTGGTGATCCCAGCTCTGAAATAGGGAATTAGGCCAAGTCACCCAGCCAATACCAGGCCAAGTGACAGAGCATGAGCCAGACGTACAGCTTTTGGCGAGGAAGGATCAATAGCTGGACACACATTTATTTGTTTACTACTTTGATGTAGTCTCCTGTCAGAACAAGATCAGATGTGCTAAAGCTTTTCATCAGGACTGTAGAAATATGTGCAAGGTTTTATTAACTGATAAAAAATAAATATTCAGGAGTAGGAGAAATTGAAACTAGAGTGAATCGGCTCATCTACTGGAGTATAGTGCAAAGCATAAATGACAGTGCCAAGACACCAGTGCATATCAGATATTAGCTAACCATATGGCACTTGTTATGATTGTAAAATATTCTTGTACATGGACTTGACTTGTGTTAGAGAAAGCTTATTTAAAAAAAAGTTTGTTTTTTTAGCTCTGCTACTTTTCTGACAACATTTGTAGTCATCTTTTGATCTTTTGCCATCAGGAAACATATGGCTTAAAATATGGATCTTATGGACCTTGGGAATCCTGCTATTGACCGCTAGTAGTAGCACATCTGGATTTTAGTTCAGTAAGCATTAGCAGTGGGCTGGTAACTGCTAAACTTGGCACATTCTAACTATGGAGGCCACAGAGCAGAAATGCAGTTGTTTGCTTTTGAAGGAACCTGGATACTGGATATTTTCTGGTATATTATCTGTCAGAAGCTTACAAATGTTTCATGAGAACTGAGCTCTATAATTCACTGCATGTCATCTTAGAAAATTCATACAGAGCCACTATTGAGTTCCTACATAGAAAATGGCAGTCAGAAGCTGCTCAATTTTTAGGCAAATAATAGATGGATAACGCTATTCTGGATACACAAAAAAGCCTCAGTTTCCTGCAAAATACACTCTGAAATCCAGGCCACCATTTCCCATTTTGGCTCATCTTACCCCCTCCCCAGGCCCAGGGGAGGGCCTTTTGCTTCTGCTGTGCACCTGAGTGCAGTGTTCAAAGACCAAACAGTTCTTGTGGCTTTGTAGCATTTCTGCTCATTCAGCTTACTCTTTATAATATTTCTTTTGCAGCAGGAAATAACAAAAACATCACTCTCTACTAGTCTGCTCTTGGAAGACGTGTAGCGCAGTTTTTCTATTTAACAGCTCAGTCCTGCATGAACAAAACCAAATGGTATTTTTTGCAGTGTGTTTGTGTCTGTAGTATGAGATTGTAGGTCTTAGGATGGAATTACAGCTAATGAAAATCTAATCCAGGCTTCTACTTATCATTGCTGTGTGCATATATTTATCAAAATTCAAAAGAGTTAAAGATGAAAATAGTTGCAGGAATTTGGAGAAATGTTAGTTATCACATCTTTTTTCTCTTGGATAGAGAGGAGAGATACATTTCTTCTGACCTAGCTCCTCAATCACTTGAAAGTCACCAGGGTAAGAAAAACATTAGTATTGCCTTCCCTGCATATGCCTAAAGTTTGATAGCATTGCACCCATTCCTTTATACAGCAAAGGCAGAAAAGGATAAATTTATGTCCACCTTTGAAAATGCCAAAAACCAAATTATAATTCTTTTAATACATCAAGAAGAAAGAAATATTCCTTCACAAACTGCAAACTTTGAAATTTTGACCCCAACCCTGGCAGGTTTCTCAAGATGCAAGCATAACACAGGAATTTTTTAGAGAAATTTTGATTATCCTTGACTGCAAGTCTACATTATGTTCTTATTTTGACATAAATGGGTATTGCAGGAGTTCTTTTATGAAATAATACAGCATTTCTCTCAAGAAATGAGATGAAAATCTGGGCCAGTCTGTCAAAATAACAGTTATTTGAGCACTCAGCACATCATAGTTATAACTTGATTTCTCAGTCAGAGCTGCTACTACAGTTATGTTCTGAGTAGTGGAAAATATTCTTGCATCTCGCAAGCTGGCTCAACAAATTATTGCTAAATGCCAACTTTGCTGCCCTTTGATCAAAATAAGTGAAAATGCTCTGTGACCCAAAGTGATCCATCCAGATTTCCTCCCTGCCTGTGTCCCAGTCCTCTCTGGAGAGCTGGAGCCTTGGCAAGTCCCAGAGCTGCCCTGCCCTGTGCACCACTGTTTCTATCTGGTTTGGCTGCTCTGCTCCCCTGGCTGGCAGCAGGCTTTTCCCACAGCTCCCCAGTCGTGTGCAGATGGAGCCAGGCGTTATTGATGCCTCTGGGATGCATGGGCCCAGGTGGGACACACGGCAGCTAACAGCCATGCCCTCAACATTAGGAGCTCAGCAGAGCAGCAGGGGAATGGAGCACCACCACCGTCTGCTTTTATCAGAGTATCTTGATAGATACTCTGTGTGATCATGTGTGTACAGGAGGGTTCCCTGGCTGAATGCAGGTTGGAAGAGGGGAAACCTGTTAGGGCTGGCACTTTTTGCCCTCCAGACTGCTGTTCTAACCAGGAGCAACAATGTTGCTGTCAGTGCTGCATGTGCTGATGTTTTCTGCTGTGGAGGTCGCTCCAGAAGCACTTCATGATTGTGTTTGGGGGTCATTCACCATTCCATAGATTTTCTAGAAACGACCTATTTTCCAGCATAATTAAACAAAGCTACCACCTGCGTCTGCTACACTGCACAGAGGATCACCAGTACCCTTCCAGTTGGACACAGTCCAGCTCAGTAGGTGCCATGGGCTGCAGTGTCCAGCCTGCAGCTCTGGAACCCCTCTGGAGTCATATGTAGTTCAGGTGCTGTGGCCATAACATGGGACTTGTTGAAAGGCTGTGCTGTCCTGGGAGCAATACAGTCTCCAGTGCAATTCAGGGCAGAGGACGAGGCTGGAGGGGCTTCCAAAGCGGGTCTGGGCAGTGCCAGCTCTCAGCGGTATTGGTCCCCCAGGAAACCGCTGTCACAGCCCCTCTTCTTCACTTCTCCAGCACAGGGTGTGTTGCATGACAATGTGATTTAGGAAGTCAGTTTATAATCAGAAAACTTGGTCTCTCCTGCCTATGTTTAAAAAATTATGGTTTTGTTGGAGAAGGAATTGTATTATTTGCTGCTGTGCTGAAGGTTAGTGCTTTGTTGGTTCAGACTTGCTTCCTAAGGGGAGGTTTTGAGGCAAGTTAGCTTTAGGAAACTAAAAATTACTGTACTTTTTACACTGCTGTCAAATGTTTGAGGCTTACTTAGCACTGAAGAATGGTTGCTATTAGCACAGTTCTGCATGTTATATAAATAATGGCTATGGGAATTTGCTTCAAACTGATGCTTGAAACTGTGGTTTGAAAACTTGTTATATTATTAAAGAACAGTTTTATGAATTTCTACAGTCTCTGTGTATTAACCCAATCATTAACCCTATCAAATAACTGTGTATTTTCTGATCAACTAAAGCAAAGTAGTTCCAAATTAAGAAAATTTAGATCTTAATCTCTACTAGTTGTGTTTTTTCTCCTTCTTTCAAGGATATGGAATTTTATTCAATCTCACAAAATGTTGAAACATTGATGTTGAAATGAAAAAAGTTAATTTTTAACTAATTGAATTTCTAAAAGCCATGTTTTGTCATCCTTTCTTTTCTAGGGCATGTTTTTATCACAAACAAATTATTTAGTAAGATATTTAATAAAGTATAAGTAGAAAATACATTGTATGCAATTTATATAGGGTCATAGGAACCTTAATACTCCCATTTTGTTAATTTCTTTGGTATTTAGATTTAATTTAATGTTATTGGCTTTTTTTCATTTCATTAGAAAAGCCAAAGTTTTGCAAGGAGTAATTCCTAAATGTGTGAGTATGCATGCGTGTTTTAGGCTGCCAAGTGTCCCTGAAACGCTCCTAAACAATTTTGCTGATCCAGTAGGTTCTCCCTAATTGGAATAAGGTCTCTCAAGGGAAAAAAAAAAAGTCCATTCCAGACTTGCTAATCAGAGTTTATTTCCTCTAAAACATTTCTTCAGATCTTCCTTTAAGAAAAGCATGTGTTATGTGAGCTCTCCTGTGTGATGCTGCTGAAAGGCTGAGTATGTTGTTGTGATTACTTGAAAACCAGGAGAGCTTATGAGAATGTCTCCGTTGTGTGACAGCTGAAATCCAGGAGTTATCAATCTGTTTTAAAGGATGATTTTGCCCAATGAGTGATATTTTGCGTCAGACCCCACATCTCAAGCAGTAATACCTCAGTTATGGACATATGGACAAATATGGACAAATGCTGAAATATTCAGACTCTTTGGAGGGTGGATGCCACCATCTTGCTTCAAGACTAAGGGATGGAAAATGAAAATGGTAGAGTTCCTTTCTAGGCCAAGCATTTGCAGATTGAACTGTGATGGCCACAGTGATAACTGACGTAGGAGTGAAACAAGGGCAAGACGGGAACAATGGTAATAGAGCAGATCTTTGGCTTGTTGTGGGGGTGGCATCTACAGCATCAAGCTGTGGGCTAGAAATGGACGTGGGGGCATAGGGAAGTTTGTTCTCATCTTAACACTTTCTAGTGTCAAAAATCTGCATATTTTAAAATTTGGCTCTAATTTGTATTTTCATTAATTACTAGGGAAAGAAAGGATTTTGAAAATTAATACTGGAAAAAAAGTACCAGTGGGTAGACCACATGTCACAATCCTTTACTCTTAAACAGTCTGCGTTTAATGGCAGTCAGGACACAGCAGAGCTTTTTTCTGTGACACATTTGGCTGCCTCCTGAAGTATGTTGCACTTTTCTTTGTCTGCTGGGAGGCCAGTTGAAGTTCCCAGGAAGTTCACACTATAAATCTCAATAATATGTTTTTTTAGTACAGGTTAAGCTAATTAATACAAAACTGTCCCATGGATATTTATTGGCTCTTGAGATGTAGAAGATAGATATCAATAAACCTGGAGCAATATATACTGTTAGCTAAAGAGCAAATTCTACTTTGTGTTTTTTCCTGCCCAAGAGATCCAGGTCTGTTTTCTTATCTGGAAATGAGGTGCCTCAAAAACAGAGCAGAGTAGAGTGAAAGAAAGACTGATAAAGAAAAAGCTGCTGAGTCTGTAAAACTGGCATTCAGAATTCAAGCTTCACTTGATTTTTTTTTTTTTTTTTTTTTTTTTGCTTTCAGATGTGTCTAGTAGGTCTTAAACTGTGTCACTAGGGGGTTTTATAAGGCTGAAGATAATTAAGAGGCACATACAACTGTGACATTGGTGTAAACCTCAGGAACCTGAAGGGTAGCAAATGGCTCATCAGCTGTGTTGTCATCAGCAATTTTTAGAGGATTGTGAATCAATTTAAGACATGGATGAGGAAGTTTTTTTCAAGACAAAAAATAGGGTTTAAAAGCAAACACACTAAAAGACCTAACCTGAATAGAAATGCTTTCACTGCTGAAGGGGGTTACTGCGCTTGTTTTTGGTCTCCGATTGAAACAGTCGCCTGGAGCGTAAAAGGACAAACACACACACATAACTTACCAAAAATACCTACCAAGAAACTAAACCAAACAAACAACAAAACCAACAGCAAGAGGAAAAAAAAAAACCACACCTCCACCCACCCCCCCACCCCCCCGGGAAAAAAAACCAAACCCTGACAGCAAATTTGAAATAGAAAAGTAAATAGTCTAGGTTCACTGTCCTAATTGAATGAGGCACAAGGAAGAAATGCTGCAAATACAAGGAGAAAAAAAACTTATTCTGTTTTTCCTTGACAATATATCTTTAAAATAAACTAAAACTATTTCAGTCCTTTATTGAGTATTTTCTAAAGTGCTTTGCTGAAGCTATAACAAATTCTAGTATAAGCTAAGGACTGCAGGGTCTACTGTAAAAAGTGCATATTTCTGTTACTAATTCCCTTCTCAGATCAGGTTGTTCAAAGCCTCAGGTCAGACAGGCTTTGAGCAACCTGATCCTGGTGAAAGATACCCCAGTGTGTGGCAGGGGGGTTGGAGAAGATGTTTAAAGGTTTCTTCTAACCCAGATCGTTCTGTGATTCTACTCTCAATACTGCCTTATTGATTCTGCTAGAGGTATTTCAGTTACTATTCTGTAAAACTGAAAACCTAGATTACAGGCAGGTAAACATACAAGATCTCTTTACCGCTTTACCTTGACAAGGTCAAATATTCGTCAGCACCAGAACAGAGCCTGTGACAATTTAAAATTCCAGCTTTTCAAAGTGCTGGGAAATACTCTATTTAACACAACCACTAAATGAATTATTAAATGGAATAAATCTGTATTGTGTGTGGACATAAACACAAAACGGGCTGAAACTGAGTTCTATCATTTTGTGTTTTTTTAAGCAGTGTTCTCCTAGCTGGTGGATAGTGGGACTTCAAAAAAAACCAAACACCACCCCCCCCCCCCCCAAAAAAACCCCCACTATATCCCAACCGTCCCCTGAACCATGGATGTAGTCTTGATTTCTGCTATATTCTGTGCAAACTCACTGTCCTCAGAAGACAAGAAGAACAAGAGTTTTGTGAGTCAGTCTTTCCATAAGTGGGTGCATTGGTCAGTGTTGGTGGCAGGCACAGAGGGGGTGCGGATGAAGAATGTAAAAGGTCTACTTGTCCCTTCTTTCTCTATTTTTGTTTAATATGTAGATTATATGTGTATTTTATAATTTCTAGATTCTGTACCTGGAAAATTTGTTCCTTGTTTCAGTGACTTTGGATGAAGCCTTGGGAGTTTGACTTGGTGGCAGCCTTGTTGCACTGTTGGTGCAGTTGCAAGGAGTGCTGGTCACTCCTGTGAGGGACACAGCTTTAATTGGCAAAAACCCCTCTTGGTTGCATGGTCAGTAGGCAGAGCAAATTTCTGTGTTCCTAGGAATTAATCCTTATGGCTGTGGCTGTCTGAATATATGAAAGGCGACATTTGGCAATTTTACTGGAATCATAAACTATGTATATTACGTTGATAACACTAATTGTTACTTGAGGGATTTATTAGCCAAAGTAGTTACTTTTCTTGAGTATCCAGGATTCGAAACTCATTGACAATTTCTTCTTGCACATAAACCTCAGGGGTTATGAAATCTTATTAATTGGGAAAGTGTAAGACACAGTTAAGCCATGAACATAACAAAGATGTTTCTAGTAGTACACTCCTGGGATATAGATCTGTGCATTTCAACGAGCTGAAAACTTTCTTTAGCAATTTCTGCTCTGTGAGCAATTACTATTTAATTCATACTACTGAGCTTCCTCAATCAACAAATACAAGTGCAATGAGATCATGGGACAAATGAGTATATTAAAGATCAAGAGAAGATGGATAATTTTCAAATTACTCTGAATTTGAGAGAGACAGGCAGTGAGAAAGCTATTCTATATGTCAGGACTTAAGACATACATCATTTTTTCAGCAGCTTAATGATTTAGCTAGCTAAGATTTCAAACATTCAAGTGAGCAGCCGTCATTGTGCAGGTGTGATATTCTGCTGTTTTGCAGCACAAACTGTCATTCCCAGGTACAGCAATGCTGGCAGCCTTATCATCATTGAAATGCAGTTGTGGGCTCCTCTCCACTTGTGACCAGTGGAGTCTCTGCATGGTCATGGTGAGACACTGCACGTCTTGGCAGGGCTGCTGCTGGCATCCTTCACACTGAGATTATTTTAGATTGACTGCAATGAATGTGTTATTTTCCATTTGTTAACACATGGGGATTTGTAACTCTGACAACTGAGAAAAATACACTAATTTATATGATGATTACTCTTGTTTTCTCCAACAGAATCTGAAAACACAATCTCTTATCTTTACCTCCTCTCTCGCGCCTGCACGGTCCAAAAATTGGCGACAATTGCAGTGCTAATTGTATGATGCTTTCTCTGGCAGCAAGGAAAACATTTTACTAGCATTTTCTATTACTGTAAATTCCAGATGTGAAAATGAAGATAATCCATATTCTTTTAGCAACACAGAAAAAAGCAAAATTGTAGCAAAATAAACGTTCATTATTTTTTCACTTTGATTTGAAGAATTATTTCATATTTGTTTCTGGCTTGTGGGGGGAGGTGAAATTATTGCAATCAAAACCCATTGGATTAAAACCCATTGGGAAACTAAGAGTACAGTGTAGCAGTATAGTTTGAGCTACCCTAGAGAGCTGGCACAGTGTCAGCTGAAACAGGCAACCGAAAATGTCTATAACTTTGTCCCAGTAATCAAGGTTCATGATTAACAATAAAAAATGTCTGATAGCAATTAATTTTTTATTGAAGCTGTCACAACAGAGAGGATGCAACTAATTTAAGAAATTAAAATTAAATTATAAAAAGTGAACTGATATATAAATCAATATTGCTTCTGTGATTTCATATTTCTATCATTGTCTTTCATATCCCTAACAGCCACTTCGTAGTGATGTCGTTCATAATTTTTTTAAATAGGTCTTTGGATTATTTCTTTGGTTTATTTTGTTAGGTGTGGATCTGGTGATTCCTGTATATGCCTTCATCCTCCTGAGGTTTGGCCTCAGGAAAAGGGGCAGATCCAGCCCTGACCTGCATGGAGAATGTGGCCACAGGCCAGTACTGGGGAAGGGGGAGGCCATGTACCACTACAGACAGGCAATAATTGCAAAACTGAGGATTTCCATCTCAGCATCCCTACAATAGGTTTGTTCTTAGACTTTAGTGTGCCTTTTGGAGGGAACAGTGTGAAATGAGTGTTCTTGCAAGATGGGCTGGGACACTTAACAGGGCATACATTGACTCATGCTACTCAATATCTGGATGGAGTTGAAAGTGCCACTTTTGAGCTGCTAATCACTAAATGGCTTCAGCTAAGACTTCATTATAAAAGCTTTCCTTTCTACATGGTAGCATCACAATTATGATCACTATAGATTTGCAAGATAGTTCCTCTGATAACAAGAGATAAAAAACGCTTAATGTGAGTCCCATGGTAGAGTTTGCTTTATTTTCCTTTGGTCTATGAGAGCTTTAATTTGCTGACTCTTATCTCATGCTGAAAGATTCCTCTTTTCTGCAGACTCTCGGGATAGGGCAGGATGACAGTTCTGAGGGAGTTGCCTGCAGGCATCATTCCTCAGAAGTTCTGGTGGCTGTAGTTTCACCTGTTGTTTCAATGCCTAGCACCAGGAGTTAAAAGAAACCCATTCCTCTTTGAAGGTGAAAGAAGTCTTGTCTCATTCTTCTTGCAGGTTTTTATTTTTCTTCTGTCTTCAATATGCAGAACAGAAGCCTCTGTGCATGCTGGAGTCCCCAGCACAATTTTGTGCCTGGCAAAGTCTTGCAGGCTTCCTGTTTGATGACTTCCACTGTAAAATCATGAGTCCCTGCAGCCCTCAGGATGGCTGCTCTGTCATGCTGGCATGATTGTCTTCTGCTGCCGTCTCCGTGGGTTTCACTAGTTTTGCTGATTGTCAGACACTTTTAAGATGCACCCTCGGTGCTTTGTTGAGAGGCATGTGCACATCAGCTGAATCAGCTTGAAGTCATTAAGCCAGAGAGAGAACACATCCTTGATCCTTCCCCAAAAAGTCTGCAGCCTCCAGTAGCCAGCATCTTTTTTCGACTTGTGTTGAACTTCTTGGGTTAGTTACATTAGGCCCTGATTCCCGTTTTTTTGGCCTGCAAAAAGTTAATTTTGTTTGTGAAAGTAAAAGAAAAATATTGCTTTGGTGTGCCTCTTTTTTGCCCATGAGCTGTCAGCTCTTTGTGTGCAAGGCTTCTCAGAGAAAATACAACTCTGGCTGTTCTAAAAAGGCTCTAGGGGCCTTTACTGGCCAGAAGGAAATTTCTTCAGTGTACCTTCCCCAGCTTCTCCTCTCACAGGATGGAAGAGCTCTTAGCTATCTCCTGTGATCAGTCACATTTCTTCTTTCTTAGCACTTGTAGGGCTTTCTTTTTATTAAAAATTTTATTCTTGCCTCCTCACAGTCCCTTTCCAGGGTTTTGACTTACTCACGTACTGGATTTCACATTTCCAGAGTGCCTTGAAGCTAATGAACTCACCACATAGATTTTACTGACATTTTTCACAATTGCTAGTGACGGTCCTGGGAGCGTGGCGTAAGAATTCAGTCTGATATGTTGATGTTGCTGTTTAAGATAAGCACAAGCATCATAAACTACTGCAGCTGTTTTGGAAGCATTGATGAAAAAAAATGAAGCCTTTACTCTGGTCCTATTAGAAATGTTTCCAAAGCTATTCGATGCTGCCAGTCCTCTGTTCCCAGTAAGAGATTTTCAGCAGTGCAATATGTGACTTTTCCTGTATTTTCTGTGTATCAAACCCATCTAGTTTTTGGTTTTCCCTGTATGCCTGTACCAAACTGCTGTATTGAGGGTCAGTGTGTCACGTTGAACTTCATATAATGATTTCAGGAGGTTGACTGTTTTTTTTCCTTGGTATGGCTTGGGCTTCCTGGTGGTTTAAAGCAATGATGTTGTTAGTATTCCATTCATCATAAGCTAAAGTTACTGGTCATCCCTTTGGCCAAGTCTAATCAAAAAATGATACCATATTTGGTATTAATGAATCTGGTATTGACATTATCATTAGATATGATCCCAGTGTGTGACTCCCTTTACCATGAAAGTGGTTTTCTCAAGGCTGCCCTCAATAATTCATTTGTCTGATTGCTTCTGGAGGAATCATAAGTATCAAGACCTGATCTTTTTACTCTTGTTTGCAGCTGCCTCTGGTGTATCTACTGGCTATCACCCTGCCCCTCTCCACTCTTCTCTTCTGGAGCCCCAACAGCTATGTTTGGCCACTGTGTTGTTTTGCAGAGTTGGGGCAGTTGACTGTGACTAATTTTTAAGCCACTGTACTATCACATTGCACCATTAATGTCATGTGATTCCACCAATTATTTTTTTAAGCAATTTTTTTGTGGGTATAATATAATAAAAGAGGAAAAAGGAGTCACTCTTCAAAAACGCTGCTGGCCACCTGTGAGGGGAAAATTCACCAACGCACACGGAGTGAAGGGTAAATCTGAGACTTTGTGGAGTAACACCTGCTTCTTCCCAATGCATGGATGGTCAGCAGCTCTGGTAACTCTAGCATAGAAAGCTGCTTTTTGTATGGTTGTCTTTTGGTCTTCCTTTAGACAACATGATCTGTGCAAGGTAGAGTCTGAAAGCAGGCACTGAACCCATAAATAGGATCTTTGCAGCAGTGTTCAGTGGGTGGGTAATTTAAGCAGAAGACAAAAGCACAGCTGATGAGGTTTGTTTGCTTCATATGCCCATGTTTCTGTGGGGCTGGAAAGCACAACTGTGTGTGCTTTCTAGCTGTTCACGTGCCCTCACCTTGTCATGTGAATTTGACTTCACTCATGCCCATTTTTCTGATAAGAACTCCTGACATTTTTGCACTTTGCTTGTTACAACCACCACATCTTTGTTTCGTTGTGCTTGGCAGCTTTCACAAACACATTTAGCCATCTGTGGTTGTAGACCAAATACATGCCTTTTCTTCACGTGTTATCGTCAACATTTCTGTGACTAATCTTTAGCACTGGTTCCTGCATCATTCTAAATAAACAAATGACAGTAGTTGTAGCTTGCAGCTATCAAAACTTTTTTCATGGTTTGTTTAATAAGAATTGATATGTTTTTACAGATTTAAAGAATGTAATGAGAAGTACTGGAAAACCCCTGTTACGATTAATGGGTTGTACAGATCTCCACTGTGATCTGTTGCAAAATTAACACAGGCAGTTGGTAATGGCTTTCATTGCCATGGCAGAACAAGAGATACATCTTTAATAAACTGTTAAATGATGTAGTCTAAACCTATGCTTATGTTAATCCATCGTGATCAGGGAAAATCACTCATTTCAGTTGAAAGAATGTGCTGGGTCTGGGAAAATGGAACAGATTTGGAAATTGTAGTTAATGATGTTTGTTGATTTAGCTCGGGCATTATGACAGGCAAATTCCTCCTAATTGGCATTCAATTAGGGAAGAGTTCTGAAAGTGTTTTAATCTGATGAGGTACTTCTGGCCTTATTTCTATATTTAAAATCTTTGCCTATTTTGGAGCCTAATGTATTTCAGATACACAGACCCACGTATTTACTTACAGACATCAATATGGGCAGGATGTATGTAATGCATGTATCAAGACAAAAATACTATAATATTTAAGTCATTCTCTGTTTTAAAACCTCACATGACCAAAATTTATTTGTTCTTGCTGAAGTGACTTCAAGTCCAAAAATTAGAAGAATGCCATGAAATAATATTTTTATTACCCATCAAAGAATACATGTATTCACATTTGAGCAAGGCATTATAGAAAATTATTAATATTTAAATAGACTTTAAAAAGACCAAGCTTAGAATAATCTATTTTAGAGTATGTATTTTCCCCTTTCATACTTAAATTAGGCAGAAATGTGAATCCCTGAAATGTGCAATCCCTTCCAAACAGAGCTTCCTAACAACCCTTTCTGCCCATGTAATCCACGCAAGCTACACTCAGTTTTAATGTTCATTCTTTATGATAAAAATATGTTCAATTTTTTCCCCCAAGTGGTTCAGACAAATTGAATACACTGATCTAGAGACAAAAGACCAGCATAAAGTGAGAAATAAGATCAAGGCAGGACAATCAAACCTGTAGCTTTGTATCGAGAAGTAAGAGTGACTGCATTTCTACAAAGCCCCTAATTTCCTAGGTTAGAATGACTTAAAGTACCTTTTTTAACAATTTACATCAAAAGCAATGAAGACAGCATGAGGAGGTGTTTTCTGGAGATGTTTCATATAGCCACCATATGTCACAGTCACAGCACTGACAGGGAAAGACAGAGACATTGCTTTAGGCCACAGGAGAGATGGGACTTTCCTGGCACGCAGAAAATAGGATCATGTGAAAATCTACATGTGTTTTGTAGCCCCAAAAGAAATAATACTGTGGACCTTTTAAAACACAGATTGCGTGCTCTTCCAACAGTGAAGTATGACCTGCAGACTCCACATGACAGTGAGTGCAGTTTGGTCTCCACCAAAGTGAGGAGCAGGCATATCTAATGGCCATAAACAGTGTTTGGATGTAAGAGCCAATATCTTGGCCATTTCTGCATTAGGTTTGTGTGTATTGGCTGAGATTTAGAACTTGGTGCCCAACAGGCTGATAGCTCTGGAGCCTGCTCCCTGCATGTCAGCTGAAATGGAAGCAGAGTTTCATCCTGCTAGCCCATACATATATGATACTTGCTGAATGCTGCTACCTACTGTCCACACACCCTGTAAAATGGAACGGGTGGAGCTGTGGGTCAGATACAGTGTCAGAGCCAATAGTGTCTGCTGGGAAAGAAGCTTTTTGAGGAATATGGTACAAATGATTTAAGTACTTCTTCCTCTTGAGTTGTCATCTAATTTTAAAAATCCAGTGGTTGCACACACCAGCAGCAGGAAAGGTTAAATGCTGACTCAGTGCTACAGTGACTGTAGAATGCAGTGACTGTAGATTTGAATGAAACTGTCTGTAATGCACACCTGGTTCAATATATACTGAGCCATCAAAGTATATTCAGTCTAGGTAAGCTACATTTCCAGCTATCCAGAAACAAAGCTGATAAAGCTTCCCATTAGATAGCCACACCAAGTGTTTCATTAGTCATTCTGGCCACCTCTTAAGGTGAGAGGTTGTGAAGCACTGGCTTTACCTTCTGAAATCTGGAGTAACCTGGACCTAAGAGAACTGTCCTCAGTGCAATCCCTGGGGGAGCTTGTGCCAGAGAGATGAGAGCATCTTCAAATTGTGAGAAGGAATTGCAGGAATAGGATGTACCTTGAAAATTTTTCTTTTAATTTCTTAGCAACTTTTCTAGCACTCACTCAGATAATCTGGTTGTATTCAGGTGCACAATCTTTCTTTTGGACTGTGTTAAGGGATATGAGAGGGTTTTTTTAGAGTTGGCCTCCATGGAATGTTTAACTGCCAAAAGATACAGGCTGTATTTGGAAGTGGATTTGTGAAGGCACATATACTTTGGAATAGATTTGGAATTGTAATTTGATGGCCTGATCATTTTAATGCTATTTATTGTTAATATCTGGACTAAACTTAAGTTTGCATTTTGACTTCTAAATATTAAGAGTCTGCTTTAGAGAGCAACGCCTACTCTTTTCAGTCTTTCACATTTACTCAACTTCCTAAAACTTGACCTCTTTTTTTTGGGAGCCTGTCAGTTGGCTCTCAACATTTCAGTGTCAGTCTGCATTTCATTACAATTTAAAAAAGAAAAAAAAAAAAAACCAAAAAAACATCTTTTTTATCAGGTCTTCCACTGCGATCTAATGCCTTTTTACTAAACCCATAGGAAGATTTTGAACCACTATTTGAAATCTTGTTATGCTAGATTTAGAATTAGTCATGCTATAGGTGCTGTCTACTTTTCATTTATCTGGAAGAAAATTAAAATCAACATTTCCCAATTTTTTGCGTATGATCATAACAGATCCTATAGAGGTTTGAAAACGATTGTGAACTTGATTTTCTCTCAACAGAGAAGTAGTATGTTAGCAAGCACTGTTCAGCATTGCAAAGTAATGCAAATGGATGCACAACAAGCTTTTTAATTTTTCTCCTTGGCACAGACAATGCATTTTTCCAGTGTGCGTGTCCTGAGGAACATGCCTTGTTACCTGCCATCTTTCCTAAGAAAGACACATAACTCCACACCATGTGTAACACTGATTCTCCTGCTGAGGGTGGAGGTTTAACACCATTCTCTGCCTTCTTGCAGTAAGAATAGGAAGTTCCTTTGAGAGCTTCTTGAGTGTTGCTCTTTGAGCACACCAGACCTCAGTCTCTATGGAGCCCCCCTGCTAAAGCATTCTGTGATGTTTTTGCCAGATATTTCTCCATAGCCATGAGGTAGCAGCACTCTGAAAATTCACCTCTTTTCTTTCCTTAGCTTTATGTTCTTTCAGACAGTCTCAACGCAGACATCTATTTCATGTCACCATTATGAAAACATTTTGCAAAATGTTCTGTTTTCTTTAATGAGTGAAAAAGAATTTGATTTCCCCTTCGTCAAGCAATGTATGTGCTGCCTTAAATCACAGTTTGATAGATCTCTGAATGGCATGAGTAATTAACAGCCCCTTATAGGAGCTTTATAATAACCACTAACATCAAAGGGTGGGAATAAACCAGAAAATAAACCAATAATTAAACCAATAAATCTTTTAAACATAAGTGGATTAAAAACTCCTTTGAAAATGAGCACGTGCTCTAGCCAACATCTGAATAATGGACTTTGTCCAAGAAACTCATATGATGCTGAACAGAAGATGCAACAAATGTCCATCACACAATGGGATTAGTCTTGGTGGTTTATGTGATAAGAAATACAAACTCTGCCTGGAAAACATTCAGTAGCAAAATGCTCCTCTGATTTAAACACACTGTTTTGAATCCCTGCTGGTCAGGCATGCTTATCAGTCAGTAGTGCAGGTCTGCAGAGCATAACAGCTGCTGATGAAGTCCTGACATCTTTATTATGCATTTTTCATGATTTTATTTGAACTTGTCCAGTGTGGTAAATCTCTGGTGCTGTTGGGAGCATTGTGGATGCACTGCTGGAGGATATCTTCCAGTTGTTTTACCCAGCTTGTGTACTTGGGCACTGCTATGTGAAGCAAAAAACATGAGGCTGTAGGGTCTACAACTAGGTTCAATTTAAATCTTCTCTCCCTATCTGAGCTAAAGCAAGAACAGAGATGTGCTCTTCAGTGAGAAAGAAGGACAGAAAAAAATGTACTTACATACTTGCTGGCCTCAGGATGTCTTGCTGAGCACCACACTTTCTCTTTTTGGGGTTAGAGCTGCAGCCTTGGTTACCTGTATTGCTTGCATCATGTTGGGGGGAAGTACAAGGTTTTATTATTAGGTGCTGTCAGGACTGGGCTCAAGGTAAATCAAATTCTACTGCCACATGGCTGAAATACAGGGATTGCGCCACTGCCTGCCCCTGGTAAAGGGTGCAGGATTGTGGCATGGGCTGTCACTGCTGCACTGCACAGGGGTCTCCCTGAGATGGGCTGCAGATGCTGCATCTGCAGACACCATGAATTTGCAGTCATTTCCTAGGATAGAGCTGAAATCCTGTCAGCAAGTATCATATCTGTATCAGTATTCCATAGAACTCTGAAACAATGTGGTGGGAATTTGTTTTTATATACTTGAATCTGATAGTGCAAACTTTGGGGTTTTTTTAGAAAGGATATCATGGTATTGATATTCCAAAGTTGATATTGTATCTAGAAGTAAAACTGTGTGTGTTATAAAAGACTCCAATGACTGAATAAATATTGCTAAGTGCTGCTTTGAGAATGAAATGCAGAACTGGAGTACACCCACACATAAATAAAAATGCTGTCTGTTGGGAGCTCTTCACTGTGTTTAGCAGAGAGCTATAAATGCACATTTGAATAGGGACTTGTATCACTATCTTATGTTTAAATCCTTGAATGTACAGAAATCAGAGCCTCACAAGCTTGGTTCACTCTTGGATACTTAAATACATTCAAATAATTCTCTTACAGTCTTGTGCAGAAAATGAAATTGAAAATCTTCAATTAGCTTTCTTGGGATAGTCCTCAAAGATTATGGAGTTTTGGGTCCAGGAATGACCATAGCCATGATTTCAAAATAAAAACAGTCCCTTTACTAGGCTCCACACATGGATCACAGTTGCAGCCAAAGCTGTTATTTTGGTATGTTTTGTTAAAAGAGATCTAGATAAATTCAGGAAAAAAACTTTGCCTATAAATGAGCCATTTCAAGACACAGACTTGGCATTCAGCCTAGCCAGCTTGCAGTTGTGAGTCACGTATTACAAAGATACTCAAAGAGATTCTTTTGTTTCTTTGTGAGCCAAATGTGCTTTCCAATCCTTCCTGCAGCAACTCTAGAGCTTTTAGGCTTTGAGAAGTAAATTTTAGGATGGTCCCAAGGAGTCTAGTTGAAAATAAATCTCTCTGAAAACAATAAATGAGATTGTTTAGTTATGTTTTCCACTGTGGATTTTTTTCCTTCATCAGTGAAAATTTACAGACAGCTCCTGCAGCGTATTCTCTACAAGTCATTTTACAGTTTGGTGCTTGATTTTTCTGTTTTCTGCGTCTCTGGCTTTGATTTTTTTTTTTTTTTTTTTGAAAGTCCACAGCATTTCAATATCAAGCACAACAAAGCAACTATTTAAAGTGTAGGTTTTCCCCTCATTGTCTTTGTTTAAAGTCTGGCCAAACATCAAGATGAGTTTGCAGATCTAATTTTTATTCCTTCAGTTCAAAGTCTAAACTTTCTTAAAATGTACATGCTTACAATGACACTTGCCTAACAAAGTTTGCTTTTGATCAGCCAGTGCTAATATACAGACTATGATACAACTTATCATAATTTTATTCAGCAACCAGAGTTGGCAGTTTAGGAGAGAAAAGAGAAGGATTTATACTTCTTAAAATATCTATCCTTATATTATTGTATTGTGCTTTTCATGGAGTAGGAACAGCTGGGAGAAAAAGAATGAAGAAAAATATTCCCAATTACTTGAAAGACTGTAGCAGATCAAGGTGTATCATCTCTAAAATACCCTACTATAAAAGTTCAGTTTTAGCTCTGTTTGTGGCAGAAACCTCAGTTGCTTAGCCCTGGTTTTGGTGACCCCATATATGTGGGGTGTAAGGAATAATACAGCTGATAACCAGGCTTTTAGGGGTACTTTGAATTTTCAGAAATAAAATGTAAAAAAAAGCATGAAATCATGAATGTTTGTCACAGAAAATGATTTATACTAAATAAACTTTCCTAAGCCTTTCAGATTAAAACAAGGGTAGATTCATTCCTAATTCTTGCTTTAAATTTCCTTGAAACTCAAAAGTGCATGATACCGCTGGTGGGAGGAAAAAAAGGCGATATCCTCTTGGTGAATTTTTCAAATTGACTGTGAAAATTTATTAAACTGATTGGAAGCCATGACAGGAGAGTGTTTTGGGGATCAAATGTCCTTTCAATCATTGTGGCAGCTCAGGAGAGAAGGCTCTGCACACTGATTGCATGGTGATGAACCAAGGCTGGTTTTGGCATGTTTGTGAGTGCAGGGCAGGAACCCTTACTAAGGGCTTAGTGAAGATTTTTGGCAGTCGTGGCAGGTCCTAGAAGACATGACAAATGACAAGGAGAAAAATGCTCCCTGGGAAGTCAGAGGAGAGAGAAGTACGCAGTCAGTGCCTTTGGTAAAATGGACTGATGGAGGGTATGGGCTCACCTGCATTTCTTATTGATTGCTCTGTGATGTGTTAGTTTGGGGAATAAGATGTCCCTCTGAAGTAAGGAGAGGAGGGGATGCAGAACATCTGTGTGTGCCATTCCCAGGGACCTCTCAGTCTCTCCTCAGCACCTCCTGCTGGGCTCCAGCCCAACTTCAGTGCATGTTGCTTTGTCCTCCATTCTCTGACCCCTCAGAGATCAGCAAGCAGTCCAGCAACCTCGCAGATTTTTTGTTCTGGGTTGTGCTACAAGTTCTCTTGATGAACACAGATTCATGTGTGTGTGCATGTTTTCCTGCACATGAAAAATGGCTGTGAATGAGCTAAACCTTCTTGTATTGATCTGCAATTTCCATGGTCTGGAGGTGTTCTATTGGCAGACACGGTCCTTATCCCTGTCCCTGTGGAGGACTGGCCAAAAAACCGAGCTGGGCATCAAGAGATCAGTGGGAGAAAGGAGCCCTCCATGAGGAGCTTACCACAGTCCCTGCTGCTGAGCAGATGGCTCTCATGTTTCATCCCAGCTGGAGTTTTTCTATTCCCATGGCTCCATTTTTATATAGGAGAAACTTTAATAATAGGGTCTTGAGTTTGTAAAGGTACAGATCACCATTACCTGTAGGAGAGGGTTTTCTTCTGCTGTGTCTGAGTCTGGTTCTGCTGCACGGTGGTAGTCCTGCTCTGCAGTACACCGAATCTGGGAAAGGTGTGGGGTATTTGTGCACACTGTAGGAGTTGCAGGTGAATGAGTGCAGCTGTGAATCAGGTATCTCTTCTGTTCCTCTCTAATCTTTCAGATGGAGAGAGAACTCTTTCAATAGATACAGAAACAGAAGACAAAATATCACAAGATCTTTTCAAAAATTGCAAAACTCCTTTTGCCACATCAGCAAAAGCAGCTCTATGGTACCAGCAGGGTGAAACCCTCTTAGGTCACATTACACAGGGCTGTGCGCTGAGTACAATCAGAAACACTCAGAATTATGCATGGCCTTGTCACCCAAGGTGGCTCCACAGGGTCCCGTGGGTGCCTGGCAGATGCTGAGGCCCAGTGAGGATCACAGCTGCCTGCTGTGCTGTGTAGGGTCAGCAGCAGCTGAGCAGCATCTGTCGCTGTTAGGGTACCTGGCTCTTTCCATCCCTGAACTGCCAGCCAAAGCCTCAAGCAGACATGCTTTTCTAGAAAGGCAATCAAGCCTGTGTGTGCACAAGGGTAATGTTCTCACTCTGACCTTTCCAAGCTCCCAGGATAGATGAAAATAATTGAATCCCTGCCAGGGGGAAGGGTTTAAATTGACACGACAATTCTGGGATTAAGTAGCTGTCTGCCAGTGCTTTTGGTAACCTAAACTGCATCTTCTTCCATTCATTTTCCTGTCCTGGGTCCTTTGGGATTTTTGTTAAGGAAAAGTTTAAATTAGCTTTGTTTTTGTCCTTTATAAAAGCTTCTGTTTCTTCAATGTTTGCGCTCATCTAAATGGATAAAATCAATCTTGCTGCACAACTAGGACAACTCCAAAAGAGAGAAGGTGGAAAGAGTAATTTCTGTGTCTCCTGAGGTGTACAGAGCCTCATGTCCTTTGCTGAGACAGCCAGTGAGGAGGTATCACTCTTCTGGGGAGGAAGATCCCTGCAGAAGGGCTGGGGCAGAGCCAGACATCTGCAAGGAAACTCTGTGCCAGAGCCATGGCTCATGTTGTGCCTTGTCCTCTTCGTGTCTAGTGATTTAGTGAGGAAGGGAAGCCCACGTGAATGATGAGCACAGGCTGTGTACTGCTTGCAGGTTTTACTGCGCTTGCTACAGAATTAGGAGATCTGTCTCCTTGCTGAACTCTGTTTTGCATGTCAGATTGCAGGCTCTATTTCCATCTTTATTTCAAGAGTAGAGATGCCATAAAGAAGTTTGGCTTAAGAAAAGTGGTTTTTTTTTTCCTTTCTTCTGCTTAAGAAATGGTAAGAATCTGTGAACAAGTATGGTTTTTGCTTTTTACTTATGTGTTGATTCTTTTTCAAGTTATAAGTATGAAATGCAATTTTACATTTTCCACTGATAAACAAGAAAGGAGGAGACAGCATGGTGTAGTAGCATGTACAGTAGCTATGTACCAGTGCTGCCTTAGTTTCTCCCCTTATTAAATGATAGGTGACTGTAACTCTTACAAAAGTTTGAAAGCCTCTAAGAGGCAGAGGCAGCAGCTGTAGTAATGGCAGATGGTATGTGGTTTGTCAACACAAGTCACTTGGATACTGAAGCCTGTATGGCACGTGTTGCCTGGGAAACCTGTGTTCTGCATAATGGGTTTGTAAAACCCACTATGCTGACAGAGCATACCTCTGTATATAAGGGGAAAACCAGATTTCCTACCAGCCCTCAGCCAAGGTAAGAAGGTAACTGGGACACCAGGGCACGTCATAATGACCAGAGCGTGATCAGAACATCTGGCATGCAGCTTGGTCTTTGGACAGTCCCTTTTTTTACAGGCAATTGCTTATGGATTTTTTTTTTTCATGAATGCTCAGTGCAACACATAATTAGATATGGCAAGTGAATGCCAGGTCTGGAATTAAGACTGAGCTTTACTTACTTTCGTTTTAACACTAGTGTTCCCAGGCACTGGGAAGGTTTGGAAGTGCTCTTGGCGCAGGCAGATGAACACCTTGGCTGGCACAGGGAGCAGCTGCCCTGCTGGGAGCCTACGTGCTCTGCCGAGCTGAGAGGCAGGGCTGGGGTAGTCACTGCCAAAAACTGGTCCCTGACACAGCTTTGCTAGTCAGGGCAAGGCCTTGATGTTGTGTGGTTGAAAAGGAAGTTGTAGTTAGAATGTTTCCTTTATTTTTTTCCTTCAGTCAATCAATCTTTTGCTGTAGTAGACAAATGGGAAAGAAAAGGAATGGGATTGCTCCTTCTGGGATAATGCTGATACACTTGGTTTTCTGTTTTTCAAATCTCTGAATGTACAAAGATATCAAAAATGTCATTAGGAAAAAAAATCCCCAAAAATATTAAAACGGGCTTAATACATTAAGCTCTATTTTTATATCTTCATAGCTGTAACCAGTACTCCCACTGACCCCAGTAAAGTGAAGGCCACGGAGAGCT
This sequence comes from Sylvia atricapilla, assembly GCF_009819655.1. Taxonomy (NCBI): domain Eukaryota; kingdom Metazoa; phylum Chordata; class Aves; order Passeriformes; family Sylviidae; genus Sylvia; species Sylvia atricapilla. The sequence goes on from NC_089146.1 coordinate 14,979,025, forward strand.
ACCTCTCTGATTGCCCATCACAGACCTCTGTTTCCATCTGAAAATATTCTGTGTCATTGCTAATCCACATGTAATGAAGTTTATAATGGGATGAAAAAGTTGTTTCATTATATTTAAATGCACAAATATTTTCAAAAACATGTAGTTTGAGAGTGGTAAGTTCTCTTGGTAAATATATGAGCTGTATAGATTATCAGTCCAAATATTTTTTAAAATTACACTTTTTTTCTTTAAAAATATTTTAGCTTAACAGGGCTTTCAAAGCTTTCTTCAAAACAGTATTTCTGACTGATTTTGTTTGGCCAGTGAGCTGTAATCAATTATTAACAGTACTTCCAGTGGGATGCATATTTGGACAAGAGTCTTTAGCTTGTCAAAGAGAACAGAGGCAGAGAAAGACATTCTAACAAATTACTATTTCCTGAAAGTAGTGCTTTGCTATAAAAAAACACGCCTTAAATTTAAAGCTGATTTGAAGTAGCCTGTTTCAGGTCATGACAGTATATCATCAAGGTGTCAGGAGTGCTGAAATGTATTATTAAAAAAAAATTGAAATAGTGTTACAATGTTTTTGAGGAGCTCAAAATGTCCCATTCTTTTTGCAGTTCTGCTTGGAAATATTTTCTGCAAGTGGGACTTCTCACAGAAAGGAAATTTCAGACCTTGTTTATCTCTAAACTCAAGTCATCCTGCATACACAGAATGACCCATAATCAGATTTATTAGCTATATAGAATGCTGTATCTTCTAGGTGGCTTTTCTGCAGTTGCTTCCTCTAAAGGAGCAGTACATTTTTATGGTGCTTTGTTACTGTGTCTGTTTCGTTCTAATTATAACTGGTGAGATTCAGATGCCTTAATGGCTTTGCAGCTACTAAATCTACCAGAACAGAGCTCTCTGAGACCATGGTCACAGACTAAGCAGTCAATCCTGCTTCTGTGTGCTGTGGTCAGAGGGCATAAGAATGTTTAAATCAGAGGAACTATAAGAGCAAATATGATGCACTATTTTTACAGACAAAGAGATATTTTTACAGACAAAGAGACACACAAACCCAAGGGAGTAAATGTAGAAGTTTACAGGCTGGTAGTTGTCATAATTTAGGAGTCACAGTTGTTTAAAATTGTAGGTTTTCGATGGCAAACCTCAGCTGTCGGTACAGCTATTATTATTATCATTGTAATTATTTTACCAAAATACCAGGCAGTATTTTAGGCTGACAAAAGCCTTCCAAGTCTTTGTTTTTTTCATTGCACCTGTGTGGTGCCCTCTGCACCTGCTGAGTTGAAATCCTGCTTTAAAATCTGCTATAGTAGGAAACAAAGTCTTTGACAGAGGAAGAGAAATGCCTTGGAAAGGATGGCACATCTTGAGATCTAAATAAACTGACACCTTAAGCACTGTGTTAATCAAAACCCAACCAATCAGACCCAGTAGGGCAGGGTCAGCTGGAGGAGGGAGCAGAGGCCTGGGCATTGTACTGGTAATTACAGCTCTGAACCCACTCTGGAACGGGAGAAGTGCAATCACAGCAGGCCAGGGAACTGCAGGTTCCAAGGATGCTGCTCTGAAGGACGTCCCTGCTCCCCTCTGCTTCCCACCAGTGCTGATGGCTCTGCCCAAACCCTGTGCTGGGGCTGTTCTTCATCACTTAACCCCAGGAAAAAGCTTTCATCAGTTGATCAGTGAGAATCTCAGCAACATTTAAAACTGACCTGCAAGTCAGTCACTGACGTTGTAGCTCCTGACCAGCTAGTTCTTGATAAGATGCCCACTGGAACTCTTAATTTTAAGGCACTTAAGGAGAAGAGCTTAAAATATGTACATTGGTAATGAAGGATTGAAGCTCTAATTGATGTTGTTATGCTGATGTGTTTGTTCTCCATTTCCACCCATTTGTCTCTGAACCTTTGCTGCTTACTGGAAAGCTTCAGATTTATTCCAGTGCAAATAATCAAGTACCATAAATCTTTGTCAAACCTGTTTCCTGGTTTTCCTCAATCAGGAAACATAGTATTGTATTGTATTTAGTTTTATAGAAATACCAGCTGACATCTTCAGTTTCAAAAGCAGTTAGTAAGGAAAGTTACTCCTTCTTCCCTGCCCCATTGATATAAGTTCCTTTACAAATCTGTTAGGTTTGAATAAAGTTCTGTTTGCATTTTTAAGGGGTTTTCCTTCTTATTTTATGAAACAACATAATTTATACTTTTTCTGGTATTTAACTGCAGCAATGTTTTTATATGCATAATGTTAATATAATTTTTTTTACAAAAAATATTCAACTTCATAATTATTGTTCAATGAAGATAGTAAGTAAAAATGAATAATTAAAATTAAAAGGTTTATTTTGAAGTTGAAGGAAGAATTACGTTTTATAAATTTGAGTCACTGAAGAATGATTTTATGTGTTTACAAAATGGTTGGTGTGAAAACAACCAGCTGTGGAAACTGCCAATATCACTCATAAGCTGTATTGCAATAAGTTGTTGAGGTGGTGAAGCATCATTAACAGCCACTTGTGAGCAAATACAGCTAAGGGAGAGACTGGTCATCCAAAAACTTCTACCATCCCTTGAAGACTCTGCAGGGTGACCAGGATGGTGAGTGGATCTGGAGGAATGCAGACAAAAACAAGTGTCTTTGCTGCATCTTTAACCGCGTTTAGAGCATCTTAAACTTGCAAAAAGGGACACTGGAATATGCCATTCTTTCTTTTTCTAATATAGGATTATTTGTCACTTAAGAGGCATTTACTAGCCTGTAAATGCCTGTCACTCTTCCCTTAAGCACATTGTAGTTAAAGTAATTTCTATAAATAATGGAATTGCAAGTATTGATTACTTTCAAATTTCAGCAGTTTTGCATAATATGATATTGGTAGCTAAGCTATGATAAAATTGCATGTTGTATTCTAGCTGAGTTGACAGAAGCCAGATTTATCCCCAGTGCCAGCGTGGCCAGCAGGTACTGCTACCACCCACAGGGAAACCCCACTTGGCTTTTAAAATTAGGTGTTTACAGACAGTGTTTGACTTGATACCAAGGAGATTTCCTTTTAAAATTAGGTTTGAAAAGATGGCCCTGAGTCTGTAGGACACCCTTGGGTGGCTTGCTAAAAAGCATAGTTAGGGCTGACTACATATATATGAAAAATATGTAGACTTCTGAAAATGAGAGGTAGCATTTATTCTTTTTTCCTGAAGGAGTCTTCTTCCACCAGCTTATCCTTCAGTAACACTCAACATTGTTTTTAGGTTGCAATTTGTACCTCTGGTGGACAAATTGGAGGGTGTCAGATAATGTTCTAAACTTGAGCTCTGGTCTGACCCACAAGGTATCCTTGAAAGCATTTTTTCATGTAAATGAAAAAATTGTTTCTCCTTTTCCAGAGCTCTAATGGAATTAATCCATTGCTACAGGGATTTATTAAGCTGTTAATTAGCTTCTTACAAGTATTGTGATTCATTTACATTTCTGATTATGACACTTCCTTGTGTGCCTTTTGAACTTCTGCAATTTTATAATTGCTTGGCTAAATAGTTAGGACTGAGAGCCCCACCACATGTTCATTATGCATCCAAATTTTTCCTTCTCCTAATTTTGAGACACAAGCACATCAAGGATATAGGACAAGGCTGTATATATAGAATACCTTCCTTTCAAATATGCCAAGGGTGAATGTTCCAATAAGGAGAAGAAAAGGTCTAGGGTGCTTTAATTATACTTTACCAAAAACAAAACCCCCAAAACATAGGGCAAATGTGTAAGAAGAAATATAAGCATACCCCAATGCAGATATTGCTGCACAAGGGCCTCTGAAATTACAAATCTGAGAACACAATCCTGCAAACATCTCTGCTAACAGTAAAAGAGAACAAATGTTAATACTGTTACAAAGATATATAAGTGATTCAGTGTTTAGTTGTGATTCTTAGCACAAAGCAGTTAGTTCTAAATTCTTCACGTAAACAGTTAAACACTTGCATATTCTCCACTGGCAAAACTAACTCTTAAGACTAACATGAAAATGGCAATTACACTGACATTTGAGCACAGCCTTTCAGCTTTCACGGACTTCCATCACAGCTTTTGCTGCTTTATTAAAAAGTTGAAGAATTGAAAGTACTGTTGTCAGTAGAGAAAAAAAAAAAAGAAAAAACTCAATATGATGCTTCAAGCAGGAACATACAGTGCAATGCAAGTGCTCCTATCCATCATATCCATTCGGATCTCATGGTATATTCTGTCACTTGTGGCAATCAGGGTCTTGATTACACCATTAAAATGTCATCTGTCTTCTCTGTTAGTGAAGAGTGGAAAAAAATATTAGCTATTTTTTCTGTCAAATTGGACACCCTCTGTATTTTGCACATACTCACCTTGAATATAACTTTTAAGTAAATTCAGTTGATGTTCGCTTCTGGATGCAGGAACTGTCAACTTGTATTCTTGCAGTTGATATTTTCATGTAACTTTTAATCAGGAGACTGCATCAGATTTCCCACCACAACCTAAAGCTACTCTTTCTGTAAGTCTTTAAGTACTCTGCATCTTTTGATAGGTATTCAAACAGTTTTTTCAGAAGTTGTGTTTAGAGACAATAGCTATCTAAATCATTGTTTGACTGGGTGTAAGAAGAAAATCATTGTTGTGAATAAATACCAGTTACTGAGCTGACAGAAGTACTGTGAAGTGTTTGATGTCCTGTTTTCAGTGAGGATTGAGTTAATTTTCTTCCTAGTAGCCTGTACAGTGCTGTGCTTTGCATTTAGTATGAAACCAATGTTGACAACACTGTGATGTTTCGGTTGTTGCTAAGTAGTACCTTGGTTTTTTTTTTCTCCTCTCCATCCTGTGAGGCAGTGAGTGAGTGTCTGCCTGGCACTGAGTTTCTGGCTGGGGTTAAACGTGACAGGTCTTTATGTACTCGGTGTAATTTACTGTAAATGAAGTACTTCATAATCTTCTAATGGAAAACATTTGTGATATCTATTAAGAAAAGTAAGATGGCTGAATTTTGGAGGAAAAAAAAGATGGAGTCATTGTGAAGTGACCCTCTTTTTAATTGCCGCCTATTTAAGATACCAAAACAATAGCTGAACTGGTTATTGCATATGAACTTATTCACAGGAATAGGTCTCACTTGAACATAAACATTGGTGCTGTAGGTCTGTACCAGTGACAATCAGGTAACTGTAACTACAGCAGTGCTCCATGGATTTAGTGCTAGGACTCATGAGTGCCTGTGGGTCCTTAGGGCTGCTCCCCAGTTAATTGTGATGAAGATGTACTCAGAGGCTCCTGGGGTCAGGTTACCTGTAACAGATCTTTCACATTCCTTTTGGGAGGAGGACATAATTCTGTAGTGATTATTGGTTAGTGTTTTGTAGTGGTGATTGAACTGCTTGTATCTTTATCTTTGGGGTATGAATGAGAACATCAATGACATTCTTTTCTACAGGTCTAACTGTAGTGTGCGAGATCAATCCAGGATTTCTTGCTGAGGTCTTAATGGTATTCTTCATGTCCTAATGGAGAGAGAGATTGCACCCTTGATGGTTGTGTCACTGTCACAGATGTGCACTCTTCGCAAGGTATTATTGACCTGATCTAGGTTAGACTATATATCACCTCCAACTGTCATTTAAGCTCTAGTGGTTTCTGATTTTATGTCACTTTTCTGTTAGGCTATTGCTATATATTGGGTTTTAAATAATCTTTTTTAAAATAGAATCATACAGTGCTGTCTTTACCCAGCCTCCACCATCCAGTCTGTTTTTAACATGAAACACCTATACATTGATGCTGGTGATGGTGCTGACTTTTAGGCCTTTCAAAGATTTGTAACCATCCTTATGTCCTGTTAAGCATTTTAAATGTTTGATTAAGTGGGTGCTGATAACCAGAACAAGACAAGTGCAGCATAGTCTGCCAGTAATTCACCAAGACCGCTGGGTTATTTGAAGAAATCAATACCTCAGTTTATATGACTGAAGGTGATGAGAAAAGGGTGAGGTACCAGTGAATACTTCCACAACTGAATAGCAATAAAAACCCTAAAACAAAAATCAAGACATAAACTAATCTCAGGAATCTTAATACCATGTCTGACTATCACAACTTAGTCTGTGGGCATTGCCTTTATTGATCTATTTAGTATTACAATATTTAAAGGCTTCTCTGTGGTAACATGCAACATACTTGTATGTTTGCCTATTACTAGAGTAATTTGCAGTCCTTATTCGGACGATGGGTAGGTTCAAAGATGTGGAAGAGAGATGAAACTATTTTCATTGAAATATTTTCATGAATTCAAATTCAGCATAACACCACACAACCAGCCCTCACCTCTTATACTGCCCTGCCAGAAACATGCACTAAAAGGCCATGATTTGTAGACCAGCTGCACCTCTTGCTGAAGTCAATGAAGGCTGTGGGGTTTGGCACAACTCAGATTCATAATCATTCCCAGCACTGAGAAAATAATGGTCAAGTAAGAAACTGTAAATTAGAAAAAATCTACAGGTTCTTGCCATCAATGGAGTTAATGATCCCTCAGTCTAAATACAGTACAGTAAATAAAGAGTTGCTCTGCAACTGAGATAAGAGATGGAGCCTAAATTAACGCTACTTTGGCCAAAAGACCCAATTCAATGTAACTGTTATCCAGTGATTAGTTAAATACAGGTTCAAATGCATTCTTTTTATGTAAAAGTCCAGTGTATGTTTTTAACAGCATTCAAACACAGTTCTTAAGCTTTCCTCTGAGAACACCAACTCAAAGGTCTTGCAGTTTAAACTCTACACTGAAAAAAAAGAGTTCATCTTGGGCTATCACATATAGGTTCAAATCTATTCAGTCCAATTCAGCTCACTCTGAGTGGATATAAAGGGCAAACCAAGTCACAATAATTGCATAATGGAAAGCATCTTAATCGTGGGTATGGCTTATTTACTTTGTGGCTGCAGCTGGTGTTGTGTACCCATGTATACCAGTTATAACATTTATGTCAAATTTTCACTTTCTAAAAGTCTATTTAAATGATCAGGCCTGAAAAATGCAACAGTATTTATCAATCTTCAACTTAGGCTATTAATGAAAGACTACTTTGTTTCTTTTTAAAATACAGAAATTGAACTGCGTTTCCTCAAACAAAGGGAAAGACAAGCTTCTTCCCCCATCTTGGAGGATGGTACCCTCAACCCTCAGACTGGCTGACAGGGGGTGAGAAGGCTTCCACATCACATTTTGCTCATTGTTCTGTTTTTCATGGTAATTCCTCCTACTTGCAGCTGAGTCTCATGCTGTGCTGTGCTCCCACTGTGCAAACCCACACACCAGTGCTGTTTGCCAGGGCTCACTCCCTCTGCACATCCCAAACCCTGAGCCCAGGGTCGCAGTCCTGAGCTCGGGCTGCAGGGAAGGGCGTGCACTTGGCCTCTGCAGGAGGTAATGTGGGCAAGCAGAACGTGGTCTGCTGGTCACTTGGAGCGATCACAGGATATAGACTGCACTTAAATATATCCGAAAGTTCCTACCCTAGAGAGCTCTGGGATCCAAACCAGTTCTTCATGACTGGCTTTATTTCAGATCTTTTATTGGGAAGAAAACTCAAGGAAATAAACGAACTGGCTTAGACTGAAAAAATAATGCTGAAAATAAGAAAGGAGTTTATAAATCTAATTATTAGTATTATTGCTGTCATTTTTTTCCCATGTGCTATTAAAGAGCTGTCAGGTTTCCTGTGTTTGGCTACACTGTGAATAGTGTCTTGCATTTTGCAGACGTGCTGTTTGCAGAGCTATGCTGTTCTCAGGTTAGAACTGAAACTCTGCCACTGACATGAGCTTCAGGATGTATTTATTATTAATACAGAGAATCCAGTAATGTTGTGTGCTTGCTGAATTAAAGGCAAAATCAAAGGCACTTTACCTGTCAAGACCTTAGTTCAGAGTTCTCAGTTTATCCTGCAGAGGCTGACAATGTGTCATTGATTTCTGAAATGGAGCAGGCAGCTACCTTCATTACCAGTCTGGCAACTTCATAGCTGTGCTCAGTGGCAAATCTAGAGCTGGTTCAAACCCCATCTGGTGCTTCCCATGGTAGGCATGTTGTTTTACACTGCTCATCACTGAACACTATTCAGGAAAATATATCTATATTTTCAGTCACCTCCACTTTAAGTGTCCATAAAACAACACGGGAGGTATCCCCTTCCTCAGGGGCCATGAGATGAAGTTCCTGCCTCACTAAGGAGCTGGGAGAATGTCCAAGCTGCTGGAAACACTGAACCAAGAGTGCATCAGCAAAAGGGCCCAAGAAGTCAAGCTGGCACCTCTGTGCCAAGAAGGGCCTATGGTAGGATTGGCATCTCAGCTGCACTCTCTCAGCCAAATGCATTAGCTCCTGTCCTGCATCTCTTCAGTCCTTTGCCCTGAACCTCTGCAAGGTACTCTGTGTCCAGTGCCAGAGTGTTCTGAATATACCCAGTGCTGTGTTCAAATGGCCTGCATCCATCCTTCATCCTTGTGTCAAGCATTTTTTGCCAGCTGGTTCAAGGCTTCAGAAACACTCACAGGAGATGCTGGACAAAGGGCTGGTTTGGGTTGAACATGCTGTACCTGGTGCTGATGGAGTGGTTGAACAACTATAGGTGGTGCACATCCTGTGTCAGACCTGAGTTTGGATCCAGACCCACATGTGACCTTTAAAAGTTTCTCCCCGTTGTCATCTTCCATCTTACTTTACTAGCTTAAGTCAGGATTTGAAAAAAGGATTTCAAGAAAGGCTTCCTTCCAACTCTGCATGCATAATCTTCTGCTTTTTGTTCATTCCATCTATGCTTATGCTATATATCACTGCAGAAGAATGAGTAATTAAAAACATAATTATTTTCTTGCTAATTGAATGTTTTCTGAGTAATTCAAGAACCTGGATGATTACCAACAGCAGGCAAATATTTAGAACTGTTAACCAGCATCTAAAAGCACCAGAAATAACCATCTGGATTTACAAAACTTCTGGTCCATCTGTGTAACACAATAAACATTGTGAAAGGAAAGGCACAAAGGCCTGCTCCTTAGGAGGAAATGTTGCGTGTTTAGGAGCTGCTCTCTGGGCAGCTCTGATTAATTCTGTTGTGGGGTGGAATTCTGCTGTAAATCTGCTTTTGAGGAGCTGTTATGTGATGCTCAGCAAAGGCCCTCTCTGCACCACTGCCAGCAGGAGGCAAAGGAGGAAATGTAATAACACCTCAGTCTTCCTCGTGAGAGGGCATCTAAGGGGCTGGGAAAAAATGAAGCAAGGTGTGGATGTTCACCATCTGGAGATCAGACTCCAGGCTTGCAGAAGGGCCTGGATTCCTTCCTTGGCTTTTTTTTTTTTTTTGCATGGTTTGGGCATGGCTGAATCAAACTGGAACAATGTCAGGAGTGTGGGAAATTTGGAAATTAACTGCTGAGCCTGGAAGAAGCAAGCCAAGGACTGTCAAAAAGTAGGGAAAGCCTGCCTGGACTGTCTCCAAAGAGATTTGAGACTAAGAGGACCAAAGCCATCTCAGTACATCACTGGAATGAATCTGCAGCATGGCAGCATGCCCAGGTTAGAGATGGCATCGGGACTCTGTTACAATCCATCTGCAATAAATGGAATGTTTAGTCTAATGCAAGACCATGATTTGTCCTTCTCCAGAAGGAATCATTGTCCTTCACCCCGAGGTCTGTGCTGCATTTGGATGCTGTAAAAGGCTCCAGGGGTTTCCCATGGGGCAGTACAGGCAAATGCCATAAACCTGGTCCCAATTACATCTTTTCTTCAAGAAAGACATTTATAGGTGATAGCAGGTGTTTTTCTTGTCTTATTTCCTCTGAAATGAAGAGAAATATTATGTCTTGTTTGGTGATTTTTGTAGCAAACATTTGCTGTTATATCTACATTTCATTTTGCCCACAAGAACAAGGTCTTTTTTCATCCTTTGCCAAGAGCAAGAAAGGAGAAGATACTTCTCTGCCTCCTTAGCTTTTCTCTCATCTTGATCACTCAGGCCTCTGTTATCCTGCCAGACAACTGTTACCTGCTCTAGCACCACACAGGCTCACAAGCTGTAGAGGACAGCACAGCCTCCTGGGGAAGCCAGCAACTGAAGTTTTGGCTATTGGTTGGATAGAAAATCACTCACCTATGTCTGTGTGTTAGACCTTGGCAGGGTACAGTCAATGGAGAAACATTCTATTTGAAATCCTATTTCATTTTGCTTATGGTAAACAAATGAGCCATTCAGAGAGAATGTGATATTAGGAAATTATCCTCTGCTGTGTGCCAGTTTCAAATAGATTTCAAACAGCAATGATCAAATCAAGAAATCTTTTTTGTTGTTTCAAAACAAGTTACTGAATTTTACTTTATCCTCTAGGTGATGTGAAATTTCAGTCATACTACGGTGCTTGGAATCTAATATTTGGCTCTTTCACATCACTCATTACCTCACTGAATCCCTCATGCCAGTTTTTTAAAAGGTTTGCTTTTAAGCCTTGCAAGGACAAATATGACTTTAGCAACATTTAATGACCCAAAATTATGACCCAGAGAGAAAACACTTGCTGTACTGTTGGCTCCAGTAGCTGCTTGGTCCTGATTCCCATAGGACATTAAACCCCAGCAATTTACAGTGGCTGAGATGGGGACAAGCTTTCATAAATTCTCCTTTCTATAGTTGTGACTTGGTGACTTGCTTTGTCTCTTTCCTTTTGTTTTTGTTCCTCAAGTGGCTGCAGCCTTTGTTACTCAAGTATCATGCAGGGATTTGGGATTATTTGGAGGTTTGGCCAGGAGGTCCAAGTAGACAGCCTGAGGGACAAATGGAAATTGCCCAACCTCATTGGAATCCCAGATTTAGGGAGGTAAAGCCAGTGGTCTGTCAGTGGAGTATTTAAGGAAAGCCCTCAAAAGCCTGGGAAGGAGAGAGCCAGTGGTAGGAGGAGAAGCTGTGGACAGAGTTACAGTGCCTTTGTTCTCTCCTGCCATACAGGGGGCTTATCTGCCAAGGCTGCGTGCTCTTTAAAGACAGGTAATGGAGATGTGATACAGCATGTAATGTGGAAAAGCAGGTGGTGGCTGAAGGAGGAATAGCTGCTTGGGGTAGGAACATCAGCTCTCTGCTCCATATTCATAGAGGTGTGATCTTTCCAGACTCCAGTTTTCACAAGGCAGGACCAGGCTGGGGAATGAAAACCCAATTACCAGATGATCTAAGTCAGTATTTAGACATTAAAATACTTAGAAATGTCAACAGGAAGGATGGGAGGAGGAATTTGTTTATTTTCTTTTTAATTTTTGACTCCAACCCTAGGCAAACAACAGCACACAAAACTAAAATGCTTCTTTTTCTGTATCGGTCAAAATGTTTTTCAGATTAGGCAAGAGTTGTTTGCCTTTCTTCAGAGAGTGCAGCACAGTCAGCTAAAAATGCAGTGTTAGGCAAAAATGACCCAGTAGGCAGCAAAATGCAGCACAGAATATAGCTGGGCAGTTTCTCAGCTGAGATAGCTGGGCAAGACTTACAGCAAAAGAGCAAATGACATTGAAATAGCATGTTCAACAGCATTGAGTTTAAATTTAACGTTCTAAAAGATGTATTGAAATCACCAGCTTGGAATCTGGCTCACCTAATTTTACATTCTGAAATGCTTGTTCTGCACTCAGTGCTGGGAATAGGTTTGCTGCTGAGACCATCTCTGCCACTTCTCCATCCACTTTATTGGCCAGTGTTCAGATTTTATTTCTTTAGTTAAATTTTATGGTTAAACATTATGTATGGGCACACCTCATTTGATCAGTTATAGCCATGGAGTTTAGCCAATTTATGGTAAAATAGCCCACTCCTGCCACAGAAGGGATGGGATTCACTGAATTAATATAAATTCCTTGAGGCAGTAGCTGCATCTGAGCAGCACTAAGGGGAACCAATCCTGTTATAGTATGATAGTTCAGAATACTACAAGTTTTGCCCTTTTCAGCGTGGTAAAATCCACACATGATGCATTTTAAGGTGAATGGAATCTCTTTCTTTGGTGGATAGATGATGGAAATTATTGATGTATCAGGCTAATGTGCTGTTCTCTTGGCAGACAGCCTTGTCTTCTGAGGGTAACTGAGAGCTCTCATATGCTCTTGGTGTTTTTCACTAGGGTTCTCAAATCATGTACAAACCGACCAACTCTTGCTCTGCAAGATATATGTAATGGCACTGATCTTGGAGGATGGTGCTCACACCCAGCCAGGAGAGAACTGGGCCCACAGTCTTTAAACCCACTACATGGTGAAGTAAGATCCTGTTCCAGGAGGTGTATTTCACAGGCACAGAGTGTTTGCAGAGTGCCAGGACTGGCTGCTCCAGAAGCTGCCTTTCTCGCTCAGATATATGTTTCTGTGCCTATTCTTTAAATACAAAATAAGGATTCTTACACCTCTCTCAAGTGATGAATTTCTGCTGCCAAAGTTGCACCAATGTGAGGCAGTGAGGGCTATGCAGACACTCTATTTTCAAAGTGTGTAATTAGTACCTTTGCTTTGTGCTCTCCAGCCAAGAAAAAGCTTTAGACTCCTCTCTTTGCATCATTTTCTGCCGGGTTTTACAAGGATATGTAAAGTGTCAGTGACATGCCAACAGCAACTGCTTCACGTAGATGTGGCCATTGAATACAGTCTAGAGGAGGAAAACTATCAAAATAAACCCTTAAAGAACAAAGAACAGGGTGGGAAAACTTCCAGATATCTTTACCAGTACTCAGGTCATCACAGGATATTCTGACTGCCCACAGGCCGAGTGTACAGGTGGTGCTTCTTCGGGGCTTTCAAATGGAAAACGCATTAAGAGTGAGTTCATTCAATCTCAATCAATAACATGATGAGTTTGTACACTCTCCTCTGTGTGTGCATTTGTGTTCTGGGATATTTTGGGAGGATGCCCATGTTTTTCTTCCTTTGCCTTCATATGTGACCAGAGTATGTAGAGTGTGACTGCTGACTTTTGCCTGCATCAGCTCCTGTAGCCACACTTTTGCTCTATCTGCTAAATACCATATTTGGACTTGTTTTCATTTGTAATAGTATGGATGTTTCTTCTTCTGTGGTCACTCTTGCAGCCTATCTATCTCCCTAACCATCCTCTCTCCTGCTGTCGGTTGAGTTGGGGTTTGCAGTGCTTGTTGCAGTTCCTGCTTGGTGCAACACATGGTTCTTCTGTGGAAACTTGGTTTGTGTCCTTCCATTTTAACATAAATTCTTTCAGTTCAATTCAGTCAGTGCTCATATGCTCATGATTTCAATGATTAAAAGACATCCATTTTCACTGTGGCTAATGCCACTTGTGACTAGTTGAGATGGTATGATTGGCACTTTTCTCTGGCAAACCTTATATTTCTGAAAAATTCCCCACATTATCATCCATTTCTTCTCTGTCATTAATCACCGTGTTCTTCTCTTTAATGTGATCAGCCCACAATGCATTTGGGAACCGATGACAGTACTTTCTTTCTCTTCATTTTGAGAAGCGTGATTTGTGTAAACTTGAGTATTCCTGACACTACTGAAAACTCCCTTGTACTGCTGGAATTTATGGATGGGGATATGTTGATGCTTTCTTTTCTTTGTTTTACTGTGGTTGCTGTTGCTGTGGATGCCAATCCCCTTCTTGCCCTGACCATCTTCAGCTGTTTCCCCTGGGTGTAGACAATGAAACTCTCTTTATGATAGACACAGATCCACTGATTGTTCTTATCTGACTGACCGTGTGATGGAGGTGGAGCACGTGCTCTGGAAAGGGCACCTTGCTGGTGCTGAGTCAGGTCTGCCACACAGGAATTGCTCCCTGTTTCTCCATTGTTTCCCTGATGCTTTTTTTCCCATCTTATTTTCCAAGTATTTTCTGTGGGTTTTTTTGCTTTTGGGTTACACTTGTAATCACCTGCCTTTCCTGCATCTCTTTCCTGCCTGCCTTTCTTGTCTGCCTTTCCTCTCTCTTTTTTCTCCTAGCTGCAATTCTCCTTGTCTGAGTCACTGTGTCCTAACTGAATCTAAGAAAACTGAAGTGGCCAGTGAGTCCTCTCTAGAAGGACAGGATTTCATTAAACCCTACAGTCTGCCTGAAGTTCCTAAAAGCAGTATTGGTAAGGGTTTTTACCTTTTTTTAAGAACTGTAGAAACCAGCACAGTTCTCTCCAAAACGTATTTTCTCCTTACTTATACAGGCTTTGAAGGCTACTGCCTATGCTTTTAAATTTCAACTTGGAAACCACAGCAAAAAATGAAATGCTCAAGGCATTCTAGATTTAGATGAGTTCAAGTAAGCATTTAAAAATAACTCGGATGCTGTGCTTCATCCCACTATCACTGATTTTGTACTAGAAGTTCTCTTGAGGCGGGTACAAATTTTGTTTAAAGACCAAATGCAGATAAAGGAACAAGCCAGATAAGGGCAGGTGTTTTTGTTTGGTTTAGTTTCACTCTGGTAGAAATCAATATTTCTTTAACAGATTGTTGCCTTTCAGAGCTGCTTTTTTCCCTCATCTCATCTGCAGCATCTCATCCCCAGCCACTTCTGTACCTGTGCCGTCTTGTTGAGGCTTTGATTCAGCTCACACTGCTGAGAGTAGATGTTGAGAGCATGGCCTTGGGTGCTGCCTTTTTAGTGCAGAGATTTTTGGTCAGTCATTCACTGTGTCTGTAAGAAAAGTGCCAAAGCCTTCAATCGAGGGAAAGCAAAGCAGCTAAGATCCAACAAGCACTTATATGAAAGTGAGAGATTGAAGGACTTTCACCTTAAAGTTGACCTTAGTTCAGTATGTTCCAGGAAAGTGATGCTTTTTGTGTTGTTTTGTCATCAGCTGAAAAGATGTCACACAAGGTCTCAGGAAAATTACACATCTTTTACTGCTGTATTGCAAATATTCTTTTATATATATATAAAACTTTATATATAAAAAACCTTTTATAACCTTATGCTGTTGTGTGTTTTTTCCTGTTTATCCCAATAAAGTTTAAAAAAAAAGTACCTTTTATGAAGATTTCACTGGCCATTTATTATTACTTCTATTCTGCTTGGGCTTTCTCCTTCATTACAGTCAGCAACCTGTCCACCTGAATTCCCAATAAACTAGTTCATTAGCTGGTGTAGTATTTTGTTAGTTTAGACTATACCCTATCACCTTTCACGGCAGCTACTCTCAGTTTGGAATCCCATGTGTGGGTTTAGTGTGAGGTGCTTTGAGGGTTGTTTTAAATTTGTTTGGGGAATTCACTGCATCATTTTCTCGACAGGCCCCAGTGCCATCTCTGAGCTCAGCAAGATCACGCTATCATGAACAGCAGTTCCTCATTTTCTTTGGGGGGGAGGAACTTGGAAAATCCTTATTCTGCAAATTATAGTTAATGTTCTAATATAAAAGTTAAGTAAAATGATAGTTAATATCTCGTGTAAACATTAAATTTTAAGGGATATATTCTCTATTCATTTCATGTGTGATTACTCCTCTTTGGCACTAATTGGAATTCTGTGTAAAGACTGAAGAGAGACCATCAGTGGTAATGTAAATTGAAATAAGTCTCTGGTATAATACAGCTTTTAAAGAAAGAGTCATTCAAGTCACACTGCTGCAGTATACAACTGTTCCGTGTCACTAACAACTAAAGGATCCTCTGGACTGTTAATAATTTTATAGTAGGATGGTGTAATCTACTGCTGTAGATCATCAAGGTGTAAAATAAATATTATGGGGTAGCAGTTGTCTGTAGCAAATGTTTGAAATTGGCTACATAAAATGGACTGAGCTCTGTTACAGACTCACAGCTCACCACAGTGAACTGAGAAGGGATAGCTTCAGTGTAGTTTACAGCACCTATAAAAAGTGACTGGAAAATTGATAAGAAAGATGTTCGTTTTCTGACTTATACATCTTAGTCATCTGAGCTGGAGACAAACCACGAGAACAGCAAGGTCTGACTGTTTCCTTATGCAGCTGGGAGAAAAAAAAAAAAAAATCCCTCTTTCTGTTGACAGACAGCTCGGTGCTCTGGCGCTGCAGTTGAGCTGGAAAAGGCAGAAAGAGGGGATCCTGGAGCACAGCTCTGTCCTTGCCACGCCCGGGCGCTCCCTGACCGCCGCTGCTGCTCTCCAGCCTGCACAGCCACTGAACGAACCTCCCTCACGGTAAGGCTTTCCCACATCTATCTTTAGGGGGAAAACACGTTTATATTGTGTTCTACTCTCTCTAAGTCCTTCCTGTACAATGGAGCCTATAGCAGTTATTGTCTTTAAGGAGTTTTCCTAAATGAGATCACTGCCCTGATTTCCTTTACCATGCAGCCGCACCAGCTGTGGTAGGAGCAGCAGAGAGAAGAGCGTGGAGTTAAGAAGGGCATGGGGGATGCATAAGGTGACATTACTGCTGACAGAAATACTCATTTGCTCCAGCTTTGATAAGCTTTGCTCCTTGAAAGCACTCCTTCCAAACTCGCTGCTTCTGTAGGACCTCGAGTGCCAGTGGTCGTTTGTCACAGTGCGTTAAAACAGTGCAAAGACAGCCACAGACACCCTCAAAGTGAGAAATGCAGCACCTGGCACTTCTGCTCTGCTCTTTTGTTCCATCTGGGTTTAATTCTCCTAGTGAGAAGTCTTCGCTTTCCTTTGACCTGATGAAATTCATCCATAGAAGTTAACCAGTTCCTTCAGCACACACACACACACAGAACAGAATTTATTTGGGCTAAATATTTGTTTTGCTTTTAAATGGAGTTAATTGCTAATTATCTTGACCTAATTAATGGTAGTGAATGCAAATTTGGACCCTCCCAAAAATTTACTCCAGGAAATAAACAGTTCTTTCTAATCTCTGCTTGTTCTAGGACGAGCCAGGATGAGGCACAGGCATTTGTGTCTCAAAAGAAATTATTGCAAAGGGGATAGATTCGCTTTTGTCATCATATGTTTTGTGTTAAATGACAACCAATTAAATAATTGTAGAAGACAACCAAAGCATCTGGCCTAGGCATGGTTTTCATTGAAAGATGAGAAGCACGTTTGAAACAGAATGTTTGCACATGCTGGAAAGACACAGTCAAATATCAGTGTGAGGAGGTGGTGGGACAGGAGGCAGGGTCTCTGTGTGCTGTACTTTGAAATGTTTACTGCCATCAGATTGGGACTTGGACTATGGCAGCAGGTTTTTTTCTGTACAGAAGTAAGAAATTGAGTATTTTCAGGGTTAATTTTTAAAAAGAAAAAAAAGCAAACCTAATTCTGCTATTAGAATATAGTGCAGTTTGATGTTTTTACAATACAATTTAATCAGGTTGCCGTAGCATTTAATACCTCAGTTCATAGTAAGGGTGTGATGAAGAGCTATTTTTTCCCGGTCTAGAATAAACAAACTTTGTATTTTTAGTTGTTGTGGAATAGCACTGAGGGACAGAAACAGAGGGAGCTAAATGTTTCTGCTGTTTTGCAGGTGAGCATAACTAGTACACCCATAAGCGAAGAGATTTAGTTTTATTTTCATATGCTAATGATTTCTGATTGACCAAGTTAATTCTCTTAACTATATGAAAACGTGGGGAGGAGAAGGGAAGGGGTTCTTTGCAGCAGTACTATGAGGATCAGCCACAGTATTGCTGATGTAAAGATCAGAGGAAATAAATCTGGGGCAGGTAAAGAGACTCCCTGGTAAAAACAAGAGAAACAATCTATATTGCTCTGTGCACTCTGAAGATAAGTACAAAGGAAAAAAAAAAGGGGGAATATTTTCTGAGGTTTTGTCTGAGTTGAGAGGAGTGCAGCTACAACTCTGTACACTTTTTCCCCCACTTTATATTCTCACATCCCTTTCCTCTTCCCAAAATGGCATCTCATTTCCACTCATTCATTTCCTCCTTTAGCTCTGCTTCAAAAATGCTGTGAGTAGCCTCATATCATAAATTATATCACTGAACTGATCAAACCTATGAAACTACACTGATTCCATAAGAATATGTAAATTTCTGAGAAAAAGCGTAGAAATCTTTGTGAAAGGCAATGTGTGCATGTTATGTGTTAAATTGCAAACCCTCAGCCCATAAACCTTAGAGTTCTGGGAAATGGTGTGTTTAAGGCATGGAATGTCCCCTGGAGAGGCAGAGAGAGCATCACTGCCTGGGCATGTGCCAGAGCCCTCCAAAACCCAACTCAAGCTGAAAAAGAGAGCATGATAGTGAAAGCCAGTTAAGATGTAAACCCACAACTATTCCAAAAGCTAGAGCTTGAGGAAGTCTTGCACTGAATACAATTGAGTCTATGAAAAAAAATGGCTAGAGTCACTGATTTTTCATCACAAAAGCCTCATAAGATACCAATGCATTGTTGAAGTTTAATATATTGACATTTAATATGTTGACATTTGATGTGAAAGCAAATGTATATTCTCTTACACCAGTGTGGTAATTTATGCAGTGCTTAAAGACTGTAGGCTAGGGAATAGTACTTTAAATGAAGAGGGAACCTTTATACCTGTTGTACTGGAACTTAATTCTTTTTGAGAATGCTGTTTATTTTTTTAAAGCTTAAACTGAAAAAAAAATCCTTTTGACAACCCTATTGTTCAACCTTCACTGAATAACTCCTAATATGTCTCTCTGAGGGTTCTTATACTTGTGCTTTGTCTTGGGATACATTGGTGTTTTGTCAGCACCCTAATATCCATGCAAAACCCTCAGTATGTGATGCTGCAAGAGTACCAATTGTGTGTTTTCAAATACTTGCTGGGACTTAGGTCCTTGCTTTGAGCTTCCTGCGGCATTATACTCTTCTGATTATCATTCCTGCTGGTTTTGCATGCTGCCTCTGCGTTTTCAGCCCAGTAAAAATGATGGAACATTGTGCATTGTTCCTTTCTTAGCCAGTATAAAGAATTGAGCAAATACAAAAGTACCTGCTGTGATTTTTTTCTGAGTGTATTTCTGGCAGATTGGGAGTGCAAAGAAGCTTGGCTTTGGCAGGTTTTCCGGGTGAAATGAAGTCTACATCTGAATTTGGATTCCCCCAGCTTGGTAGATCATATTCTCATCAGGTGATTCAGAAAGGGTACTCTTGGGTATGCATGCTCTGAGTGTGCATATTTGTCTTCCTTCACTGCTATTTGTATAGCTTCTTACAAATTTTTCCAGGATGACAGTGTTTGCATATGGCCTACTTTGGTTATTATTAGATTCTTTCTGTGCCCCATAATTGACTCTTTTCTGAGATGCCATGTAAGATGCCTGAGGTCTTTTACATGTTTTATTTAAATATTTGATCTCTTCCATTAGTTTGTCTGCATGCTCTGTTCTGTTCTTGAGCAATAACCTCAGATGTTTCCAAGCCCTGTAGCGTTCTGTAAATACTGAAAGACCAGTGGTACCTAGCAAGGAGCTAACTGGGAAATGTCAGCTGCAAAACCTCAACTGGGCAGAGTGCTGCTAAAGTCGAAAGACAGCTCCTTGCAAAGGGCTAAGGCCTCCCTGCCACGAGGTAATGATGGGAGATCATCACACTCTGTAGCTATTTTGTCAGCTGGGACAAATGATGAGGCATTAGCCAACAGTTTTGACCAATGTTGTCAGCTAAATATTTTTTTCTATTTTTTTTCTATCTTATTATCAGCCAAAAATCTGCTATATCCTTTGCCATTTTTTAAGATCTCTTTTGAACAGTATTTTGTACTATTAAATAAATTTCTTCGTCAGGCACCATCCTCACCTTTGGACCAAAGTAAAATGTGGGAAAATTATTAACTTTTATAGAAGTGTTTGCAGAATTGGGATGGGAATCCAACGTGGAGATATTTTTAGAATTTGGGGAAAAGGTGGGTGGTGGAGAAGAGAGAAAGAATCCAGGTTATTGATTTCCTGATTATGAGCAGGTCATGTCAGACACTAAAATCAATAAGCTGCTCACTCACATTTCTGCATGACTGGAGCACACTGCGAGTTATCCTGGTGTATATTTTTATTTAAACAGCTGTGTACATGACCTTACATAAGGGTCACAGCCGGTGAGCTAAAGCATGTTGCAAGTGAAATTTCAATGGGCTGTCTGCTAGCGAGTGAAATTATACTCTCACATGACTAAGCACTTTGAGGTAAGTATTGTAACCAAGAATCAAAATCGTTCACACTGTAAAAATATTTCTCTGTGTTCATTCAAACATCTAACTATATGACTGGATCATAGCCAGAAGCTAGCTGAACAAACTTGTGCTTGTATAGGCTGGAAGCAATGAAAAAGCTATTGCTAGAATGTGTAGTTTTGAGAACTATTCTACTAATTCTAATTCTACTCTTTAAATACAGATTGTTAGGCTCTGTCTCTAATTTTTTTAATCAAACTCATGGAACAGCATTCAAAAACTTGGAGGCAAAAGCATAAAACTCGACATGTATTCTGGAATGCATTTTATGGGGGGAAAACCTCCAAACAACAAACCAAAAAACCTCACCTCTTTAGCAGGCTCATGTTCATTCACTAGGTTATGAATGACTAATCATGTCTATGAATGTTGTACCCTTCCTTTCTCTGCTGGACACCAAACAGACATTGTATTCACAGCGAACTGAAGCTTTACAAATTCTAGTGTATCAGTCAGGTGACAGATGTTTTTGTGCCTGACAAGCCAATATTTTATTGTGGTGTGGATTTTCTCTCTTTTAATTTTTTTTCTTTTTTATTGCTCATTAAAATTTTTGCAAACAAGAACAGAAGAGGCACTAACAGTCTACAAAATAGGAATTATCTTACTAATCTGAAAAACTGAACACAGCACTAAAAATATCTGAGCTACCTTTTTCAAATTTAATAGCAATATCCTTCTTGGGAATGGTACAGGTGGTACAGATGCATCAGTTTAATCTCAGCCACTAGAATTAAAACATGCTTTAGTTCAGATAATGGCAATAAAATGTTGCTGTGCTTAGGCTAATATATCCTGTATCTTCTTATATGATGAGGGGTGACACTTAAGCCTATTCTTTTCATTAGGACTTCAATAGGTATGGAAATTTTCGAAGTGCTTAGGTAGGTACTTATCCCAAAACTTTGCTCGACAAAACTAAATGCTCTGCAATAATTCTACAAATTTTGGTTTAAAGAGTTTTTTTTTACAAGAGAATTTATTTTGGATCCTTAAGAAAGTGTGGGACAATGTAGGCCTATGTGTGTCATCTAACTGACCAGGCCACTCTCTCCAAGCCAACTAGCAGGACAGCCATGGTTGTAGGGAGAATTCACCTGGCTCCACTATAATTGAAGGTGACAGACAGTATGGAACTGAAGAACATCTGCCTCATTCAAGATGGAAGACTGTTCAGGAAATTAATAATGCTGTGTACTGTATTTTAGGAGTTAACTCTCTATGATGGAGAAAACATGGATATAAGATGACAGTTGCAAAGCAGAGACATTGTAGGATAAATGGAAACAAGCTTTCCAGAGCAAATAGTCTTTATTGGTGCTGTTTGCTCTTTATAGCTTGATTTGCATCCCCTAACATTTGGCTTGTTTTGTTTACTGGATATATTGCTTGTGAATTTAGGAACACAGAATTTAGCTCTTTTAGGCACTGACAATTATAGCTTAAATAAAGGATTTTCTCTTATGCTTGAGGTGAAATAATATGTGCTGAAATATTCTGTTGAGTTGAATCCAGAATGTTCAACATCTCATGGGATTCATCTTCTGACAAATAACTCCTTTGCTGCAAGTATCCAGAGACTAGTTCTAGCTAGTTAACATACAAGAACTTCATTACTGCCCGAGTTTTTGAAATTACTAAAACCACCATTTTAAGGAGTAAAGTCTGGTCACCCAGCATAAAATGAGAGTCATGTTTCTATTCCCTAGAGCCAGGAGAACTCCCCTTTATGCACTTCCAAATTCTAGCTGGCAAAATGAGCATTAGGAACCAGTGTTGTGAGTATAAACTTCAGGCTGATCTGTGACCATGCCCAAAAAGAACAGTAGAAAAGTCTCATGAGGTTTAGGTGGCCTTATGCTGTTCCATCATGCCCATGTAATTCAAAGTTCTAATCAAACAAAACCCAGTGTTGGAGATAATCTGGTGTTCCTTATTTACAGTTTATTTCATTAAGTGGTATATTTTTTGTCAGAAAATGATGAATGATAATTGTTTTCTTCCTGCAAAATTATTTTTCTTCTGCTTTTCCATCTAGACACATTTGTGATGTGTATCTGTCGTATTTCTCAATTCTCAAGTGTCTATATCAAAAATTCTGGTCACATTCTTAAGTCCGAACTCCATAAATCAAAAACTCCTTAAATATATTTTGAGGGGTGTCTGGGGGTAGGGGGGGCTTTGGTTGTCTTTGAAGCAAGCTTCTTCTAAAAGGTTATCTGTTTTCCTACTTATTTTCTGTTGATGATACTACTATATTTCAAGTAATTCTTAATCTGATTATCTCTAAGCACTGTAATTATGGCCAATTATCGTAATACATATGCTATGTAATTTCATTATATCCAATGGTGACTCAAAATCCAAGCTGATCTAACTGAAAGCAGACTCTAAACCATAATGTTTTGTTCTACTCCTGTAGAAGTCTGATGTAAGGCAGTCTCCCTGATCTCATGTAAAAGAATGTTCACTTCCATGAAATACCTTTTCTCATAGGAGGTGAAAAGTGCAGTGGGTAATCAAGTAGCTAGGGAACCAAAGCAGACTTTATAGTCAAAAAAACCCTTTAATTTTTTGTTGCTTGATCATCAAGAATGACATTAGATTATCTAACCTTGAGATCTCATCCCTAACCATAAGCTTTCCAGAGAGAAACAGAGTAAAGCTTGCCTTGGGCTCTTTCAGAAGGGAATTCAGAGTACCTGCCTCCACCGACAGGAAAAGGGTCACAGGGAAAACTAGATTTCTCAGTAAAATTAGGTAACTAAACTCAGGTGGGAAAAAAACTCCTTTTCTCCTAAGGATTAAGCAGAAAGACAAATTTACCTTAATATATCTTTGCAGGATTAAGGAATATTGTTACTTCAGACATGGCATGCAATTCTGTGGCTTTCATGTTCTTTTTCCCCTGTGATTTTCCCCAAGGAAGGCACTCTGTTTTTATTCACTAGTTTGCAAGCACGACATTATCTTATTAGGTACCTGGACAGGGTCCACAGGTAAGGTGTCTCTGTCAAGATATGTCTAGCAGAAGCAAAACATGGATTTCATAGTGCCTCTTCTAATTCGGTAGAAAACGTTCATCCAATGACCCAATGTCTGGTAGGATTAATGATATGTTACGTATTTTATAGAAACAATTCAAATACCCAAAACAGAAGACACCAAATGCTATTTTAGATGTGTGTGATGTCCTGTCCAGCCTTTGCCTGGTGCCTCAGAGCAGTTTGGATGTCTTCAATGTACCGTATGCCATTGCCAGCCCTGCAGAGAGGTCACTGCCACCCTGGGATATCTCAAATGTCACTAGACACACACAGTCGAGCAACCAAATCTCACCTTCTCTGTCTAGAATATAAATATTTCATTTTAACAATACAAATTGGTGTGATATTGTCACTGAGATGTTCCATCTTTAATGAAGGTACTTTCCAAGCTGTTATCATGTTTGATGGAAGCCCCTAAGACAATCTTTTAAATTGTTGTCCTTTGTGTTTGGGGTTTTTTTTGCAACCAGGAACTAAAATTCTTTAGCAAATGTGGTCATTGCTTCAAGGAGAAAAATTAAATTGTTATGAAGCAATTAAATGCCTAAACCAAAATAGCAGTTAGTTGGAAATCAGATTGATTTTGGTACCAGTACAAGATATTGTATTGTGCCTAACAGAATTTTGATATCATTGCGATAAATTTTAATTGGAGCTTATGGGTTGTGACAATTAACACCAAATCCACTTTTGACCTGTAATGGAGTATCTCAGTTTAAATGTTTGACAGTCAATAAAGCTGTCATACCCAGAACTTCAATATTAAGTTAGAATGATCACACAAAATATCTTGAACTGAAACGCAGTGCCCTTCAAGCTTAGTTAAAACAATCAGCTTCAGTTACTAATTTTCACGTTGGCTTTTATGTTCCTTACACAGAAAGCGTAACAAAATTGTTGTCTTTTGTCAAATACCTGCAGAGGATACCGCTTGTATATTGCATCACCAAGTTTTAAATTAGTGCAGTAGCATAGATGTAAAGCAGAAAAGTGAGGTTTCAAGGAAGAAAACAGGAGGGGTTGGGTGGTTGCTTGTTTTATTAGATAAACTTCTTAAAAATGAAGAGTCCATAACCCAAACTCTTTCGAGGAAAAAGCTTATCCTCTGTAGAAATGATTGGTTAATAAGAAACAATTCTCCTTTGAAAAAACATTCCTGTAAAAATTTGCAATTACTTCAATTTTGGAAATTTTTTTTAGTGTATTTTCTTTGCCATATTGCTCTGCTAACTTCAATGACAACTCTCAATTCTGTTGCAATAGGGTATAATAAATCACAGTTAGAAAGGTGTAAAGCAAACATTCCTCCCAAGTTAGAGTCAAACATCTAGACTGCAGCTGCAGTAGAGAGAGGTTTCTTGTTGATTACTACACCTCCAACATAAACTACAGGCTTCTTCAAAAGAAGCCAGAGAAAGCTCTTTCACCCTTGCACACTCCTCTTTTGGAACTGTGCTCTACAGAGAAGTGTTTTTAAAAACTAAGAAATATGTTAAAATTCTTTGTGGTAGCACGTAATCACCATAATTCCCCTATTTAAGATAATGAGAGTTTTGCTATTTCAATCCATGAAGGCAGAAGTAGGATGCCAGATTGGCTGTTTTTTATTAAATGAAGTCTGGAGTTTCTTTCAGATTGTTAAAAACCAAATCTCTGATTTGCTACATGGTAGTGGTAAGAAAAAAGTTTAAAAAAATATTGAAGTACTAAAGAAAATATTTAATTTCTTGATTTTAAAAAGTTCGTATGTCAACATATAAAAAATAATAATTTTCTTTGGGGTGCTTTTTCTGTTCTGACACTGAAATTTAAAATCATACTTCATATCGCTTACCACAGTGTTTCTCCATTAACAAAAGCTCCTATAAATTCAAATAAATCTGCCAATTTTTTTCAGTCTTCTGTGAAATTTTCTGCCTTTTCCATAATTTTTTAATGGATACATATATAGACCTGTCAAATGTTCTTGCAATGGTTACAAATACCCTTGGCTTACTCCAAAGGTTATTTTGTGGCTCCTGCTGATGTCAGGGGCCTTGAACCTGCTCTGTTCCTCTAACATGACAAAGCACTTAAACCAGTGCTGAACTTCAACCAGAAGAATAGATGACTGGCATCAGCAGGCTAACCTTGTGTGTAAATAATATCTAGGTTATCTACCAGCTCTTTATGGGAAAGAAATGAGCTTCAAATTGTGCTTAGGCTTCCATAGCTTCAGGGGCAAAAGTCACGTGAATCAATAAGACTCAGTGCATAGTAGAAAAGGGGTGAAATGCTCAGATAAAGAAAACTTCAGTTTCAGAAAATAAAATTTATTGCAACTTTGACCTTGTAAAATGCTACCAACAAAACAGATACTGCTGAAAATATTGCAGGTGTCAAGTGTGATTATAGGCAATAAATTCAGGAAATAGTTGATGGTTTTATTTTGGTTTTGATGCAAAGAAGTCTTTAATTCAATAACTTGCAGGGTTTTTTCTCAGCTGCATTATCGACTAAGCTGATGTGACCATCAGAGAATTGTTTAAAACTTGTCATGATAAATGTACTATATAGATTGTACTATCAGGATTCTGGATTTTAGCAAGCAACACTGAGAGAAACAGACTTAGCAAACCCAACATAACCAGGAAGGAACCAGGCAGACAATGTGATGTGAGGTGTGGACTCCAGTAAATACAACAGTTAAAAGGACCGTGTTGATGCTGGGCAGAAAGTCATTGATAAAAGTTGGTACGAGAGCTATTATCCAGTAGAGAGAGGTGGGAAAAGTGCAGCACAGGCAGCCAAGAAGATCTCTGCCCAGAAGGCCCTCAAATGAGAAGTGACAATGTTAATGGAAATGGACAGATCAGATTCTTCTTTAGGTCATCTGTGTCCTCAGCAATTCCAGTCACTTCCACTTTCCTTCACTAGGATTTAACATCATTTTCCAGCAGCCTGAGTTGGCTTTCTGTCCAGCATTAGGAGCCTTGCAGAGCTTTAGCTGGATCTGCACAACCCCATTCTATTCACTGTAAGTCAGCAAAAAGTTTTCATTTTAATTGGTGAGTTCATACAGATTTGTTTGTTGGTTGGTTTTTTTCTAAACACGTTAAATATATTTTCATCATTTCAAAATTAAATATCTGTTAGATTTTAGCTGCTCAGTGTGTTTGTCTAGTTGACTCAAACACAATCATAAAAAGATGGTGAATTCCTAATACAGTAAGAGTTTGCCCAGAAAAATCAATATTGAAGAATGACAGCAAAGAGAGTCCTGTAAGTAGTATGACTTTGCCATGTAGTCAAGTATTTTTGGAGCCCCGACAGTACATTAAGAAGTGACAGATTCATGTAGTTTAGCTGGTGATTTATAAAGTTTGCTAGCTGATTTAATAGGGTGCTAGAAAGCGTTGTTGTTCAACCAAGTAAAGAGAATCATAAAATGGTAATGAATGTTATGACAGTTCATGAATATTTCATTTGGGGTCTCTTTCAGATGCCTGTTAGTTTATCTCAAGATCTAGGAGTATACAGCATATAAATCTGATAGAGAGTAGAACTGCACAGTATGCCAAGAGACAGGCGAGAGGTTTGGTGAGAATAGTGTGTGTTTGTACAAGTGTCTCCAAAGCACAGGATTGCAGTTAAGTCCTCTACAAAGTGGTCAGGAAATGTAAAGTACCCAGGGCATCAAGCAGGGCTCTCACATTTATTTGTTGTTTGTGCATTTAGAAACATCAGGTAGTGTCTTCCAAGCTCACCACCTTTACCTGTGACTTCTGAGAGGACAGAAGTAACCTCACAGGAAAGCTTTTGTCGAAAAGGCCAAAGGGATTCCCATCTCATTAAGTGCTTCTTAAGAGCAACTTACAATGTGGACAGACATCTTTAGTAAGTTAAATCTGTAAAAAAGACCTCCAACTTTTCACCTTTAACATCCTGAAGTGCTGAACATCATCTTTATGCTACTTTAAGTCCTGAACAGGTGTATTTACCCAGCAGCCAATTACATATTTCATCATTAAATTTGTAAAAGGTCTTGAACAATTAAAACGAAACCATTTGTGTGATTCAATGCCAAATATTAATTTAAAAAAAAGAAAAAAAATTTGCCAGATATCTGTGTTTCAATGTCTTTTGATCCAGACAAGCAAGATGGACCTGCTTCATGACAGCAGTGATGTCCACCATACGGTGTAAATTCTCAGTTTTCCATTTTCTTGGCTGTTTCTTAGTGATAAACCCCTTTAAAACAATGGACTTCTAATTTTATGCATTCTGAACGCTTGCCCCAAATGAAGCAATGAAAGGCCAACATGTGAGGACTTGCAGCACCATCCCAGAAGTTCTGTTTAATGGGAATTACACACTCAGAAGCGGTCAAAACAAACATGAGGGTCTTGAAGGCACTTACAGAGGTGGTTTATTTGTTTTCTGTCAGTGTTTGCATATAAAACCAGACTGAATCCCGTCCCACAGACTGAAAGCTGTGGGGTGAATTGTTTTGTTTTAGCTAATAAATCCTTTCAGTGTTAACCTGTGGAATCCATTATTCAGCTTCAGTTTTGTGTCTGTGGGAAAGACAAGTTGGTGCTGAGAAGGAAAAGTTCTATCTTCCTTCAAATGACTTTGAAGGAAGATGTTAGGACAGATTCTCTGCCACTGACTGTGTTGGGGCTCAGCTTTGTACCAGTTGATACCATCCAAAAGACAAGACAGGAGGGGTACTGCATAAAAGCTGCACGTCCTTGCAGTTTGTGTTGTTAAATCATGTTTAAATTTGGTTAAATTGTGAGGGGCCTCAATTCACTATTAAAATCTCTGTAGCATAAATAATTGTTTACTTTTAGTAAAAAACCTAGAAATTCATAAACAAGTTTGGGTTTGCCACATGATTTTGGTGCTGCAGAACAAAAAAAAAAAAAAAAACACAAAAAAAAAAAAAAAAAAAAAACACAAAAAAAAAAAAACAAAACATTAGTTTATCACATTTCATTAAAACCATCATAGGCAACTGTGGTACAGCCCCGTATACGTATATCTAAAGCAGATTTTTTTTTTTCTATTATTATTGCATCTTGGGCAGTAAAGTACACAGAAAACAATGTTCACAAATATTTCAGTGACTTCTTCAGAAGAAGTCACCAAGATGGAAAAAGAAATCAGAAAACATTTATGAAAATTTGCTTGTTTAGTTCTGGTTTGTGTTGAGGGCTGTTCTGCCAACTAGAAGGAGAGAAAGATATGCTGTCCTAGCAGATTTGACTTATGTCTACAGTAATTTGTTTGGCCACTGTTTATTACTTAATAATCAATCTTTATTATTACATTAATTCTAATTGTGATATGTGAAATATACAGTGCATTGACCACATGACATCAGTTTACTTGCTGAATAATTTAAGCTATTTCCTTCTAATGCCTTAGGCTGCAATATCATTACTTTTTGGCTGTCCTAATATTCAAGTTATATTGATGTTATTTCATTTGTTATTGCCTTCTTGACATGAAATTGTTTTTCAAACATGGAAATCTTGCTCAAATACTTCTACATGACAGAATCCTGCATTAGGCTATAATGTATCATAATAACGAAACAGTG
Source organism: Sylvia atricapilla (assembly GCF_009819655.1). Classification (NCBI taxonomy): domain Eukaryota; kingdom Metazoa; phylum Chordata; class Aves; order Passeriformes; family Sylviidae; genus Sylvia; species Sylvia atricapilla. Next base: position 15,007,855 of record NC_089146.1, read on the forward strand.
CAACATAAAGCACTTGATTTTTTTCTAACCTGTGCCAGCCTTCACAGTAAGGGGATAAGAGATGCCAGAAGGAAAATTTTGGTCTGCGTATAATTTATATATTCTTATCCATTTTTACAGAAGGCAGGGAATAATCTTGCTGATAATACAGAGGCAACAAATGCACAAGCAGTAAATGGACAGGGTGATTTATCCCACTTCATACTGCTTTATAAGCAGTATGTATCATTCCTGTAAGTCGTCTTCTGCTTAAAGAATTGTAAGAAATATATCTCACTATTACTTTTATTGATAAAACAGACAAACCACCTTAATTCATTCTTCATCCAGAGCCTTTTATCACAGCATGGTTGTGATTAGGATTCTGATCACTGTGTGCCACTCTGAGATTGAGAGGCTCTATCTACTCATCTATTATTCTTCACGAAGCAAAGCTCCAGTGTACCATCTGTTTTCTTACTGAATCTTGCATGTAGCTGCAAAGAGCTGGTCACCAGAGATTAAGTCTGGCAAGCAAGCTCTTGGTTTGCGTGGGGATAGCTAAGCATTCACTGCAATTGGCCTTTTTAACTTTCAGATGAAAAAAACTACTGCTCTCTGCTGTATTTCAGTTTTTATCTGGTATTTATTTATACATGACTTTTATTTAATTTTGATCTGATCATAATTGATTTTGTATTTTTCTTGGTTTTTTTCCCAACAAAAAATCACTTGGAAAAAACCCCAAGGAGCCATAAATAGCCATGCTATAGAGCTTTAATTGAGGAGAGGTCTGTCTTGCATTTTTTAAGGTCTGGATTAACAAAGGCTGTTTTATGCTGGTGGTGCCTGCCCCTTTTGACAGAAGGAACAGAAATGGTTCCTGATATGAACATACTCAGATAAAACATGGTATCAGCAGCCCACTGGATATACCTGAATATCATCATCTTACGATTCCTCTTCTTCACCAGGCTCTATAGGCACCTTTGCTTTATTTTAAGAATGTGGGATTGATAGGAAGCAGCTGAATCACCCAGGCATCGCACGTTTACATGACACTGTGCACAGTGAAGGGAAGGGGCTGAGCACTGCCTAGGGCTGGGATGTGGCCGTTTGCAGAGCCCCCCAGGATCCCTGCCCTTTGTCTTCCACTGAACAGAGGTGTAGCTCTACCAGCTCACTGCCACTGAGCTTTCCTTGAGGCTTTTTTCCTTTAAGCTACACAATTCTATTGGAGCTTCACAACCTGCAGTATTTTATAATAGTCTGTGCTATTCCCCAAAGAGCAATAAAAAGTAGCTTTTGAGGCTCCTCTTTTTGATCCATTATTTAGAGCCTAATTTGTGCTGTCTGCAATCCCCACATCAGTGCCAGTGGTCCTGTAGTTCTGCAAATTCCCTTCAGGACTAGACTAAAATCATAAATCATTTTTTAGGAGGTATTTAGATATCATCATAGCACAATTTTTTTTCAATCTGTTCCTCTTACCGTGGATTTGATTTTCATAGCAGAGAAGGACTGTCTGAGGAAACAACTCTATTTCTTACTGACTCTCAGCTTCCAGATTAAATTTTTACTTGGCAACAAAACTTCCTTTCCCAAGATGATGGTTAGACTGTATTGGTCCTGGGCTCAACTCAAGCAAACATTTGTGTTTTTACAAAACCTGGCTATTTTCCTCATATGCTCAGTAGGACACTGGGAACTGAGCCATACGGAGTCAGCAAGACCTGGAGTCATTAGCTCTGGGCAGGTTCTACATCAAGCAATGCAGTATGTCAGTAGTAGCAAGTGAGTTTATTTTTGCTTCATTCCTGTAAATGACAGCTTTATTATATGTGCACACTTAAGCAATCAATTTTTTTTTCTTTTTTCTCCTACTCCAGCAGGAGTAAAACCATTCTCCTCTTTAAATATGCCAAGGCTTTTTTTCACCCCAATTTAATTCATTTTGTGATATCCAATGTTTTGCCTGACACAGCAGGCCAGTGAAGCCACATGGCAGTCTGACAGTGCATCACGATTCATTCAAAGGCTGTAGCTGCACACACCAATTGACAAAACTCATCAGTGACAGTCTTTAGCCCCAACACCTCGCGGTCTAAGTGCTAATGATGCTGTGTGGTGCAAATCCACAGAGACAAGGGCATGCTGATGGCAAGACTTGAGCAGAGGTTTTCCAGGCTTCATCTTAGCATCTCAAGGAATTTTGTGTGGGCTTTAAAGCAGCCTAGAAGGCAAATTTATTGAGTGAGAGGGTGAGGATGCATATGAGAGCAGAAGTTACATAAGAGGCTGCATAACTCCCTTTCCTACTGGGTGATGGGGGGCCTCAAAAGGCACACACAGGTTTGATCCCTACTTCAAAGACTACAGGCATGTCTTAGATTAACTAGTCCTTGAAGAGTTCATCCAGAATGTTGCTCAAAGGAGCACCCCAGAGATAAAAGCTGAAATGCTGTATTACCTTGTTTCACTACATAGTCCCTTTTTGAAATACTTTTGTTTCTCCTCCCCTGACCTTTTCTTTTCTTCATTTTTTGTTTTTGTTAATTTTGATGTTGAGTAGCTCCAGGAGCAGAAAGTACGAAGTTTCTGAAAACACCCAGAAGTTTTTTCTAAGTCTTCAAGCAGGAGCTAAGGATCTCATTGTGTGCATTATATAAACAGCTGGACAGAACAAAACCCTTCAAAAAGAACAAAGTCTGAAAACTAAAAGTGGCATGTCAGAAATTAGTTAACCAAAACGTGAGATTTATTCATCCATTGCTCTAGGCACTATATAAATCAGTATCAGTGCTAAAAGTACAGCAGTTTGCTGTCATTTATGACTCTTACCCATGATTCTGTGAACCTGTTATCAAAAAAAGCAGCTTCAGTTTAAGACTAGAAGTTATTCGTGGGACAGACAAGGCGATGAGGGGTCCTTTCTTCTCTGACCAATGGTCTCCAAAGCAGCAACAGTCCCAGAGACATGAGCTTCTGCTTCTGCCAGTGCTGGCTGCTCTTCTTTGTGGGTGTTTCTTTTTGTCATCTCTCCAAAAGGGCTGTTATCATCAATACCAGCTGAAAAAAACCTAGCTTGAGCTTATTTAACAGGATAAAGCAATCACTAATATAAGTGGTTTGCCACAGAAATCATCACTTATATTTTGTTACTCAGAACCTCAAACCCTGGGGTATCATGGGATAACAAGGTCATGTTAGAATTTTGACCAACTGAACCCATTTCTGTCGCTGAAATGATCCAAATTACAGTGTAGCAGTACAGTAATGCTTCCCCTGTAGCTGGGTGCACTCTCCCAACCCTCAGGCTGGAAGAGGCCACAAGCAAGGGAGTTTGTCATCTGAATTTCTGCAACCCTCCCCCTACTCCCATTCATGCCAGGTCTGACTTCTCTCTACATTATTGTTTATGTGTCTGGGGGGGTTTTAATAACCATTTCTCCATTATCAAAACTGTTGTTGCAAAATGTATTGTCTAACCAAACCTAACATGTCTGAAACAGTAAGCAAAAAATGAATTAAAGGGGATACCTGCTGCTTTCAATTCTGATATCAAAACTGTGTGTGACATAATCCCACTGGTCAGAAGCAGCAGAGTGAGCTGCTAATGGACGTGTTATCTGTGAAATACAGCTATTGCCTTTCTACAGATTGCTTGGGGGAAAACTACAGAACAGTGAATTCTCACATTTCAGAATACTTCTTGATAAAAATAAATATGTTTGATTATTCAAATATATACTGATTGAAAAACAACATTCAAAATAGATATTAAAAATTGAAATGGCAAGATGTTTTCATGCTTAGAGCCTGGAGCATGCAAGGGGGCTCCTATTCATGATCATTTCTGCATTAAAGACTCTATGGCACTGAACAGCTCAGTCAGGTCAGATGCTCAAAGTGGCTGCACAACAATCAGCTTGATGGTATGAAGATCCTTAAGCAGCTCTTGATGGTGTGGGTTTGGTCCCCAGGGTGTTTCTTGCCTCTAAATCAGTGGAAATTTGTTTTGTGTTTCGAACTATTCTTTGTAGGTACACATAGAGCAAGCACAACACTTTTGTGATGGACACCGTAGATGTACATGAACATCATGCATGTAACAGTTAAATTTCTAACTTTGCTGTGCTCAACACCCGGATCTGAAATCCATAGAAAAATTGAAAAATTATTGTCAAAAATTTAATGAAAATAAAACTATAGAAATACAGGAAGTACAGATTTTTATTTAATAAAAAGTAGAAACTGCAATTCAAAAAAATACCGTGCTGAACTTCATTCAAATTGAAGGGATTTAAATTTTGTTATAATTACTTAAAAGCACAGTGTAAATACAAGGACTTTATGCAACATGTCTAACTTAAGCTACTGTAACGTGCATAGTGATGGCAACTGGAAGTTGTCTTGAAGAGAAACAGTAAGTTAGAAAAGCAAAGTTGAATCTTCCCTTTCTGTGGGGAAAACTAATCAGTGTCTCTTAACCTATGACTTTTATCACAAAATGTGTATGAGGGGGATGAGGGAGTTTAAGGAAGTAAGGCAGCAGGTACATACTTCACTTTATTTATTTAATATCTTGAATTATTAAAAAGACAGTTGCTGCTTGGAAGATAGTTTTCCATTGTTATATGAACTATCAGGGATTGAACCATGAAGGATTAAAAAAAATAATTTTGCTATATTTATAACTAGAGTGAACAGAAGCCTACAAATACACGATAACAATACGAACAGGCATTAATTATTTTAGGATTAGTTCCTTTTTAAACATTAAATGTAGAAGATTGTAAAGTAGAGGAAGTCTTTGTTAAAAGACACTTAACTCTAGGGCAAACTCATGGTAGGCTGGTAACATGCTATAGTGCTTTTAATCCATAGGTCTCTCACTTGAACCTGTCTCAAAATGCTAATGATTGGTGGAGGGTCAAGGATCTCTTCACTGATGTAGAGGTTTATGTTCAGAAAAGAGCAAGAAAATACAAGAATAAGATGAAAGATTAAAGAAAAACTTTAAAAAAATAATAGAGAAAAATGCGATGATCTTCTACACCATAGCAAGGACCAGGGACAAAAATTCTTCCTTAAGGAAATTGCCTGTCTTTGCCTATAAAGGTAACTTTGAAAGAAAAGGATTATATTTACTTTTCAGATGGTATATAGTATATTAATAGATTTTAAAAGCGCATTATAGTGCAGTGTAAGCCCCTAATTAATGAGTGAAAGACTTTACTATCCACCTTGGACTAAAAATTTTGATTCTAATCTTTTAATCTAATGATACTGTCTTTGTACATGATATTAGGAGGTTTTTAATTGCTTTGTGGTTTTTCTTCCTGGGCATGGACTACTGAACTAGAACTAACTAAGATTTGATTAAGCTGCCTCTGTCCTAAGCTGTGTTTGACTCAGAATAGAATCAATTCTAGAACAATTGCTCTGTGCAGAATTCCAAGGTGAAGAAAAATAGAGCCTTATTTAGTCCAGCCTCGAATTCCTGACTATTTCATAAAAAGTAAAATAACAAAGTTATGACTGTGGGCAGTCAAAGATTTTAATTTATTTATTTATTGATGTGCTTGTGGTCCAGGATGTGAATCTGGCTCTATATAACATACAAAAACCATATCTGCTTCCTTCTGCCAAAGTTTACAAATGCTCTCTCTGCTTTTTGTTGCAATAGCTTAGATCTTTAATAGAGCCACTAACGACCTGTGAACTCAGAGGTACACTCTTGATTGAATGATCTTGACCTTCTTAAGTAGCCTTAAATGCATAACTTTTTGTTAATTAGGCTCTGGACAGATGCTTTTATTCAGCAAAGGATGCTGGCGTGTGCAGCTTCTGGGATGTTTAGATGATTATTTTTCAGGAAGGCATTGCTGGACCATTCTGCTTTATAGTTCATCACCATTATCTCTCATTAAGAGTCTAGCATGCACGGAGGACAAGGAAGGTTTTCTCATCCTCATTATTTTCCAAACCACCAATTCCCTGACAAGAATATTCATAAATCCAAGTTGTTCATTACAATAGCTAGATGGAAATGTGACCTAACACTATTGCTATATAAAACAAATTACAGATTCTGACATAACAGTCATGTTTTTCATAAAGTGAAAAAATACTAACTGTTGTGTACTTATAGCTTAGAAAATACCTTTTAGGTCACAGGTATTTATGCACCTAAATGTAGAAGTTACTAGCACTTTAATTCAAATGCAATCTGTAATCTCTTTGTCACTTCTTTAATCCTAAGAAGTTTAGAGACCATTAAATTATAAAACTCTGTTATTACATGAGGTAAAACGGGGGCAATCATCTGGCAAGCCTCACGGAGGAGGTAATACCAATCTGTTGGAAACTCTGTGCATCTTATCTGAGATCAATTATAGGCTAAAAATCTCCTTAGGCTGCATGTTTTTTTAAATAAGTGATGTAATTTGAATGTGCTGCTTTAAGACTATCAAAAGGCTAAATAAACCATACCTAAATTTTCATGCTGTTATTCTGGTTAATATTTATATTGACAAGTATCTGGCAGGAAGAGGCATGAAATGCTTCACTCTTCATAATCTAGCACCCTGGTAGTGCGTGCTTGTAAAAGGAGAACTGGACATTATGCAAACAGACTTAAAATGAGTAATTCACACCTCTTCACCAAGCACTTACAGTAAATACAGTAAATCAGGAGTCTGGCTGGGTCTACAAATGTCCAGACTGAGACTGAAGAGGCTGATCTGCACCCTCTAGTGACCCAAACTAGTTGAAACATTGGCAGCTACAAATTACTAAATGACTTGGAGCGTTTCTCCTCCAGTCAAGACCTTTATCGCTCTATAACTGGTTTAGGGCAAATAATCAAAACATTTCAATAAAACTGGGAAAGCTGGACTGCACCAGGATATGTAGAAGCCTCCGTGGACCTTAGAGGTTAACTTCTCACAGATGCCAGCTGTGAGCAGCTGTACATGGTGCAGAACAGGCCCATAACGTCCATGCTCCCAGCCACCCATCCCCAAAATCAGCAGTCCTGGATCACAGACCGGGGGGTCTGTGAGCTTCAGGCAATCCCTGGAAGGGAGGGTTGTGCCATTCCCAGCTTCCTGCAGTCCTGCAGCAGGATTGTAGTACGGATTAGCCCGGGGCAGCCCTGAGTGCATGTTCCAAAAATAAAGGCAGTTATAGTAATCTGCTGTGGCAAGCGTGCCTGTGTATGATACGCATTTACTGCAAGCCTAGCGATTTAATAGGATTAAATTCTGATCAGCAGAGAGAAGATTGATCATAGTAATGAGAAGATGGGTAGAGTACATCTGGCTCAGTGGCAAACTGGCTTGAGGAAGAAAGTGATACAGTTCAGTGTACGTTATGAAGGAATCACATTGGACCTCAGGCTTATTCGCTATATTAAGTGAGCAATAGTGTAGGAAAATTGGATAGGCTTGCATTCTCCTTTTTAGGTAAGCATCTAATGTTTTGCTGTGATATTTTATTTGCTTTTCAGTTCTAGGCATGAAATGAAGTGTTCAAAATAATATGGTCAAAAAAGCAGATTTACAAACAGAGAAGAATTCCCAACCCAGTAGCAAATGTAGCACCATAAAATGCAGTGTTGGGTGAAGATTATCACAAAGCGATTTTCATGCCTGGATTCAAAGTGTATGCTGTCAGTAGTCCTGTTTTCAGTAGCAGTGGACCTGACAGGGAAATCATCTGAGAAAGTATAGACTCCCAGTGTTGCCAAACTCCAAGGTAACTCTCCAAAGTGGACAGCTCCCAGCATACAGATGAAATAAAGGAAACTACAGGGGCTTAGACTCTGGTAAAGTACAGTATACGTGGTCTTTACTTTTCTTTTTAGGTGGTAAAGCAAGCAGAGAAAGTTCAAGCAGTGGGCTCCAGAGAATTACCAGGGAGAATAATTAAAAATTTGGAGGAATGCTAATGTGCTGAACTAAGAAAAGGAGAAAATGTAAAGGTTAGTGGAAAAAAAAAATAGGTCAAGGGAGTAGCAAAGGCAGTGAAACCTGAAGACTGCAAATGTGCTTTACTGCCCTCCTGGCATCCTCAAAATTGATAAGGAGAGATTGGCAGAAAGCAGGCAGTGCATCCAGCATATTGAAGTGCAACTGGCAGACACTTTTAATGAAAAACAGTAATTGGAAAATGTTCTCTTCAAAACTACTTTTGCCAGAGGTGTTTTTTTTAAGTTTCTTTCCTGTTCTATTTTGTGTTCCTAGAACTTATTTGTTGACAGGGTAGTTGCTGTTGGTTTGGCAGCGTTTTTATTGGCGACAAGTTTTGTTTTAATGTGGCCATTCTGTCACTTTTGCATTTGCTGCATTTCAGTTTTGTTTTGCTGCTTTGAAAGTGTAATAAAACTTTAGTCAAACCTGGAAGTTCATCAGATGTTGAATGTGCGATTTTTAAGCTTAGGAAAAATCTCATCAAGAAATCAATACACGAGTTCAGGAAATGTAAAAACCCACACTTAACAAAAGGGAAATTAAGATTTTTTTTCAAAAGTTGCAAACATCTTTTTTAAGTCATTGTATTTTATTTTTACCATGTTTAGTAATAAATCTCTACAAAGGATCCAAGGGTCCTTCTTTTTTTAGTTCATATCCTGAAGCAGAAGCAGTAAATAACAACTTCCCTAATGTTCATTATCTGATTAAAGAAATTGAGGCATGTAACAGTGCAGAGGTTAAAAGACAGGGAGGATTAAAGGATGAGTGTAGCTAATTAAGGAAACAGCCCTGCAAGCAATTACATACATGGTTAACTTCAAGCACTTCAGCATTAATAGGATACTCATATGCTTAAGTTAAGCACATGTGCTTGTGAACTGGGGCTTGAAGACCACATCCTGTGAGGTGTTGAGGACGTGTTAAACACTGAAGGCAACAGGACAGCCCTGTTCCAGCGGGAGCTGTGGCTATTGTGCACCTTCCCAGTACCAGGCTTCAGGACAGAGTAGCGCAGGCCAATTGTGAAGAGGTTGCTTACAGAGGTTTCATGTTAAGTCTTTCCTAGGTAAATACGGGAGAGAAATTATTTTCAGAAACATTTTGAATCAAGCCTTCATTGACGAGCATTTACTTTTAATAAGCTCCCCAAGACTGATACTGAAATTAAGAATGTTTTCTACTCTATCATTCAGCAATATAGGGTAAAAAAGCCCAAGCTGAAAGGGATCCATTCCAAAGGGGTGGGTTGGTACAAGGTACAGTGTCTGCAAGCAGTGGGTTGTGGTGACAAGGTGAAGTTTTCCTTCTTAAGCTTCCTTCCAAGGAGCAGCATAAAGTGAGCTGCCTCATTCACTCACTTGGGCTCTTGTCAAGGTCAGCACAACCCTACACAACCAAAACCGTGTACCCAAAGGACACATAGCAAGTGATCCATTTGCTGTATTTGATCCATTGGTCCCTAGATTAAAGTCAGTGCCCCTTGTCTCTACTGTAGTGATGTTTTGGGGTTTTTTTTTTCAGAAAACGCAAAAAATCAGTGATACAGTAGGACTTTTTCAGTTTCCCACTTTAAATTTTAGAAGCAAAGTATCTGTAACTTAAGCAAAGTAATCAAATGTAATTTGGTCACATCTTCTGATGGTCTTAACTGCCTATGCTAGCTGGGAAATTATTTCTTGCATTGTGTTTGGTTTGCTCTTTCCAAGAAGAAGAAATGGCCCTGGATATCTTTTCTTGCATTTGATTTTTTCTTCTGGTGTGCCAAAAGGAAAGGGCTTGTTTGGCATCACACTCTGTGTCGTTTATGGGCTTTCTGTATCATTTCCAGAGAAAGAAATAGTTGTTGACACTGATTTGGAAATTAGAATTAAACTGTCAGCATCATAACTGCCAACAAGTTGAGCAGAGTAAAATGATGAAAAGTGAGAACACAGTCTTATCCTAGGCAGAGTATATCTCAGTGTCCTGTAGTTTCCTCGAGTGGAACCCATTAAAATGGTATTTATTTATTTGTTTTTCACTTCAAAGGAGATTATCTTTTTTAAACTAGGTGCTGTAAAAACTTTAGTTACTGGTATTTTTTCAGCTGCCGTCTTCACTAGTGAGATACCATTAGTAGTGGCAATTGTGCCAATTCAAAGGCAGGAAGGGGAAGGCTTGGAGGAAGGAGGCAATGATTGATTGGGCTACCAGAAAAAAATGTCCTTTGACATGAAACTCTTCATTGTTGTTGATTTGACTGTCTGAGGCAGTCCCTGAAGACTCAGAGGGATGGGACTTACAGGGATAGTCCCTTCTTTTTTCCTTTTTGTTGTTCCACTTAGGGGTGTAAATTCTGGAGCAAACAAACTGGGAGATTTTACATGCCAGCAGTAATATATGGCTGCTTGGCCTTAAATTCCTACTCACTACAAAGATCTGTCCTTTCACAGAAACACCATTCTCCTCACTGTTGGCAAGTTTTCCATTCCCTGCATGAGTAAAAAGCCTTGCCCTAAGAACACCCAGAAGAAAGTGAGATTGTTTTACCTTCCTCCCCAGCTCTCACGTTAGCTAGATAATGGTGACACATTTCTCTTCTGCCTTTTTGAGAGGGTGTCCTTTAGCATGTCAGACTCTCCCCACTGTGCTCTGTTGACCCGTTTACACGCTCCCATGTACATTTTTAAGAGAAGCAGGTTTTCTTAAAAACTAAAAATCACATTTAACATTTTCAGCAGCCCCTTTTATGCCGTGGTAAGTCTTACATTGCTAGTGTGGATGCCTCTGCTAATGTGAGAAGGGCCAGGTGACATCCCTCTTTTCTGCTGCCATTTTGTCACGGTTCTTCTTCTGCTAACATTGTATCAATGTACTGTTTCTGGCAATTTTCTGTTACGTTTGAATGCCTACTGCTGCAACTGTAATGCCTCTGCAAACAGGAGAGGATCATTTCCATGGCCTGTGCAGAGGGCTGGCAGCTCACCCCTCGCTCTGTGTATCAGTACCTGCACACCTCCCTCTCAGCACTCACACTTGTCTCCAAAAGGCTCCGCCTGGCACAAGGGCCGGGCAGGAACATCCCAGAGCTGCTTTCTTGTCCCTGAGAGGCCACTGCTGCCTCCTTCACCTTCATGGTTCCTTCCATTTCAACTCCTCAGAGCTGGCTCCTCCTGGGAGCCGTGAGCATCTGCATGGTGATGTATGCCAGGCTCACCTGGCCAGCCTCTGCCACAGCAACCTGCCAGCAGCGGCTGTGACTGTGGAGCAGAAAGGAAAATTTGGCCTTTGCTCTGCCCTGGAGTTACCTCTTAGAATTTCCAATGACAGTATCTTCTAAAGGCCTTAATTCTTCTTAAACCTTGTGTAATTCAACATCAAAGATCATATCCAGCTGTGCTCACTATTGCTTTTTTCTCTCTTCAGATCCAAATCTGTCACTAACTGCATTTTCAACTTTTTCAAGTTGCTATGTCTTTTGAAGTGTCACTGTGCCTGTGTTCCCCACAGCCTATTCCCCAACCTGCTTTGCACTGTTATCAAGGACTGAATGATCCTTTGTCCCAAATCCTCAAAGGAATATTTCAGTTCTTTCTTTATCCATTTCTGAGACAGCTCTGTCCCTTGGCCTGTGCACTTCTTAATTTACTCTTAACATTCAATGCATTTTTCTATGGGCACTTAAAATTCACTCTTAACTTTCCTCATTTCAATCAACATTCACACAGGGACACTTACATGTGTCTTGAATTGTCATTTTATTAAAACCCTTTGCTCCTTTACCATTTCAATTACCATTCTGTATAATATCATTTGCATTTGCATGGTACCTTCACCCATAAAAGACAAAAGTTTTTATTCTCCCTTAACAGATAAGTAAAATGGAATCAGAGAGATTAGAAAGATGTCTTTGCCACTCAGTACAACTGCATGGTCTCCAATTTGAAAGCTTAATTACATTACAGGAAAATACTGTAAGCACAATGGACTGACATGTAAATCAAAGTGATATAAATTACAGATGTGAATCATGGAATCTTGTTTTGAATAACTGCTTTTAATCTTGGTTTGCATTTGCACTTTCCCTTCTTATTCTAAAAATGTTTGTCCTTAATGGAGTGCAAAATGATTCAAAATTGGAACTGCACATAGCCTTTTACTTGAGGTGGAGATTTCTTACTACATACTGTTCATACACATTTACTTAAGCAGAAAATTTAACGTGTATGTATTTAGATTCTCTTGTAGAAACCTTAAATTACATTAGTTCACTATGTCTTCAATTTTAGTAGAAAAGCTGTTTTTTAGTTTGTATCAAGATGAATGTACAATTACAGCACACAAAATGTAAGAACTGAGATTTGGAAAATAAGCTGCTAGTAACCCTTTTTTTTTCTTAAGTATCAACAGCACCATTTATTAAAATATATCTTAGCATTATATTTGTATTGAGTACACTTAGTGAATGGGAAGCTTGTTTCTTGTCACTCCTGAAGCAATGTATTAGGACTCCAAATCTGCAGTAGAGTTGTAATGAGATTTTCAAAACTGTACTGACAATCAAGTTTCTGCTTCCAAAGGAATCAATGGCTACAAGGTGACCTGTAGATAGTCTTGAAAATTCCCAGAGGCATCTGTTTGCAAATGTTCTCAAAAGCCTGTGCTGGGGACCCTTCGGCTTTCTGAAATTAGTTGAGTTCACCCTCACTCTCTGTGTCTATTCATGGATTTTGAAATAACAAAATAGGTTGTTCTTTTCAGCTCGAAATTGATCTCATTACTGTGTGTGACTTATTTGGAAAAGAAGCACATGTTCTCTCTGCTCCTGCAGAACTGCAGCACAAAGTCATTTGGCCAAAAGCTTTTCTGCAGTCCTGAAAATACTTACACCTACAAAAGTAAAAAGAACCTATCATCTGTGCTGTTAGAAAGATAAATATAGAAGATATCAGTAGCCCATTTTGTATGTTGTTAATAAACTGGTTGAGATAAAGTAAAAATAAAATAATGCTTTGGTGATACTGCATATAATTTGAAAAGCAACATTCTTCAACTCATTTTTGGGTTGGATCTTTATTAATTAAACAGAAAATTGTTTAGCAGTAAATTATATGAAGTCCAAGTCTTAACACTTGCTTGGTGGGCACATAAATTCACATTAAATCTTAAATAGTTTTAAATTTTCTCTTTTTTTGTATGACTTCAGTGAAGAACTATTTTTGTCATATTTTTTTCTTCCCTTGAGCTAGCAGTGGGGTTCAGGAAACTTTTCAGATTTTCTCAGCCTTAAACCCTGGTTTCTGTTGCTTGTCATCAAAACCCTCTTGAACTCCCTGAGAGCTGCAGTCTTGCTGTGTGACTCCTCATCCCTTTCCCTGTGCAGGGGGTTCTGCTATTGCTTATCCTCTAAGCAGCTTTTATTAGAAAATGATTAGCAAGTTTTTCAGAGTATTAGATCTTTCCCCAACTAACACAAGGAGAAGAAATAATCAGAAAAAAACCCACAATAATTTTCTGTGCAATCTGCATGCACAAAGCGTGTCCTGAGAGATGTGGGAGGAGACAGAAATGGCAAAGGGATGACTGAGAGAGATGGGATGGGTCAGCCTGGGCACAAGGGGAAGATGGGCCTGTGGCATTAGGGAATCAGACCCCTGCAGGCCTCTGTGGCTGCCCATCTGAGGGCCTCAGTGCTGCAAAACTGGCGTGTGCCTCAGACAGGCTGTGCCCTGAGCAGGGCATCCCTGGGACAGGCTGTGCCCTAAGGGGGACATCCCTGGGACAGGCTGTGCCCTGAGCACCCCTGGGACAGGCTGTGCCCTAAGGGGGCCATCCCTGGGACAGGCTGTGCCCTAAGGGGGCCATCCCTGGGACAGGCTGTGCCCTAAGGGGGACATCCCTGGGACAGGCTGAGCCCTGAGCACCCCTGGGACAGTCAGCAAAAGAGGTGCAGCTGAACCCCCTCCAAACCGAGGGCGCGCTCTCCCCAACAGCCGTGTGCCAAAAGCTCCACCTGACCCCCCCTAGAACAGACACCACAAAACGTTCCCCACCAAAGCACATGTTTTACATGTGACAGTTGTCATGCTGTGTACAAAGAAAATTACATTTCAGTTTGACATACTGAGAATTACTATTTCACTTCTAAAGGGTAATTTTAAATAATTTTCATTTTATTCTAAAGAATTACATTTTAAGAGCTTTGAGAAAGAAATGTTTCATATTTTAATCAAAGGAAATGTTTCATTATATTTGTGGAGTCTTTTTTTTTCTTTCTTCCTGCTTTCCTTTTCCTTGAAGCTTGCTGCAAATTTGAGCTCTCTTTAGTTTTGTTTCAGGTTAATCCCATACAATTTTCATTTTGACAGATCTTGAGGCAAATCACACTATCTGTTATTTATACAGCTCTGTCTGTTAAAGCAGTGATATTCACTGCTTACCACTTTAAGGACAAATTGAGGCCTTAATCCTGTAAAGACCTACCTATTTTTATGGGCAGAACTGCTTACTGAGCATAAAGTTAATCACATTAAGCTTGTAAAGCGCTAGAGATCCTAGAATGGAAAACATTAGAGATGTGCAAAGTACTATTTTGACTTTCAAACACTTCTCCCTTTCCCTGCCTTCTCCTGCAGAAGGATGAGGGACTCATTCAAATGGACTAAAAAAAAATTAGTTAGTGTCTTAGTTTTGCATATTTTCATTCATTTTTGGCAATGAATATATTCTTTATACGAGTTGTATTCCAGTTTAAAATAATGTCTGTCTGCTTAATTCATCCTCAAATATTTTATTTCGGTCATTAAAAAATCCCAGAACAGAGTGAGTAAGAGCTGTGCAGACATGTAGAAAATTATTGCTCACCTTAGTTCAGAAGGTGCTCTCAGTTACTCTTTTTACAGCTGGGATAATGCCCGATTTGCTCTGGTTTCTCTCCTCTCTGTTCTCTACAGAACTCAGATCCCAGAGCTACTGACAAACCAAAAGCTACCGTGCTCTTTGCTGAGCCTTCTTTGCCTCTGTCCCGCCCAGAGAGCCTGGGAGCCTGCTCTGTGTGGACTTCACTCTGTCACAGGTGACACCCGTCACTGTCCCTCTTTTGGTATGTGGGGAGAAGCAATCCTCCATCCGTCTGAGAATGCTTTACATCCAAACAACTGAGAACAATGAGGCTTCACCTGAGGTTTTGGCCTCAACCAGAGTTTGAAATGGACTTTTCTCAAAATCCTCAAAGTTCTGAAAATTTATTCCAAAGGAGTACAGGAGATGTTGATTGTGGCATCTCCTAGGCCACACTCCTCCTAATTTCTGTCTTTTGCTCTAATTTCCATCCTCTTTGCTATAATTTGGCTGCACTTTCTCATCACTCAGAGACCCTCAGAGACCTACACACACGGTACCTGATAGATACAGGTTGGAAACCAAATGTGTTGTTCGCTCGCTGGGCAAGACAGAAACAGAATTTACAGCTTTTGCTAGGGAGTGGGAGATCCGCTGGAGGCTGCCAGACACGCAGGTGTAAATGCACACATTCACCCCGTGAGAGCGGCCGGGCCCTGGCACGGCGGTGTCAGGCCGGCTCCAGCGCGGCCCTGCCGCACGGCTGACACCGCGGGGAGGCCGTGACAAACCCGTGACAAAATGCAGGTTATATCCTCGGAGTGCGATAAATCCGCATTTTAACTCCTCCGGGTTTAACCCCGGCGGATGTCCCCGGGGCTCCGAGGGGACCTGGGGCAGTGCAGGGCCCGCTGGGGCTGGCCTTTCTGGCCCCGCAGCGCTGCCCCAGAACACACCCAGCGCTCGCCGACACAGGAGCTGCACCGCGCTCCGGACCGACACAAGCGAGGACGGCGTTTTTCTGCTGACACAGCTGAGCACACAGAAAGGAGGTCTGCCAGTCTAGATGAGAGAACTAGAAGTGTGGACTAATTATTTAATTTTAAAAAAAATAATTATCTGTCATGATTGTTGCAGAAGTCTTGAAAATATGAGACCAAAAGGCCCTAGAAGTATAAAAAGAAAATTTATATTAAGTATTATAATTTTAAAAATCTCATTATTTGCAGGAATGGGGAAGCACAGGTTATGGTTTTGTTTTTTTTCTTGCAATGAGAAACATTGCTCTTTGCTTCAGGAGAGCCCTTCCCTTGTGCCCTGAAACCATTTCAGCCAGTGGAGTCATATGTTGACACAAGTCTCCATTACTTAGGCAGAGTCAGGGTGTAAACGGTACATAACATTTGCTTAAAGGTTCAAACTTCTTCTTTTTAATCTTCTTGGTACTTTTCAGGAAATAAGTGAGTATTGGTACCTCATTTCTTAAGTACCTAAAGTATTGATTCATCAAGCAACATAGATTTTTTTTTATTAAAACTTGGATTTTCATAAAAATTAATATAGAAAATAGTTAGTATGTCATTGGTTGATAAACACACAAAAAAAAAAACAAAAAAAAAAAAACAAAAAAAAAAAACCCTCCATGTAAATCCTCATAACATGTCCTTAGCAACAATCCTAATAAAAGTTATCTCAAGCCAGAAGATTAAGGGATTTTTAACATGTAAATAGAGATGCAAAGAAGAAATCTAGACATTAAGGTCAGGCTTCCATATGAGTAAATATAGTCTTTAATTTATTAATGAAGTTCAGAATCTTGTTAAATTGTTTATTAAACAGAGCTTCAGTATCTTTTATGTCTGTAGCTGAATGTATTTTAAAGAGTTAGAAAGTCAATACATGAAAGATTAAAATGGTGTGATTCAGTAGACTCTCACAGCAGGGTGGCCGAGTCTGCTCCCATTAGAGCTGTCATTGCCATGGTACCTAAAACATTCACAGACTGACAGAAATGTACACATGAAGCTTTTTAACATTATCAACCAATGAATGTACAAGTAACAATACATAAGCTTGCACATCAATGTTCTGCTGCAAACGCCCAGATTCTAATTCTGTGCCCATTCCTAACTTACTATTCTAGGATATGGAGGAATTTTTTTCAGTCAGGCTTGCCACTGATGCAAATCCAAGGCACCTTCAAACAAATTGTCACTGTAATTTGTGTCGTGTGCCCATTTCTCTCGAATCCCAAAGTTTTTCTGCACAGCTTGAACACACTCTGTTGCTGATCAGGCACTCAGAGGCGACTGTAGGTTAGAATACATGAAACTTTTTCAGTGCTAGCATTGCTTTCTTAGAATAGCAACCTTTCTGGTTGAAATTTTGCAAGATTGTTTTTCTTTTTTTCTTTTGCATATTGTGTTTTGATGACAAGCATTTCAATCATTTTAAATTAGAAAGATTGAAATGTCTTTTTTTTTAGAATAGATGATACAAAACATAAACAATTACAACACTGAAGTGTAATTATACATAATTGGCACTCCAGCAGCTCAAGTTCTCCAATGTAGTTTTATGACTTTGCCTTCCATCTTTTATAAAGAAACTGTGCAGATGGAAGACACTTTACAAGGAAGGCATTGACATGATAGTGATTCCTTTATGGTATTTTATTTTACGTAAAAATGTCTGTGAGGGAGACAGGTGAATACAGAGTTATTTAATAGCTTTTATCTATTTATTCTAGTTGGTAAATATGTGTGAGTGTGCATGCTTCTACATAATGTATCTATGTATATGGTGTACTTTAATACCTAGGTATCTATTCAAATTACTACACTTTACAGCAGTGGAGTATAGTAAATTTTGGAATTTAACCACATTAGGGTAATCTTGAAGCAAGAAAAAATCGCTGTTAGCAAGTGTGTTGAAGCACAAGTGACCAAAATAATTAACACTGAAGTTAAATGATGTTCTTTGGCCATAGACATACCAGGGGCAACAAACTCTAGCCAAACTTCAGAAGAGAAGAACCACTGTTTTTCCAGTGTCTCACAGGCCACTGTGCCTCCATATCATCAATCTTTATAAGCAGATAAGAGCAGTAAATTAATGAACACGTAATATGTTCAAGCAATGCACACAAATTTATGAACATGCTGTTTGTGTTTTTGTACTTAGAGCGTCATCTAGTGGGAAGCTGGGATGATGGAACATCCCTTCCCCGTTTCTTCAGCTCAAAGTAGGCCGGCTTGTAAAAAAGAAAATAATACAGCCGAGATGGCTATGAAGTGACAAAGCTTTCTTCATAATTAAATTTTACATTTTTATAAAAGTAAAAGGCAAACTAGAGTGTTGGAGTAAATCTAAATTTTTGTAAACGTCTGAAAAATTATTATCCGATATCAATATATCAGATACAGGCAAGCTTGTATATCTCATAACAAATCTTTACATATACAGTTTTAAAGTATTTTATTAATGTTATAATAACCATGAAGTGGAAGAACTATTGTTCATCAAATTAAAATCAAAGGTTTATTCTTGAAAAAATAACTCAAAAGTTAGGATGTAACAAATCTATTTTTAATATTTACAGAAAGAACATAGTTTTGCATGAGGAAAACTTCAGAAAAATAATTTGGTGAGCGTTTCCTACAAAATTGGGCCTGGACACTATTTCGGCTCTGACACAGGGACTCAGGCAGCTCAGCTTCTCCAAAGTCAGCTTTGCTTTAAACCTTAAAAATAAATAGCTTCCTTCAAGGAATAACATTCATTTTAAACAATTACAATACAGCAGAATTACAGAAATTCACTAGCCAGTCCAGATTTATGCTGTTTTCAGTTGTGATGCTACTTCAGACACCTTGAAGCATAGTTCATGATACCATTAATTTATAAGGAATACAATTCTGAATTGCTGGATCTAAATAAAAATCTCAATGAGGTGCTACTTTATTATTTTTTTTCATGCTGAAAAGAAAATTAGAAGCCCCCTGGACCACTGACTAAACTTGAAAAGGATTAAAATACCTGCTGGAAAATGTGGAATGGATCCGAGTCTTGGAGGAGGGTTTTTTGTATTTTTGCAAACTTCTTAACTGGTTCTTTGAAACATAATTATCAAAGTGCTGTAAAAAAGGCAAAGTGCTGTAAAAAGCCAATCTTAGAGGAAGTTCTAACCAGACTTTGATTGGAATTTGTGTGTGTGAGATACCTGACATAAAAATATGTTTTTTTAAGTTTACATGTTGTTTGCAGATCCAAGTGCTGTGCAAACATCTTTCTTTTTTATCAAAGACCTTAAGACTTTTTGAGACTGCTACTTTTTAGTAGCAGAGCCTGTAGCAATAGACAAGGAGTAATGGTTTTTGACTGAAAGAAGTTAGATTTAGGCTGGACATAAAGAAGGAATTTTTTATGACGAGGGTGACAGAACAATGGAACAGGTTGTCCAGAGAGGTGGCAGATACCCCATCCCTGGAAACACTCAAGGCCAGGTTGAATGGGGCTCTGAGCAACCTCATCTCCTTGAAGATGTCCTTGCCCACAGAGGTTGGATAACAGGACCTGGAAAGGTCCCTTCCAAACCAAACCGTTGTATGACTGATTAATGGGGGGGAGGGAGAAGCTTCAGTTGAATTTGAGGCTGGACTGAAAGATCCAGGACTGCCTGTACATCTTGGGACTAGAAATCAATGGTTCCTGTCTCTGGAGACCATCTATAAAGGAAAGCTGTCTTACTGTAATGAAGAAGAAAAGGTATAGAAAGACATCAGCAAGGGAAGAGGTAGCAGGAGAAACAGAAGCACAAAGGAAAAGTCTGATATATAGAAAATGTCATGAAAATTAATAGAGAGTAGGAGAGGAAAAGGAGACAGTACAATAGGAGAAAACAGGGACTGGGAAAAGTTCAAAGAAAATACTAGCTTAACCTCAGTAACCCACTCGTACTGTAAGGGCAGAGAGTCTCATTTAACATTTCTTAGGTTTCAGAATTCATTGTATGCTGAAAGAATACTTGATAAATTATTTAGACAGTTTCAACTGAGATTGGAAAAATCCCAGCCTGTCAGAAGCTAGGTTAAAAAAGGTTGATGCTGTATAAATAATTTACTTCTTTGGGGAGGAAAAAAACATACAAATGCTGTGTCTAGAGTAGAGGAGTGCTAAACCTGCTGAAGCTCAGTAGCCATAGTGAGTTTAAGCCAGCCCTACAAACTGAATGCTCTCATTTAAAAGCAGAGGCTATGCCAAACCTAAGTTTTCAAAAGAAGGTTAACATTAAAGATTCTACAAGTCAGTTCTTTCATACATGCACACTTCTAACACGATAAGAATAGTCCAATTAAAAAAATATATAAAAGCCTCTTTTTTCAGTGATTTCTTGTGGCAACTAATTTAAGTAACACAAACTTATCACATCAGTGTTGCGTTTTTCTTAATTCATTAGTTTCCTTTCTGTAAAACGGACACCCTCCATGACAATCCACTCTTCTTACCAGATAGTTCCTGTTCTAGTCAGAATTGCTTAACATTTCAAGGGAACCAGGTCACGGGGTTTGTTTGTTTTAACATGAAGTAATTATTACTGATTTTTTTTTTATTATAGTATGTTTTAAAACAAATCACCATGGCAACAAAGGAAAAGAAGTATTACATATATGTTCTATTTTGATTTTTATTTCAGTAAGCAGAGGTACAGAATTTGACAGCAATGACTATCTATTGCAACATACCAGCGCTGTGTAATACTCTGAGTAAAGTGATTTCAGTAATGTCAGATGCACAGTGAGCACAGAAGCTGTCCCCACTGCCAGCTTAGCTTTGCTGGCTCCTACAAGTCAACAGTTCCCAAAGACACCATTCCATAAGGAGCTTTCATCCCCTGTTCCTCACTGAAGTCTACAGAAACTGAGTAGACTCAGCAGACCAGGAGAGATAAGGTCCTAAATTCCATCTTTACTTCTCACCACTACAGTCCCCCTCAGATAAATAAAAATCAGCTTATCACTTAATTCTGTGTATGGTCGATGCACCCAGTGTATTGAATGAATGGAAGTATTGTTCTGGCTGACATGTATCAGGGCCATCTCAGATTTGTGGCTAGTGAAAGAAAATAAATGCTATAGATCTGGAAGGTGATTGATGGATTAAAGCTCCAGCAGACAGGAGTTAGCTGGAACACAATTCCTCAAAACTCTTTTGTGTGTGCCCATACATAAAACTGAAATTCCACTTGTCTGCCTCCTACACAGCCCTGCCAGCTCACCAGGCTCAGCCAGGATATCTGCACATCAAAGCTGCTGTGCAGAGTCTGCCTTGATACTTGTCAGTAGAATTATTATGTGTTCCCTGTGTGAAGGAGATGCATTTAGATTTTCAAATTATCATCTGTGAGAGCACACCAGAGCAGCACACCCCATAATTTGGTTGACCTGTGGGGTAGGCTGGGGGAAGCAGAGTCATGACTTTATTAATTCCTGAGAAATTTAAAAGCATATGGTCCCCAGCATGACAACATCTACTGCAGGCGTGGCCGTGACCCAGCCATGTGCACCCCGTAACTAGAAATGTAACATTTTCTGTCTCGCTTCAGTACCCTCAGACTGCTTTTTTAGCCAATCTATGTCATTTCCTTCTGTAACACTGATTGAAGAAGATTCCTGTGTTTTGACCTATGTCACCTTTCAGCTCTGAGAGGCTCTAACATCTTCTTCTGTCTGGGGCTTTAGCCAAGAAGAGTGGGAAATCCCTGCCCTCCTCAGCCTTTGCCCAGGCTCCCCTCTGGACGTTTCATAGACTTTGGAATGGATCAGAGACAATCATTACTATCCTGATTCTTGTCAGCTCTGAGGTCTGTGCTTAGTAAAGGTACATAACTCTCATCACAATAGGATTTGCCTGAAACACTGGCTTTAATTTGGTCTCTTTTTTTCCATATTTAATCTTTTTCCCACAAGAGCTTAATGAAGAGATGATAGAGTTGGAAGCTTTCTCTTTTGCATTTGCAATGGATATTTTTACATAACTAGTGCTCAAAGCAGAGACACATGTTCCAGGTTGTCTACAAGCACTGTGGATGAGGAAATTTGCTGCCCTCAGGTTTAGTAGTAAAGTATTTATATGTAGGTATGACAACAGCTTGTAAAGTCATATGGACTTTGCAGTAGGGAGTAAGGTGAGGAGCAAGAGAGTTTCCCTTTTAGAGCTGTCTTTCAAAATAAAGTGCCAAATCTGCTGTCTATGATGGAATTCTCCCGTTTTCAAATACTAAGCTTAGCTAGTTCAAACTTACTGCAAATTGAGTTAATATTTTCTATTCCTGAATATTTTTTAGAATACAAACTTCAGAAAAATCAAGCAATTCCTTACTATTTATCCCTTTCAAATAAGTCTTTATTCTCTGCTTGTCATAGATCAAGGGGTTTATCAGGGGGTTTTATATATTTATTTACTATTCTTCCCAGACTTGTCAATTTGAGCATAACAAATGGATAAAGGTAAACAGCACTAAATAATTATCATAAAAACTGAACAAAAAGAAATTCAGAATTAATGTCTTTGTTAAATTTGATGTCATCCTTTACTTCCAGAATTAGCTGCCTATTCAGTATTTATTTTCTTCACGTTTATTTACATGTGCTACCAGAGGGGAAAAAAAAAATCAGTGGTGGGTAAATATGACACAGGATTTAAAAAGTCTGTCGCAGTGTTATTTTTTCTTATATAGAGCTCTAGTCACTACATGGGAAAATACTGACATGGCCAAAGAAACAAAACTCTTAAACCCCTCTGCCTTTTGTTAATGCTAATGCAAGCTGGAGAACAGGCTGCCTGGGGAAGAGGTTTCACGAGTGCAGATCCCTACCCCCAAAACATCCCAGTGTACTACTGGGATGAGAACAACTGAGACTCAGCCACTGATACGAGCCATGTGCCACTTTGGGTTAAATTCTCGGGGAAAAAAAACCGTAATGGCACACATCAGGTGGGAAGTGTAATTTTTAAACTGATACAATATTTTAGTGCGTGTTCATAATTGCTTGGTCATTGGTGTAGGAGGTGAAACGCAAGAAGGAGATGGAAAGGGACTTCGTGGGGTGTGTGTGTGTGTGTATGTGCAGCCTGTTCCTACAGGGTGGCTCTCACGGGGAGGTGTCGGGAAGCATCATTTTGTCTAAAGTGACGCAGCCCATCACTAATGTAGCACAGGGCTGCCTTCCAGGCATCCCCCTGTGCTCTGCTGCAGAGCCAGCGCCCGGAGACGCCGGGCACCGAAATGGGAATACGGACACCGCAGTACCACTGCCGTCATCGGCAGCACCATGGCGGGGGCTGGCTCGGGGGAGGACTATTGAAGCTGCAGTTTGTTTCTGTTCTTGCCTGGCTGCATGGCCATGGCCCGGCCGCCCCGATGCCCGTGTCTCCCGCCTCTGTTCCGCCCCGATCCGGCAGCCTGCCCTCCTCCCGCCCCTCCGTTTGCATCTCAGTGCCAGAACTGGGCCGAGGAGCGGGGCTCCATCTCGCTCACACCAGAGCGGTAATTGATTTCAGGCCTGAGTAAGTCTATTGAGCTCAGCCGAGTTTCTGCAGATTTACACCGAAGTAACCAAGATCGGTTTGTGACCTCTCTGTAAGATGGAACGTTATTACCGAGCATTTATACCCTTTGCACTCATGAAGAGCCAAGGACACCGTGCTGTGTCATATGCTAATGAGACAAAAGCAAACATAAAAGGAAGAAGTAGTTTTGAGTGTAAATCCTCTATGATTCTGATGCAAAGTTGAATGGTATCTAGGTAGAGATGGATCTCAAAAACATAACATATATGGATGTAAGCTTTCATTCTTCTGATGTCAAGATTTTTTTTTTTCCAAAAAGTAAAAAAAAAAAAAAAAAAAAAAAAAAAAAAAAAAAAAAAAAAAAAAAAAAAAAGAAGTTATGGAAATACTTCTCTCTCTTTCTCTCATTGAACTCTATATTGAACTCTATCTTTCATGTGAATGTTCTTACCTTATTTCATAGTAATGCTTTGCTTTTTCATTCTAAAAAATAATTTTTTTGAATATTGTATTATAACCTTGACAAATTACAGCACTATGGTAATTATTCATTCAGCTGTAGTTCTATTTTCCATTAAAAAAACCCAGCCTGAATTCTCTGTAATTTGGGATAAACTGAAAACTACATGAAAGAAGGACGTGGTCCCACCTGCTGACATGGGCTTTTCCCTTCTGTGGCAATAGCTAGAACCACCCTGTCCAGAATTTTTCCTGTGTTGCATTGCCTTCAACCACAATGGACAGAAGAGATCCCCAAGTCTTCCTGAGAATGGTGCAGCACATCCACCTCAAACTCCAGAGCCTGCCAGGTTATTACTTGCCTATACAGAAACAGCAGGAAGAGTATCAGAAAACCTAAGTCTCTTTGTTTTGGAAAGACTGACTGCAATAGTCCAGTTCGACAGTAAGATCCCACACCTTTAGCCTTCCACCAGGGAAGAGAGGCAAAGTATCAGATCACTCCAGTCCCAGCTGTTGAGAATGCCTGAAACAGGAGATGGGTGGAAGAACCACGTGGAATTGCTTGTCTGCTGGCCAACACAGGCTGCCCTCCCTTTTGCAGGCTGTCAGCTTTTCTCATTTGTTTCCATCCTACCATTGCTCACTTCTGTGACAACCTCTTCTACAGATGCTGGCAAATGACAAACATTGCAAGGGAGTACAATGGGCAACATTTACACATTATATATGCATAGCTGCATAATCACTAAGAAGAAAACAAATTTCTTGGCAGAGTGAAATTAAAACAAGACCCACAAAGTTAAAGCCAGTTCTATGGAAGTTCTGTCTTTCTGCTGCCTTTCACTCACTTTCTTCCTGTTTTCATTATTTTATTATTTTACTTTCTCATAGAGCAGTAAGGTCAAGATAGTGAGCTCAGATGCTGGCTACTAGCTGAGACTGAGCTTTGAGGTGGAGAGTGGAATCTGATGTTACTGTACATTTTACTGAAGACTTTTTAAGGTACCAAGTTTTTTTAGTTAGTAAATAAAAAGAGATGATTCATGCTTTTCAAGAGTGGACATTTTACACACTCCCAGAGGTTCTTACAAGCTGACTGAAGTATAATTCAGATGGCACTTGAGAAGAATTAACTTCCTAAAATCCTCACCATCCCTGCAGAGGTGCTTTGGTCCAATTTTAAATAGATATTTTGTTCCCTGTTTTTGTTCACGTTTTAGATGCTACTCATTTTAGTGCATCTTCCTTTGCAAATCCCAGAGAACAAAAAGAAATGTTGCAACTGCACAAGTCAAAGCTGTTTGAAGAGAATGTATTGTAAAATTATCTCTTCGTTCTTTTTATACTATAAAAGTGCTGACAGCACTTTGATGTGGAAAGGATGAGATACAGTAATCTGAGGGGCTGCTATGAAAGGAACGACATGCTTTAAGCTGGAACTGTACAGAGAAACACATAGTAATGACAGCTTCACACAACACCTAATTTCATTCCTTCTTTGTACCACGGTGAACCTCTAAACCACATCCACCTGCTAATGAGCAGGGAGGCTTCTGAACAGAGGTCACCTTTCTCCCACTTTTCACTCCACTAAAATTCACTCCACCCCACTTATAAAACCCTCCATTATCACCTTCTCTTCCACAACATTTGCTGTCACATAGAAATCAAGAAAGGGAAAAACTAGTGCCTGTTTTCGCATTCTATTTTTTAAGTAGGTATTTCTTCTATAGATAGGGAAATCAGCTACAAATATTCCTAAAAAATGGAGACCTCTTCCTCTCTGCCCTCTGCCCTAAACCCAAGTAATTAACAAATGCAAAGCTGGAATCCTGGAGTTTCAAGCAGGAGTAACATTACATACATGCTTGCAGACCATTGCTGAACCAGCAGTGACTTTCTGTGGGGGATCACGTTTTAGTGTTGCCAACTCAGGTCGGGAAAGGTTGACCAAAACTGATGAGAGCAGAAATTTCAGGAGCAGAATTATTTTCTGTACAGAGAAATATTATACTCACTGATACACCTATTCAAGGTTCATATTTGTCTAGCTTACAGGTCAAAAGAGCAAACTTCCAGATTTATGGCAAACATTGAATTTTGAATGCTAGAAAATAAATGCCTCAAGTTATTTTTATATTTATGAATGTTAGATAGTGAAATATTTCCTAAAGCCCAAAAATTTGTCAGATTATTAACCAGAACAAAATAAATCTACTGCATTGCAAATAATGCCCTGAATGCCCAGTGAAAGGCCATGCTAACCAGCTGTACCACAGCTTTCCTCTGTTTATATTAAGCACAAAACACAAGGGAGTGTTTTAACCCAAAGTTTCTGCAACTATCATAAGGCACCTAACGACTATTTTTTTTTAATTTTCCCAGAGGACTGTTTATTCTCCCACCCCTAAAGTACATACTGTAATGCTAACAGACTGGAAAAACTAGACACATTGGGAGAAAGAGATGAAGATCCATAAAATGGTTATTAAGAGAGTAGACCTTTATCTATATTTACTTGAGAGGCCATTATAGCCTTTAAAATACTAATATATGGATGGATTTGACAGATAAATTACAGCACATTTCTTTCATTAGTAGTAATTAGTTCCTAATTAGTTGTCATTCTAATATAAGGAGGAATAATTAAGTTTCAGAAGTCAGTGAGCTAAAGAATGGACAGACTCTGTAACCCAAAAGGAGTTTCAAATTTCCATGTAAAAATATTTAGTGAATATGTAATGAAGCTGTGGGAAGCTACAGGATCTGGACATTTCCTATGGAGACGACAAAGCCTCCTGTCACAGAGTTAAGCTTCATTCTGGTGCCCTCCCACAACAGAGAGCATAGTTTTATTCTTTGGAACTTGGGAGTACCTAGGTGTCATCTTGATCTTTTTCAGCCTTCTGATGTTTGCATTTTTGTAGTGGAGTTTCTCACAAATTTTCATGTAAAACAAAGTGATGTTCTTGTAAACTGTCCTTTTTGTTTTTCATACTTCTCTTGAGGAGGGACAATTAACAGACTTCTAATTTAACCAGTAGGGCTAAAGAAGCATCAACCTCATCCTCCAATCCGTGGTCGTTGTCCAAAATCTATATAAATTGAAGTAAAAACTAAATTTCCCTCTTTTTACCCTGACGACTTGACTGCATGCATGTCGTTCATTTTGTGTCCTATAACGACACCTAGGAATGCTATGATTTCTTTCTTCTGTGTATGATTTATATTACCTCCTTTTCCTCATACTCATCTTCATTCAGGCAAATCTGTGCAACTCAGAAATAACCACATCTGACTGGCTGCAGGCTTGATCTGAACATTACCTTGTTACTGCACTCCTGCTCTGGCACAGATCTTACCACAGCACTGGGCTCTCAACTCTTATTTACCAGCCTGAAAAGCTCTGCATATTGTCCAGGTAGAGTTCAAAGTGCTGACTCCCACTCTGAAATCTCTGAGGGGCCTAGGACCTGGCTGAAAAGGGTCTGTAGAGATACAACTGAGAAAATGAGATCACTCTGCTAAAGAGAGATACTAGCAGGTGGTTTGGGGACACCAAGCCTACTATTTAAACTTCTGCTTCTGTTGCAGATGAAGTCCTGAGGTGTTCCTGACGGGTTACTGAAAGTTGTTTAAAACAATTATTTGCTTATATGTGGGGGTTTTATTTCCTTTATGAGTTTCAACTTCTGGCAAACCCATGCAATGGGACTGAGATAAAGACAACAAACTACCCAAAATTCTCTTTGTGGCAGGTGTTTTTCAGGGTCAGAAAAAGTGATGACTCTTGACACTTAAAAATGTTTAAAACTTTTATTGCTTCAGGTTATCACAGAACTCTGCCTCTCTGAGTTCTAGGGGCTATTCACGATTATTTCTGAGTATATTTCATGTATTTTAGCAAAATGCCTAATAGGCTTGGTGTTTGTATTTTTATGACTCTGCTGTAACTAAAGCTGTTTCTTGTTTATTCTCTCTTTGTTCTTGTTCACTTCATGCTGTCTTTCTTCTCTGTTTATCCACACACACAAACAAACAAACAGCTTCCTGCTGCCTCCTGGACCACTGCCAGCTGTCCTGATGTCAACTGGCAAAGGACAAAAGCAGCCCTGCCACAAAGACCTTTGCTGAGAAGTGATCTCTGCAGCCTCCTCCCTTTCTTCAGAGTGCCAGCAAAGATAGCACAGCTCTCCGACGTGGAATCATTAAAGGAATTCAGTCATTTAGTTAACTTTCTATTATTGGGCATAAAATAAGAAAACCAGAATAAACTCTCTTTTGACCATTCTTCAAACCAGCACCTCTGGTTGCAATTCTAAGCAGAAATTTTATGTTCATATATTAATGCTTAGCTTAATTTTCTTGCATTGTCCCTTCCTGGGGAAAAAAAAAAAAAAAAAAAAAACAAAAAAAAACAAACAACAAAAAAAAAAAACAAAAAACAAAAAACAAAAAAAAAAAAAAAAAAAAAAAAAAAACACAAAAAAACCCAAAAAACCCCCAAAAAAAACCACAACTCTTGGAGGCACTGTTTCATTACAAAAAGAATGGAAAAAAGCTGAGAAGGGTAGTATGCTTCTGCTCTCAGAATTGAATTTCCCACAATGATACACAGTGATACTATTGAGAATGGCATGTAAGTGACAGAACTACTGTTGGTAAATTTGGGTATTGTGAAAACTCCTTAGTGTTAAAATTAATCAAGGTATCAAAATAAATCAAGGTAATTCATAACTGGAGCTGGAAGCAGTGTAACAATATATTAGGGAACTTACAAAAGGATTTCCAGAAGTAACAGTTCATTAAAGCTATAGGTAGGAAGTGGAGAAAAAAATCCATATTGTTGCTAAGAAATCATATGGTGGAAAAAAACAAAAGCTATTGGATTATTGGATTAGGTAGGGGGAAAAAAAACCCAACCAACCCATATTTTAATTCCTAGAGAATCTGGGTCTGAAATAAGGAATTCTAAAAATAATTAACAAAACACTATTTTTCCTAATAATTCTCATACAAGCAACTTAGCTATGGTCCAATGCTTGAAAAAACCACAACAAAATCCCAAATCCTCTAATCCTTACTAAAATGTACTGATAGGAATACATACATTCAAAGAAAAAAAAATTTGTTTTCACAAAGCATTCACATGTTTTCACGAAGCATTCATATTCAAAACCCAGACTACTTTCAAAGATTAAGATTATATCAAATGAGATTTCTTAATTTGCTTCTATAGAGTAAACCCAGTTTAAAGCTAAATCATCCAAGTAACAGGGAACATCTTTTATAAGTTTAAGTCATTTGGTGCTTCTTGACCCATGGTCTTTTTTTAGGACTACTGAGTCTTAAATGTACTGGATCAGGTGGGTATTTACACTTATTTTCAGCTCAGTTGATTGAGGAGGTTGCCTGTCCTTGCTTTAACCTACTTTCCCTGCTAAAGTCATTTTGCCTCATAAGCCCCATGGAGATTTGAGAGGCAAAGCCAATTCATTCTACAGTGGTCCCACTTTGTTCAGAAATATTGCCAAAGGCTCATTTGGAAACCCTTCTCACAGGAATTAGGGACATTTGGTACTTTGCAAAAAATGGTAGGGACTCAAAACAGAAAGTTACAGCTAGCAACCATAAGAGGAGTGTCCTGCTTCTCTTCAAACATAACATCTGTGGAGAAGGCCCACTAAAAACAAAAATAATTAATACTCATCACATATTCAAACATGGGGTGATTCTAGTCATTAACTACTGGCTAATAGTTTGACAGTTATTATTTATAATACAATCTATTTCTGATGTGGAGTTTACCACACATTCTGCAGCAGAGTTAAGGAAAAATACTAGTTTTATATGCACTTATCATGTTGCATTTTATGTCTCAAAATGTAGAAGTCTTTTCACCATGATGAAAAAGGATGGAACAGTCACAACTGCATATTTTGGGGGAAAAAAGTCCATTTTATTTTATTTGTAAAAAATCCAAGTATGTGTTGCTATGCTGGGATACCTCCTGTGCAGCAGGACACAGAGGTGACAGATGGAGGGTGGCACCTGTATCCAGACAGGGTTTTTATGAGCACTCTTCACAATCACTTTGTACCTTCACAAGGGAACACTGTCATTGTTTTACGTGATCCTCCCCAGTGAAGACAAAATCTCTGTCCAGAAGGACTCCTGAGAAGATCATTTTTTGACAGTGTTCAACTGCACTCATGGTGTCCCCAGAAGTTTTGTGAAGTAAATACTTTCACCACAATTAGGACAACAAAGACATATAACCATTCCAGTAACGGGATGGCTGAATTTCCCACCCTGAGTAGCTGAGAGGAACCTGCATGGCCATGGTGGTGCAGGAAGAAATAGTGCTTGGGGTTAGAATGTACCCTTAAAAAAAAAAAAAAAAAAAAAAAAAAGAAATCTCTTCCTTGAGTGCAGTTGGTCTTCAGCTCACCCATCATACAGTCTGTTTCTATTTAGACCATACAGCAAATCTGTTCTAGTATTTCTATTAATAGTTTGTTTCATTCTTTATTTATATGTTACTTATAGGAGTTCTTCATCAATCCAATAGTGCAATCAGTTTGGCCTTACTCCATTAGCTGTGCCTTGGTGTTTGCGGATCTTCTGATCTGCAGATCATGATGATAACTAAATCATCAAATAACAATACTCATGCTCCTCAAGGTGCAGTGTCCCAGCCCTTTGGAGAAATACAGCCATATGCCACAGGAAAAAACAGTGCCCATTTTTAGCACAAACAACACCAAGATACAAATCACATCACAGGCAGAGTTAATTAAGTCAGGCACCTACTGTTTGCCTATAGTTTGCAATGGCTGTTAATTTGAAGGTCTGCTGTAGTGCTAAGATGAGATAATTAACTAATGCATTGTGTGACATGATGTACACGTTCCTAAAGAGGCTTGTTACGGTGACTTTTTCAGGAAAATACAGTAAAATTTTAGATAATATACCACAGCAGTTTAAAGGGGGAAAAAATGCTAACAGGTCTCTCTTAGACAAAGTGAAAAAGGTCAGGAGCTCTTACCATTGATTATACAGCATGCAGAACCACACAGCTGTTAAAACCATCAAAGGAGCATCAACACCTTGGCATCTATTTTTGTTAGTTTGAACAAGTAATTTTGGCAATTTCTGTGGTTTCTTTTTTAATTGGTAGTACATGCATACACAAAAAGGTCTGTATTGTGTTTAAAATCATATTGAATTACATATATGGTGTCACTATCACTCTAAAGCAATTGCTTTAATCTATTTAGTGCACCTATCTTATTGACTGAAGTATCTTCTTTTCTCGATTGACCTGCTAACTCTTCCATTTCACACTACTAGAAGACTCTTCGATCCAGGGAAAAAAAAAAAGAAACATTCTGAGTAGGTTAAAGAACAATTCCTATGATATGAAATAGGATTGAACAGATTAAAATGAGAGACAGGAGACAGTGTGCAGGCTCTGCCGGGATTTAGACCAGCTGCATTCACAAATCAGGTAATATCCTTGGATCACTTTCACCTTGAACACAAGTTGACCTCACATATTGAAGAGCTGCTCTTTAATAGAATTAAAATGTATCACTTCCAAGAAAAGAATAGTGGCAGCAGGTTTTGTACAATACCTAAGAGTTACTGCAACACTAGTTGGCTGTTACAGGGGAATGAGGTATTTTACTATAAATATGCTTCAGTATAACTTGTTACTTTTCTTGTTACTATACTCTCGCTTTTATTGTTTCAAATATGTTACTGTATTTAGTAAAGCTCCCTGTGAAATACTTCAGGAGGTCTTTCCAGTGTTGTTATTCTGTTTCAATGCTAAAAAAATGTTTTCCACCAACCTTCTGGATTTTTAAATCTGATGTTATTAACTCACGTAGCTGCAAATGCTGCAACATCTGGGAACTCCAAAGGGTGCCTAATGTCCTGCCAATATCTAGATATCCTGCCATGACATCAGGACCATAGGAATTATCAAGTAACCAAACAAATCCAGAAGAATTCATGAATACACTGGTTTTGTCCTTTCCAAGCATTATGACATATCATTTACCCACTGTGTGTTGGTGCTTTAATCTTCCCTGAGATTCACTGGGAGCAGCCAATAGCTCTGGTGAGAGAGCACCTTTCTCTCTGCATTGCTGGAGATGAAAGATGAGCACAACATCCAAATGTCAGCTCAGCAGTGAGAAGCAGCTACGCTAACTTGTCCTTTAGTTCAAGGCATGAGTGGCTGCTTCTGCTCAATGACATCAGCATAAAAATGCAGCAGGAAGATGACAGAAGGAACAGGACACTGTATTTTTTTTTTTATTTTACCTACTGTATCATGCATTATTGTGATACAATCAGCAGGTTCGTGCAGGGAAGCAAAGGAAAAGTGCATTCAGTAGCCTGTTCTCTGGCTTCTGGGCACAAACACATCTTCTAGCACACAGCATCATGACCCCACTACGGAGTCCTAGCTCTGCAGAAGAGCAGAGATATCTTTTTCTTTAAAGGTCAGGAGATATATAAAAATAGTTCATAGAGGATTAAAAAAAATCAGCACAAAAGAGCAAGAACAAAACTGAAAGGGGGTTAGTTGCTAAAAAAGGATTTTAGCTGCTAAATAAGCTAAAGCTGCCAAATGATGACACAGCTCAATTCAAGGTACAGCCCTGAGATTTTAGGCAGATATTGTAATTTCAGGGTGTTGGCTGTAGAGTGACACCTTGATTTGATGAACTCTCAGAACTGCAGAAAAGAACCAACAGTGCTCTGCAGTGTGTAAGGACAAAGTGAAATTAAGGACATGAAAACACCAGTTCACAGCCCAGAGTGACCTGTACCTGCAGCACCACATCTGGCTCCACTCCATACCACTAAGTAGGAAAGGCTTCAAACAAACAAACAAGAAAGCATTGATAACATTAACAAGCAAAAAAACTCATTGTAAAACAAATTACTCCTTTTTGCCAATCTGCATTCACTACACTTTTCTGAATAATTGCTTAGTCTGTATAGTAATTTAAAGTTAGAAGATGCCTGAAGGGCCTGAATTGTTCCCAGTCTCAGAAGCTGGTTGGAGAAGAGCATTGCCACAAAACTGAAAGAAGGGAAATTTTAGCATACAGACCAGGAGCTCTTAAACAGTAGCTGGATGGATTTTTTTTACTATTATGAGAAGCAGCTGAAAGACTGCCATTAAAAATGATAGCAAACATATGTGATGTGTTCTCACACAGAGGAAATTGTGTGGAAGTTCCATATATGATCACCTCTGCCACTGAACTCAGAGGGATAGCTTCACTTTGACATGGTTTCAAAACACACTAGGAGTCTGCTGGTGCTTCCTTGGGAAAAAACAAATTTTGTGATGGAATGTAATGTGTCACACACTCGAGGTATCAAAGAGATATTTCTTAGTATTGTAAACCTGTGCACTTCCAGCAGTTATTAAAATGTAACAGTGGGGGACCGCACATCACGGATATCAGATCCATCTGAAACAGTGGTGTTTATGTGATGCAAGACCTTTCTTCTTTCTCTCTCTCTCCCACATGTTGCTTCTTAACACTCTGCATTGGAGATAACTCCTGACACACAAAAGGAAGCAGTAGGGATTGCATGTGCCTGACCCACTCTGCTACTGAACAAGTTCAGCTGTGTTGTCTCCAGCCTCCTTTGCTGGCTCATCTCACTGAGGTCACCTTAAACTGAAACCGCAGAGGATGAGATTTCTCATTGCAGCCCTGTGGAGTAATATCCCACAGCTGGCACATTGCAACAGCTATCTGGAAACAAATTTTGAGCCTTGCACAAGATTTTAATTCTACAGCATGCTAAAGGTCACACTGATCAACTTGGATGGGAATTAGCTGTGTATAAATTCCTTGCTCCTAATAAAGCAGGCAGGGAAACCAGTCTCCAATCCATCATTCTGAGATTCACTAATAAAGCAATACTACCTGCAAAGACTCAGTTACCAGAATAAGCTACTGGAGCAACTGTCACTGTTGTTCCAGAAGTATTAGGTACTTTCAGTGAGCTTCTCTATGCAAGCCTGTATTGCTGACTGGGAGTTGATGGAGCTACAGCTGCTTATGCCAGGAGAGGCACCAGCCCAGAAGTGCCATGTGGATGATTTTTAACTTATAACATTTCAAGCACAATGACAAAAACTGCCATGGGAAAACAACACGACTCAAACTATGTTTCCTGTGGCTTACTAATGGACTATTCATGCAAAACATTAAGCTGATGAATGTGAATTTGTTGGATGCATTACCCTTTCTCCCTTTGAGCAGGTTTCAAAGATTATAATTATGTTTGGTTTAATTACTATTAGTCTCAATTGAATTGTCAGTTCTTTGTGCATTTTCAGTGTGTATTATATTTAAAATTTGCCTTATCTGAAGGCAAACTTCTCATGTTGGTTCAATTTTGTATGAATTTTGTATCAATATTGTAGGAATGGTGTTATTGTATTTTAAAGCCTGATCATCACGCTTACTTAAGGAGAAGCATTCTTTGTTGATTATTGCTGTTCTAAATACACATAAAGGCCACTCAACATGAGTTAATTCTGGTGTGGTTTTGTCTTGGGATTTTTTTGCAGACTCCATAATCATGCTCCATTCAAATTATAATTTACTTCAGACTGAGAGAGATAAGAGATCCTCTCCATCTCTTACACCTACAGAGTAGCTGCACGGCTCCTGCAGGGTGATCAGGATTGCTTCAGTTGGATGTTTCACCTGAGTGCCTTCCAGGCAATTAAGGAGTCCCACATGCTGAGCAAAAAGCTGTGGAAGACACACAGTCAGGGCTCTGCTTCAGACTCTGTACATTTGGGATCTTGAGTGCAGGTTGATCTGGGGTATTCAACCTGCACTGCATCCTACCTCCTTAAAGCGTTCACTTCACCTGTGGGCTTTGTCTTTTCACCCTCACAGAAATAAAACTTTTATCTCTTAAAGCATTTTGACAAGTCACAAGACTAGACCCACTACAAAACTGAAGCATTCAGCCTGATAAAGAATAAAATCTAAGTGTGACCCACTGCAGAAAAGGGACTGTAAGATGAGCAGAGCAGGGAAGAAATGAGCAGAAGGGAGCTTCACTGCACAATCCAATAGTAAAAGCATTAACTTTGGAAAGGAGACAAGGGAAACCTTACTTCACTGCTTCTATTCAGCATTAAATGCCCTTTCACTTGTTCAGTGAATCCCATTGCCCCAGGCCCTTCTCTGCTTTCCACATCCAAGAAGACAACTGAAGAATGGAAGTCATGTTATTCAGCCACTCTTAAACCACAAACACGTTTCTCAGAGGTTATCAGTAGTCTCCTGGTGGAGGCACCTCAAAAAACACCGTTACATTTCCCATTCCTGTTCTGAAGATCCTTCTGAGGGAAAGCTCAGCTGTCCATGTTCTCTATCTCCCAGAGCATTTGGAGGGACAGGCTGAGGGATGGTGTGTGTGCCACCAGCCACAGGATGTCCCTCTCAGGAGATGCTGCTGCCACACTGATGCCATATGCCTTTTTATTTTGTGACACCTGTTTACACAGCGTGAGGCAGGAAGAAGATTACTTTCACAGCAGAATGGGAAATCATACAGTGTTCACAGGCAGACAGTGGGTTCAGGGAATATCTTGTGAAAGCATTTAACAATTCACATTGTCAGAACGTGTACAACCATCCAAACACATGCTGTTTCCAGTCTCTTGTGTAAGAGCCACATTTGCAAATCATTAAGCCAATGAAATCAAATCCTGTAGCTAAAAGTTATAAGCAGAAAAAAAAATTATGTACTTTTTCTTACCATATCCTATCTCTCTGTTGATTTTGAGCAAGGTATGTTTTGCTTCATTGATTATTCTGCTTAATATTGCAACATAAATTCTCTCCTGAGTGCAGAATATTTGTATCTGTAACAATAAACAATGCTACAATGGCACTGCTTGCCTTTGGAGAAGTTTGAGAACAGATTTGTTCCCATGTTGTGAATGCTTCAAGTGCTGGAGAGCATGAACTGGTACATTAGTTTAAACCAAAGTGGTTCTGAGTTAAAGTGATGGATAGCACGATCTGTCATGGCCTGATGCTCCTTTTCTCTTACTCTTCTGAGATCATAGGGACAGAAGAGCAAGATACTCAGTTTGAATCTTGGGGAATAAGTCAACTGCTGCACCACATTGACCAGATCTGTCCAATCATGAATGTCCTCTCCTCACTATGCTATGATTTTTTTTTTTTGGACAGTGACCATTTGAGCCTGTACTACTTGTTGCAATGAAAATGGTGCTACAGGTGTGTTACATGATGTGACAAAACATAAGTACTCTAATGCTTAGTACAGAATAAATAAGTTGATTTAACAACCTCCAAAAAGAAAGAAAAAAAAAATTGTAGCATTTTCCAGCTTTGAGAAAGTTTCATTGCCATCTTCTTCCCCTGAAGAAATCTCACGTTGCAGTAGCTGCAGAGGACGTGCAGGGGCGCACAGGGCACAGCACAGGCACACATCTCCATTACACACAGCCCTGCAGGAGCCATCGGCCTCCCCGCCGAGTTAATGCCTTCCTCACCCTCATCTGGCTGTCCTAGTTCATTTTCATTTATCGCACAAGAACTGAAAATGAACCAAGAGCATTTTAAGACCTTATGTGGCATTTTCCTTTTTTTTTTTTTTTATTTTATTTTTATTTTATTTTATCCCTTTCCTATGCATTTAATTACTTTCCAAACTCCAAACACATTTGTG
This sequence comes from Sylvia atricapilla, assembly GCF_009819655.1. NCBI lineage: Eukaryota > Metazoa > Chordata > Aves > Passeriformes > Sylviidae > Sylvia > Sylvia atricapilla. The sequence continues at coordinate 15,044,430 of NC_089146.1, forward strand.
CCTACAATAAGCCAGAGGCTCTGTTAGCCTGGATCCGTGGTGCTGAATTACTTCAGACTTTCAGAGGTCAGAAAGCCCCCTCTACCCCGCAGGTGTTCAGCAGCATGGCAGCGCTCAGCACAGTGCAGTGTCTGCTGTCTCCCCTGCACTCATCTCCAGAAGCTTAACCCGCGGGGTGAGCGACAGAAGCGTGTGCTCAGCTGCTATCCAAGGGGCAGAGTATTTAACTGACTCCATTTTCCAGCGGTGCTTTGGGCACATCTCCACCCCTCAGGAAGGCTGCCAGACTGCTGCCTGCCGCTACACGTGCTTCTGACGGGAAACGTGCGCTTGGTAGCAGCGGGGTGTTTTCCCCCGCGGAAGCTCCGCGCGGGGAGCAGCGGGACCCAGAGCAGCCCAGCGGGGCCCAAAGGCTCCCGGCCGGGCCCAGAGCAGCCCAGCGGGGCCCAAAGGCTCCCGACCGGGCCCAGAGCAGCCCAGCGGGGCCCAAAGGCTCCCGGCCGGGCCCAGCGGAGCCCCGCCCGGGCGTGCCCACGGCCCGGCGCCGGCAATGAACGGGACGGGGAGGGCTCCGCGCGCGTCCCGCCCCCAACATGGCGGCACGGGGGGCGGGGCTGTCGCGCGCTCATCGCGCGCCGCCGGAAGTGACGCGTTGGGGTCCGTGCGCGGCAGCGGCGGGGAAGGTGCGGGACGGGGCTGGGCGCCGCGGTGTGCGGGGCTCGGCGGGGCTCGGCGGGGCCGGGCGGGGTTCGGCGGGGCCGGGCGGGGTTCGGCGGGGCCGGGCGGGGTTCGGCGGGGCCGGGCGGGGTTCGGCGGGGCCGGGCGGGGTTCGGCGGGGCGCCCCTTCTCACCATCCTCGGGGACATCCCGAGCGTCATCCCGGCCGCGGTTCGGTGTTTGAGGCCTTCTTCCCCGCCGTGCCGGCGCTCAGCAGCGGGCGGGAGGCCGCGGGCCGAGCCGTGCGGCGGGGTCGGTGGGCAGGGCCCCGGCAGCCACCGCCGCGGCCTGGCCTCTCGGTCTAGGCCGGCTGTGCCGGTGAGCTCCCGGCTGCTGCTGTGTGACCGCAGGAATAGACCCCGGGGAGCCTTTTGGTTTGCTTGTGTAAGCATAGTCTTAAAGGACAAAATTAACGTGCGTGTCCCGGCACCGTGTGCAGTCGAAAGTTTTTGATGGTCTTCTGTGTGTTACAGGTGAAATGGTTTTCATACGCTGAACTCCAGCTTCGATTACCTCATTGCTGCTCGTTGAGAACTTTGTAAAAAGTAGGAGGTCAAGATGAAGAGCAGGGTGACACAAGTAAATGTAAGTGTTCTTAAACCTAAATTGTAGGATTTGATTACTCCTATGTTACTGGCAATTAGGTTTGTAGTTGATATTACTTAAAATAGAGCTTCCTGAATGCAAAGCAAGTAATATCTGTTACAGACAGCAGCTGTTTACAAGATAAATACTAGTAGGAGTCAGTAAATTACAGCTATTTCTAGTTGCTAGTGTCCTTGCAGTTAAAGTCCTGAATATTACTAGTGTATTTTGTTACAATAATTGGTCAAAACTGACTGAATGATAATGGCTCAACAGCAAATGTAAGATGTGGAGGAACAGAGAAAGATTTTGAAAAATTTAACCATGTTCTTAAAAGATATAGAGACAATAAGTAGCAGTTAATTTGACAACTGTATGTCATACTATGTGCGTTAAAGCTTTTCCTTGTAAAAGCTATGTGGACCATTTCTGAGTGGATGGGAGTGATTTTTTGGGAATGCAAGGAGACAAAATTTAGAAATGCTATGTTTGTAAAGTACACCAGGTTGGGACATGTTAGCAGAACAGTATTGTTATGATGTACTACCTCAAATCTGTGGTCTTACTCTGACTGTTTTTCCAGATTTGGAACTTTCACTCTTTCAGATCCAACTTTTCTGACTTGAGTGGCTTTTAGTAGGGATGCTTGAGGGGTATTTTAATACCTTCTGCTGTTTTCCTAATCTGGTAGTTCTCTCTCATCTGTCAGAATAAGCCAGGTAGCAAAACCATGCTATTTGGACACTTTCAGTTAATCTTTTTGATGAAAATGGACAAGGAAGAGGCCTAACTTGTGGCAGTAAACCTGGTCACAAAGCTGAGGGTGACAAGTTCTTCAGCAAGCACAGTTGCTTTTGTAAGGAGATGTGATAAATGGCAAACACAGAAACAGCCATAACACTGTTTTATTCCTGTGAACACGTGTCTTTTTGGTTCTGTTCGGGCAGAGACTGATGATAAGGAACCCACGAGAATGGATCATCCTAAAAAGACCCACTGCCTTCTTCCCATCTACTAGATAGGATTTAAATACAACAACTGTTCTGTGTTACTCAAAGATTTTTATTACCACTTCCTTGGAAGCTTAGGATACAGACTGACATTATATTACTGGGCTGAGGAAAAAAATTCATTCATTACCCTTGAATAAATTCAGTGATCTGCTCTGTGGTGTAATGAGCATTGAAAGAAAACCTTGGTGAATATGTGAATTTCTTGAACTGTCTCTGCTGTCAAGGATAACGTGGCTCTAAAATTAAAGAGGCGGACATAACTTTCATAGGGATTCATGCTCCCAGTGGACAATGTGATGCCCTTGTTTCATATCATCATCTTGATGCAGGCAAGAGGATGCTGGGTGTAAGTTTAGCAGTGTTTGACGTGCGCCCTAGGGAAGGCAATATTCTGAGATACGTTATAGTGGCCTCAAAAGTACAGTTATTGGTTTGTGTATGTACACACACCCCTAGTTTTTGGAGATAACAGCTGCTCTGTTTTTTATGGAAGAGGTGTCGTTATATTCTGGTCACCCAGAGTTTTAACTGGTTCTTTGGTGGGGCAGGAGCTGTGCCAGTGTGTTGGTGGAGAGGGTGCTGCTTCAACAAACGAGCTGAGTGTTGCTGCAGGAAGTTCCATTAAGGTGCATAAGGAAAGGCTTGTGTTGAGTTTCTGCATCAAGTGAGGTGTTCCTGTTTCACAGTTAATTATTCTGTGACACCATGAGATTGTGATTCTGAAAAATCATAAATGATATTTCAAAGGAAGAGATGACCCTTGCAATGAAAGTACTCAGGTTACAGATGCTGCTGCTTGACTCTACCCAAGTTGTTTAGAAACATCTTAGTGAAAATCTTTCTATGTTGTAGCTGCTGTCCTGTTCTGATTCTTGTATGACTCCATACTTCTAAATGTCATGGTTCAGCCCATGGGATTTGGTGTGAACTGTTTAAGTGTGTATCACTTAAACAATCCTGCACATTTGCCAAACAGATCAGTGCAACTCATACTCAGTGTAATGTATGAAACTAGGAATGACTCATGAGAAAATAAATTGTGATTAGTAAAAAGGGGGAACATAAGGAAAAATTACTCAATAAAGAGGATTTTTAGGAGAGAGGAAAGACACTCTTTAAACAAGCAACGATGGAATCCTGTTCATGGTATTGCATGTGGTGCAACAAATCAAAATGGCATCTGAAAGAAGGAAGCAGGAGAGGCCGACCAGGTCCATCCACTGTAGTCCCCAGCAGTGATTAACACCAGATGCCTTAAAGAGTTTAGAAATCGGGCAACTATAAAAGTACGTGCCCACATACACTGCCATTCTACCTGTTTGCATCTTTCTGAGCCAGATAAAGCTTTTTGGTAACCCTTGTGGATTTTTGTTCGGTGTTCAGTTCCTTGAACCTGTGGAAGCATTTGGCATCTGCCTTATCCTGTAGCAGGGTGTCCAGCTGTTTAACTGCTTGTTCCTAGAGAACCAGGAGCCTCTCCTTGTCATACCTGACTGCCATCAGCATTCTTTGATGGCCCTCCTTGTAAAGGAGTGGGAGCTGAAGGCATGGTATGCTTTGACCTGAAGATAGCTGCTCACAGTCCTGTTGGGGCTTGATTTTTTTTTTCTCTTTCCCTAAAGCATGGTTCCAGTCATGAAAGGAAGGAAAACTACAGTTCCCGACATGAAAGTTTGTCTCCAGAGGACAGGTAGGTAGAATGACTGATTTTTGTATCCTTCAATTCTGTATATATACCTCACACAGTGAGTTAGAGAAGTTAAAAAAATCATCAGGTTATGTTTCTTTTTATATATTACCATAACTAAGTGGTACAAAGCAAGTGTAGATTTAATAAAGTACTTGAATGTCAATGCAACAGTAATTAAATAGATTTGTTATGAAACCTTAGCATTTAGTTTAAATTATCATGAGACATGAAAGTGGAAATTACATGCCAGCTTTTTGCTTGAAGTCACATATTGCTGATACCACAATTACCATTTTTGGGCAAGATTACTTCGTGCTGTTCAGGCAAAAGTAAGTAGACACAAATGAATACATGTGTTCCAAGGAATGCAAGCTGCTGAATTTGCCATTGGTATTTGATGTTATTACTGTTCAACATTTAATTTCAAATTCTAGGAGTTTTCTTCTACACTGCTTTTTTGACTTTTGATATCTTTTTCCTGACAACAAATTATTGTTAAAGTAGACTCTTTTATTGTAGTGACACATATTTTGAAACTCATGTTGCAGAGTTGGAACACTTCTGCATTGTGACATTATATTGCAAGTAAATATTAATGCAATTGCTTTTCTCAGCCTGTCACTAAGAGTTTTTGTGTCTTGGGTTGTGAGTAGGGGCACGGAGCGTGACAGGTCTCGGTCTCCATCTCCCAGGAAGAGGAGATACTCTGATGACAGCAGATACGATGAGGAATATTCCAGACGGGAATACTATGATGACAGAGATGGAAGGTATGGAGCCCTTTCTTAATCAGTAATAAAATATTTACATTTAAAGAATAAAATGTGAAAGCTTTTCACGTACATTTGGGTGTTTAGTGGGTGTTTCTTTCCCTTTAGAAGGACGGAAAGGGGGAGAGACAGACACTATGAGAGGTGGGAGGACAGAGACTATGATCGGAGGAAGCAGAGAAGATACTCATCACCTGACCGTAGGAGCCCGGAGAGGTCCACAGGCCAGAGCTCACTTGCTCATGAGGAGAGCACGGCAAAGAAGAAGAAAGAGGAAGTGGATCCAATCCTCACTCGCACAGGTGGTGCATATATTCCACCTGCTAAGCTCAGGATGATGCAAGAGCAGATCACCGATAAAAATAGGTGAGTTCAAAGTTACAGAGTAGTTTTTTTGCTGCAAGGAAAACAGCTGAGGTGTTTAGAGAATGTTGGGAAAAATGGGACCCATTAAGGGTTGTCAGTATTGTTTTGAAGGTATGTTTTTATCAGAAGAGAGAGAAGAATCAGATTAAAATTGTAACTGCTTCTGCTGCAAACTGTAAATTATAAGAGTAAAACAGGATACTGAGTGTAGCTAGGAATTTTTTTGGAACATCTTACCAAACAACATACTGGGTTATACCATGTCTGTAAGGAATTACACTTTGGTTTATCATGTTGGTTCAATGATTATCTCATGGTTGAATGCATAATTGTGAACAAGTCATTTGTGCAGTGAATATTTTTTAATTTATTTCAACTGGCTAAATGGCAATGTGAATGTATACTGTATGTATATAGGTTTATTCAGTGCAACTTCAAATTCAAATTTTGTATTCAAATGTATACATGATTAATTTGTGATACTTTTTAATAGCTTGGCATACCAGAGGATGAGTTGGGAAGCCTTGAAGAAGTCAATCAATGGTCTTGTCAATAAAGTGAACGTTTCTAATATAGAAAACATCATTCATGAACTCCTTCAGGAGAATATTGTTCGGGGAAGGTAAGCTTTAGTGTTTTAAAATAATTCTTTTGCTTTTCTGAAACACATACACTACTCATGTGCACACCATTGTGTGTTTTATGAGTAGTGCATGGGTGTTAGGCAGATTTTAGTATTAACCTTAGGCCATATTGTCCTATTCAAAATAGTGCCTTACTTGTGAGAGGGATTTTATGCTTGGCGGAATAACAGAGTGCAACGGATGGTTTATATTTCCTTTTTTTAAGGCTTTCCCAGTACATTTTACTTGAATGACTTGTAATTTACAGTTGTCACTTTGTATTTATTTTTGCAGTGCTTGATTTTTTTTCTGGGACCAATATTATTTGTGGCCACTATTTTGCAAGACAAGTTTTACTATAGTTAGCTGTTGGTGTGGTTTATTGATGTAATGTAAAGAAAATACCATTATGCTGCTGGAGCTTGGTAAATCCAGAAATCATTCTGCATCATGGATTTATTTGAGGAGTAATGTATTGCTTTTCATATGTGTTGTATCTGATGGGAAGATCAGAGTCATGCAACTGGCATAAAAATAAGAAAACTAAGTAATTTAAATAAAATCTGGAAAGTGGGCAAATAGTTTCTGAACATGATTTTGGTTAAAAGTAGCAATGAAGTTTAAGGCTTTTTGTAGGGCCGCTTTTTACTTGCCTGTATTTCATGTCCCCAAAATATAATTTTTATACTAGCAATATTATTTTAGTTTTAAAATGAGCTTATTGAGCTTATTTAGAAGGCACTTGTGTATAGAAATTTTTGTATGTGGTTTATAAATGTCAAAATAACGTATATGGAAAATGGCACCATTTTACATCTTTTCATTTTTCACTAACTTTTTAATTTTTCCATTTTCACTATCTAAGTTAGTTAGTTCTGTACTTCCAAACTAGCACAAAGGTGCATTTAAAAGTAATGACATGAACTTTTACCTGGCTGTCAAGTCCTTTCCTGAGGTTTTAAGTAGATGACAAGTAAGAACTGAAACAGTTTCAGTTTCAGATTGTAAGCAAGAAGTAACTAATTTCAAAATGGAAATACTCTGTTCCTTTGCACTACTTTGAAATGAGTTCTATTCCATTATTAATGCCAAAGTAAGTAGGAATAACCTCCCTATGTACTTTGTATTTAGTACTCTGTAGGAGGGATTTTTAGGATTTTCATAGACCACAAGGAAGTGTGTGTACTTTGAAGATTCTCATTTGGAGGTTTGTTTTCTTTTTAAACTCACCACATGTAGTCGAATAATACAGCAAAAGTCAAATTCTGTGTGCTCCTAGGCATTACAAAATGCAAAATTGACATGAGGGGAAGCAAGTCACAGATTGTTTTCAGACTTTCTTGATAATAAATGCAGAAGAGATCATTTGAATAATAAAAGAACTATTATCTCATGAGTCCTTTGTTTACATTCATTTAGGCTCTAAGCAATATTTTATAATCAGATGAAGTTTAGATTAAAAAGGGATAATTGCAAGATACAAGATGGCTTTTTGCATGCTTAGCATTTTAAGTGTAGCTCTAATATGAGCAATATTTAGTGAAAGGTTAGGTAACAGTTGAAGAACTTTTCAGTTCAGACAGATCTGTGCAACATGTTTTGCAAGCATTCATGGCATGATAATGCATGGTTTGATAATGATCATCTGGTTTCTCTCAGCTATTCCAGCTGCACAACACTAATTCATGTGGTAAGTACCGAATAAAAACATTACATACCCTATTACCAGAAAGGTCTTTAAAACTTATTTATTTTTACAGGGGATTGCTGTCTAGATCCATCTTGCAAGCTCAGAGCGCCTCTCCGATTTTCACTCATGTTTATGCAGCTCTTGTGGCAATTATCAATTCAAAGTTTCCAAATATTGGAGAATTGATCCTCAAGAGGCTGATACTGAATTTCCGTAAAGGGTATCGCAGGAATGACAAGGTGTGTAAAGTGTAAAGGAGCAATATTCTGCAGTGTAACTGTGTCAGGTGTGTTCTAAGGAACACAGCCAAGCCATGGGTCATAGACAAATGTCTATGGGACATTTAGTAGTATTGGAGTATCATGAAAGTTTGACAACCTGTTCTGGGTTGATACTATGATAGTTTGGGGTTTTTTGATTTGGGCAGGGGTGCTTAATCATAATTTTTATTTTTGGGTGTACAGTACTTATTGTGAACAACTACCAGTATCCTTAAATAGTTTCATGACTTTAATTTCTTTGTGAGGTGCATTAATCTATAGGATGTCTGGGTTAGGAATTTTTTCTTCCATATGTTAAAATATCCTGGTTTATTTCTTTTGCAGCAACTCTGTCTGACATCTTCAAAATTTGTTGCACATTTGATGAATCAGAATGTGGTAGGTTCTTTGTTTCTACTCAATCCAGACCCTATATGGCTGATTTTTAGTTTAAGACAGCAGTACCCTAAGTGAAGATTCTCTGTATATTCTGAAAGTTGCTGAAAACCTGAGTGTGGTGCCTGCTTTAAGTTGTTAAGATCTCTTTAGAAAAGATACTGGTTATTGCTTATGCAGTTATCACCATTTATCATTGCACTTAGACTCCAGAACTTCTCCAGATTTCGTGTGTGTGTTTGAGTATCAGGCATGTCTTGATGCAAAGCAAGGATCATTTGAGGCTCTGTCCCACAGATCTTAAACAGAGTTTTCTTGCAACATGTATGTTAGCAGAAGCAGACTCAGTTGCATCTGAATCAAATTAATCTCTGTGCCACTTGTTTATGTGTTAGAAATCAGGATCTTCTGATTTAAATAATGTTAAGAAGCAGTGTCTCAGGAATGTTCAGCATTTTGGTAAAGAAGAAATTAAGCCAAGATCTGCTATTTGCTTATGTGCCTGATCCTGGAAGATCTGATTTAATTATAGATAAAATTATAGATATAGAACTGGGTTCTCTAATGCAAGTGGTGGGTTATTTGCTTCTTGAAAATGCATTCTGTTATTTTTTAATGGCAGAATAATTTTCATTGCTTGCTTGTTCACTTCAATAAAACAGTCGCATTCACTAGAAAATTGGTGTAAATGCTGATGATAAAACTAGATTTGAAATTTTGACTTCCACTTAGTCAGCTTTGCCCCAGTACTGCTGCCTTGTGTGCGTGATTAAATGCTGTGTTGTGGCGTCTTCAAAGGCTGTACAGGTCTGTGCAGTAAATGACTGTGGTGATGGTGCAACATTGTGCATTCTAATTTTTTGCTCTTTCCACAGGCTCACGAGGTTTTGTGTTTGGAAATGCTCACTTTGCTTCTTGAAAGGCCTACTGATGACAGTATTGAAGTTGCAATTGGATTTATTAAGGAGAGTGGACTCAAATTAACAGAAGTTTCTCCTAGAGGTATTAATGGTGAGTACAGTTACCCAAAACCTATCTTGGCATTTATATTAGTAAATACCTTTCATATTTACATTTCTCTCTTTTCCAAAGCCATCTTTGATCGTCTTCGGCACATTCTGCATGAATCTAAAATCGATATGCGTGTCCAGTACATGATAGAAGTCATGTTTGCTGTGAGGAAGGATGGCTTCAAGGATCATCCAATCATTCCAGAGGGTTTAGATCTAGTGGAGGAGGAGGATCAGTTTACTCATATGTTGCCACTGGAAGATGACTACAACCCAGAGGATGTTCTTAGTAAGTTAGAAGTGAAAGATAATTCCTTAACTGCATTCCCCCAAAAAATAAATTCAAGGTTAAACATTAATAGCTTTCTTCAATTTGTGTTTTAAATAAAGATTTTCTTTTATTCTAAAGATGTTTTCAAGATGGATCCGAACTTTATGGAAAATGAGGAGAAGTACAAAGCACTGAAGAAAGGTAGGGATATTTGTGTGTGTGCAAAACCATCACCTATGGCATTTGCTTATTTGGCTGTTGCCAACGTTTATTTAACAGTGGGTGATATTTCTGTCCTGTGTAACTCATTCAGTTCAAAGACCTCTGCTTTGCTACTTAGTGTTGTTTCTCCATCTATGTTTCCATTCAGTTATATCTGCTTTTTGGCCTCTTCCTCATTCTGCACCTGAGACAGCCTTTCACTCTTCAGGGGTTGGATCAAGGGGATTTTTCTTAAGAAAGTACTGTGTCTATGTTCCATTAATCTGGGATACTGCTCTTTCAGAAATTCTTGATGAAGGTGACACTGAATCTGAAGGAAATCAAGAAGCTGGAAGTAGTGAAGAAGATGAAGATGATGATGAAGAGGAGGATGAAGATGGTAAGTGCCTGACTGGCACCTTACAAGCAACTGAAAGAATGTAGATGAAGCAGGGAAGAAAAGCTTAACTTCTTAGATGTTTTGCAAAACTGAGATGTTCAAATGTCAAGCAATGTTTTCCTCTTAGTTATTCTCAAATCTAAGTGCTTACTAGCAAACAATATAAAAGTCTGATTGGAAGCATTCAGCACGTGCATAAAGGGAAAAGCAACTTTGCCACATTATTCTTGACAGTATCAGTTTCCTTTGAGAAAAGCCTTGCAAACATACGACATGAAAAAGAGCAGAATGAAAACTTGCTTCAACTTTTCCATACTCTACCATATTTTTAAGTCACTTTCAAAATTAGGGTGGGTTTTCTTAAAACTGTATCTATATCCTCCATATCTCACTTGGTTCAGTACGGCCCTCTTTCTTGATCTTCAGTGGAGACAATACTTACTCATTTTCAAAGAATATATTCAGTTCCCAGGAAAAAACGTTGATGGATAAGAATAGCTGAAATTTTTGTGCGGACTCCATGAGTAAGGAAAAGCCAGTCCAGTGTTGTTCCTGTAGAATGCCAGGAATGGATTTCCTTACTCGTTTGGTGGAGTATTTCACAGAAGAGCAGAGCTCCCAGGCTCATGAAAAACACAAACATTCACATAATTTTTCATTTTTTATGCTTTTACCAAACTTTAAAAGACTGAAGGAATAGTGAGTATTTTACAGATGAAAGTGTTCCCAGAGTGGTTTGGTTCAGAATGGTTTTTTCTACGCTTGCTCCAGAACTTTGCAGAATGCTATAATGTAGATCCTACAATTAACAGGAATTAAGAATTACCTGTTAAATTAGAGATGCTACATAAAGCATTGTATAGCTAAATTGTGCAGAAAATGGATTTCTAATAATGTTGACAAGAAATGTTAAACTTAGAGGTTGCAGTGACTAAGAAATATGAAATATCTTTAAAAGAATTACCCTTTTAAAACTGTCTCTAAATATTTAATTTTGTTACAGATGAAGCAAATACTGACTTATTTTTTTTCCTTATCTATAAAAATAAACATAAAAAACCACATAAACCTGCAAACACTCCTATGTATTTCTAGAAAAATGGTGTGCTACAGAATTGGTTAATGTAAATAGAGCTGTCCTAAAAACTTACTACATGTGCCTTCCTTAATGTTTTTGCTCTTTACAAGCCCATGTTTTTCTTTTCCAGGTCAGAAAGTTACTGTCCATGACAAAACAGAAATTAACCTGGTCTCCTTCCGTCGTACAATTTATCTGGCTATTCAGTCAAGGTAAATATAAATTATGCTCCTAGGAGTGTAGTTCTTTCGAAGTCAGTGAACTGTAATTCTCTTTCATTTAAAATTCTGTCTTAATGTGCAATTTAAAAGAAAAAAAAAAAAAGTAGGGGAGTGGTCTTTATGGAGCCTACCTGACTGTGTCAAGCAGACTGTTTTCCAAATTCTTATTTGAAGATGAATCTTGTTTGTTTCAAAATGTTTGGGTAGTGGACTGGGACTATTGCTGTAATGAGAACTTTGAGTGAATGGAAGTCAGTGATCTTCAAATTTTATGTCGTCTTGAGAATTAATGAAAGAAGTTTGAGACATGCTTAGAAATTCTGCTGTTTGTCTCCACTTCTGAGGTGAAGGAGTTGTTTTTCCATCTGCATTGTTGGGAAATTAAGTATGCAGTTACCAACCCTGAAGTATAGTCTGCTTGTGGTCATCTTGAGAATGAACTCCCCTTGCATATTGTGGCACAAATATTCCAAACCTGCTGGGTGTAGCTTCTGTGTCACCAGGCTGAGAGGAGGGATTGATCCCTTGCAGCCAGTACTTTGCTGGTCTGATGCTGCATGAGGAGTGAGTGCAATGATGTAGTTGTGGTGTTGATCATTAGACATGTGAGTTAATACCATACTGAGGGTATCAAAGGCTCTCACAATTCTCAAAGTTACTGTAAAATACTTTCTTGCCATACTTGAACTTGTTCGTTTTACATGTTGTGGGGAGGACATACTCAGTGGTAGCTAAAGGCTTTCAGAACAGGAGTGCAAAGAGGAGACTGTGGTAAATACTGCTTTTGGAGCTCGTCTGAAGTGCTTGCATTTTGGTGTGTTTCAAAATGTGCAAAACAAACTTACACTTTCCTGTTTTATTAAGTTTTGTAAGATGATGTGGTAGTAATGATGACTTGGATCATCTTGTTTTCAGATTGCCTGCAAATGTAATCACTTTGGATTACTTTTCAGGTAGAAACTCATGAAATACAAAACGTTTATATAAAAACCCACAACAACAGTAAAGTTTCTCAGCAAGTCAAACAGCTGATGTGTTTTACTTCAAAACAGATGAGGTTTTAGCACCAACAATGAATCTTAGTATAGTTTTGGAATGTTTTTAGCGTGGCTTATATTGCACAGATAATAAGTGTTTTTTCTATTCAGCTTAGACTTTGAAGAATGTGCTCACAAACTGCTGAAGATGGACTTCCCTGAAAGTCAGACTGTAAGCATTTATTCTTACTCTTCTTGTTACTAATATTATTAAGATAGAGTACTGTGGTAGTATCTAAAAACCTTGCTCATGTTCCATGACCTGGTTTGTATAGCAGGCAGATGAATGAGAGTCATTCCTTACAGTTGTTCCTCAAAATGAATTTCACAATCTTTAGAGCAAATAGACTGACACACATTTCATAAGCAATTTCCCTTATGCACATCCTCCTTTCTGTCAAGCAACACAAATGTTTGCTCATAGCCTTTAAAAAGGTCTGTTGTTTGGACTAGTGAAACTTTTGTCCTATGACAGGAGTACGGCAGCATGGCAGAGTTCTGTCTCTGAAAGGACTCTGGGTTGAAGATAATATTTGCAGGCAGCTGTAGACTTTATCAGTTGGACTTTAAATTTAGCACAGTGCTATGAGTGTGTTGTTTTGGTGCTTTCACAGTCAGTCTTTGAATAAACTGTATTGAATTAAAGCAGTTTTGAATGATTGTTTTGCATAATTTTGGAGATCGTAAGACTAAAGCTGTCTGGTCCTCAGACTCTGTAGGATCAATGCAATTGCTGTGTTTTCAAGTAGTGGAAACTGTTCTTCATCCAGTTCTTCTGTTCAGTACTGGTAGAACGTAAATACACGTCTAATTTTCCAAGCAGCTTTTCAGTCAGCTGTAAGCTGTCATCATAGGAGTTGCACTTGGGTGAGCTCTTTAACTTCCTGTGGCTTTAATTACCAGTTTTATTTGAAACTGTGTCTGTAATAAGGAACTTCAGTATAATACTAACTAGTAAGGGGAGATCTGGGCTACACTTAGGTGTTCTTTTGGAACTTGTTTACCTATCACTTTTTCAGTTCTTGTACTATTGCTTGTTTCTAAGCAATTTACATGGAAGTAAACTAAGAACTGAGATTGCGTATTTTTTAAATCTAGTTCTCTAATTCTGTACAGGAAGTGCAATATTAAGCATGCGTAAGATTATAATTCTCAGTGAAGTATATATAACCTGAAGAATTCTAAAGAGAAAAAAAATCCTGTTTCTCAGCAATTCAATTCAGCTGTAAAGAATAGAGCAAACAATCTAGAATATATGTACTAGACCATACAACAGAGTTATGATGCATAACACTACTTGCTTGTCGTGAGAACTACTTCAGTCTTAGGGTTTAATACCATGGCAGTCTCTGTCAGCTCCTAACCTCCGTGGGCAAAAGCTGCTCAGAAAAAAATAAGGGAAGGAAAATGAAAATCCCAGCAGTTAGTATCAACCTATGATTCAGTACTAGTTGTAGGAATTGCTATAATTCAAGATTCAAAACTGTTGTAAAACTGTTGTAAAACTCTTATTTCATGAGGCTTCTTCTTTGTACTGATTTATTTTTTCCCGTAAGAATCAGAACTACTATTTTTTCCTTTAAGAATCATAACTACTCTTCACCTCATTTATTCAAAGATATGAAGAGCTTTGACTTGCTCGCTGTATAGAATTAAGTTCCTTTATGGGGACAAAAATGTTAAAAAAAAGAAGACTCTTCCTGATCACTGTGAGAGCAGAAAGAATTAAGCAGATGTAGGCTGTAAAATTATTCAGGGGTTTCTAGGGCTTGAGTACATGTGGATAAAAACACTGAATACATTCAGCAGGAAATTTGTTTGAATTAACTGCCAGGTTTTAAGCTAAAAAAATCAGCTTTTATTCTTTCAAGCTACTATCTTCAGATTGAAGCCTTTATTGAATTAATTCCTTTTACCTTCATTGAAAAACAAGCTGTTATTGAGTTTGCGGATGACACCGAGGTGGGCAGGAGTGTTGATCTGCACGGGACCAGGAAGGCTGGGTCAGTGGGCTGAGGCCAGTGGTGTGATGTTCAATGAGGCAAAGTGCTGAGTCCTGCCCTGGGTCACAATAGCCCCAGGCAGAGCTGCAGGCTGGGGCAGAGTGGCTGGAAAACTGCCCAGCAGCAGGAAGGGACTTGGAGGTCCCTGCTGGTTGGCAGCAGATGAACATGATCAGCAGTGCCCAGGTGACCAAGACGACCAATGGCATCCTGGATCAAAAAAAGCATGGCCGGCAGGACAGGGGCAGTGACATCCCTCTGTGCTTGGGACTGTGAGGCCACACCTGGAGTGCTGTGGGTGGATGAGGGAGCTGGGCTTCTTCAGTCTGGAGAAGTGGCTCCAAGGGGAGCTTGGGTACCTGCAAGTACCCAAAAGGTGGGTATAGCCAGTGGGGGTTGGTCTTTTCTCACAGATAACAAGTGACAGAACCAGAGGAAATGGCCTCAAGTTGTACCAGGTGAGGTTTAAATTAAATACTAAGAACAATTGCTTGACTGAAAGGGTGGCCAGTCATTGAAACAGGTTGCCCAGGAAAGTGGTGGAATCAGCATCCCTGGAAGTGTTCAAAAGATGTGTGGATATGGTTTAGTGGTGAGCACAGTGGCACTGGGTTTGTGGTTGGACTTGATCTTAGAGGTATTTTCAACCTTTATAATTCTCAACTACTGTTATTTTAGCCATAAAGCACTTCTTTCTTTTTTGGTCTGTTTTACTGAAAGCTTCAACAGTCTGAATTGCAGGATGTTGTGTCTTATTTCTTCACACTTTCTGATTCAAAGCTTTAAACAGTCTTGAGAAATTCCTGAAATGTTTGCTGAACTCTTGGGTGAACCTGCAAACTTCGTTTATGCTCATTTTCTATTCCAACTCCTACTATGAATGGCAGTCTTCATGAGAAGCAGGAACTAGAGCATTTGGCTGAAATATTCCTTTAAAATCTGGTGGAACTTAAGATTCTTGTTGCAAAATTTTTGGTTAAGTCTGATTTTACAGTAATTTTGTTTTTCTTCTGAAAGGCTTTACTTAATTTGGTCATTAAGACTGTTTTCCACAAGCTTTGAGTATTAAATAGTCAATTGAATACAATCAAAAAATCAATCAGAATATCTGAAACCTAAAGGCAGATGCAAACAACAGGTTTGAGACCAATACAGTCCTGACTATCTTTCTGGGTAACTCTTCCCAAAATCTTCATGTGTAGAAACTTGGTGTGATTTATCAGGGCTGAGTTCAGAAATACATTAGCAGTTTTTACCAGTGGTTGAATTATCAGATCATTGTGTCACATTAACTGCTGTGCAACACAAGTTGTTTGTCTGTTTAATACCAGTAATGGATCTATCACACAGCTCTGACTCGCAGAAAGAGGATTAAGGTTCAGATGGATAATCTGTGGACTGGAACAACATAATACTGCTTTTTGGCATTGCAGTTTAGGACCAGCTGCTGAGGAAGGATGTCAACACTCCTGTTTTGGTTTTTTTTCTTGTAAAAACATTTAAAGTGTTGAAGTTCTTTCATTTCTAAGTACATTTACTAGGAGTGGGTTTGCTTTTATTCATGTTATTTGGACCCAACTGAAGCTTGAAGATCACAAGTGAAATAGCTTTGCTGTCTGTACTACAGTCTGTGTGAAGCTGTTCTAAACAAGCCCTGCCATTGCTTCTTTGGGCATATGTTCAGTTTTGGCAAAGCTCACTATTTTACTTTTTTTAAAAGTATAGTTATTATCTCTGTTAAAGCTGTATTAATCCCATGTATTACCAAAGAAGAAAATTTAAATAAATTAAAACTGTAGTTAGAGGAATGTGGCATTAACAGTTGTTCAGGCTTCTGAACTGTGGGGAGAGCAAGCAAATAAGCCCAGCTGAAATGCAGACAACTGAAAAATTAAACCAACCATACATTGTTCTTGCTCTTTGAAAATGTGCCTAAAATGGATTGGCTTTTAGGCTTTTCTTCTTTCTTGGCTTGTGATAAGAACTAAACTTGTATACAGAAATGTTGCTAAATTAAATTAGAGCCTCTTCTAACAGTGTGCACATTCCAGATAAAGGTAATGCGTCACCATATATATATATTTTTTCTCCTTGAAATGAGAAAAATCCTTGCAAGCACAGCCTTCTTGAAAGAATTATGCATGCATCTGACACATCTTCATTTTTACAGGATGGTGTCACTTGCTCAAAGCAGTCCTAGTTGGTGTGGGAGTGTCAGTGTCTCGTGTTATTTATGCCTTGAGTCTTGAAGATAACACAAGCACTTACATTGACTTGACTATTTTCATTTTCAGCGAAAATATAGTTCAGGAAGCTGATGTAGACTGGGATGGTCTAAGGCTGATAATTACATGCTGGTTAAATAGATGATTACTTATACGTTAATTTCTTCTCTAATTGGAGGGCATTGCAGTTGGTAGGTTTAGCAACTGCACCATGATTAGTGCACAGCCTTGCTGCTGGCTATAAAAGATAATCATCTCCAAGTAGCTTTCCTGTCTTTTGAAGCAGGAGGTTTTTGTGGGCCTGAGGTGCAGATTCATTCTGAATTTCCATAATTTATCAATTTAAAAAAAATACATCGCATGCACATACCACGTTGTGGTATTTATTGACATCTACAAAATGAAGGTACAGAATCAATCCATACAGAATTAGGCTGTTGTGTTAGTGATAGCAGCATTAGCTAGAATTCTGACTAGACTTTGATCTTCCACAGGTGTGTGTATGCATTCAACCTAAGGAGGTGGAATTGCTCAGACTACCTCAGTAAAATCACTTAAAATGAAGTTTTGTAAGTGCAGCCTTCAGGTAGAAGGAAAGAGATACTGTGGGACTTCAACATATTGTTTCATTCTTGTGTGAGTTTGTGTGTTGCAGAGTTCTAGCAGCATGATTAAAAATATCCTTACATCCCGTTAATGATTCCAGAGTAAGATATTAAGTCTGATTTATGCAAGATTTGTTGCTCTAAACAGAAAAGTGGTTGAGCAAAAAAAAGGACAAAAGTTGAGGAACATCATTAGCTGAGGACAGGACAGACCTGGAGACTTTGTAGTAGCTGCTAAAAGCACTGCACATAGTTGACAAGAGGCTGCCTGCTGCTGAAATGCCTTCCATGGCTTTGCCAGCTTTGGCTCTAAGTGTTAACTTGACAAATTAAGAAGAGAAAGCAGAGATGCTGGGAAGAGTAGGCTGTGTGATGGTTACACCCATTAAAATATGCAGCAGTAAGGAAAGCTTTAAGGTAGTCAGTGGGAGTAAAATATGCTTCAGTGAATTAAAAGAGAAAAAAGGAAAAGTGTGGCATCTGTAAAAGCAGTGAAAATACATAAAATGCAAGGCACTCGTTTCACATAATTCCAATTTCACATTGATTTAAATGAACCTAAGGCCTGCACTAGGTTTGCTCCTGGCAAATCAATTCCTTTAGTTCCATGAAGAAACTTCTAGAAATGAAGTGTTGACATTGAAAATTCTATATTTTAAGAATAGCTTACAGAGTGAGGATGTCTCAAGATGGCTTCAGCCTGTATATGCAGTGGATGGAACAGAGCTGTGGGGCTGGCAGAGAAAGGGAGGTGGAAGTGGCATCACTTCCAGCCAGGGAGGGCAGAAGTGACCTCCACATGGAGGCAGCCTGGGGGGCAGCTCTGAAACTGCAGTCTTGGCTGAATGCAAATCTTAAAGAAAGTGCAAAAAATGAGGGGACAAGGGGCCGGGGGGAAGCACTAGCTGTGAAAAGGAACCCGTGATCAGAAGGGGTTAAGGTACTTTAGCTCTTCTGCCTGCCATGAGCACAGACTTTGTGAGAAGCTGAGAGAAGATAGACTGGGCAGGGTGTGTTTGTGTTTTAAAATGGTAAAACTGGGAGAAAAAAGCCAAAACAAGTCTGATTTTTCTGTCTTTTCCTTTAGCATCTTCAGGTATATGATGATACTTGCCATGTTAGGTTGAGTCACGGTTCACTAAAGCATTACTGTGTTTGGGTAAGACAAACAGACTGTTTGGGGAGAGCTGTGAGAAATGCAGTGCATTTAGAGGGAGCTTTCTGCTTATCTTCAGTCTTAGCAGTTTTGGAAGTGCTATTGTTCTCTGTGATGTAATAATAAATTCAGGATCTTCACAAAAGGCGATTTCACCATCTGTATGAGATGTCAGATATTTTGCAGTGTTTTACTTCATGACTGGATAGTTATGTGTACTTTCTTAACTAAGCTGAGTAGTTACTTGTTGAGCATTGTATGAAAACAGTTAACACAATATAGAAATTGCCTGTAAAATTGGGGAACAAATTCTTTGGGTCTTCAAAACTAGTGATGGGCTAAATAACAGGTTCTTCATGCCATAAACATCATTAGGAGTACGGAAATTAGTTCACTCACTTTTGAAGCTGTAAATTAAGCTAGAATTGCCATCTGAGCTTGTTGCATCTCTCAAAAAGTAATTAAATAATTCTAAAGTTGGTTAATTTTAAATCTGGAAGACAGTTTCTCTAGACCTAACCTCACATTGTTTAGATAACACCAGCAAGAATGTTTATGGGCAAACCTATTTTCGTGCATGTGGTTATTCAAGATACCCTCCTAGAAATCATTGTAATATTTAATTAAAATGTTAAAATATTTAATTACTGTAAACCACAGGGAATACCAAGGCTATAATTGCATTTAAGATGAGGAAGAAAAGTAATTTGTTTGTCAAGTCGTCCTGGCATTATTAACAGTGTCATCAGCACTTTACCCTTTTTATTGTTAAAAACTGATTAACTGCAGCATAACTGTAAAATGGGATAATATAAAAAGTTAATATGCATTTTAATACATCACATTAATACAGTGTGACAGTGTTAAAAGGAATGCCTTTAAACACTTCTGTAAGTTTATTTGATACATTACTGCTTTTTTATTTGGAGGAGTGGTTTCTTTCCTTGTTCAGCATGGTTAGCTTTTTATTTGTTAAGAGCTTTTATGATGGGCAAAAATGTTTCTTCTGAATACTTGGTTGGAAGAATGACACAAGTGGGAGAATATGAAATCCAGTATATGCTACAATAAAATGTTGAAAGATACAAAGAAAACAGAATACTTGAAATCATCCAGTAATTTTTATAGGAATGTTACTACTAGTTTAAAGAGAAATTAAACTAATAATGAAAGGTATGTGACTGACAACCAGAAACCTATTTGGGAGTGTCATAAATTGGATTACACTATGGAATTTGTCTTAAGAGAAAACAGTAATATAAAGGTGAATGGGCAAAATCTGCAGGGCTATTGTAAGTGTTGTGTAATTTAATGACTTTTAATTTATATAAAAACACTCGCTCACTTGTCTTAATTAATGTTGCCAAATGTACACTAAACCAATTCACAGCTGCATTACAAGCTGTATCTCAGGCAGAAGGTTGGGGGAATAAGTGTGGTTAAAACCTGCATGATGTCTTCTCCTGGCAAGTGACACCTCTGCTCTCAGCCAGTGAGGGGCTCTGGCCTGAGAGGTGAGAGGTACAAAGTGCTTCCCTCTGGTTCCTGGTTTGCTGTGTGTGAAAGGAGAGGAAGTGGATCTGATAATAACCATGGGGTGATGGTGTTGGAAGACAAGGAGGAAGGGTGCCAGACAGGCTGTATTCCAGAGAGCCTGAACTACCTGTCCTACAGAGTTGGCATTTTGGAAGGGGACAGCATCTTCTGTTCTTCCATCCGTGTTCACTGAGGAGGCAGGCAAATGGTAGGCAGGCTGCTGCTGATGGGCGAGGCACTAATGTTTTCAGAGACTAATCTAGCTAGGCTTCCTCTGTTCATTCCTAGCCAAGAAGGAGAGATGCTCTTCTCTAAAGGGTGATTCAGAATTCAGCCTAAAACAGCTGCTATAGAAAAGTTTCTCTTGTTCTCTTGGTTAGAGAGGAAGTCCAGGCATTTTGGCCTCCCAAAGGTGAGTTTAGTCTTTCTAGCCATCTCCTTCAGGGCTGAAGCCGTTGCAGTGAGACTCAGCCTTCTGCTTGCTTACGCTAAGCAGGGCTTGTCAGGCAAATTATGGCTGAATAGTTAAAGGTGTTAGTATATTCCAGCATTGACAGATATTTCTGATTTTGGAAATAACTAGTAAGAAATGCACATTATGTTTCCAAATGGTTTGTCTGTAAGCCATTTAGACACTTGAAAGTTGTAAACAATTTTCATTTTCTGTAAATGCAGGGATTGGTATTATTTCAAACAAACAAAAAGAAACCCTAAAAAGAATACCACAAAAAGAAGCAATTCACAAGCAAAAACAAAACCATAGAAAAAGCCGTCAAAACCTTTGCTTTTTATCTTGTAACTCCTTTTTTCATTATGGTAAAGTCAGTTTGTAAATGAGTTCTGACTCTTTTTTTGTTAGATATACATTGTGTTAACACATAAATCTTAGTTTAGGCAGAGGAGGAAATTTGAAGGGCAGAAGTTCATGTTCATATTCATATCCCAGAGAAATTCAGAAAACTACTGGTGTTGCCAGTGAAGTTTGATGTAAATACTCCTTTCAAAGCTCACATCCATGGAAGGCTTCCTGCAGTTACTTGGCATGTACTGATGGGGTTTTATTTTGCTGCTACAGTGAATTTACCTAGAGAAATATTCTTTTTTTCATAATCCAGAAAGAACTTTGCAATATGATACTTGACTGCTGTGCTCAGCAAAGAACATATGAGAAGTTCTTTGGATTACTGGCAGGGGTGAGTTCTGTTTCAGATTTTATGCTTTATAATAGCAAATGTCATTGTTTTACTCTATTTTTTGTGTGTCAGACTTAAGTTTTAATGGATAAATAAAACTAATAGTCTTTTTATCATTCTGAAAATGCTTATCTTAGTTGACTGTTTTAGTGGATTAAATTAGCACTTCAATTATAAAGAGCATAGTGAATGCAGAATGGGAGAACTCACTTTCCCTTTATATTATATTGTTTCTTATTTTGTCTCCCTTTTTTCTCATTATGGTAGAACAATAAATCAGTGGCAAAGAAATAGTACTAAAAAGACATAATAGTATTATGAGTTACCAGAAAATAGCCTTTTTACAGTGCTGAAGATTAATCTTGGAGACTTTTGTCATTTACCACCTTGTTCAAAGAGGCTTAGTAGGTTTAATTTAGTGCACAAGATTGAATACTTACTGTCCTGGGCTTGTGGGTGTTTTGTTTGCTCTTCAATAAACAGCTAGCTCTGTGGTTTTGTGTAACTAACTGCTAATTTAGCTGCAGTTATTTCTTACTTAAGGTTTCCCTGTCAATAATATTGACATGTCTGAAGAGTTAAGATAAAATACTTGTCTTCTCAAGGGAGCAGGCTGTGCTGAAAGCGAATATTCCTTCTCATTTGTATTTTTCATCCACTATTTTAGGAAATCCTTTTTGCTGACAGTCAATTACAAAGCACCAACCATATGAAACTGCATGTTCAGATAATTGTAAATGTTGATTTCCATATTCTCTGAAATGTTTATGTCCAAGATGTCTTACATCTGTTTCCTGCTGCCTCTCTAAATTGAAATAGTCATTCAGTGATGTCCTGAAAAACATGAGGTTGTATCAGGTGAAAATACTTGATATGTAGAAGTCAAGCAAAATGTTGGATAATTTGCTGTAGTTCAGAATTGATAATTATTGCTTTGCAACACAAATGGGTTTCTTGTTCTAACAGAACTGCTCAAAGCTGTAAAATATATCCATTTGAGTGTTTGCACTTCCTCCAGGAGTTATTTAAAAAGGAAGTCTTGCAGTAAATGTTGACACCATTAGGTCACTCGGTAGTAGGTTATTTGCGTGTTTAGTGTTGTGTTTAAAGTGGCTGTTTAAATTGTGCCATGTTGTCTCAGCGTTTCTGCATGTTGAAGAAAGAATACATGGAATCCTTTGAAGCCATTTTCAAGGAGCAGTACGATACCATCCATCGTTTGGAAACTAACAAACTGCGG
Source organism: Sylvia atricapilla (assembly GCF_009819655.1). Taxonomy (NCBI): domain Eukaryota; kingdom Metazoa; phylum Chordata; class Aves; order Passeriformes; family Sylviidae; genus Sylvia; species Sylvia atricapilla. The sequence goes on from NC_089146.1 coordinate 15,066,716, forward strand.
AATGTGGCCAAGATGTTTGCTCATCTCCTGTACACCGATTCCATTCCCTGGAGTGTAAGTTAAAACAAAATAACATTGTCCTCAGTCCCTTGTTCAACAGTCAATCTCCAGTACTCTGCAGTAATACAGTAATTCTAGTATTGTTCTATAATTTGTGATGACTTGTGGCAGACTGGATTATCTTAAGTAACTTCTGAGACATTGTTGAAGAATTCTAGTTTGTTCCATCTACTCTTTCTCCCTCTTGTGTATCATCATCCTTTCTCCCCATTTTTCAGTAGTTGATTTAAACTATTATTTTAGGGAGTTCAGCTGGAATTGGTTGATTAAAAACTACTTCTTTTAGAAAAGAGTTTTGAGCTTTTAAGTTTTCATTAATTGGAAGTTATATTGAATTATAAGACAATAAATACACTGCTATTTTATTATTTTCATACCTAATAAAAACAATCTCACATACTGAGATTATATTATTATATAACATTAAAAATTAATAAGTACTAAGATAACGTCTCTTCATACCATTTGATTCTTGTTTCATAGCCTAGTCTAACTGTCATTCTTCAAGCACACATAAGTCAGTCCAAATATTCTACCTATCCTGTATTTAAGTCCCAAATCTCTTAATTTGGCAGAAGTTCATGCATCTGATTTTGTCTTGTGGAGCTTTCCTAGATAAAAAAAAAAATCCTTAAAGAATTACTAGCATAAATACGATCAGCAGCTGCTCCCAGGCGGTAGAAATGAATTTTTGAGAAAGACAGTCTTGACTAGAATTCATGTACCTGGGGGGAAAAAAACCAGTCTTTATTAGTTATTTCAGGAGGACAAAAGTTTTTAAGATAAGAAAAGAATGTATGTTTAAACTTAAAGGTGAATGCTTTTCTGAATATTTTCAGGTCCTTGAATGTATAATACTGAGTGAAGAAACTACCACATCCTCCAGTAGAATTTTTGTCAAAATATTCTTTCAGGAACTCAGTGAATATATGGGACTCCCTAATTTAAATGCAAGGTTAAAAGATGTGTAAGTTGAAATTTTATTTTCAAAACTGTAAATTTAATTAGGTTCTTTATCTGAAAACATACAGATAAGAACTCTATGTTCAGGTTCAAGTGAGACTGCCCTTCTGTAGCTACAGTACTTCAGGAATAAGTTCATGTATAGATTTAATCATTGCAAGAGTCACTTTTTAAGCTGAGTGCATTGCTGTCATTTTGGGTTCAAGTACGTGCATGACTCTTTGCAAGATGTATCTGTTCCCCCTCCACCCCGCAGTGACACTCAGCTACAATTTCCAAGTGCCAGTTTATTTTTATATATTGTCAGCTCTGTAGCTGCATAATAAATGTTACTGGGACTTCTCTTTCTGACAAAACTTAGAAAAAACACACAGCTATTAGTAACAGTTTCTCTAGGGTTACTTACTAATCCTTAAAGGTAGTACAAATAGCATTCTTTTAAATCTGTATGGGATTAATGCACTGCATTCTGACAATGTTACTTGCAGTTGCTTGAGCTAAGCTGGGATTTCTTCTGGGTATGATGAAGAATTTGGTAGATGCTTTAGCTCACATGAACTTAAATTTGAAACTATCTCTAAGGCCCTGTATGAGGAGATTTCAGGATGGATCCCTAATCTTTGAACTTCTTGGTCAGTGCCTGTTATGCTTTGCTATCCCAGGCTGCTGCAGTTCCACAAGTCACTTCAGGGCTTCACAAAGTTAGGGTTTCTGTAGTCATTATCTGTCAGTATGTATGCAACTCTGTTGTGTGTGAAGTTTATGTTGTCATAAAAGAGCAAGTTTTTAAACAGCATTGGATTAGATGAATCACAGGTACAAACAATGAAAGTGTTGAAAAATGCATGAAGAGAAAACTTTTGCTTTCTTGTGGAGATCCATACAGTTTCTTTTTCAGTTTCTTTATGTCATTGAGAGTGCTGAGCTGGCATGGAGTTTTTAATATAGATGTTTCTTTCCATCAGGACACTGCAGCCTTTCTTTGAGGGATTATTGCCTCGGGATAACCCAAGAAACACTCGCTTTGCCATCAATTTCTTCACTTCTATTGGCCTTGGAGGACTAACGTGAGGAACACTTTTCTTATTTGATTTTTATTTCCTTCATCTTCCCTCTCTCCGTGAGCAAAAAAATAAAATTGAAGAGTTTTGTGGTTTTTGTTTTTTTTTTTTTTACTAATTAGGGATGAATTACGGGAACATCTTAAAAATGCACCAAAGTTGATTATGACACAGAAGCAAAATGTCGAGTCATCAGATTCCTCTTCATCTTCAGACACGGACTCTTCCTCAGATTCTGATTCAGACAGCAGCAGTAGTAGTTCAGAGTCATCCAGCAGCAGTGACTCCTCATCTAGCAGTGACAGCAGCAGTGACTCAGGTATGTAAACACCAGCAGTACAACTATTTGCTTCTCTTATATTTCTTTCTCCAGTTATGTTTATCGCTGTTTCTGTGTATACTTGTTTTGAGGAAAATCTGTCTATAGACAGTGGTCATTTCTCTGTTTTAAAAACGAATCGATTTTTTTTAACTAAAAGTTTTAAAATATGAATATTTCTCATGGAAATTTATTTTTGGATTTGAACTCAGAAAAACTGAGTTCCATTTTTAGAGACTTAAATATCTGAGAAATGTTGGTTTGTAGATTATTTTTTTACACAATTGCTATCTGTTGCACTCTACTATGACTTCACTTTATTGGAGGATTGAGGGATTAGAATAATTCCCAATTATTTTCTCTGTGTTTACTGGTGAACCGTAGAGACTCATGTCTACAACTCTTTTTTTTTTTTTTTTGGCTTAGTTGAATGAACTTGACACTCCTTGTGTGTTTCGCTGGAAATACATTCTTCTTCCTTGAGTCAGAAGTCAGTTCTTCAGTTCTAGCAATGTGTTTAAATATTATTCTCCATCTGAATCCCTATTTCTAATTCTTCTGCTTCAGGAAAAATCTATATGGCAATACAGTGAAAGTTCTTGTCTGTAGAGAAATTTCCAAGGAAGACTTAGCTTTTCCTGATAACTTGTCTTGTATTTTTATGCATTATAAGTAGTGTCTAGTATCTTATCCTGTTTTGCTGATGCAGAAACTTCTATTAGACATGAACCGTCATCAACGTTGCTTAATCTTTAAAGTAGGTTTAAATAGAGTTAGAGTGTGCAGTCTCCCCCAGTATATATAGCAGGAGCAGATGATGGCACAGCATGACTCCCTGTAGCACGGAAGTTTGCTGATTCAAAGTTAATTTGATTTATTACGTGTCTTTGAAATGAAAATGATTAATAAAATGCAAGCAGTGTGAGCTGCTCCTGCTTTGGGAGTGCAGTTCTGTTCTCCACCAGTCTCCTGTCCAAGGTGGGAGCTGTGTGTGGCTAACAGCTTTAGTGACAACAGCACGAGAGGAGGGCACAGCCAAACAGGGTCAGAGGAGGCGCAGGTTCAGCACAGAGCCAGATGGTCCTGCAGGGACAGCTGCAGCTCTGCTGAGCTGCTTCAGAGCAACCAGAGGGGCCAGTCCTTAGTGACAAACCCAGTCTGCAGTATGTGAGGAGAAACAGGGCTTTTTCAAAGTTTAGGACCTTTTATTTTACTACTTCCCTTTTCTCCATTGAAGAACACATTCCTTAAGATTTTCATCTTTATACCTTTGCAGCCTGGTTTCACTTCTCATTTTCTTGTGTAATTTATTACAGTGGTCAAAACACTAATTGGATATAACAGCGCTTTAATGGTAAACTTGAGTTGAGGTTCCATTACTGGTTATAACTCTAAAGTCTTCCTGTGTTTGCAGCTTTTTAAATCTAAACATTTACTTGGAAGAATTAAGTGGCATTTTTCAGAGGAATGTGCTGCAGTATTTCAGTGTTGATGCAATGTATAAAAGAAAAATAGAAAACTTGCTGATTTGAAATTGAGCTAAATTAGAGATTACTGTCATACTGCCTGTTAATGCTTGGAACTTCATCAGTTTGCTCAGCTCAGCATTGCCTTGGGGAGGTAGTTCTAAAACAGGTCCAGCAGAGAATAAAAAATACCTACCATCAAAGCAGCTGGTTCTCTTCTGTTTGCTTTCTCAGGTCTTTTTCTGCATACTGGTAGATGTAAAATACTGTGGAAAACACTGCTTAAAAGACTTGATGGATTAAAATGTATCTGAATTGATCCATCATTGCATTTTAACAGAATGTCAGCAGGCCTTAGTTCAGATAATGCATGTACTAATAAATCAGTTCATGGCTGTGATATTTTCAAAAGGTGATGAGAAGCAGCTGATGTGATTCTATAGTTCATGCACTAAGGTGAATGAATGGTTATTGTAAATGGCTGTTAGTGCCAAATACTGTCAAGTGGGATCTAAAGGTCCCTGATAAAGAGCAAACAGGAAGGGTAAGACCTGTTCCACTGAGATGAGACTACTGTGTATTTAGAAATAACAAGAATTTAGTTTTAATCTTCTTGACAAAGCTGTCACTATTTCTCCTGAAAAATGAGCCTGAAGGCCATGGTTATATTGCTGCAGTACCATTATCTCAAGACATTTCATCCTACCTCTTTTTCCTCGTGGGATAGTGTTGGAGATTTTTCTTCATCTGCTATTTTTCATCTCCACTGACTGATAAGCTTTTCCAGGAAAAGTAAATAATTTTGAGACTGGATAGTCTGGGAAAGGTCATCTTCCTAGAAAAAAGATTATTTGTGAGAGTGCTTTGGTGTATGACTTTACAGCCTATGCCTGGTCCTTGGGTACAAGTCAGCAAGAGGGTAATGACAGGTAGAGGTTTCCAAAGACCAGGCATCACTTGCAGATAGCAAAGGGATAAGAATCAGGAGTTAACTATTTTGGAACCTTTGTGCAGATACGTGTGCACAAATGTTTTCTGGCAAAAACCCCTCTCTAGAACTCCTTCAATAGTTTAGTAAGTTTAATATACTAAATAAAAAAAGCAACTTTAGTTCCATAATTTATTATAATTTCAGATGTTTCTAAAGCCAAAAGAAGGAGAATGCAAAAGAAGAATAGAGAATCTGATAAAGCTTCCAGGAAAAAACAAGAAAGGAGAAGGAAATCAGTTGAAAAGAAAATTGGAAGGAGGCAGCAAGAGGAAAGAAGTGATACTGAGAGCAAATCAGAAAGAAATCACCGACATGTAAGAGAATCGCACAGGAGAGAAGATGTCCCAAAGCACCACCACAGAGAGGAATCCAACGGCAGAGATGGTTACCACGGCGGGAAGGATCGGAACCACGAGAGAAGTAAGGATCCAGAAAATAAACACAGTAATTCAAAACTGAAGAAGGCAGAAAGAAGAGCTTCTGTGTCTGACGATGAAAATTACAGGCATCGGAGCAAAGACGAAGGACATCGTAGTAGGAGAAGAGAGAGATCAAAATCCCGAGAGAGGGAGCGTGGAGAGAGGGAGCGTGGCCGTTGCAGCCCGAGGGAGGAGGAGCGGGAAGAGCGCTCCAGGAATGGCTCAGAGAAGCAGCGGGACAGGCAGAGCCGGTACCCTGAGCAGCACAGGGAGTCCCAGCACAGGGAGTCCCAGCACAGGGAGTCCCAGCACAGGGAGTCCCAGCACAGGGAGTCCCAGCACAGGGAGTCCCGGCGGAGCGATGACAGGCGCAGGGAGAGCTCCCCGCACCGACGGAAATAAAGCCCCTCTGCAGCCAAGGGGCGTTGCCAAGCTGGTAGAACTGGTATTTTAAAATCTCTTACTGAAGTTTCTTTAAAGAAAAAAAAAAAGGTTTTGTACAAAGTGATAGTTTGCATTTGTAAATTTTACCAGACTTTTTCAAATTTTCAGTACTACTTTTTTATAACTGTATCATTGAGTTTTTCTGTTATGTTCTTTGTTTGGAAAGACAAAGTTCTTTATTTTGTGAATAAAACAGTAAGATACCAGCAAATTGGGTGTTTTGTCACTTAGTTTCAAGTATTTGTAATCGTAGCTTTGCAATCTAAAAAACGTTGGGTTTTGACTTCGCTTGTTAATTGAAAGCCAGATGCTGAGGCTGGGGTGATAATGTAAAATTTCAGACTACGATGTTAATGTTACTGAGAAAATGATAAAATTTTCAAACAGGCACTCTATATCTGCATGTTCTTTCCACCTGGCAGACATGAAGGCCTTCTGACCAAAATCTTCAGGAAATACTCAGTTGATTTTTTTCAAGACTTAAAAAATTGAAAACACAATGTTGCTGTTTTAAATGTCACATGTCAAAGTGTGTCAGCTTGTTCTGTTACTTTTCACAATGTTTTTTAATATTGTGACATCCTGAGCTAGTTACACTTGTGATCTTTTTGGAAAAAGGGTTGGTTTGGTTTTTATTTTTTCAGTTGTGACTTTGATTTCCAAGTCTTAGTCTTCAACTCTTATCGCTACAGTGGGAACATTTAAGGAACCTCTTTTTCAGGATGTAAAAAACAAGAAAGCAAAACAGGAGATGTTTCAAATCTTTTTAGATGTTTTGAAGTGCTCAAGTGTTTTAGAAGCAGAGTTCAAAAAAAACACCCCTCAGTTGCTGCAGCACTTTATGATATAAAAGTGTTCTATCTGGAGTCATGGGGTGTAACCCGCTCAATCTTGATTTCATGAGAAATTAGTCAAAATCATCTGGTTAAGACTAATGCTCAATAGTAAGTTACAGAAAAATTCGCAAAGTCTTCAGGATTGAAATATGAAATAGTGTGGGGACATGGTCAGTAGGAAAGAGGTGGTAGTTGCAGATTATGCAGTTATTGTTGCCATGTGATAACATTTCTTTTTTATTTGTGTAATGAACATAATTGCTGGACAAAAGAGAACTTTCACATTTCATGTGTAAATCATATCTCTTGTATAAATCATAAGAAATACATTTGAGCTGTTTTATAACAGAAAGTAGAACCATTCCTAAGGAAATAGATCAATTTTGAATAAATCTTGTCACAGCATTTTTTCTAAGAAAAATGTCTAATTTTTTTCTGTATTTGACAGAATTTATTTCTGCAGTCTTTCATGTACTGTTTCCAGTCAAAAACATTTTCATAGAAAATAAATTTATACTGCAAAAAACAAGTAAGATTTCTATCTTGTTAAGGCACACAGCTAAAAATACTTTGGTGGCATCATGTGTTGTATGTTTAAACTGTTGGATTTTTGCCCAATGCATGTCTCATTTTCAAAATGATGTGTGCATTTTGGCAGTGTGTTAAATCCACAAAAACTTAATTTGAAAGAATGTTTTCTAAAGAGAATTCTGCTAATTCTTATGCTTCTTTGATAGCTTTCTGTGCACATTAATGAAAAGAATCTATGCTCCATAATGGTTTAATTGTACAAGCTTAGTTAATATATCTGCAGTAATACTTCCGTTAATATGTTATGGGTTTAATAGCATATATTTTATTAACCCATAATATTTGAGATATTCTGGCCTAGTTATAAAGTTTGTTAATGACATCTTTAATAAATAGAATTAAATTAATACGTGTGAAAATATGTAACATCTATTCTGCAGCATTCTGTGCAAGCAGCCCAGTGTTTTACTTTAGAGTATCTGTAAAAGGATGGGGTTTTATACTTTCTGCTGGATCACTTGAATTTGCTACTTTGATGTGTTTTCCTTGCCATATTGTGTGTGATTTTATAGACCTAAACATGTATATTTATCAGTTTTCTTTTCTAGAAGTTAAAATTCACCTGCAATCTTACCTTTTGCCAGTCTGCTCCGTAGGCTTGTCGTCCTGCCCTTTATGTATTTTACTGTATTTTTTACGAGGAGAAGAAGTCAAAATACTCCATAGTATTCAAAATGAGGGTTTTCCAGGATAGTGCCATAAGAGTTTTGGGGGTGGTCAGTTCTCAGTTGCTGTAGAGCTGAGTGACACTGGGTGCTCTGGGCTTGCTTTCCTCAGCAGTAACAACTAATTGTAGACCCTGCACAGTAAAGGAGTAACTTCTGCCTCTTGTCTGTAATTAATACTGGACCTCTAGGTTGTGATTGGAACAGTTTTGACTGAAAGACTTCAAGAAGTGGAGGTCCTGTGATTTTCTTCATTGTTCTGTTCAGTTCTTAGTCCTTGACACTTAAAACCAGGGTCAAAACACCTTGGCCTTGGCTTGGGGGGACAAGTGGTGGAGGAATCTTGCAGACTTGTCTGTGCATCAGAGATCTGTGGGAAAGAATTTCTTCTGATATTGCATGCTTAAAATTTAGCTTTCAAATGTGGTTGTAACATCCCCATCTGTAGATACAGCAAGAAAGGCTGCATCCCTTTTCTAGGAGTGCCTGGCCAAGTTCCTGAATTTCCTCACAGTGGTGGTGTGAGGTGTTAGAGAGATGAGCTGCTGACGCACCCAGCAAATTCCTGTTGGTGTAGGACTAGATCTTAACTGAAGCATTTGTGGTATTGGTAGGAACTGCAGTTCTGCTCTCTAACTATATTTGGAGCAAGGTCTCTATGTGTGGCAGTTCATATGCTCAAGCCTAAAATGTGTTTTTTGGGGGCAGAAAAAAAAGTCTACCACTGTTTAGGCCTCATTGTTACATAAATCATCAGTATACAACCTCACAGTATGAAACCAGATAAATTTTTGGGGAGAAAATTTCATTTAAAATACATTTAAATTATCTTCAATAGATTATGCTTTCTAAAGCAGTTTTAGTTGCTGTTTAAGCAACTTTGCAGTCTTCAGATAGTAGATGGATAGTTCATCCCCAGTTCTGCATAGGAATGGAGGCATGACTACAATAATGTTTTTCTGCTGTTGTTATGTTAAATAAATTTTATGGTCAGATCATGCACATAGTGAAAATCAAATTCAGTTTTTAAATACTACTGGTAGCGCTAACTAGATGCCAATGCTACAATATTTTCATCTAGAGCATGGTGTTCTCTAATTTACTTGAGCCTCTAGTAACATAACTCTTCTTAACTTTTAAGTGCAGGGTGTACTCTAAAATAGCTTCGTACATGACAGACTCCCAAAAAATACATGAGCTAGGGTGGGTGCTTGGAGCTCCAGTAGCAATTTAAATGCCTGCCTGCTTATTACATTGGAACAGTTTTATGAATATAAAAGAAAACAGTAGCTTATCCTCATTCATCATTTTTGAACTACTTTGAATTGTCTTTCACTGCTGAGGAAAGCATAAGGCTAATTTTCTCAGACAATCTGAAAGAGCAGGACTCTATTATTACATGAGGAGAGAATTTACTCCAGTTACTCTAATAACATACAGAGAGTAGGAAGACCTGAGCGTCAGTTTATTTTCAGTAGGATTTAGTATATTTTTAAAGGTGTTTTAAATTTTTCAAAATATTTTTTTAAGAAATGGTGAAATTAAAATGCAGACTATAAGGGGGTATTTTTATTAAAACTACACAAAAGATGAATTGTAGGTTAAAAGAGGCAGGAGCAAAATACAACTTTATAAACTGGAAAATCTTTAGGTCAGTTCAGAGATGTTCTGCTCCTTTTTAGGTTTTCCTCAAGTCTGTAATTTGGCTGAGACTAGTTAGGGATTTTCTTTTCTTGTCTACTCATGAATGTCATCAAGCATTTTCCTTTCCTTAGGAAAAAAAGGGGGAGAGGGTGCACCTTAAAACCTTTTTTACGGTTGGCCCATAAATGGTTTGTTAGGCCATCAAATAGAAAAGTCCATTAAGAAAATGAACTGCCACCTTTTGACTGTTTAAGCTATGTCCATTCTGAGTATTTTTTCCCATTATTTTGTAAAATAAGTGGTCACCAGAATCTTTTCTGAGGGAGAAAATAAGGTGCAACATTCCTCAAGACAGTGAAGGAAGGAGCAAAGATGTGTAAGAGGATGTAAAGCTCCATGAGGGAATTTGTTTCTGGTGTCAGGGTGCCCATGACAGGTAAGAAATGAGGTCAAAGCTGTTCTTGCTGGCACAGGTGTCTGGGTGCAGTGCTGGTTCTTTTCCACTTGGTGACTGGTATTGCTCCTTAGTTACTTAACCAAAATTGTTCTGAACCAAATCACTCTCCCTTGAAAATTGGGTGAACCCTTTGGTAGTTTTCATTGGCTTACCTATTGCTTTTGAGGCACTTAATGCTCTTTTCACAAATCTCTTGTGGAATTTCACATTTTGGGGTTTTTTGTGTCATAAAAAGCTGTGTAAGAATTTCTTTTTTGCTGCCTTACCTGGAATTTGGTATAACGCTAAAAAGATTCCTTTTACTTTCAAGACCCCATGAATAATCTCATGCCATCCCATAAAGACTAAAAAATTTCAGCACCTTTGTTTTTTGCCCTGGAATAATACTTAAGGTAATTGGAGAAATATTCATTGATTCTAAAGGAAGAGGAGTAACATGTTTGATGTAACTTACAGATGCTGCTGCTGTGCTGCCTGTATTTGTTTTGCTCAGTACTCGTTAGGCTTTTCTTCATTTTCTCCTGCTTTACTTAGAGCTCTTTTCTATTTTTCCTCGTCCCTTTTGAGCTCCATTCTTTATCATATGCAGTGTTAGCCATTTAGAAAAGTATAATGCCACAAATACATCAAAAATTTACTATATATCACTTGCAAAATGCATCAAAAATAATCTTTAAAGGATGACTTGGCTGAAGGAACAGTGTGTGTCCACACCTACTGTAAAGAACAAGTGAGCAGCATGCTGCTTGCCTTCTCCCTACCTCAGAATAATGAGTTACAGGACAATTGCAAATTTAATGAGGTTAATCAATCTTCCATTAGTTAACATTTCTTTTTGATTGCCTTCTTTTTGCACTGCCTTTGTTATAAAGTAGCATTGGTAGAGTTTTACAAGTTTCTGAATTTAGATAAAGAAGTTTCATGTCTGCCAATGTGCCCTCAGAGGAGCCACAGTGGTGTTAAGTAATAGCAGAAATGATGAGGGATCAACACCCAGCAGAGAACTGGATCTCATAGTCCTCTGTGTGTGTAGGGAATGCCAAGAGTTGGTGTTTTCTTACTACATAATCAGCCTGAGTCTTTTGACCAAGGAGAGAGGTGTGCATTGCTCAGCTGGTTTATCCATCACTTCCCTTGGGCAGGGCTGTTACAAGAGGTGCATCCTTCTGCCTTTCCTCAGCACTGCAAAGTGCAGAGCTGGCTGTGTTAGGCTGCTGTGCATTTTGCTGATTGTTGCTCTACTAACATTTCAGGCAAGGTGAGCAGGAGGTCTGTTCAGCTGTTCCTGCACACTGGGGGTTCACAAGAGCTGCTTGAACCCTGTGTCTTGTCTCATAAGCCACGAGAACCCCTCAGCCTACAATGAGCTCAAAGAGCTCTCTTGGCTGTAGAGAGAGCCCAGAGGGAGGAACTTAATTAGACCAACGTTAGCTTTTGCTAATACTTTCCTCCTTCATCCTTTTCCTGGTTTTCAGTTACAAGTGAATGTCTTTATGGAAAATCGTGAAGTGTCCCGGTTTTTCATTTGATAAATCAGAAAAAAAAAAAAGGAAAAAATAATGTAGTCCAGCAGTGTCGAAGGAAGAAAGCTTCCATTGACAGTTATGTGGCTGGCAGCAATCTTGTATTTTGCTGTTTCGGTCCCAGTGAGAATGCCCTCCTCCCTCTCACACCACCACTCCTTACTGCTAGGAGCTTTAAACACACTTCTTCACAGAAATGCATGCCAACACATCTCTTTTAAACTGTCCTCCCCTTCCCATCTCCTTCCTGAAAGAAAAGATGGTCACGTCTTTCGATTCCCTTTTAAAAATGGCATTTCATGCCCCAGTTCTGGTGTCTGTATATACACCTTGAGAAAGGAGGCTGAAGTAACTGATAGGGTTCAGGTGACCTTCTCGTGGTCCTGTCTGTCTGCTAACCTGTGTTCACAGACTTCAGTGTCAGAGGACATTTATGGGGGACAGAAAATTATGTTAATTTTTGGGTTGAGATAGGAGTTTGAAAAGTTTGTGTATTAGATCGCGTTATGCTGAAGGTGCAGGCAGCCTTTGTGGCTTCCCATGAGAAAAGAAGACTTAAGTGATGGTCCACCTGGAATGGCATGCACTCTTTTTAATGAATATGCTTCTTTGTTCAGGCGTTGAGGTTGGATTTCTGTTCTGTAGGCTCTGGTTCTTTGATTTGATTCACAAGGTCCCTTCTGCCGTACACTTCATAATGAGTCACCAGAAATGGGACACGAAAGTGCTTAAGAAAAAATTGAAGCCAAATGGCTTACTTGATGAGTGATTGAAATGAGAAACTGAAAATACACACGGGGAAAAAAAGTCCCTTTGCAGCTCTGTCCCTTCCTGTCCTCTCTTGTCTGCACAGAAAAAAAAACTTGTTACATCTCCTTGTAAAAGAGAGACACGGTGCATCAGGCTGTTTTGATCACTGTACTTGTTAGAACCCGGAATTCTTTGAGATGTCATCCACAAGTGCTTTGCAGCCCATCATTTCCTGCGGATTTTTGTGCATTTCGTGATTATGGCTGTGAGGAGAAACTGTGAGGATGGGCTCCTTGCTATGGCCGTGCCAGGGAAAGACATGTCCTTTGAGGAAGGAACCTCAGGCTAAGTTCATCCCCGTGCATGTGGAGTTGGTTTGTTTGTTTTATTTTGCAAAGAAATTCTTTCCTCCCACTTCATTTTTAGCTCTCTATTTACAGGAGTGCAGATGTGCTGGAGAAGTGTATTTCAGTTCTCTGCATATGTATAAGCACACATACTTGCATGCAGTCTTCTATTTTCATTCTCTTGTTACACAAGGGTTTAAAATTAGTTGTATTTGTGAATTAATATAGTTCAATGGAATAAATTTCAGCTATTTTTACTCTGTAATGAGCTTTATCACCATGCTATCTGAATAGCTCACAAACACTTCTTTTCTCTATACCCTGAACAGTGTAAAATATTCATAGTCTTGATGATGTGAAATCTGGCTGGGAGAAAAAATGGTGTGTGGTAAGTTAATCGAGGTTCTCTGCTGATACATGTTGTAATATAGTGCCACCAAAGAGGAAAATATCTGGATTTAGATAGTGCCTTGTGACAGGCACTTCAGAAGGTGGGATTACAAAAACCAGCATTGCTGGTGGTGTATTTTGGTGTCACATTCTGCGGTTTTACACACCTGCGATTCTACTTTCCTTTCCAGGAGTAAGTGAAGCTGAAGCTTCACTAGAACACTGCATGTTGAGATGAGGCTCTGCCTCGGGATGCCAGGAAGATGGGTGGAGCATCCTGTGGTCTGTGTGCAGTGATTACTGCTGTGCTCAAGAGCGAGGCTGGATTTAGTGCACAGGATTTCTACCCAAGACTCGAAGTCTGCCTCATTTTGGTTTCACATATAATCAAAAACGTTCTTTGTTTCACAGTATTTATAGGAAGGCTTCATTTCCTTAATTGCAATTTCACTGTAGTTTATAAAGAAAATACAGCATGAAGAGTCATTGTTTTTATGATCTGTATATCATGCATTATTCTAGGCGAGTGAGCTTCAAGGTTAGTTGCATGGCAGTTGTCATCAGTCTGTGAAGCTCTCATTTTGAATGACAGCTTTAATTTGCACCTTAACCCTAGTGTTGGCTTTCACTTTGTCTTATTCCTTGTTCCTGAGAAGTCTAGTCTCTTCTTTGTCATGGAAGACCATTACAGTCTCTTTTCATAATCATAATTTAAAGGGGGACTAGGGAAACTCATATCTCTGGAGGGCCCCTCGTATTTTCTTAATAAGCTTTCTGGAACTCCCCCTGATTGTTCTGAATTACATGAAAAATACTTAGGGTCTTATCAGTGTTTCAGAAGAAGATACCACAAATCTAGTCTTGTAGACTATTCATGTGGGATTGTCAGAAAGAAAAAAGGCTGTAATATGTTTTAAATATATGGTTTTCATTTTCATTTTATGTTTTGTAGCTCTGGTTCGTGCCTGAGATGTTTTGGTTTTCTGAAGTTCCTTTCCCAAGGAACTTTCTGTAACCAAGAGACATGTTTTTGTAACTGTACTATGTTTACATTCTTTCCCTAGGAGGGACTTCTTTTTGATGTCCCTCTGGTCTGACCAATGTGGTTGAAGAGGTTTGTCTTTGCTTCACCAATCGAATTGATCTGTGTAGAATAGTATAGAAAGGGAGACACACCCCAGAAATAAAGGAGTCTTTCTCAGCCTTCTGAAGTCAGATTCTTGTGTTGTTGTGGTGTAAAACAGCATCATATGTTTCTCCTGTTAAAAGATGGAGATGCTCGTTTTCTCTTCCATATAATATTCATTATTGCCTGTGTTCAGGGCTAAGTGCTCTTCTATTTATCTCTTCTGTAAACACTTCTTTAGTATTTCACTTCAGAGGAAAAGCCTTCACAGCCTATAATCATATTTATTGCCTCTTCTTTCTCTCTCACACTTTTCTCTGTGATTCTAAACCATTCTCTGAGGCCATCAAACACAGCATTCCAGTTGATGGGACCATACCACTAATTTTCAAAATGTCATTGTATTTTCTGTTTTGTTATGTGTTTGTTGGATTGGTTTTGCTTTTCCTTATGCTTTGGAACAGTCTGTGTGTTTGCTTCTTGACAGCCACTGAGCTGACCACAGTGATGCTCTGGTCTTTCTTCTAAAACTTGTACACCAAACTCGTATGAATAATTCACAAGATTTCTTCTAGTGTCCATTACTCTGTTCCTGTCAAAAAATACTTTCAGCTGTCAATGTTTTGTACTTGCAATTAATTCAAGTTCTTTAGTTTTCTGTTCACTTTTATTTCAAGTAAGCTGAGTGACAGCTTGCTGCACTATACAGTGCTAGAACATGGGTTTGGGGCTGTTTCACTGTTAACCTTTAGCCACACAGAATATTGACCGTGTCTGTGTAAGCTGTCTAGCACCATGTCCCCAAATCACTGATCTCTTACCTCACAACTGGCTGCTTTTTTAATAGCCTCTTGTGCAGAACCTATTATAGGCTTTTTTGAAAGTGCAGACAAATCAGATTATTCCAAGTAGAGTCCTATAATTTTAATTGCATTTAAGTTAATGCATTTACTTTTCACTGAATATCTATCACATATCTAAAAATTAGGTCGATCAGTTCCCTAAAGACCCTTGATATACAATTTAAAGTATTAAATTGCTGAAGAAAAGATGAAAATCTTTCCAAGAGGATAATTCAAGGACTTTAGTTCAAATATATTTTGAAATGTATTTAAAGGGAGAGGAAATGAGTAAGATAAAGAGACTGGGTGTGAAAAATGTTGTGAGTCCAGGTGGTTAAGCAGCTTCATTTGAAATTACTTGAGGAACAGCTTGAGTTTTATTTGTTTCATGCCAAGGACCAAAAAAACCCAGTGAAATAAAATATTTTACTTATTGAAAACTATCTTAATCCCTTGAACTGCTTAGTTCAATCACAAGTAGACATTACAGAGCTGCTGTGTCCCCGACGTGCTGCAGCAGGTGACAAAAGCAGGAGGAAGTGTGAAGACAGCATCACTCCCTGTGGATTTATCAGTCCATGTGTTACCCCGGACGCCAAGACGCAGCGCCTGGCACACGGAGAATGTCACACGCACCAAGGCTTGGGAGCCAGGCAGAGGACAGCCCACCAGTCTCCTCTCCTGCTCTCTGCCCTCTGTGGTGGCTTCAGCGGCCCCTCCCTGTGCCCTCCGGCCCGACGGCAGCGGTGGCAGGGCCGGGCACCCAGGGAAGCTGCTGCTGGGAAGAAGGGCCGTGTGCCAGGAACAGCCTGATGCTGGAGCTGAGCGATGTGATGTGAACATCCACACTGATGCTGGAGCTGAGCATCCTCCTCAGGTCCTGCCCAGAGCCCCGGGGAGGCTGACACAAGCTCAGTACAGGCACAGGAGACAATCTCCTTGCTGACTTCCTTATTAGAGACAGAACTGCATAGAACGTGCTCTCTTGTGGTTACACACACACTTTTCGAGCACACAGAGGAGCTTAGAGCTGGACAGCAGGGGTTGGCTTCGCCTCCTTCATTTGGCTTCTCTCTGTTCTGCAGAGCCTTCACTCCCTTTTCCGCTCAGAATTGAACCCACTGAGTGACAAAGCTGCAGAGGGTTCCCATGAAATTTTTTTTCTTGCCTATTCAGAGTCCCTCATTCTACTGCAAAGAAAGAATGAATGGAGGTTCTTAGAAGGAGCCCATCTCCCCCCCTGCAGTTGCCGTCTTGAAGGTTTTAAGCTCCAGAGGGAATTGGTGGAGGTTGTACAGTTTCGCAGGGTGATGGCTGGCAGAGGAGACAAGATTGTCATACAGCATTTCCTTTGCAGAGACACAGCAGCCTGTCTCTGCCATGCAGTTGCCAGATTCCCACATATTTTCAAAAGAGGTGATTTCCTGTGTGTCTACTGGGGGAAAAAAAAAAAAAAAAAAAAAAAGAAAGAAAATTTGTCCTTAATGAGCTAGAAATTATGAGAGATAGGGACTTTGTGTAGGTGGAGATCAGAACACTGCATCACTTAGTCTACCTTTCATTCTGATCCTGGAATTAATTTGTTTCTGAGGTTCTTTCCAGCAGGGATTTCTTGTTATAAAAAGGTGAGACTACCTACTGTCTTGATTCTTTCCTTTTTTTCCATGCTGTGCAAATGTAAAAAAAACAAAACTAAACAAAACAACAACAACAACAACAAAAAAAAAAACAAACCCAAAACCTACTGCTTAATATACCTGAATAGTTTAGTATAAGAAAGGTTGTTTTTCATTTCTGCTGAATGCTGCTGTAGACTTCTGCTGATGTCCTGATCAACTCAGTCTTTCATTTCACCTTTACAATGGAGGGAAGAGGGAAAGATTGAATGCATATGAATCATTTGGTAGAAGATTCTCTAGGTTAATAGCTCATTACCTTAACTCATTCAAATTCCATCCAATTCATTTCTCAACATAATTACAGTGTGGACCAACTTTGATAAAACCTCCCTAATATATAAAGTGCATTTGTTATTGTGTAGATAAATGTGCATCTGCACACTGCAGCATTTTCTTGTCTATGTGGAATGCAGGATATTCATTAATGCTCCCCTTGAGCTTCCATCAAATGGACATGGTAAGAGCTCTGAGGGAATTTCCTTCCCCCTTTTGGCACAGGCAGCAAATCTGCTACCAAAATCTGCCCATCCTCCAAAACCTATACTAAACCTTGAACAGCCCCAGAGATCCCTCTGCCTTATTGTTTTCCGTGGGACTGCTGCTCTATTTCATTACAGCCTTGTCATTGGCACTCACAACACCCAGGAGACAAACTCGCCCTGCAGCCAACAGAGTCTTCATGAAGAACAGACCTCCTGATGTATTTTTTGCTAGTTCTGAGGAAGCACGGAGCCAAGCACTGCTGTAAAGCCTCAGGCCTGCCTGCCCTGCAGAGATTCCGACCTCAAGGGTGGCTCAGTCCCATTTCCTGCAGCCTTGGGAAAGGTTTCACAGAGCCACCTTCCCTCTGCTTCCAAGAAGCTGTTGCTCTCTGAGGAGCTTCGTGTGGCAGCAAACCCACTGGTATAAGACTAGGTGCAGATTCTTTTCTGCAACTGTGGCCTAAGAATTCTCTGCTGAGAACTGAGAGCTTCTTGTTCTGCTTTCTTTTGCCGGACCTGAAGCTACTCTTTTTCTGTACATGCTAAGCCTCCTCAAGGGAGAAGGCAGATCTCATGCTAGTGCACCTTTTACATCGCACATGAGGTTTGATTTGCTTCTTTGTGGTTACACCAGATGCAATTTTGTTTGCAGGATACTATTTTAGTGACTGTTCTTTTTCTGGGACTGTGTAATCATATAGAGGCAGCTTTTGATCTGTTTAGTATATAATTAAGCTCTATCTATTGCTGTCTTTTTTTAACAGAATGGCGAGAAAACTAATGAATGAAAATGTGTGTGGGAAAAAACAATTTCTTTTAGCTGAATTATAAACCCTAAGAAAATCACATGTAGAAATGAAGTTTTGATATAAATTCTATTACTTTTCTCCTAAAATCTTAATGTAGAGTAACACCATCCACACAATCTAAGGAAAGAATTAATATTTTAAAATTGTTGTGTGTCTCAGTGACAAACACCAATTCCAGGGCTGTAATTTTTTTAAGCTGTGCGGTTGTATTTTTAATAAGCATCTATTTAATTACATATTGTGCTCGGCCTTTAAAATATATAAAACATATATTACAGAGCTGCTTATTAAAATTAATTTTTTAAATGAGCAAACAGATAAGTCGGGGAATTTAAGTTTCCCAAAGTTACTTTACTGTGTTACCTGCCACCTACAATTTAGTAATCACAATATTACTCTTTAACCGGTAGAACAACTCAGTCTCAACACTCTGCATGAAGTCCCTGTGTGTTTAAAAAATGGTATGTCCACAAAATGTATCCATCCCTCCTACTAGTTATGCAGAAGTAACTTCCTACAGCTCAAATGAATATGTGTATGCAGGCATAAAACTCCGCTGAAAGTAAGAAATCAGAATGATCTAAATCCTGTGTACTGTTTGTTTCTCTTCCTGTGCTGTTCCAATGGCACAAGCCTGCTCTAGGTATCCAGTTACTGTGCCTGTAGACTGATTCATGTGACTCATCCAGAGTGTCAAGAGGCATCCACCCTATTGATGCAATTTCTCACACTTCTGCTGAAATTAAGCAAGCACAGCTGCAACTTGTCCTTTAAATATTCTTCCGACTCGTCTCCATTCAGGTTTTGTAACTACTTCAGTTGATCTGCATTTTGTCCTGTATTTTTTTCTGAGTTATCTTTTGACAGAAAATGGGGAAAAAAGTTTTAGTATGGAAAAGGAAATGTCTCCATATGAGAGGGAAGTTTTGATATGCTGTCTCTCTGCTGCTGGAGGGAAAAAATCAAACCAATAAACCTGTAGTCAAACACTTATAAATTTTCAGAACTGATAGCCTAGCCCACACTGTCCAATAACACAGGTACTGCTAGTACAAGCCTTTAGTGTAGAACTGACTTGTACACATTTCTCCTTTTACGTAAATGCTCTTGTGCTGCCCTCCTACACTGAAATATGCTGCAATACCAGCAGAAAGCACATAACAGATGTGTCTGCTTTCAGGCATGGCACGCTGTAGCACCTCAGTGAAGCAGCTAGCTCGTGTCACCTGGCTGGCCAAACTTGCACTAGTCTTGTTTAAGACAGAGCTGCAGTTGTAGCCAAATCCTATTCTTGCTGTCACTAGGATAATTCCCCTTGGGGATTAATTAGAAGGGCTATTATTTATTTTATAATTCTGGATGATGTATTGAGATTTCATACTGAATAGCATTCATTAAAGTACTTGCAATCAAGGGCACAATGCATTTTTAAAATGCTTTGTTTGATTCTCATTGTTCAGAGAAGGTCTTGAAGCTGTTGTAAAGTGCCTTCCACCACTATCCTTTTATTTGACTCCACACTAAATTCTACAAGGTAAGCTTTGGCTATGTAAAGAATGAAAGATTATAGTTATCCTTGGTACCTTTTTCAATCCGCAGCCCAAGATAGAAGATGACTAGTTTCCCATGTGATCTAAACCACTAGCACTTATATTGGATTTCGTACTTCATAGTTTTCCATCAGGGGAAAAGTGCCAAAATTATGCTGCATATGCTTGGCTTCTTGTTTGTCCTTGAAGTGGCAAATCTCTGGGAGAAGGGACTGTCCTTAGCCAAAAAATGATCCTTTCAAATCCTATTTTCTTGGAATTGCAATTTGTTGCACCGTTTTTATATAAATATAAAAATTTTCAATATATAAGCATCCTTGCTTTTTAGTCACTGACACCAAAATAACAAATGTATTAGTTCAAATATGCTACCTTATACGACCCTTCTCACAGTTCCTTATCTCCTATGGCATGCAGGATATTTTATATTTCATATAATAGTGCTGTGCAGAATTATTTTATAAAACAGATGGGAACTCAGGAGGTGACTCTGATCTTTCACCTGCATTTTAAAGAGATACTGCATAGTTCTTATCTGGAAACCCCTGGTGATTTTTAATGGACTAAGGTTTAGGAACACTGAGGAAAGGAAATATTCTAATTGGTTTTGTTTTTCAGCTGAAGAACAGTTTGTTTCTATGTTAAATGAAGTAGTGAAAACAAATAGCATGCCATCTGGCTAGCCTACCTGGGTACTTTACCAGGAGGTTTTCAGATGTTCTCTCTGCCAGTTTTCAACTTCTTAAGTACTGTGTTACTGACGCACTTTCTTTACACAGTTGTTCTTTCCTGTTTAGGAATTATCTTGTTCCTTGAACTGAATTAGAATTTTAAAAATCATACACTTTTGCAAAGATTTCCCCTGTCTGTTGTTTGAATTATTTATCCTCTAAATTAAAAAATCCCTAGTGTTTCCAGCCTTCACAGTAAATTGGTTATACAGAGGAATAGTCCTCCATGTTATCTGTGAAGCTGATATTCTCAGGGGGCAGGATAGCATTGATGTACCAGTGAGATCTCATTCTTGGAACAGATTGTGACTGAAAGGAAGGGTTTAGCAGCTTTTCTAGTGCTTGGAAAGATGTCATATGTTTTTCTTTAGATCACTTTTTTTCTGCTTCATTTTCTCAAAGCAAGAACATCCTGCAAAAAATAAAAACACTTATCATAGCTGGGAAAGGAATAAAATACAGACAAAAGTAATTTCATAAGAACAAAATATTTATTGCTGACTGCAACTTTTAATATTGTATATTCTTAGTATGAAACAAACATATGCTCACAAATATCTTTGAAAATAACTGTGAGCACATAAATGACAACAAATTTGTGAAGAAGCATTCATATGTTTTTCTGGTTCATCTGTTTGTTTTTTATGATGAAGATGAACATACAACTCTAATCACAACTTAGAGATGTGGTTCTCTCAGCATGACATAGATAATAAAGAAAATTCCTTGTGCCAAACATCCTAGAATCTAAATCCAAGTAATTGCTCTCAACATGTGATCAGGAAATAGAAATGCTTTCATGGGAATTAACTGATCTGTCACACAGTACAAATAGCATAGTTATGTAAGATTGAATAGCTGGCAGATATTTATATGAGTATACTTTATGAACTAACTTATCAAATAATTTGGAATAATGCAGATAATTTGTAGGCACCCTTCCCATCTGATACTGAGCATTCTAAATATAGCTAGCAGAGGCGAGTTTAAATAAAGGGATAAATTTGAGCCATTAAGAAGTCAAGTGGGACAGTTAAACACACTTTAAAAACCCCAGGAAATTGGAAATCTGTGGACAAAAATAAAGAGCAGTAAAAAGTTAATTGCAAATTTCAAAAAGCGTCTCAAGTAACTCCATCAAATATAGATGCAAGGTAAAAAAAGAACAAAAAACCATATCATTGTCTTCCTTAAAAAGTAAAGATAGACTGGTTAGCAAGTAGCAGGTTGGTTAATAGTTGCTTTGTCTGTTTATACAGGGGAGGCAGATGGACATCTGCTAAATCTGGGATTGTTTCCCCAGAGGCAGTAGCAGGGAAGCTGGAAAACATACAGGCATATAAGATGTCTGGTTATAAAATGTCAGATTTCCTTGGAGGAGCCAAAACTCAAGACATGCATACAGATGTGAATTTTAAATTGAGTAAAGGAGTCTATGAAGTTTCAAAAGTCTTTAAAAAATATTTGATCCAGAAACAACTCTTTATTGTAAAAAACAAACCAAAATCCCCCAATGAACAGGTAACAAACAAGGAATTGCATGCCAGTGGGAAAAAAACTCTAACAAAGCCTTTTGAAGAAAGGTTATGAGCAAATACCAATATCTCAGTTTGGTAAGGTACTGGGACATGGATTCAGGCACAGAAGATCTTAATTCAGTCATCATTTCTTCACCATACTTTTTCCATGCATAAAAGTACGTGGTTAAATTTTTAGCTGTGTTTTATTAAAATTCTGCTTATAAGGTCTTAATTTTGAAGACTGTGGAAATGAGTGGATATCTTCAGGAAAAAAAAACAAAAAACCAAGCACTTCTCAAGTTCCTTCTTCTCATGTACATGGTGACAAGGCTCTTACTGTCTTAGAATGGGTAGAGTGCAGAGCAAACACAGAAGGCTGCCCATACTTAAAGCCAACATGACTTTAGAGAATCTGGGGCAACTACTCTGGGAAAGATGATGTGTTGAGGTAACCATTTAGAAACATCTCTCATTATAAAAAGCATTGGTACTTAATGGAGGGGAAATATTGAAATTACTGTACCTGCAGTTTCTGTGTCTACATCTGGTCTCCCAATTTCTGAAGTGTCTTTTACACTTCTCAGCAAAGCTAACATTTAATAGGTTACCACTGGAGAAGCCAGTCGAAAAGAAGTCCTGGAACTTGTGTAACATGACCTGAAAATATTTATTCTTGTTATTCCTTGCATAATTTGCCATATGGGATCACCAAAAAGGCAAATCAACATTTGGAGCATAAGGATACTGTTTTAATATTTTGTGTAGACAACAAACAAACAAACAAACAAGAAGTCTGTAGTCATACCTCAAATGCACTGTGGTGCTTAGAAACAGCTTATTTTTGAAATGGATGATAGTAAAACATTATTGAGCCTTAATTCTCAAAAAAGGTATAACAGTCAAACAAAAAGGAAGACTTCCTCAAAATAAATGGCAGGCCTTTCATATATATAAGATACAGCTTAGTGTGGAGAACACAGAAGTTGCCTTGTTTGCTTGTTTGGGGATAGAGAAATATTTACATGGATTTCTGGCACTCTGTCTCTTACAGGGTGAGTCATGAAAGTGAGGGTTGCTTGAGGCCTGCCAGTGGTGACCTCTCCTCATGAAATAGTATCAAATGTCACCCAGACGCAATATTACTTTTGTAGAAAATAGATCCAGCTCTTGGGACATCCTGAATTGATGTTGGGTTGCAGGCATCCCTAAGAGGTTTGTTTGCATGCACCATTCTGCATGGATCTACTCATTTCAGTGGCAGACTTGTGTCACATTAAACCTATATTCAGTGACAGATGTTTTAGAAAAGCCATCCAAGTTTGTTTTGGTAGAGCCATATTTAAAGCTCCGAAATAAACAAAGTGATGAAGTGAAATTCTAATTCATACTCAGCATGTCTTCTTCATACTCTGCACATTCTTACTTAGGATGAGATCCCACCTCTGTCTGGTTTTATATATTGGTTTGTGCAGATTTCTAGTAGAAATGCATCCAACAGCAGGCTCTCCTTTCCAATCAGTTCCTCTGAATTTACAGACCTGTTATCTCTTTATGAGATCTCCCAGGCTAAATGGTCTTCCTGTTGCTCACATCACTTTTGAAGTTGTTTTGATATTCTCCAACTATTCTGTAATTTAATAGCTTCCAGTGTGCTTTCAGCATTTATCAGAGATGAAATGTGACACATTCATAATACAGACCACAGGGCATTTAAAATTTTCCACCCTTCACACTTAATTCTATAGACCACAGAATTTGGTAGGGAGCTGGAGTCAAGAATGGTGAGTTGCACAGTGGAAAACAGCTGTGAAATGCATCCTAAAGATGTGAACAATTGTGTGGGTTAAATTTTGTTTGTTCTGATGAGAACAGGCCTTTCAAAGACAGACCCAAGATACTTTTGAATCAAGTGTTTGAAACCATATATAATTATCACCCCCCCATTACATCTCTCTGTAGGAAGCTGATGGTTTGAATTCACTGAAATATCTTTTTTCTTTAAACCATGAGCCACTGAACAGAAATGTACTTGTTCTGAAGAATGTTATTCACAGAGGTTCTTATTCATTTTCATATTTACAGCAAATACGGTGCATGGTCATTTACAGACCACCTTTCTGTGTGAGACTGAATAACATCTCTGTGGCAACTACAACAGCTGCTTACATAAGTGAAGTAATACTGCCTGGAAGTAATAGTCTTAGTTCTTTACAACAGGATTTGAAAGTTGGATATGAAGAGAAAGTTGCTGAGTTTTTATCCAGTCAGAGATATTTTGAGATTTCTGAATGTGTTTTGCAGACTGTTGTGCTAGTTTACTGCAAGTTTGTCTTGAAAAGGGCTTAAAGAGACAAAAGATAATAAAATATGAAAATTTTGGATACTGCTAATATGCAATCATACATGTATGTGCCTTTTCTAGAAAATAAATGTGATCAATGTAATGTCTGACTGATCTGAAACCCACTCTGGGTATTTTTGTTGTTGGTATTTTCTGCTGAAGCAGATACGTACATTCAAAATTCCTCTACCACTGGTCCAACATTCTTAGTTTCAGTAGTGGATTTTTTCCTACTATGCCATCTATTCTGCTGCTACAGATTCAGACAAACTCAGGACGTCTGGGAAAAAAAAAAATGTCCTGTTTTCAGCCACTCTTTCTCTCTGTAGGAGACCAGCAAATCTTCCAAAAACACTTAAGTATGCCGAAAGTTCAGATTTCTTCTGAGCAAGAAGTTTGTGGTAGGTAAAACACCAGAAGAAGGGTTATATTCATGCTTTTATGGGATGATTAATTCAAACTCTCAGATTTTCCTGTCCTGAATGCTAAAAGAACTTATTGAACATAAAACTGTAAACAAGGTATGATGCAATTCTTAATAGTATTAAGTATCACCGCTCTTCTCCAAAAGCTGAAATTAAAGTTCAGCAGGAAGTTTTTTCTCCAATGTTAAATGTTCTTGTTTTCCTTCCTGCAGAAGAATAACAAATTAAACGCTGTAGGATTCCCCATTTGCATCACATTCTCCAGGAGCCGTGTATGAACTATAAAAGCTAACTCAAATTATAAAACTGCTGTAAAATTTCTTACACTTAAGTTTGCATTGATTTTGATGTTTCTACCATTATCATTATTTTTCTCTTAAGTGCTTACAAACCCGGATGTTTTCTAGTGTAATGTTTATGTTTAGGGCACACTTTTACTTTTTACAAAGTAGAACTGACGAGTAGCGGCTGTTGTTTTGAAGCCCTCACAGGTGGGCAGGCAAAGCCGGCGGGCTGGAAGGCTGGCTGCAGCTGTGTGTGAATTCGGGCAAAGAAGAGCAAACCCCTAAGCCCCAGAAGCTGCAGGAGTAAGGAAAGCAGGCGCGGTTCCAGCTGGGTCCGGGGATGGTTTCTCGCGGCAGTCGCCCCCAGGACTGCGCTGCCTTGGGCACGGCAGGTGCCAGCGGCTCCGGGGCGCCCCGAGGTGACCGCGTCCAGGCGGCGCTGGGCTCGCAGACCGCCGGGCAGCCGGAGATCCGCACGGGCGGCTCCGGGCCCGTTATCGCCTCGGGCCCGTTATCGCCTCAGCCCCGCTCCGCTCCCGGTCCCGCCGCCGCCACAGGTGCCGGGCCCGCCCCGCCCCCGGCGCGAGCGCGCAGGCTCCGCCCCCGTGCCGACCCCGGCCCCCGCCCCACCTGAGCCCGGGGCGGACGGACAGACACACACACACAGACAGACAGACAGACAGAAGGACGGGCTCACTGGGAGAGCCGCGGGGCTCCGGCGGAGTTGCGCCGCGCTCGGCTCGGTCCGGCAGAAGCGGGGCTGCGGTGCCCGGCCGTGCCGTGCCGTGCCGTGCCGTGCCGTGCCGTGCCGCCCCCGTCCCTCCTCCGCTGCGGGCGGCTGCTGAGGTGAGCGGCGGCGGCGCCCGCGGGGACCGGCGGGACCGTGCTCGGGGTCGCGGCGCGGGGCCAGCAGGGGATGCGCGGCCGGAGCCCCGGAGCAGCCCGGCCGCTCCCCACCGCCGCTGGGCGAAGTTTGCCGGCCGGAGCCGCAGGTAGCGGGGTACCCGGGGTGTCCTGCTGCCCGGGCGGCGTGCGCCCTGCCGCGGGCTTATCGGCGTCTCCGCAGCATCGCTTCTTTGCTGAAAGGATAAAGCGCGTCTCTAAATAGGTCAGGGGCTTCGGCAGCGCCTGGGATTTGCGTAACGATTTTCGTTACGTGGAAAGGTGCGGGGCTCCTGTTCCCGGGCTCCGAGGCTGGACCGAGCGCTGCTTTCCCGGCACACGGAGCGACTTTTTAAAAAAGAAGTAGTTGCGTGAGCACAGCTTGGCTTTCTTGTGGTTTATATCCCGACGACTTCGGGAAAGTTAAATTTCTTCAGCAAAGGAGGAATTAACCCACATGAAGGAGTCATCCTTGATGAGCCAGTTACGCGTGGTGAGTGTAAGTGCTCGGCATCGCAAGCCCGTGGACGGTGATGGTATGCTTAAAATGTCAAAGTTTATGTCCTGGTGACACTGTTTCAAAATATGCGGAGGAGAGTTAGGAACAAGATTGTATTTTCTGCAGCTACAGGCAAGAAATGCCCTTGTTTTGGAGGAATTGTCAAAATTTTCAAATTTTCATGCATGTGTGAAGGCTTAGGTTTGTTTTCTCTTGTTTTTGACTCCTGATCAAACTCTGGGAGTCTCTTCATAGGTTTCTAAGGTTGTGAGCTTGGCTTTAGATCTGTGTTGTTAAGCTTGAGTGGGAAATCTGTAAACGGAAAAGTTAGAGGAGTGTGGCACCGTGAGCTCTCAGAAGTTTCAATAATTCTTCAAAACACAATTTAACGGCACCTAAGTACTAGTTATTGGGGGAAGGAGATAATTTTATTTCCATACTCTCTGCTGCTGCTTTACTGCTGCTTTGGACAAAATATAAAAATGAGATGCAAAAGAAGTCCTCTTGCTGTCAAGTATGTTTTCTTATCTGAACGAAATGTAACATGAAGCAGGAGTGTAAAACCCTGAAGTCACCGGGGATGCATCTGGGGGTTGCAGCAGGTGTGGATAAGCGCTGCTGCTGCAGGTCCAGGACGGGAGGCGATGGCAGGATACTGGTGGGATGCCAGGCTGCTGGATTCAGGGAGAACGTGCTCTTCGAAGCTTCTGCCTCTCGTGGCAGCATTGTGCTCTCCAGTGGAGGCAGCCACCCTCTGCCCGGTTACTGCAGTTCTGAAAGCAAGGAAAAGGTGTCTCTTTGCGTAGTCCAAAGCTGACACTAGACTGCTGTGAATGGGTTATGCTGTTTCTCCTTTTCCAAAGAAGTAATCTTGCTACTCCTTTCAGTTCACCAGGTTAGTAGACTGCTTAGGGGAAGGGACAATGTTTTTCTTCTGTTTGGTTTCTAGGGTATTCCTCTATAGTTGCAAAGTTTTTCTGGTGTTTGTTTGTTTGGTCTTACCAAGTGGGTTTTTTGTACCTCAGACCTTTTCCAGTGGATGGGAATTGGTATGCTTGTGTGAAATCTGAAGGCAGAAGATGAACCAAGAGTTATGACACTGGTCACTTTAATAACTTTTTTTTTCTTTTTTTTTAAACAATTGTTTGGCTTAACAGTTCACAAGGTAGCAAGAAATTAGAAAGGAAACTGTCTTCTGTACAGGACATTTTCACAAAGTACTCGTGGTCTTACATTTTTTTCCCCAGTGAACTATATAATGGAAGCTTTATTAAATCTAAAAATATTAACAAAAACCAGCAGGTGTCAAGATACCGTGCTGACTTGCCTCTTCCTATACTAATGGGAGCTGTCCATCCCTCCTGTGCTCCCTCTGCACTGCACACCCTTTCACAATGGATCAATGTACTCACATCAGCACCAATTCCTCTTAACTGACTGTTTTTCACTGTCTGCATTTTTTTAAAAATCTTTTGGATTTCCCTACCTAGGTTTTAATAGAGAGGCTGTCTTCCTCCTCGAGTACAGGGATAAAAGCAGCAAAAGGCCTTGTGGAGGATAATCTTTTGGGGGAGTGTAGGCTTGTTAGTTAATTAGCTCTGGAAGTCCTAAGATTTTGAACAGCAATGAGGATTACTGCATAAAACATAACAGATGCTTTACAGTTCTTACAGTTTTTTCTCTTCAGGTTATCACAAGGGATTGTGGTTAGAGAATATTTACTGTTTGAGTTGGAGAATTTATGAAATGGGGCATTTGTGTTATTTTCAAAATGAGCATATGGTATAGTTGTGGTAGTCTCAAATCTCAAAGCATTCATCAGGCTGTGTTGGGATGTAACAGAGTACAGAACTGGAGTGCAAGGTGTTCTCTAGTGTACTGAAACACACTGCAAAGCTCAGGTCATCTGTAGTTAATGGGAAGAAAAGATGACTTTGCAGTCTGAATAGCTTGCTTTCTGAAATTCTGCCCTTACTTTGTAATGTGCTTTAAGCCTTTTGGAATTCCTTGAATGACAGCAGCAGATAAATATTTTGGTTCTGTAACTTTTACATTGCATTCAGAAAATTGTAGTATACTTAATATATGTATTATATATATAATGTATAATATATGTTTTATATATTATACATATACTTTATATATGTATAATATAATTAAGTATACTTAATATACTTAATATATGTCACCCATGAAGATACAACTGTAACTATTGTATCTTATGTGATCCTCAATTACCTCTGATGCAGTGAAGGTAGAGGCAGATGTTAAATGCCATTATACCCCAGATAACAAAGGGGGAATTTCCCCAGATCCACAGAATGCACTTGAATATTTTATCCTCAGGCTGATGAATGTACAGAGAGTTGAAAGAATTACAGGAACTTCACTCTCCTATGTGACTGCAACATCCCTTGGCTGCATAGGTTACTAGATTTTCACCACATACTTGCCTAAATAGAGATGCAGCTCAAATGTTGATTGAAGGGCTATTTTCTATTGTTATTTTGCTCACACGTGAAAAAGGTAAAGGTTCTTTTCAAATGTAAAATTTGTCTTTTTACTGCAGTTTGACAGAGCAGGCATATTCTTACAATAGGAAGTTTATGGTTTTCATTATTTAACAAAGGCCAGTGTTTTAAAAACAAAGCATCTAAAACAGTTTGAAAGCTTGTGTCCTAAAGATTTTTTTTAAATTTTTCTTTTCCTTTCACAAAATTAATATGTTTTCTGCCTTTATGTAATGCACAAAGCAAGCAGGGTAATATTGGGCAAAAATTCTCTGCGCTGTGCAGTCATTTGACGTCATTCTATATTGTTGGAGAAAGTGCTACCAAAGAGTAGCTAGTATTCTAACAGTTCTATTCAGTGGGACCACTGAATATTATTAAGTAAGCATTGCTTAATTTATGTTATCAGTAGTATGTTGGCAAAAATAACAAAGTATTTGGTATTTTTTTCTGATGTAAGGTGTTGTTTGGTGCTAGGAAGTGAGGGTATTACTCTGTTGGCCATAAATAAAGCCTTTTTTTCTGATACCCTGCAATATATTACACTCCATGAAATTGCACTAATATTTCCCAGAGTGATTAATCATGCCCATTAACTTACACATTTTTATTGTTTCCTTTCTAAGTGATTGCTCTCCTCAGATAATGTGCAATAATTCTTTTGAATTTCTCAAACACGAAGCTTAGAGCCTTAACGCATTGTACATTTTGGGTGCAACTGTGATTCTTCTTATATATTAGCTAAAGCTGACATTGCTTTCTATAAACATATTAATTGACATGTTAAAAATTCATTAGATAACCTGAGCTTCCAAGGCTTGTAAAAATAGAAGCCTTGTAAGCCAATCTAACTATATCAGTGCAGCCCCAGTCTGTTGCTTATCAATATTGGTACCATAACAATTTGCTGCTGCTCAACTACCAGACAGCTCTTGTAATGACAGGTGATGCCAATACACAATGAGGCATGTTAGAGCTCTGCTGTTTACATTATTGATGATTGTTTGAATATGAGCAAGTTAGCCTGTTGGGAAAACACTGTTCATTCTTCATTCCTTGGTGCAATAATTCAATAAAACCTTGTTTATTGACAACTACTTCTTTTTTTGTTATCAAGTGTTTATAATAAGGAATTTAAGAGGAAACAGTGGCTAGACATGAGTACAAGCAGCAACTTGAGACAGTTGAAGTTCTTTTTACCCCACTTCATATACCTACGTTTTTTTCAATTACATAGCCACCTAAATGTTTCACAAGTTTGAAAATGTTGTGAGATTGGATTGAACACAGAAGTTAAATTAGCATTAAATAGGTTTCAGGTGAATACAAATAGGTGAAATGCACTTTTCTTTGTGCAGAATGCAGGCCCTGCATCGTTATGCATTTGGTTCACAGTATTCTAGACCTGGTGATTTTACTGTGTGATGGATTGATGCATTGTGGTATTGGTGAGATGCTGTGATTCTGGAATATACTGGGCAGTCTCTCTGCTTTCTGCTGTCAGACTGTTTGGTGCAGACGTGCCAGTGCTGAAAGTGTGGCAAACTCGGAGCACACCTGCAGCTCAGTCAGTCATTTTGCATGTCAGGTGGGTTAATCTTGTTTCCTAGAGCACACTGATTGACACTGAGAGATGTCTCAGACTCCTCTTGCAGGCAAACCACAAGGCTCAAAGCCAGGCTGCTCGGTTAGAGTATCCATTACGTGCACCTGTGTGACAGGGAAAGTGATCCTTAAGGCTAAGGTAAGTCCTGTGTGTAAAGGAAAACTGTATAACTGCTTACTACAGGCACTGAAGAAGAGCGACTGAAATGGCAGCATTCAGGTCAGGAGAGCAAAGTAAAATTTACTGGAGGTGAAGCTTGAATTATATTATGTCTTTAAAAAGAAATTTTTCTTTTTGTTGTTTATTTCTCTGTGCCACGGTATATTTATGGTTTATGAGGCTTTTGTTACATCATGGCATTCAACCTGCTGTCATTCATACAACCAGTGTGGTCTAATACCGAGTAATTCCTAGTTGAGTTATTTACTGAGGACTAGTGTAGTGCTGATTCTTAGCAGAGGAATCATGTTCTCCAATCAATCTTTAACACTTCTCAGCATTACTGAACTTGTAAGACCCAATGAGTTTATAACATAACTGGTTGTGATTGTTGCTCTTTCTATACGTACTTGTGTAGGTACCAGAAAGCTAAACATATGGAAACAGACTTTAACAACACATGCTGTTGTATTTTAATCTGACACTTCTCAGTAAATGCCATTTAGATGTAGTAGACTATCAGGTCTCCTTAGTACTAATATAATTTGATACAATTTCAGAGATTAATTGGGTTAAGAATCAGTGATGTGGCAGGCAACATTAGTATGGTCTGCTTCAAAATGGAAATGAGGAAAAAAGTTTAATGTGATTTTTATGTCATCTAGTTTCTGCTTTACAGTGTCCAGTTGTATCTGTCATAATTTTGATTAAAAAGAAGCTTTTTTTTCCTAAGCCAGGGAGAAAGATTTGAGCATAAAGACTCATCAGGGTGTATTCCAGAGAAGATGGATTTGGGTAAGATAATAAGTAAACATCCTCAAAGTTCTTGCTCTGCCCTGTGCAGCAAGGCTTTCAAAGATGATGCAGGAACCTCCTAATGGGATTTTATAATGAAAATGCTAATAAAAGCTAGCAGAGGAGTACCTAGTATCTTTCTTTGCATGACTGCATATGACCAAAAAAAAGTAATTGCATAATCTTTCTTCCTTTGGCCACCTGCTAATAACCGGATGGTGAATCTTTAACTTGAAATTGCAAATGCCTGGGCGTGCACTTCATCTTTCTGTTAAAATGAAATTATTTAATATGTTACAATTAAGAAAACCCCTTATGAATCTGGATCAAAAATTATGGAAAAGGCTCAGTCTTCGTCTGTTTTTGCAGTCTTTTGTCTGCAATGCAGGTGCAGTCTATGCCAGACAGATGCTTATTTGGTACATTGTGAGGTCTCTGCATAGTCAGTACCATGTTTGATGCTTATCTTGGTCCCTTGTTAATCAGAAAATAAGAATACCAATATTTTAAACTTCAAACAGCATTATGAGAGCTTAAGACTTGCAAAGCTAAGAATGTGAAAACGAGGAAATGCAATACAACCTTAGCTGGGTCTGTTATCATAATCAAAAGTAGCTTTTGGTTTTTTCTCACCAGGCTTTCTGCACAGCATGGGTAATATGTGCTTCAATAATAGTAAAAGAAATTTAAGAAATCTTTGCAACACTTCCATGATAGAAATAAACGAGCATTGTCCTGACACGAGGAAGGGTCAGTATGGAGAGGAGTCTTCAGCAATGTTAATGCCCGGGCTGAGTCCTGGGGTCCGGTGTGTCAGCCTTCCGTATGATGTAGGGTGTGCTCACAGCAGAACTGTTGTCTTGAGCAGCAGCAGGAGCATTCAGCAGTGCTCAATTAGAGCCTGAGCTCTAATACAGCAGCTCTGGAAACTCGACCCTGCAGTTCTCCACTCAGGCTCCCAGGAAAGTTGTGTGCTGGTAGTGAGTGATTTAAGCAACTTGCCAAGCATTTCCAGCAGCTCTGTGGTGGAGTCAGGCTGCGGAGAGATTCTGCACTGCAGCATGTAAGTGCCTTAACAGTGTGAGAATCTTTTTCTCTTGCAGTCTCCTCCTTTTTTTACAATTTCTGCAGCAAAGTGCATTGTTTTTTTCATGAGGTAGCTGTTCTCATGACTTTGATTGTCTTCAGTAATCTTCAGTCTGAGAGGGAGGAGAAAATATGATCTTGTAATTTAAAGAACTTACTAGTTGGGTTTCTTTAAAAAACAAGATATTCTGCCCCAAGGAATCACAGAATAAATCTTGAATTTTTCATCAGTGAGGACTTTTCAAATTGTTAAAACTAGAGCCTGGCTTCTGGAGCTTCTGCAATGATTGAAGAAATAAGTTTTGTGGAGTAGCATTAGAGGCTTGATGTGCTTTGTGTACTTGCTCAGGAATTGTCAGATTCCACTCTAGAGAACTTCACATTCTTTTAGACAGGTGACCTCAGAAGCAGCAGAACCTTACTGTCAGGTTTGACAGCCAAAATGTACTCCTAGTCCCATAATGACACTCCTAGTCCCATAAGTAATGTGAAAGTATTAAGCACTCTAACATATGGATAGGAATATTTAGTGCTACAGTCTTATTCTATATAGTATTAAACAGCTGGCAATGAATATATATTGTCTGTAAATGTATAAAATCGATTTTAAAGATGGAAGTCATTCTTTTACAAGTGTCTGAAACTGCTGAAACTTTAGAGAATAAATCCTGTGGGGGAGGCTGAGAGAATGGAGTCATTAAGCCTGGAGAAGAGGAGGCTCAAGGGAGACCCCAACTCCTTGTCAGGAGGTTGTAGCCAGGTGAGAGTCAGCCTCTTCTCCCAGGTAACAGGTGACTCAGGATGAGAGGAAATGGCCTCAAGCTGCACCTGGAGAGGTTCAGGTTGGACATCAGGGAGAATTTCTTCATTGGAAGGGTGGTTAAGCACTGGAAGGGGTTGCCTAGGGCAGTGTTCAAGAAACAACTGGACATGGTGTTTAGTGCTGTGGTTTAATGGACATGGTGATGTTTGGTCAAAGGTTAGACTCAGTGACTCTGAAGGTCCTTCCCAACCTTAATGATTCTCTGTTTCTATGACTTTTACAGATCAAGGTTTGAATAAGGCTAAGTCCACTGTACTCAGGGACCCCTTCTCTACTGCAGGCAGGTGACATGCTCTTGAGCAAGTGATATTCCTGAAAGGCTAGACAAGAGCAACCTACACTGACATGTTCTTCCTCTTTCAAACAAGTTTGAGAAAACATTTCAAGCAACCTCTGCTGTCTTTCCTGGGCATGTGAGTTAGTCTCACGATCTCAGGCATGTTACAAAAACAGCTTAAGAAACCAGACAATGGAGCTTTACAAATTTCAGCAGCAGAGAAATTTGCGTTGACGATCAGTAATAACAAATTTTGACAGAAGTTATGTCAACATTTGATTATGTTGTCAGCTTCATGATTTGGTTATATTGTTAATTATGTTAACTTGGTAGATTAGTTGCGTCTCAATTGCTGCCATCATAATTACAATCTATTATGTAACTCAAATAGGTTGGGGCAGGGAGAGGTTGACAAAACAGGTGTGGTGTAATTCTTGTTTTTACCACTTTCAGTGAATTTGCATTAGCTAATATTTCTGCATATAACTTGGTTGTGGCATGTTGTTGCAGTGTAAAAGATCTGGAAAAACTGTGCCATTGAAGGAACCCCGTGGGCCACTCTTATGTGTTATTTGTAGCTCTCAGCAGCTTTTCACCTTTTTTTTCTTAACAGTAAATTAGAATATTGATCAAGCTTCTGTATCACAGTTTTTCAAGAAAGGATCTGACTTTTATTTTTCTGTATTCTAAGTTGAACATCTAGATCTTGAGCAAGGATAGGAGAACTCCCTTCTTGATCAGAGGGGAAGATTTGTAGTGACCTGATGTGGCGAATGTTTAAAAATAAAGGAAATCACAGGCTGGCGTTAAACCCCAGAGGACGCCAGGCAGACAGGCTGCAGGGAGCCTGTGGCTGACAGGAGCGTGTGGGGTTTGTAATCTCTCCCTGCAGTGCCACGGCTGCTTCCTGCCCCTTGCAGTTACTGTTTTGCCGTGTGGTTGTGATAACTATGGGAATTGTCATGGGCAGTTAGAAGCCAACATCATGTTTCGTACTGAGCGTGGGGTTTGCTTTTCTATACTCCTGCCATATAAATGCCTTTGTAATATCAGTATGATGGAGTGGCTCATTTTTTTATAGAGCTGGAGATGATGTTTTGTGTGAGACTGAATCAAAGTTTTGAATGTTTCTGGTTATGTATCTTTTTACTATACATATATGTTCCTGAATATGTTCCTGTCATTTATTGTTGCTACCATTATATGGCTTCTTCCATCTTGTGAGAAGCCCTCAAATTCCTTACATGTCAATGACTTGTTGAAAAAAGTGATTTATTTTAAAATTTCTTGTAAGGTTGAAGTAGATGGCTCTGGGCCACAGAAGTACTTTATGTAGTTTAAAAGGATCATTTCAGCTTGAATTTCCAAATGGGCTAGTTTATAAAACTCAGCACTGCTCCTTTTTAAGAATTGTCAGAATCTCTCTAAAATGCTTGTTACTAGGATTTGTATTTCGTGTCTTTCCATCAAGCCATAGGCAGAACTTAATTCACTTATCAAAGTGCTGCCAAATGCTTTTCAGAATTAGGAATTACTATAAAAAACTTACTTGAGATTGCTTTGGGTCTTTCAGGTTGCAGGAGTGTGAGCTGTGGCTTTTGTGGGCTGACTGCAAGCAGCCCTGCCTGGTCCCTGTCACTTCTGGGCATCCTCTCTACCTGTGCCTTTGTTGTCCCCTCAGGCAGTTGGAATGCCTTAATCTTTGGTCTTTCCTTCAGCAGCTATATTTCTTGGCTTTTCTCATTTCTTGACCCCCATGTTGGCTTGTTGAATTTAGTATTTGTCCTAGATATATATTTTACCCATGTCCCCCTTCCTGATTGCAGCCTAATGCAACAAAGTTCAAGAGTGGCCAGCAGCTCAGAGGGTTTCTTGGAATATCCCAGTAAAATATGAATCACCTTATGGATGGTGCCCCGTTTTTAATTAAAAAAAAATTTTGGACCCCTTTTCCAGTCAGTGAAGCCTGAAATAAAGTTTGGTTTAATAAATTCACACCCCCTTTTTTTTCTTTTTTGTTTAATAGAAAAAAAGAGGATTTCTCTTTAAAAATAAAGCTTACATGTCAAACTTGGGTATAATTTAGAGTGCAAAAACATTTGTTCTTCCTTTTTCAAGATATTTAGTGGGAAACCACAGTTGGGAAAATGGAGTGTAAGACTACTATATGAGCACTTGGCTATTCCTTGCAGTTACACATTGAGACTCATGAATATGTATATTTTTTAAAGAAATGTATATTGGCAATGATTACTCTGAGATTCATTCTCTTGCATTTGATGAATTGCTTTAGTAGCTAGCATATTAGATCTCTAAAAAGAAGGTGAAGAAGGAATAGGAGTTGAACATACATCTGCATATATCTGTTCAATTAAAAATCTTTTAGAGAAAAAGTTCTTGGAATTGCAGGATCATCCTTGTGCTCTGTTTTTATACGGCCTCTGTGTAACAAGTTTCTCACCTACTAATGGACGCTCTAGGTGTCACAGTAGTATTATGCATACTTAAAAGTCCTCTGGGGTTGTGATATATTGATATATTTAATTTAGCGTGTCTGCATCAGATTTACCTCTAACCCTTCAAAGAAGAGCTTTTCTGACATAATTGCATTGATTGAGAAATCTGGTATTAGGAAATGGATTTTTAATTTTTTTTCTCATATGAGTATTGCCTTATTGGTAAAGGAATTTCGTAAGTAGCCTGAAGGGTAAATAGCCTGAAGGGTTTGCACTGAAGTTTAAGGCTAGATTTAGGTACATTTGATTAATGCTTTGCCTTAGTGTATGTAGAGATTTCCAGGGTTATGAATTTGTCTTCAGAAGCATAGGAGTTGATTCTAATTAGAAAAAGAGTTAAGTAAGTTTAAAGACCGTATACAAGACTGCACTGCAATACAAGCCAGAATGATCTGTTATTAAAAAGGAAAAAAAAGGGTGAGTCAGGATTTCATGGGGCTTCCCTGCTAGGAAATTAAATATTGATGTTTTTCAGGTAGCAGTGCTCAGCTCTTAGAGAAAATACCTATCTGCTGGAAGCATTTTTTAAATTTTATTTTACAATATATTATGCAAAGTAGGGCCAGTTTTTGGAGTTCTCTGATATGCAACAATGCAAAATTTTATGCTTAGCTGACTCTTTAATTAGCTCTCTTTCTGTCTCACATGATTTATAACTTCATGACTCCAATGTAAAAATGATATATGACATAATGAAGCAGAAAGCTGAAATGGGTCCACACCTCTAGTTGTTTGATGGTTTCCTGGAGGTAGGGGAACAGTTGTGCTGCAGAAGAAGAAGCTGCAAGCCTCTCCTCATTTATTATGGCAAGGACGTAACAGTCCACGGTGCTGTGACTTACAGTTGTTTGCCTCCTTGTCACATATAAAATTCACTGGAGTGAGGAGGGAATGTGGCTCTTCCATAAAGCATAAAAATAGCAGGTAAGGTAAGAAATGCAGATGTAATCTCTCTTGCTCAAACTGAGTTTAGTGCAGCTGTTTGACGTATTTGGAATCTAACTTTTTCTTAATCCTAGAGAAAGAGTGCTTCAGTGTGATACAATTTCAATAATGGGCTGTAAAACCCTTAGTGGCCGACTGTTTTTCTTAGCTAAGGTGTTTTTGGGGAGATTTTTTTCCAAATGGCTACTCTGATCATACAAGTAAGTTTTTAGGACAAATGTGGTTTTTGCTGTATTACTCTTACACTGGAAGTTTCTCTAGTTGTGCTTCTGTTAGCTTCACACATTTGTCTTTACAGCACCTTTGATATAAGGGTTCTGATTTTCTTAATTCCAATACTATAAATTCAAATTAATTAATTCTGGATTCTTAATAATTTAAGTGGTCTAAGCATGTCTTCTGTAATGGAAAGGGGAAAAGAATCAGGGATGTCAGAGAAATGAACTGCCTTCAGCCTTCTTTGGATCTCCAGAAACAATTTGGTTTCTATTTGGGCAGCAGCTTTCAATAATTACTGTGTGGAACCCTCTGAAATACAGGAGCAGAACGGAACTTTTTTTTTTTTTTTTTTTTAACTGTGCAGCTGTATGATGAGTGTTAAAGAGTTACCACCTTCTGCCAAGAGTACAGTAACATTACAGATATGTTTCTAGCACCTGTGTCTAGCATAAACACACATTTATTTCTGAATCTGTTGTGATCTATATCCCTTTCATATATATTTCAGGAAGAGAGCATTCCTTATTTACCTTGTGGTCCTATCTCTGTGGACCCACAAAGGTTAAAACCTTTCCCGGCTTGCATTTGAGGACTAGGGTTTGCCCTTAGAGTTTTGTAGGTACCTCTCCCTTTCCTCCTTCCCTCCCTCTTTCTCTCTTTCTTTGTTTTCTTCTTGTTTTTCTCCCTCTTGTGAAGTTTGGACTTGCTGCTATTAATCTGCAAGAACTGTGTGGTACCTTTTCAGTTTATATAAGAACTACTGCATTTACAAGTGAAGACTATTACCTCCTCCCATGACGGGAGATTTGTTTTCTGACATAAATTCTGGGGTTCTCACAGAGAAATATTTTGCTATTGCCAGGTGCTTATTGATTAATTAAGGATTTGTAGAATTTACAAGTTCTTCCTTCAATTACCTTGTTACTTTCTCACATTCATAAAATTTCTTTCAGTTTTTCTGGACTTCAGTCTCTTCTGGAACCAGAAGCCTTTGGGGCAGCTGGTCCAGGAATTTTTAGGTATCTGGGGAATAAATAACATCTCCCCCTCTTTCCAGTCTTCCCTAAGCACTTGCAGTGGCTCTAACTGTGCAAGTCATTGTTGCATTTGGACTCTCATGTAGTCCTTTTAAATGTCAGTAAAAGAGAAAATGTGCTTTGCTGTTTTACAGTTGCAGTTTGTGCTCACTTCGAGTTTGCAGTTAAATACAGATACAGTATTCAAGGAAATAGACAACTTCGTGAGGTTCTGGTAGAGTTTGAGAAATTAGTGGAAAGCAAAGATTACTGCTCTTGGAAAGCTAGATGAATCCTCTGTGTTTGGTAGTGTGCTAGGTTATAATTTCAGAAGTGAATTATAGAAACTTTCCCAGCACTTTTGAAATTGCTGCAACTTCTGGGAAATCTCAAACAAGCTGTGGTTTCTACTGGTCCTTTCAAGGAGGCTGTTTTGTAATGTATGGTGGGGATCTTGTTCAAAGTACAAGGAAAATCACAAGGGCCATTTTCAGAGTAGAGTAAGGATGGCATACATGGCATTCACTGAATAATCTGGAAGGGCTTGCTGCCAGAATGGAAAATTTCATAGTGCAATGCCCCTCATGCCCTGTGTTCTGCCTGTGTTCTCACTCCTCTCAAATATGGATGGAGGCTGTTGAAAGCTTTTTGTGTCAGCGTGTGACTCTGTTCTAAAACCAGAATTTTGGTGGTGGTGGTTGTTCCTGATTCTTTGTGTGTGTGTGTGTGTGAGCTCACTCATCACCACGAGGTAGGCTGAGGTCACCTACTGAGAGCAGCCCTGCCTGTGAATGAAGGCACCATAAGAAAGCGAACTTTTGCCTAGTTAATGACCTAAACTAGAAAGAGCTTTACTTAGTATGAAATACAAGCACCTGTGTTGAGGTATTTCAAGTAACCACATTAATATTTGTGTAAGTTAATAGCTACAGATGCTATTACAATCATCCAGCATCCTATTTTTTCTTTGGGAATATTTTATCCAATTATGAGTTGCCCTGGCTTAACTTTGAATGTGATCAGTTCTATTTCACCTAGTGGTATGCTTTGTAGGGAGTTGGCATTTTTCTAGGTTAGAAATATGTATGTTTGTAAATACGTGACTATAAAATGGCGACACGGATAATACTTTTATATACAAAGCTGTTTGCATATTTACTGTCACCATGAGGTTATTACTGAACTATTCATCAGTTTTTATTCTCAACTCTGGCATGTTTTGAAGTACAGATACATTGATGTCCAATCATGCATGTGTGGGTCCCTTCTTTCCTAGGGACATGGTGGCACGCTCACTGATCCACCTGTGCAGAAGCACTTGTGAGATCAGGGCCTAAGCACATTACTGCTAAGTGTAATTAGATGCTGGACTTGCACTGGAGCACAATTGCTTCCAAGTGTCACCCGAGATTAACTGAAGAGCAGCAACGATTGAGGACACTTAAACTACTGAATTCTTGGAAAAGCATTCAAAGCAGACTTTTAAAATTGATACCTGGAGACTGCTCATTACTGAACATGTAACACTTTACTGAAAAAATGAGTTTCAAAGTGTTTCGTTTTGCTTAGTCTTCTTTTAAAAGGAAATATTTTTCCTGTGAAATAATTTGATCAAAAAGTGCTATCTGTGTATTGGTATATTGACTGTTTTGCTGCTGATTTTGCTGAGTGGTGGTGTCTGCTAATAAATCTTTCTTCTTTGTATAAGAAATTTGAAACTAGTGTCTAAAAGGCAGGGTCAGTATGATCAAATCAAGTGTTTCCCAACTTGAATGAAATACTGTATTAAAATGGCAAATAATGGATGCCATACTGGCCCTGTTTAGACTTGCTATGTTTTAGAAACCTTGGGATTAGTGTTTATCTGTGCCATAAAGGACACAAATCATTTAGATTAGAAGTAATCTGATTGTATTGAAGTACAAATTATAGCACAAAGGCCATTCAAGTGGGTTAAGTGACCAGGGTTGGTAAACACCATATGACTGCTGATTGGTCGATGAAAGAGTATTAACTGAAAGATAATGATGGATTTTAATCCAAATCTCTAAAGCGCAACAGCTGTAGCTCCCAAATGAGTTCACTCACTGACAGAGTTCTAGGACACTGATTTATTTGTTCCTATTTCTCTTGCACAACAATTACTTTGAAAAACAACTTATTTTTCCTTTAAGGAATATAGCTATTCCACACAGCTTTCTTTGATTAGATTTCTCTTCTACTATCAGTGAGTTCATTACGATTTTTCTGCATTTTACTTTGAAGAAATTGCAGTTATGTTTTTCAGTGTTGTGTAGTATGCTAGGGTAAGTTGTTAGGGTGACTTGGTTTAGGAAATTCAGCTGATGTACTTTCTTTTCGTGTCTTTTATAAATATAGTATGAAATCTAGTTAAGTATTTAAAAAAGGCAAACTGGTATTCCATATGAATTTATTTCCAGAAGGCTTACTGATGTTAATGCCTAATGCTTATCGCTGATCATAAATTATTTGAATTTGTGTAGTGTTTTTTTTTATTTCAGAGTGCATATATGTAGTTTAAAAAAGGAACTGCATTGCATAAAAAAATTATATGATGATATCTTAAGAGTAAGATGTGGCAGCTGTTTAGGTCCACAATGTAGCATTGTTTAGGATGTGAAATGAAAAATGTCAGCAGACTGCATTTATTAATGATTTCAGTGTGGGGCAATACTACCTTTTTTTTGGTTGTTGTTGTAATAGGAACTTCAGTGGGAAAGTTTCATGTTCTCTCAAGTTTTCTCCCCAGATTTATGCTTGCTCTGAAATAAGCATGTTCATTTAAGAAATCAGATTAATGTCTTCAAAGAAAATAATTTAACTTCGTGGTTTCCTGGTCCATCTGTCTGTTTGATTTTGGAAGGTCAACAAGAGACCAGATGAAGTGGTACTTATTTATTGTTTACAGTCTAAATAGACACATGAAAAAGAGTTAGTCTTTCAGAATGATACTGTTTCATCTTGTCTTTGTATCTTAAACATGTGCGTGATAAAACCATTCTTCTATTGTTATTCAGGATTTATTTAGATAATCTAGATAAGATATGCCCTCGTGCCAGGAGCAGGCATTAGATCAGCCTGTGTACTGTCCCTACAGGTTGTTTTGAGAGCAAAAACGGAGTCATTAGTACCTGGGTCATGTTTTGTCCTTTTGATTAGACACGCCCAATGCTGTAAATAGTGTAAAAAGG
The DNA here is from genome assembly GCF_009819655.1 of Sylvia atricapilla. Taxonomy (NCBI): domain Eukaryota; kingdom Metazoa; phylum Chordata; class Aves; order Passeriformes; family Sylviidae; genus Sylvia; species Sylvia atricapilla. The sequence goes on from NC_089146.1 coordinate 15,107,976, forward strand.
TATGGAATTTTTCCTTTGGATTTGCAGTTTAATTCAAAATGCAGCTAGGGAAACTGCCTGATATAGAAACTAAATCCTTAATATCATTCCTTTGTAAGAATATTTTGTGATATCTCTGACGTCTAGTTGCTTTCCTAGAGGAAAGCCACTGCTATGGCAGATGAGTCTGTTTCTGCTGACAGTTGAACTGGGCTTTCTTCATTCATTTGTTAACTAAGAACTGATAAATACTTACAAATAATAATGTGGCATTTAACTGACAGTTTGGCCTAACAATTGAATTGGCCATTTAGCATAAACTGAATTAATTACGATAGCCGAGGACTCTCACTTAATTGCCATACCTAATGAAGCATAATTAAATAAAAATTTGATTTGTATATTGTTTAGAAATATTTTGTAAAATGAACTAGTGATTCCTAACCTTCCTGCTTTTCAGGGATAAGGGAGCATTAATGCTGCAATTGCAAAACTGATGAGTGTCCATCTGGAGTTCAGGAAACGGATTTCATTAACGCTCGTGATGATTTCAGACTGACATGGGTGCAGAGAAGAGTTCTGGCCAGGGAAAAGGAGATCCTGTTTTGTTATGGGGAGACTTCCTTAGTCTTGGGAAATAAAGGAATTACATTATCACAGAATGTTTTGGATTGGAAGGAACCTTAAAGGTCATCTCGTTCCACCCCCCTGCAGGGACGCCTTCCCCCAGATCAAGTTGCTCAGAGCCCCATCCAACCTGGCCTTGAACACTTCCAGGGATGGAGCAACCACAGCTTCTCTGGGCAACCTGTGCCAGTGTCTCACTGCTCTCACAGTGAAGTAGTTTAGATTAGTTACAATAAACTAAAATATATACCCTTTTTCAGTTTAAAGTCATGTCCTGTCACTTCATGCTCTTGTAAAAACGGGGAGATTGTGGGAACACACAGGAAGACAAAACACTTGCCTTCTGATGGATTTATGGACTGTGCACAGCAGGGAAAGAGAAATTAAACCATCCGCCAGGGTTGACCCAGAATCAGTGCCTGGACTGTATGACCAAATACACACCTGATTGTTCAGGGTTTGTCCTGGAGGAAGTACATGAGGACTAGAATTTAGGTCTGGTTTTGCTTGGGTTTTGTTTTTTTAAGTCTTACATTTCTTACAGTGGTGAAGCATGGCAGCAGTCCAGACCCTGATCAAATGAATGGCTGAGAGAAGATAAATGCTCCTGCCTAAACATTGTCAGATCTGAAAATTCAAAAATCATCTCAGATCTAGAAGAAAATTGAAATTGGTTTCTCTTTAATTCCCTTCTAGTTTTTGAGCCTTTAGGGTTCATGCTTTCAGTCAGCTCTGCCAGGATTAGAAGGATATTTAAAAAGCTAGAGTTCCTGGGGATTTTTATGACTGCATGACCCAGGCTTAAGAAAAATGCCTAATACTGCAAGATGTAATTCTGAGAGCTAGCTGCCCTGAATTTGTGAGTGGAGTGTCATAAGCAAAGATGACATCAGATTGATAAATTGGACTTTACTAACATTTGAAACACCTTTTCAAATGTTTCATGCTTCAAAACCTCATGCTTGTGATATCAACACAGGAGGCATGTCCAACCTGCTGGGTCTTTTAAGGCCAAGTGTGTCTTAAGTGTGTTTAAAACTGGCTTTAACAGAAATTGTGTTCAATTATCTGCTATTCAGCGATGGACAACTTGAGCACAGATCAACTAGGTAAACCAGAATGAGAGAGAAAGATCTTCATTAATTGGAGGATTTAATAGAAGAATTTTTTTATCACAAGGATGTTTTTTGTTACAAAGTCAACTGTCCGCACATCGAAAAAATAATGGTTTTTAAAAATTTCTTTATCAATAAAATGTTGTGAAAATTTAAAACCACCAAATGTCTCCAGGGAATGTGACAGCTCGGACAAGGGAGAGAGCTACTGAAATAAGGTATAAAAGTCAGCTTTACTGCAATCTTAAAGTTGCAAAGGGCTTTGAAAAGTAAATGGCTGGAGAGAAATATCTCCTGAGAATAAAACAGGCTTCTGAAAGATAACTTGAGCTGAAACTGCTTAAGTAAAAGCTTCTTGTTGTGCACCTCAGCATTTTCTAGTGCAAAAAATATATATTCTGCTCATGCTTTCATCTTCCTGGGGGTTATATTTATTCAGAGGAGATTAATGGCCAATTTTCTGTGCGACTGCCATCATCAGAAGTTTATCCCTTTGCAAAATTACTTTTTTTACTTTTTAGGCGAGCTGTATGCATGAATTTCTGTGAAGACTTCAAATACATAGTTGTAAATTGACAGGTGGAATGATGTTTATATCCCTGAGCAGGTGCCAGCCTTGTTTTCCATGTAGAATGGCAGCACAAGACTGACTGTGACTTGTATAATTTGATGTCAGATCTTTTTGTCTTAAATAACTTCGTATTGAGTTTTAAATGCATTTGTGGTTACCTGGCCATTTAATAAAGTCATGTGCTCTACAGAGAGCTGCACTAGGATGCATGGATTAGTGAACTCTGCAGTAGAGGAAGCAGTCTGGGATGATTTAAAAAAAACCTGACAGTTCTACAAACCCTCATTTAAAGAAGGGTAAGCACACATGATTAAGGAGCTTGGAAGAAAACTACCTTGTTGCCCCTCATTGCCTCTGGGTGCATGTCCTGTAGTTTTCCAGTTCGGTTTTTTTGGTTGTGGGTTGTTTTTTTTCTCCTTAGGCAGTCCTTGCTTTTTCTCAGGAGCTAAGCTGTCATTTGCAGTTGATTGGTGTATTCTGCTTCTCTGCCCTTCATGGTCGGAGTGCTGGAGGAGGTGATGAGCTGGAGGGGACTTCCTTGAGCATTGGCTGCTGGGCCTCCTGGAGGGTCTTTGCTGGTGCAGCCATGTGGGCTGCAGTGCAGGGGACTCTGGCAGTGCAGAGACCCCTCTCCCTCATCACTGTGCAGTACAAGCCTTCATGATCTCTCTCCTTTGTGTCTTGTTCTTCTGAAGTAACTGATTTAAAGACAATTTGTCCCTATTTTGAAATTTGACTTCTTAAGGGTTCAGCTTAGCAATGCTTTTTTTCATCCAAGCAGACAGTGATGTAGCCTTTATACTTGTGCAAGGGTTAATTCCCTGCCTGTGAAAGATTTTCATGAACCTGGTGATTTAAAGAGATTGGAAAAATACTTCTGTGGATTTACTTTTCTTTTTTCTCTGCTTGCTTTATCAATGTACAAAAAGAAATTTAATTAGATAATTTAAAAAGAATGCACAGAATTATTTTATGTATTTTGAATTCCTAATAGCTAGTATTGGGGAAATGGCTGCATTTTCTATTAACCATCTATAAATGGATATGACAGATGAAGTGAGTTTATGCTGATTGTGAAGCAGGCAGAAGATATCATACTAATTCTGCTTTTTAATTGTCTTTTCTTTCTTCTATGTGTATGTAATATATTAGAGCATGAGCAGGAGGCTAAGAAGACTCTACAGAGAGTGTAGGAAAAAAAATTGGAACTGGGCAGGAATTGATGGAGGACCAAAATCAAAATTATAACAGTAGATGGATCACAAGAAAAGGAGACAGGAAAAACATTCTGTTGGCAAGAAAGAAAATTCCTAAAATTTTTTTTCAGGCCAAGGAAAACTGTAAGTTCTGCAGAACTGCTTCTTGGTCTCAGGTTCCCTCTGAACTTGTGGGCCATATGTGCCTTTTGCCACTGATCACAGTGAGAATCCTTAGCTGCTCTCAGGTCGGTAGGTGGAACCAGCAGAACATTGTAACTTGTTCTTATTTTACTGTGTGTCTTCTACAGTGCAAGTTAATCTTATTTTATTGGGCAGTTAGAGAGCTATATCCTCCTGATTTGTCTGATCTAAAATAAATTTAAACTCATCTAGTAGGTCTCAACAAATCTTCTAAACTTGATAGCAGATGGCACATGCTTTTTATTTAGCCCTGCATATACTATCTTGGTGGGTGGTAACTGCCTTAGGACAAAATCAGCATCCCACCAGTCGCCATCTGGGATGGCAGATGATATGTGGGACTGTCATGAATAAGCATTCTGATGTTTGTAAATGTCTGAAGGAAGGAACTGCTTGTTAACGTGGCAGTTGGTATGCAGGCATCACCATGAGAAGTACACTTTATGCAGTAATCAGCAAAAGATGAATTGTATGCCTTGGGTTTGTCTCTGGAATACGGGTGGGTGTAAGTTGAATCTTCCATAATTTGTTCATTTTGATGGCAAACTTGAATGGCTCTAATCTTGACAGACCTTTGTCTTTGTCACTGCTTTTGTGCTAAAAATTTTATTCTCTTAAGGCACTGTGTCAGCAGTAATATTTAGATGCCTCATACACATAATAACCAATGCTGCTAATGAGCACAAATGCCTGGTATGAAGTGTGCCCTTGTTTTGACAGTGTGCTCTGAGTTGATGGGGAAATGGAGGGGACAGTTTGGAGAAAAAGGTGTGAAATTGCTTGCAAAAAACACCCCATAGTTTTGTTCCAGGTACAGGAATGAGAATGTACATCTTCTGGCCCTCCTCTACTCCCATCTTTCCTTGTCTCGCAGGCAAGATGCACAGACAGAAGTGTGAACCATGAGGATATCCACAAGCTACTTCTCTGTTCCTGGCTCTATGAACTAAGCCTCTTTCCTGAACAGAAGAGCTTTGAGAAATGTTATTTAGATCTGGTATTTTGGGAGGGCTGCTTGTCATTCATGTGACAGGTTCCTTATGTAGGGTATTTCAGACAGTGAAGCTGGCCTTGTAGGAAACTGAGTTGTATCAAGTACCAACATCTTCAAAAGCATCTGTGCATCTGTCATGTTGTAACTGGATTCCTATTCCAGTTACGACATCCATTTTGGTTTGTGTTATTATTTTACTCACAGCTGCTCTGTATAGCAGCTGAAGTAGGTATCATAGAACCAGAATGGTTTGGGTTGGAAGGGACTTTAAAGACCATCCAGCTCCAACTCCCTGCCATGGACAGGAGCACTTTCCATGAGGCCATGTTTCTCAGGGCCTCGTCCAACCTGATGTTCAACACTGCCAGAGGTGGGACCTCCACAGCTTCTCTGGGCAATCTGTTCCCACTTACTAGTGTCTCACCACCCTCACAGTGATGAATTTCTTTTTATTATCTAATCTAGACCTACCCTCTTTCAGTTTGAAGCCACTACATCTTGTCCTGTCACTCCACACCCTTGTGAAAAGTCCCTCTGCAGTTCCCTCATAGCCTTTTCAGCTGCTGGAAGGTGCTCTAAGGTCTTCCTGGAGCCTTCTCTTCTCCAGGCTGAACAACCCCAGCTCTCAGCCTCTCATCATAGAAGACGTGCTTCAGTCTTCTAATCATCTTTGTGACTCTCCTCTGGACTTTCTCCAGCAGGTCCATGACCTTCTTTTGTTGAGGTCTTCAGAGCTCTATGAAACAACAGTTTAAGGTAGTGACATCTGCTTTAGCAATTCAAATAGCTGACTTGACTATTCTTTTCAATGCCTCCTGAATACTTGGTGTAGAATATATATAAGAGTGCAGGGCTTAAGAAGTTTATGCAGTTTAGTGGTTCTGGAATTGCCAATGGACCTTTAGTGTGAAGGTTTTGTGGTAGAGCAATATATTGCCTGAGTATTATATTGCAATTTTGACAATTAAGTATAGTATGCAAATAGTGTACTGATTTATACAAATGAATAATAAAAATGAAGAAACCCAAACAATCTGCCACATGAATTCTTAGTTCGGGTACTACCTTCAGCTTACAATGTAAAAGTGAGTTAGGTCCAAAAGTTTATAAAACCCAGATTAGATTAAAGTAATTATATGGCTGGAAAGCACAGAAATGAGGAGTTTCTGCCAAATTTGTATGAGCAAACACACTAATTCTCATGGCTCTTATTTGAGGGGAGAGCAGAGTGGATTATTTACAGCATGGAAGCACATGCATGTCCTATTTCTTGATCAGGGTGTGAAATGTCAGCAAAACTTGCAAAAGGCTGGCTCTTGTTTTTTATGAATGGAAGTGTGTTTTTTGATGTGGAATAAGACAGGTATTCAGAATGGATTTTGCATGCAACAGCCACTTAAAGCCTGAGGTGACTGGCAGCTCAAGTCTGGGAGAGGTCTATGGATGAGAAGGAGGAATTAGGGAGTGGCTGTGTCTCCAGCTTCATCAGACATCTCTTGAGCTCAGTGTTGGCACAAAGTGTGCTTAGTTGTGGCTCCTTTAAACAGTGAAAAGGCCAAGGGAAGGGTTTGGTTCAGGTCAGTGCCAACTTTAACCTGGCCTGCCTGCAGGTGGCTTCAGACTAGGTGATCCACTATTCTTATGGTCTGTCATTACCAGTTGGGTAATATTCTTATAACTTGATCACAAAACTTCAGTAATTAATTACTTTTAATAAGCAGGTGTGATGTCCCTTTATATTATAAGGCAACATTGGTTTCAATATTTTTTTTCAGTTCTAAAAGAGAATCGGTTGTTTACATAGACAATGACAGTATCGAATGATGACTCATCTGGGATCATCTTTTTTAGGAGCCCTTTAGGACTGACATTCACTGCCACTGATCCATGCTTGCAGTTTTCTCTTCTTTGTATTCCTAGTGCTCCCAGTCAAGCTGCTAGATCTCAATCTCACTTTTTTTTCTGAATGTGTTGTATTCTTTGTTCATGCCTTGCTGTTATTTTCACACGATCATTAAAGTTCTTGTGTCCAGGAGTTCTTTCACAGCATTACCAGGCTTTATCCTGAGTTAATGATTTCCAGTACAACTTATATTCAGCTTCCAGAATTGTCAGACATAAGAAGAAGACAGTCGTCTACTAGGTCTGACTTTCTGTGTGGCTTCCTTTTATGCTGAGATGAATTCTGGATACTTTTGAGAAGGTAGGAAACTATTTTTACTTTGAGACCAAAGATTGATTTACTCTTCAGATGTGATAGTGCTCAAACAAGATAAAGGAGCAGCCAGGTACAAATACCCTGTAGGAACCTCAGATTATGTCAGAAGGTTTTGGTCTTTGTTTTTGCAAGTTTATGCCATGAAAAACTTTTTTTATAAATAAAATAGTTGCTTCACTAGAAATACCTTACATCTTGAATTATTTGTCCAAATAGTCAAAACCCATTTGTTTTGCAGTTGGCTTTAAGTTACCTTAAGCTTCTTAAATATATAAAAATAATTCTTTCTTTAAAAACCCCTATCTTCTATAGTCCTTTCATTGTTGAATGCAGGTTCAAACTATATCCTCTACAGGATGTTCCCCTTACAGGTTTGTGTTCAGCTCTTCCAAGTTGTAAAATCTGATGGAGATACATTTAATTAATGTTGTTATTCGATGTTTTTCTAGGAAGAAATACAAGGAGTCCTTTGACTTAAAAAATATTTGGATCCAGTACTTTGAAAGTTAAAAGTAAAAATCCTAATCTAGCAACTTTGTAGCAAATTCTTAGAGGCAATCTTGTTCCATTTATTTATTAAATAATTTTTAAGACACTTCCCTGGTCTCAAGAAAGCAGATTGTGAAAATGGGCAAAATTGAAAATATGCATAAGAAAACCCACTTTGTTAATTTCTACTTAGAAAAAGTTAGCTTTTTAATATTGAGGATTTGCTGTGAAGGTAACTTGTAATTTTCATGTTCAAACTATTAAAATATCCTACTTTTTAACTCTTTTTTTTTTTTTTTTTTTTTTTTTTTTTTTTTTTTTTTTTTTTTCCCCCCCTGTCTGTTTGGCATTTGGACATGTTTGGTGGTTTAATCCTGTCCATATCCAAGAAAGAACTAATATAAGTCTCTCTATTTTTGTGGTTTGGATTTTTTTCTTCTTCCTGGGCGTTGCTTTACAATTATGGTATATTTGGGTCTTTAAGAGGAAACTAGAGTTCCTGGATGAAATAGAATGTAAATAGGATCAGATACAGTCAATCAGTGATGGCTGGTATGAAATGGACTTTTTGTTTTATGAGAACACTAAACACAGACTGGACCATGTGGTACCTGATTGAATTTGTTGCAGATATCATACCAGGGAAAGCAGTGTGGATATTGGGATTGTTATATGGATTTGTTCAAAGGACTTCTTGTAGAGAAAACTAAGGGAGTTGAGTAGCCGTTTTTCTGGAAGGTCTGTTCTTTCTGATAGGTTTCTGCAAGTGGTAGGGGAGGGAAAAAGTCTAAAGCGGCATCTATACCAAATGTCTTGGACACTTTGGGCGTCTAAATATTCTTCTGTAATTAGCTGAGATTGCTTAGAATGCAAGTTAACTGAAGGTAAGCAGTGGCTTAATGACAGACTGCTGATTAGAAGGCACCAACTTGTCAAATGGTTCATCAAGCAAAATAGTATTATGATAATTTGTAAAACTATCTGTTCGTCTTGAAGCATAATCCAGGATGGCTGTCTGGACTCCAGGCTTGGTTAGCCTGTTTTGCAGCAGCCTAATGTGTCAGGTGAGGCTGTATCTCTTTGGAAAATAAACTGATGTGTAAATAGATTCTTGTATTGTTAATGCTGAAAGTGCCAGAAATCTGTAAGTATGGGTGCTACAGAGGAAAGGATCAACCTTATTGGAGCTAACTCAGATATTGGCACATGCAATAGCAGTCAGTGATAACATAACCCAAGTTGAGAGTCATTTTATTTACTCCAATTTAGCAGAGTTCACTGTCCAGTACAGTAGGTCTAATTTTAGTTTTCCTTAATATGGAAAATTTCAAGGCTAGTAAAGCAAAGCAAAATGCTAGCTACTTGAATGTTTGCAGTTTTCTGAATTACCTTGTGCTGAACAGCTAATGTTTGTGTTGTGAAACCATCTGTTTTTGTAGTTTGAAGAGAATCTCCTTCAAATGTTAAATGCTCTCAAATGTGTTAGTGAAGAGGCTGTCAGCCATTTGTCATACTGCGCCATTCAAAACTTTTCATGCACAGTGAAAGCAAGCTGAGTTTCTATTCCTCTTTGTATTGATAAACTAGTGTCAAAATTAAAGCTAAAAAATTACTTAGCCCAGTTTGGTCTGTGTACTGTGACTAATTGGTTATTATTAATCTGTCTTAATGAATAAAAATGTGTTTACTTTTCTGAACCATCCAATTTTTTACTGTAACTTTGAATGAAAACATATCATGTATTTTGTAAGCAGAGATGAAAAATATAACCAAGACTTGATCAAATATGGATGGGTGGGTAAAAAATAGTTTGACAGGTGGAGATGTTGCAGAATATGATATCTCCTTGAGGAATTTCAGAACAAGATGAAGATTAAACATGGCAGTTCTCTGTTTGGGTTTGTATTGAAAGGAAGAGGAACACATCTTCTGAAACAAAACAGGTCCCTTAAACATATGGGGGATTTTTCAAGGTTGGCTTCAAAATAGTCTCCAGTGCTTTTTTTAACTCTGTAGGATACTGCACACAAGGCACTATGCATATGCTGTTCACCACAGTATCCCAAAAGAACTTGTTGCCCAGATGGTGCAAACCATATGCCTCTTGATAGTTATCTGTGTTTGGGAAATACTCTCTAAAAATACAGGAAAGGTCGTAAGACTTATAAAAACCAGCTCTAGTGAATTTCTTTTAAATAATGCTCTGGAGATATTCAAAGTTGGTTTGTGTATTTTTTGGAGTTGGGTTTCTTTTTTCTTTTGGGAGATGTGTGTAAATGTTTTATGGCAGAGATGAGAAAGTAAGGAATCATAGTTGCTCAGTGCAAGAGCACAGTTCCTAAGGCGTGCATGCAGACTTCACTAGTTCATTGCATAAATGGTTTTTCACCATTGGAGATGCTTAAAAGGACTACAGCACAGGGCTAGGTCCTGGGTCTCTCTCCCCACCCCTTCTCCCAGCTGTCTGAATGAACCTTTTTGGAAATGTAACAATGTAGAAACCCAGTTAATTTTGGTATTTGTTCCCATGTCTTCAGCAACTCATTTGATTATTTCCAAAGGCTAGAGGAGAAAATTCTCTTTGCCCATGTGTAAGTTGTTAAAATACTTTTTCTTTTTTGCATACCTGGCACAGATCCACAGAGGAAAGGCAGTCTAATTACATTTCCAGCACAGGAGTTCTTTGAAGTATGAACTAATTAGGAATGGGCATTGCAAAAGTTTAGACCAACACTCAGGAAAAGAATACATCATGTAACCATCACTAATTCATTAGGATAACCAAAGCTTATTTCCTTTGAGTAAAGATTTGCACATTCTCACCTACAGCACTGTACTATATATAATACTTCTTTGTAGCTCCTCTGAAAGCACAACTCTGTTTAAAAGTAAATTAGCCAGCCAAATTGAAAGGCTAATTGCCTTGAGCTTCAAGTACAAAGGATATCCACACTTAGATTTCTTTGCCAGCTGCAAGAGGCTGAGAAGGTGTGTTTTCAGAAATCCTAACAGGGTATCTCATGACACTTCAGAATTTTAATGTGGTGTCATAAATCACTAACTTATTCTTGCTCCAGTATTGTTTGCAGGATCTATTGAGATAGATCAGTTCTGTGTACTGGGGAGGAAACGTGACGGAGGGACAACCCTGTTTAGTCTGGTAACAGTTTATGTCAAATACCTGAAAAGGTCTTATCCTTGACATTGCTTCCTCTTATGATTTTGATCAGAATAAAAATGAGTATATCTGGTTTGATTCAGAACTTGTTTTTGCAAGAGAAAGACTGATGGGGCATACAATCCCTTCACAGACCTAATTTTTATTATTATTATTTCAGTTGGATATATGGATGTTGTTCTGTGTTTCCTGCTTTGTTTTTGTTTTCCCATTCTCACCTTTCAATTTTTAATAGAGTCTAATCCTTGCTGAGTAGATACAGTGAGATAGATAGATACAGTAGATACACCTTTGCAATGTGTGTGTCCAGTGTGATTCACAGAAACATGTCCTTTTTGTATGGATCATTTTAATTTGTAGATTTTGTTATGTATCATCTGCTGCTTACACTGTGCTATATTAAGGTTATACACAACTGGGAGCTTGCAGGATTGATTGAATGTATTTTCTCCAGATAATTCTCAACCTTTCTGCCTTTTAATGAACTCATATTCTTGTTCTTTCTCTTAAACCAACTTCTAAATGCTTCACAATCCTACCTATAACAATTACTCTAAATTATTTTTGGTTTCACAGAATGTAATGGTTATGTAACTTCTCTTTATTCTCAGCTGACTGACTGTAGTCTCAAGTAGCTGCTTCTGTTACATGATAATGTTATTGAGCTATGTGTAAACCTGAGGAATGAAATGGCCCTGTTTCATATCCGACTCCTGGTGGGTGAGAACAAGTACCACCCAGAACTCTTCACATCTATCTGCAGAAATAAGCTCTTTTTGAAAGGAAAAAACACTTGACAGATGTGCTCTTGGATGAATTTGAGTGACTACAGAGAGAGAATAAGAAGAAAGCTGTTGGTTTGGAGGGTTTTTTTGTTTTGTTTTTTTTTTTCTATTACAATTTAATGTGTGTGTACATGTTTCTTTCATAAAAGTTTAAAGCATTCAGATAGCCTTCTAAACAAAGGTTAGCTTGTACAAGATAAACCTCATTCATGGTGAGATTGTTAACACTGACTCAATGCAGAATTGTGCTTGTGCTGTATGTTCTAGAACCAGGACATTTCAAAGGTGTGTTTTTCCAACCTGAACTTTAAAGACAGAAGGAGACGAAATTTTGAAAACAGTGGAATTTTTCCTTGCATGTAATAACCTTTTTAGTTTTTGAACAAATGCATACACCACAAGATGTGCTCATTAATGGGAAAATCTGTATTACCGTGTGAAAAATGGCCATACACTAAAATCTCAATGTATGTTGCCACCAAATTTTCTTTTTAAAACTCTAGGAGAGACAAAACAAAGCTTTTCAAACACAAGTGATTTGCTTTACCAAATGTTCAGATCTCCAAATCCCAGGAGGATGAGGGCTGGGATTTCTGTAAGGAACAGGCAGATTTCTGAGGCTTGGCATGGTCCTGTCTCTGGCTGCATATACAGATTCTCTCCAGGGCTGGACTGGTCAGAGTATGTTGCTGCAAGCCCTCCTGTGCTCAATGCAGGCATTTTCTCAGAAGTGATTTACCTCTGCCGCTCCCATCAGTTGTTGGGAGGTCATTGCTGCTTATAATCGGGCCACCTTTTAATTTAGATGGAGAGCTTAAGGTAACAAAGGTTGTTTCAAAATTTCAGCTTGGGCTTTTTAATTCCTAAATTAGTAGCTAGAAATTGCTTCAAGGACTCTTTTGTCCTGTGTATGCAACTTTGTAGTAAAACTGATTTTATAGGGGTTTTTTTGTTAAAACAAAAGTGTACCTTGGCAATGATTTCGTTTTATTTGTTTGGAGGTTAATTTTCTTTCTAGTCTGGCAGCTAGGATGCCTTAAGGATGCAGGTGCAGTGTGTGACTCCTTGCTGTGCTCAGTTTCTTTCTGGGTGCATCCATATTTACAAACACTTCTGGTGATGTCAGGACTGCACTTTTGAGGCAGACGTTCTGATTTTCCCTGTGTACCCTGCTTTGGCCCATAACTGAGCAGTCTCAGGCTTCACCAAGGTTTTGTCCTTTGGAGGAAAGTAAGCAGAAACGTGCAGTCCAGGAGTGCACGTATCTTGTACTGCAGTGCTAATATGCTGATGCAGTGCCAGCCTGGTGCTTTCCAAAATAACCCTCCTTGGGAAGGCTTTGGTGCTCTTGCAGGCAGCTCCATCAGTCTTCCTTCTGGTCCATGAAGCTTCCTAATGCAGTTATTTCCCTCTGCCAATCTTAAAGGTATCCAAACCAACTGAGCTTCATTAAAAACTTACAGATGATTGAAATAATTGCTGAATCGTATTTTGGATTATTTTCTGTCTGCAACCAAACGTACGAGATTTCTGACAGGCCAGGATTTTTAAACTGTAACATATTTTATTATTCTATAATGGTTTGTATGTACAACTTGTAAAAGAATTTTTGTTTCAGAACCTTTTACTTCAGAGAATAAAAGCTACAACAGTGATGTTGAAATAAAATTTTACAGAAAACAAAAGGACTAGGGGAGGTTATATATGGTTTAAATACATTGAAAAATAGCAAATACTGAAGCTCTAAGCAGATTAAATTTTCAGATGAAAATGTTATCTTAGCTCAGCTGAGTCGAGGATCTTGGTTGCTGGCCTTGAAATATGATACTTACACTTAAATGATTCAGTGTGACAGTCTCTAGCCTAGGTTTTCAGGATCTACCAGTATTTTGTTTTTAAATTAATTAGGTGCCTGTATGCTATGTTTATTTTTAATAATTAGTTTTATTTTTAATTGACGTGATTTATGCCTCAATGTATTGTTAATATTGTTTGTTTGGTGGTAGAACTGTCACCTGTAAGAAACAAAGATGTGAAGTCTATTTAGAGTACTTGATCAGTGAATTGTACTTGAGAAGGAATCTGTACAAATGCTAGAATGTTAAGCATGGGTTAGAGTTAGGAACGTGATGAAACAATCTATCCTACTGTATAAATGACCAACTGTTTATGGAGCATTTTCTGTGTACACCCCTGGCTAGAGAACAAAACAGACTTTCTCTTGGTAATAAACTTAACTGGATTATGAGAGGGACCACTCTAGTGTTATTTGTGAATGCTGCACTCTTCTGGGGAGGACTGCTGCCACTTTTGGTTTCAATGTTTGTGTCTCTCAGTGCTCTTGCCTAACAGAGTGGTAGGTGTCTGCGAAGTTCTATGTGCTCTGGTTCCCAGGCTGTAAAATGACCTTGTGTTTGAAGTCTTTTGAAACCCAAACATAGGTGCACTCTTAACTGGAAGGAGCTGCTTTTGTGCATAGCTTCCTGAGCCAGCCTTTGGCCATCCAGTGTATTTGGGTGGTGGGGGAAAAGAATAAACATCAAGTTGTGTAGATAAGAAAACAGAGTTATTTTCTATACGAGTTACCCTAGACCCCCCATTTCTTCTCTGCTGGTTTAGCACCATACCTTAAGTGAAATACAGACTTTCCCTCTAAATATATAAAACTGTTGTTTGTGCAGTTGATGAGGAGGTTTTTATTCTCTTGGTCAAGTTTATATTTCAGGCTCTTGGCTTGTTGGTTAGGGACTGTAATTTACCACGATTTTGTGGCACAAGATTAACATTGAACTGACTTTCCTCTGTACAGTAGTTTGAGTTGTGAAGGAATTGATGGACTAATATAGACAATATACAATCTTTGTATGAAGCTGGAGATTTGGATGTATGTAGAAGTGAAAAGGCTTCATCAGTCTCATTTGAACAGTGTGCTGTCTTCCAGTGTTTTTGTAACACTTCTTGGCATCCTTTTTGTTGAATGATTGTCTTTGAAGCAGTGGGTACTCCTGCAGTCATTGGAAACTAAAAAGCTCTGGAACCAGTGTTTAGTAAGACAGAGGAAATGTATTTGAAAATAATCCTAACCTCTGCTACAGATGCAATAATAAATCTGCTTTAAAATAGAGAGCTTGCAGAACAAAATAATGAGTTGTTGCAAGTTGCTGTGCACCGACTGTGATATGTTGCCAACTTATTATTTCTGAGCTCTGTGATGTGTCACAAATGCATTTATTTCTATATTAAGCAATGTCTTTGCAGTTTGGAACCTTATTTGTTAGAACTGGTTGTTGGGTCATGCATTAGAGCATTTTAAAAAAGAAAAGTAGTTTAAATAGTAAGGATTTGTTCCTATCTAGTAACAATTTTGTGTCTTTTCTTTGTAGGTATGAAGCGTCCATTAAGTCCTGACCACATCATTGAAGATGGGATTATGAATCAACCAGCTGTTGTTCGGGTCTTTGAAGAAAAAGGACTGAGGAATGACAGACAGGATTATCAATTAAGCAAAGAAAAAAAGAAGATACTGTTTTCCTTCTGTGAAGTGTGCAATATACAGCTGAACTCTGCAGCCCAAGCTCAAGTTCATTACAACGGGAAATCTCACTTGAAAAGAGTGAAGCAGCTAAACAATGGAAAACTCCCTACAAGTACAGCTCCTGGCACTTTGTTTGCAAGTACAAGCACAGGTACATAATTAGTTTGGGATGCTGGATTTTGGTCAAGAATTTTGAGGAAACTTTAAGCTCTACCTTCTCCACCCAACACAACCATTAAACTTAATATAGATTAATACTAGCAGTTAATAATATTTTGCCATGCTCAGAATTACTGGTGTGTTTCTTTTGCTGTGAAGCCAAGTGGTATCACAGCAATATTTCATTATTCCATTATTCCATTATATGTTGGACCTTGAAATATGGTCTATTTGAAAGTAACTCTTGTGGATCCAAGTACTTACACATTTTGTCATCTGTTTTTGTTCCCACAAGAAAGTTCTAGAGGAATGCTGCATGTGCAGGTGAAACTTTTAAATGGAATCTAGTAGAGGAACAATGGAAGAGGAGAGCTGGAATTTACAGGCCTGGCCCTTTCATTCTTTCTGTTTTCAGCCCTCTGGGTTTTAACTGCCCTCATTCACAGAATCAATTTAGGTTGGAAAAGACCTCTAAGTAAGAAGTATTTCAAAATAAGACTTTTACATACTAGGCAGAAGAAAAGTCTAAAATGTTTGGGCAAAATGCATTTAGCATGCATAATGTAAAGATACAAAGCACATAATGTGCTTTTCTATTTTTTTAGAGAGGGTTGTTTCTTTTTATTTCAGTGTTAGACTCAGTTCATAGCTACTTGAGAAAAATCTAATAGATCTCAATTTCTCATACAAGAAGTTTTCTTAATTGTATTATTTGTTTTTATTTGCTACATTAAGACACTGGCTTTGGTTTCTTTTATTTTATTTTGTGTAGAAACGGTCAAGCTGCATTGAAGGGTTTAGTTTTTTCTTTTTTCTGGTTTTGTTTCCTGTTAACAATTTTACTTGTTTTGAAGTCTGTGGTACTGTTTTCTTTGATTTAGAACTAAGAAGTATTGAGGGTATCACTTGTGTAAGGCCTGCTGAATAGCATCTAGATCACTTAATTTTGTGCATTCTTAAAATAACTGAATATCTGTGAGATTATGATTGATTTAAGATTCCTCTGTGTGTGGATCTACAATGCAAACATATAAAAACGTTTTCTATTTTTGTTGCTTTTTGTTATCTGAGCCTCTTCATCTGATGCCTTTGCTGTCATTCCTGGGGATTGAGAGCTGATGCTCTGCCACCATTACTCAAAGATTGCTCAGAATACAATTCTGTTTGCTGGAGCACATGCTTTGGGGTTACTGCATAGGTTGGGAGGTAAAATTCATGTTTCTTTGTACTTTGTTCACCCATCTCTCTATTAGGCTATATCATAGTTGTGTACTAGTTACGTTCTAGGTCTATCCAGTGCATGTTGAAATAAGCATTTTCATAGCTGAGGGTTTTTTCCTTGTGTTCATAGCATTTAGAAGAAAGAAATGCCTTACAATAGACAATTTATTATTACTGCGATTACATAAAAAATTTAATATACTCTTTAAGAACCAGTGGGAGAACAAGATTTACTGCAATGTAGTTCTCAAAGAACGTTTTCCAAAAATAACTAGAAATTAATTTTCTTATAAATTGACATTATCCAGGCTCAGTTTTAATCCATGTCCTCTGGAGTGTTATTACCTCTTGTAATGGAAGTCCTCCTTTCCCATTTCTTCGGCTAACATTGTAAACAAAACTAATTGTGCAGATGGTAAGAGAGCAATTATATTAATCTCACCTCACCAGTGAATAGGTTTTATTCCACGTGCAAAGTAAGCAAATAGCCCTCTCATACTTCACTGTTATAGCTGCACCCTTCTAACAAAGCTCCTAGTGAGCAGTTCAGCACACCTCAGGAAACTTCCTGCAAAAGCTTCTGCCAGTGTCAGGTTGGTGTTTTCCCCTGTGTTCAAAAGATAAATGTGAAATCAATAATATTCCCACTGGAAAATGAGGTGATTGTAAAATATACATGACTGTAAATTTTCCTCGACACTTCAGAAACCAGGATTACAGACCTGCCAGAACTGTCTTGATTCCGTGTGACAGAATTGATGGATCACTGACTCCAGTTCTCCCTAACACTTGGTGGACTTTCTTATAAATGGAGATGAGACATATTTTCATATTCGTTCTGTTTTGTGGTCCTCTCTGTGACAGGGTTAGAAAATCCTCAGTTGTTAGAAAATGTCTTTTTAATTTTTGACTTCTATGTTTTACATAGAAGACTACTATGTTTTACAACTATAAGATCTATTTGTTGCTCTTAACTTGCCGGTATAATGGTCGTTGTTGTACTACAATTGGAGTGTTTATTAAGATTTGATACCTGGGATTCTAGGTCCTGGCAAGAACACATTTAATTCTGTAGATGAATGGCTTTTTATTTGTTTAAAGTCTAAATATCATTTAAAAATTAGTTTAAAGTTACTTCTTTGTATTCAGAGCAAGGGTGCAATTGTCATAGGATTTAAAATATATTTAGCAATATATTTTTCTAAAAAGTTTACTCTATTTCCAGTTTATCTAGCCTCACCAGTTACTGATATATATATATATATATACACAAGCTCTTTTGCTATTGTACCTCTACCTGCAATTTAAATTACTTCCTAATAAGTAAGATTTATTATAAAGATCTAGAGCCTGCTTTTCTCTATATTGCCACAATCAGGAAATTAATGGGTTACATTAGGTAAGTTTGGTGATTTGATCTGCTCATTGAACCTCCTTTTCTTTACATTGGTGTTGAAAATTGGGGAAAAAAAAAAAAAAAGAGCATTCTACTCGGAAAATACGTTGCATATGGTGTTAGAGCTTTTCACTATTGCTTATGTTAAGGCTTGTTTATTATCAGCTGTGCCCCCCGTGTCTCACTGCAGCTCAGGGTGCAGTTCCAGCGCTGCCGCTCCCAGGCCCATCCCGGCCCCTGTGCCAGGAATAGGTGAGGGACTGACGGACGGACAGGCGGCTGGCGGAAGGACAGAGATGAACTCTCAGGAAAGCAAGGAAGTGCCTGTTCGCCTTCGCAGCTGAAGCTGGAAACGATTTCACGTGTTTCCTATGAAGGAGAAGGAAAAGCAAGGGTGGTTTCCTGCAGCCCTGGGGAGATGTATTTTGGAGGGAGCCTGTTTAAAGCTTTTCGGTGATCAGGCGCTGCTGGAGCCCGCCGAGCGCGGAGCAGAGGCCGGCCGTTCCGTGGCCCTGAAGTCCCGCTGTCCCCGCTGAGGGCACGGCCGGAGCACCCGGTGCCGAGCGCACGGCACGGCCTTGGCGAGGCGCTAACTAAAGCCGGCTGGTTTCCCCTATGCTGGCAGCGAGAGCAGCCCGCTCCGTGCCGGGGGCGATGCTCCGGAGGGAGGCGCGGCCCCCACGCGGTGGCGCTGCAGCCCGGGCCGTCAGCGATGGGTGTTCGCTCACACCGGCTCGGGCACTCCCCGCACCGCGCCCCGCGCTCCTCCCGCCGCCTCTCCGCAGGTGACAGCGGGCGTGCTCCGCGAATTCTCATCGCTTCCTCCATGGGGTGGTGTCTCCCGGTGAGTGTCTCTCCTTGCACCCATGGGAGCAGTTGGTGTAGTTTTAAGGAAGTGTACTAGAAATTCCTGTCCAAGTCCAGATTCTACAGATCTCTGGAAGCGTGTAGGAAAGTTTCATTTTTGTTACAGAAAGTGTCCAAATTTCAAAGTGGGCAAAGGAGACTTCCTTTTCTTTGGGTCCCATGCTGTTTCAAAGAGCACATACCTGCGCTTTAGAGCCCAGGTGGCGCTCTTTAATGTCCATGTGAGCTTCCCGTAGCTTTGGCAGGTGTGATGGGGGTGTCAGGATGTAGTGTTTTCTGGTAGCACCTCTGCCTTTTTGTTCTTGAAATCCCTGACCTTGCAGGACAGTTTTGGAAATGCTGCAGGACCCTAAGCCATGACCCTTTGAAAGGAACTGTGCTACGAGTTACTGTGTTAACACTGCAGTACTGAGGAAACAGGCACAGGTTGATTCACTGAGGTATTGTAAGCATTCGGTTTTGTGATCTGGTTCACAGCAATGACAGCCAGGGATTTGTTATAAAGCAAAATAAATAGATAAATTACTATACTTGTGTTGTGTTTGTGACTTAAATGAGGTCAGTAGTGGTGGTGGAAGGGAGAAGGTAAAACAGTAGTTTTGGGCATGGGAGAAGAACAAGGGATTATGGACAAGGCAGGGTTTCTTCCACTTTTGGCAACAGAGATTAGAGCTTTTTTGTCTCTTTGTGCAGTGCCATATGAATTTGTAAGTCTAGGCAACCTACCAAATTAACGGAGGCAGGGAGGCTTACGATTAAAGAACTCGGATTGTTCTTGATAGGATCCATAGTCTATATAGCTAACTTGCGTATTAGTTTTCAAAAAAAGTAGAGAGATAGAAAGTGTGAATAGTATCTTCAGCCAAAAAATTAAGCTGCTATTGATAGACATTGAGGAATTATACTGAAAATATTCCAGGTAGCCTTAAATCTACATTCCCAATTTTGGCCTCATACATGAGAGTAAGGCTTGGTGTTTTTTTGAATGAAACTGTGAATGAAATTAGCTCGCCAGATGACCCCAGATCAGTGCAGGATTAAATGATGGTTGGTTACAACAGAATGAGTCTGCAGTGCATGCTCTCATTTCACTGGAGTTTTTCCTTGTTTTTTGTTAAAAGAATCTAATCCTAATCTCAGGTCTTTGTATGTAGGCTTTAATCTTTATACGGGCCTAGACTGGCTTTCTGACAGGTAGCTTAGTTGCCATCTAAGACTGCTTTGTGCCAACGTAATGGAACTGAACTTTTGCTTACTTTAAGCCTCTTCATCTAGGTCCTCAATTCCTTCTCAGTGTTTGTCTTTCATTAATCTAAAAAAAGACAAGGATAATCCAATTTTTATTGCAGAAGATCTTTATGAATTATTCTAGCAAGTACTCAGAGGAATGCAAAGCAGCAACCAAAAGTATCTTGAAAAAGTTTGTGACCTGAGTCCTCTTAAATGTGTGCATGCATAGCTATAGAGTTAGTGCATAAGTCTGTAGAGAGCACTGTGAGCTTACTCTTTTTCTCTGTTGGGTCAAAACCTTTTTTAGACTAACAGAAGGTCAGCACTTGTTCTGCCTTCCATGTCTGCAGCTACAGCCTGATCTTTCACAAAGCAGTTTCAAGAAAGCTGCTTCTGTGGGGGCACAAAGCAGAGCAACTTCTCAGGGCTTCCCCTCTCTGTCCCCCATGAGAGAGAGCTTGCTCCATACTTTGCTGTCCTACTCTAGGTAGAATCCATTTTTTTTTTTTTGTAAAAAATTAGACTCACTAAAAAGCAAAACTGTGTCCAATATAATAGAAATAATAACAAAAAGAGTTACATGTCCATAAATAGACTTAGCTTAGTGAGCTCCTGAGAAACTTTAGTATTTCACTTCTTGCTACAGGGTACGTTGACTTTTTTCTTAGACAGTTGTCTCTTGAACAAGGTTACGTTTGGTAGATGGTACCCCATTCTTTTCATTACTTGAGTCTCTTGCACCATTTACATAAGTGATGATAGGTAATGGTATGTAACACTTTTCTTATAATATGAAATGTACTTATGATAATCAGTTGCTGTTTCTTTCACAGAATATGCTGAATTGGAAGGGACCCAGGATTATGATTAGCTGCTTTGAAATTAAGCAGATTTATTGTATTAATTTTGGACACTTGGTACTCCTCACAAAATGTTGATGATGAGAGTTAATATAAGGCCCAGAACTGACAATAAAGTTGGTTTCTTATTTGCCAATAGCTACCCTCTGTATCTATAATTTCTGTTCTTTGAGTAGCTGCACTGCAAAAGTTCTTGTTAAACTAATAAAAATATTAAGTAGATAATATGTGCCCTCACTGGTAGTCTTCAGGGGGAAAAAAAAAGGGCAATTATTTTACTGAGGTCAGTTGTTTTAAAGTAATTGATAACTTGCATCAGAGCAAAACATTTAAAAATTCCCTAATTCCCTAATGACAAATTGAAATCATAACTCTTGAAGTTGGTAAAGGTTATCAGACCAATTATTTATCACTAGACTCCATTCTTTTTGAGGTGGGGAACATATGAATGACATTAGGTAAGCAAACAGAATATGGAATGATTATGGAAAAAAGCGGTTTATAGGGGAGGGGTCCTTTGGGTGGAATGTGGAAGGATTTCAAAACAAAATTGGATGGTGCATCCTTTGTCACTACTTCGCATAGATATATTCAGTTTAACCTCTCTTCAAGGACAGTTATGCTGTGGTAAAAAAATCAGCATTTAAGATATCAGAAAATCAGATATCCTAGAGTCTAAGACCAAAACCAAATTCACCAGCCATAGTTTCAAGCTGAGAATGGCTGCAGAGTGGTGGTGACACAACTTCTGCTTCAGTTGGGAGCATATCCCTAGTCATTTAATCACTTTGGGCATGGCCTGGAGAGCTTCTCAACATCAGTTCGTTGATGTTTCTGCAAGAATTTCTTCACTGTCTCACTGAAGAATGTGGTCTACTGTTTAGAGGTGTAGACAGCTGAGATGAAAAGGGATGTATAAATTCAGACATTTTTATTCATATGCATTTCTAACCATGATTTCTGCATTAAAACTACTGGAAAAAATAAAATAATGAAGTCAGGTTTGTTTCTTATTTTTTACCTTGTGAAAGGAAAACTGATATCTTCTCTGCATAGCAATTTTTCTCATCTAGGATCAGATCCTGTCAAAATTTCTCTCATAATTATCTTGTGACCCAGCAGCATATTTGGATAACTGTACAGGTAATATAATAAAAAACTCCCATGTGTTTCCACATCTTGAAAACCTAGTTCTGATTACGTCTGTCTTATTCTGTCTATCTCTGGGTGTGAGTATGCACAGCAATACATGCTCTGTTACCTTTCTGGGGAAAGAAAACCTCTGAAGTACCTGAAAAGACAAAAAGATGTACATTGCAAGAAGTCCATGTGGGAGTAGGAAAAGCATGAATTTAATAAGTCATGGAGATTTTTCATAGTAAGTGATTTAAAATTACTGTTGTCTTAGAAGGATGAAGGCATCAGTCATAATGTCATGCTTTTAGTGGATTTTTTTTTTAATATAAATACTTAATCTGCTAGACTGTACAGGTCTTTGTTGGGTCAGTATTCTAAATGTTTTCACTCAAATATTTATTATTCTTTTTAATAGATATCCTGGGTTTTAATATGTAATAGACTTAGTCTGTTACATGGTTAAAAAATACGTATTACATTTGCATAATTTTGAATTAATCTTATTTAGAAATGCTGTAAGGAATCATTAATTTTTATTGCTGGATTCCCCCCCCCCCCCCCAATAATGAACCTCATCACAATACAGGCTGCTGATTCTCCCCTGTCTCGTGTTCGTTGTAGAAAAGACAGAGCTATTTTTAACATTTACACAGTCTAGATAGATGATTCCTCATTCTGTATGGTTTGGAGCTGAAGCTGTAGAGCCTTTCATAATCACATCCTTTTATTTTTTTATGGTTTGTTTGAATTTGATCTCAGTAGCTGATTCCGTGCATTGATAATGAAGGCTTGGGTTGCCTGATTCTCAGCATAAATTCAGGCAGACTTCTACTCCGACAGGGCTCTGTGTTTCGGTACGCATGGAGATACAGAACTGAAATTGCTCTGCTTTCTTTACAAATGACTCAGAGTGTGCTTGTCCTTCCCTAAAATGTTGCCAGCGTGTGAAGGATTTTCAATGAGCAGTGCAATAAGCCGGCATCTGGGAAGGTTTGAGGCTGCTCTGGTGTAGCAGTGAACTGTCACACAGATGACTGGGGCTGGAGCCAACACTCTGTAGCACCGTAGATCATACTGGTCACATACTGGAAGTTTTGTTTATGTAACTTGGTTGCTGTTTAACCTGCTTAAATAGTATTGCCATAATGTGGAGTGGGCTTCCCAGTAGAGGTGAGTCTGGTTTTTATTATTAAACTTCACTGAATTGCTTTGTGCTACGACATTAAGAGTGGATGCTTACATGTTTGGCATTATTTCTGTATGCAGTGCATTTCTGTTTCAGTTATTCCAGTGGAAAGGATAATAAAAACGGCAAGGCATATAATGCATCTTTTTCTTCTCTTCTTATTTCAGTATTAAAAGTAACTAAATATGTGGCAAGCTCCCTTTCCTTGCTTGCTGTTTGCAGAGGGCATCTTTCCAGTAGGTGACTTCCTATGCATTTTAAATGTTTTTTGAATGTCAGTGATGCTGTGTTATTGTTGTAGAAAGAAGCTTATTAGCAATGTGAACAAATACCTCTTACCAGAGCTTGCTTTCTGGCTTGTTAAATCTCAAAGTATAGTTACAATGATGTGTGAAACACAAGAGCTGTCGGATTCTTCAGATAGACGAAAAAAAGTAAAGAATTAAATAGATTGTATACTGGATTTGACATATTACATATGTCTGTCATTCTTAATATTAAAAGTTATGATCTATCATGCCCAGGACAGCTTCCAGTAATTCATTTGCACTGACAGCTTTCTTTGAGAAGGGTATAAAATTACTGTCGTTTCTCCCTAACGAGTTAAATTTGAGCTTTAGTGCACCAAGTTTTATTTAAGGGAACAGATAGTGTGCTGAAGGTAGCCTGTGAAGTTCTAGTAGTACATCTTTAAGCTTGGAAGTATTATTGCAAACTAAACAGAGTTTGGACTTGTGTGTTTCAAAAGAGGGGGTTTTTAATTGAGAATTTCACCTATAGCAGAACAAAAAAAATTAGTTCATTTGAGTTACTTATTAAGCTCTGCTGTTTTGCAAATACTGAGTTGGTGAGGTGAGACCTCCTATGATTATATTTGTGTATGCTGATAGTAATTTTTTTAATAAAATAATGAAATATGTTGAAAAATATTTATTAAATATTTTTTCTTGCTTGTTATAGAAATGTCTGTGCTTACTATGTAAAGACTGCTGTGGGTTTTTTTGTGTTTTTTTGGTTTTTTTGGTTTTTTTTTTTCTTCTGAGGAACTAGGACAGCTCATGCTTTTTCCTGCTAAATATATTTATGAGGCAGCTGTTTTATAGCTTTCAGCTCCAAAGTTATAGATAAGTGTGTATTTGTTTGACAGAAGATTCGAGAATTTCCATTTACTGCCAGTACATGTAAAGCTTGGCTAAGCAAACTGCATCAGGAGCACACACCATTTGTATTAGCCAATCTGTCTTTGCAAGTCCCAGGGCCACTATCTTGCTAGAAGCCACTGTGTGCTTTTGAAAGCATGAAATTAGTTTTATACTGAGCACATAGTTTCTCATTTAGCAGTTCTTTTTATGGTAATGGTCAATTTATGGTTCAGTGCCAGAATTTTGGTTTTCTGTCAAAGCTGATAGCTTCTGCTAAGGTGTTCTTTGGAGATAAAGAGAAACAAACAAAATCCAAAACAACACCCCACCCCCCCTCCCCTCCCCAAAAAATGTAGTTTGTGGTGGGGATCCTGGGAAGATGCAAATAAAAGAAAGTTCTCCTGAATTATCTAACTCCTGACATTGCTGATAGCATTTTGGAATTATTTTGTTGTAGTGTTTCAGAAAACATTTGTCATTCATGACATAAAATTATTAAATTAATTGTCACCTTTTTATACTTTGTAAGGGGTTTTTCACTTTCTTTTTCCCTATGGCATGTAAAATTTCTGTCTCTCAACACTAATTTTTTTATCTGCTTAATTAATGATTAAGGTTCAAATGCACTTGAAAAATGTATATGAAGCACCCTAACCATTCAGGGTGATTTTTAGAAAGCAGCTTTAGATTGTTACGAGCTTTTCCCTTTCTTCAAGAATCTATAAAAGTCATAATAAGTTGTTATTAAGACCTTTGTTACACATTTTTTAATACATGTAATTCATAAATTGATAAACCAACTTATTTTTAACCTGTGTCTTGTTCTTGGCAGATTTTTGTTGTTTTTCTAACTAAGCCAGATTTGTGACTCTTCCCTCACTAGGAGCTATGCTTGATGAAAGGTTAATGTGGTTAATGTTGTGTACTTCACTTGGGTTACTCTGCCTAGCCTGCATTGTTCTGTCATGCATATAGGCAATCTAAAATTGCATTGCTTTTAATCTATTTCACAATTCTGACGTGATCCCAAAATAAGCATGTTTAATGATACAAGATTTGTTTCTCTGCTCAGTTCTGTCAGCAAGGAGCAAAATTTGATGTTGCTTTTTTTCTTTTGTGTGCAAGATGTGGTTTGCTCTAGAGCTGGTAATCCTGTTCCACCTACTGTTATGCCTGCCTGGGATAAGACAAAGCTGGAGGTCTTAGTTCCCTGAAGTTTAGTTAGAATTAAATGTAAGCTAGTCTACCCATTTTCTATGACTCCATCATCATGGAGGAGAAGAAGAAGTAGAAGCTATGGAGATGACTGCCCTTTGTCAGAGGCACTTGGAAGCACAGCAGTCCCACTTCAGCAAGGCTCCCTTCTCAAAACCAAGTTTGGATGCTTCTGTAGTCATGCAAGAGGTGCATACTGGCAGCTTAACTATATATTGTTGTTCTAGGACCTTGTTAATGTCATTTTAGGACCTTTGAGTAAGTTTGCTTGCTGTACTTCAGTATGTTTAAAGGCTCCCCGGCAGAAAATATTATGAACGTTTAGAAAACAATGTGTGATACATTGTTACCATGGCATATAAAATTTGTTTTATTTCTCTAAGTGCTTGAGCTAGAGTGCCTTTCTTTGTGCTTTTATTTTTTGGCAATTCTTTGTATCATTATGAATATAAGCTTGCCAAAATGCAATCTGGTTTCTTCTTTGTTTCAAGATGGTTTTTGCAAGTTCCTTTTACCTTAAAGATCTTGCATCTTCTTCCAAGTGTCTTTATTGTTGCATGTTTCCCTTCCTGCCATTTCACACTGGTAGTCCAAATGAGAGGCAAGATTTGGTGTGTTTGTTGTGCTGGACAAAACTACTTCACATCCTGGTGTGGAGCTCTATTGCTTCTCTATCCATTCTCTAGCCATTTCTGTATCGGATGGTCAGGTATCATATGGCACTGTAGTTTTAATTTCTTCTGCTTTGGAAGGCATCAGTGTTATAGTCTGGTGATCTTTTGCACTTTTGCAGTATTCAGGGGGTAGCAGCTTCTCTACTGCCAAGATGATTTTACAAGGAGATTCAGAAGAAGAGGACACTAAGCTGAAAGGAAAAGAAAGAGGAAGCGATTCCATATTAGTCACTTGACTCTGGGATCCAAATCTGGCTAAGCTCTTGGTGGAAATTTTGAAATTTGGTTTTTTTTTAGTGAAGGTCACTGATGAATCCTGCCAGAAGAGCTGAGTGCACTGAGAACTGTAGTTCACTGTGAAGCCCTGTTGAAGCTTTACTACTGAAGCTCAAGTTTGTGTTTTTTCCTCTCTGTAGGTTAAAGAGCCAGAGATGTTCTGGAGGTCTCACCCAGAATGTTCAGCCAAGAAATTGTCTTTTTTTTAAACTATGCTTTCTGTTCTGTTGGATTTTGAGCAGTGCTCATAACATGACTCTGAAGGGAAAATGAACTAACTTACTTCCCTCTTTCACATATGTTTTTGTGTTCCTGTAAGGATGTGGGGATTTTTATTTTTAGTTGAAAGTGAGGAAAGCTGGGTGTGTTTTGATCTCCAGAGGTGTAAGGAGAGTTCTTTTGTATTGATACCAGCAGTCAGAGCAGATGAAAGGCTAAATTCCTTAGCCTTGGGTAGGTTCAAGACCTACACTGAAGTGTTTGTGTCTCTGACTGAGCAGTGCAGATCTTGAGAGGAGATGAGGAACTCTTTTCAATACTCAGTGAATAGAGGAATACAGCTTCCTTAAGGATTGAGGTTTTGAAATTCATATAGTGTGTTGCAAGAGCTACTTGAGGGAAAGGATAGGACTGTGAAAGCTCAGTGGACAAAGTTTTCCCTTGAAGCAACTTGTGAAATGGTCAGACTTTGGGCAAGAATTTGTGTTATGATGCATTTGGTAATACCACTTGTTAGAGTATGGGTTGCCCTGGAGGGTGGAGGAGATCTGTGTTCAGATCACCTGTGCTCAGGTGATGAAAGGAAATTTCCATGACAAAAGACTTCTGAGGTTACTGTGGTGTGTCCAGTTTTGGATTCTTTTGTTTGGTTTTGCTAGCGGTACACATTGGTACTGTTTATATTTTTACTGAAGTAGAAAAGACAGAGCAGGTCTCTGGTGTACGAGTTTCCCTTTTGCTTGCTTCAAGCGTCCTGTGATGGCAGAAGTTGAAACACCGTGCCTGAGTTTGTAGCTTCCACCTCAGGGTCTCCATTTTCTTCAGGATATTTCATAGTAAGGGTGGAGAGATGAGGGCGATGTAAGAAATCCATGTAGGAAGTTCTTAAAATTGTCTGTTTTTCTGCTCAAGCTGGATTCAAAATTTTCACACATGTGCATCTCCTCTGGCTCAGCCTTGAGTGTTTGCAATGATGACATCCTGAAATGTTTTGTGACTGAGCATTTAAATATGAGCAGGAATTGAGGTGGTTTTTTTGTCAGGCGATCAAACTTAAGTGGAACATGGAGAAAATAAAGAGGTGAGGAAGATTCATAGGCTTTAGAGTGGCACATCTGGATAAAGAGACACAAAAATCACTTCATCAAGGAAAAACAGACTAGTTGGAAAGGATTGAAGATTATTGTTAAGAATTGCAATTCGTGTATTGTGGCCAGCTTTGTTAGTGGTACCATTTGAGCCTGATGCATCTCTAGTAAGGTTCTGAATAGTAAAAATCAATCTATTAAGTAATCATTGTAGTAAGCTCTTTTTAAGGAAGCATAAACAGCACTTAGCTCCTGTATACCCAGATTATTTCTGAAAATAAGATTTAAGCTTTTCAGTCACTTTGGCTGCTGAGACTTTGAGAAAAGCCAAATTTGGAACACCAGGACTGTATTGACTGGGGAGTAGATCTTTATGAAAACATTCCCAGGTTTTGGGTATTTTAAACATGTGACTTAAGTACAAATATTGTTGTCCATTTATTTTATCAGTTGCAAACACTCATTTTAATAATTTGCCCTATCTAATAAATATTTCTCCTTCAAGGAAAAATCATCTTTTTTTCTTTCAATCTTCCTCAAAACAAACAAGTCAACATTGTTTCAGAGATTTTCACATTACCTTGCATGAAAAATATTTGAGTTGACAGTGTTCTTTTAAGTGTATATTAGACTTCTACTCTGGTTATTAGTTGTTGCTTGGTATGTATGCTTAATGTGCTTATTTTTTGCTTAAATTTTTGGTAGGTGATGGAATGCCAGGCATATACTTTGCCTTAGACTAAATTCAGTTGTTTTATTTATTTTTGCAATTTTGCTTCAAAACTACTTGTTATGATTATCCAGACTTGAAATCAGTGGTTGAATTGGGCAGAAAAAGCTATGTGTATTTTAAAAGTATTTCTACTTTATACTGCTTTCCTCATTTGGAAGCTTGGTGTTGCTTTGATAGATAGCACACTACCCTGACTGCTTCAAGTCATCCCTTTGCAAGGTTGATGCAGTACATCAAAGCTGTTTTAACTGCTTTAAATAACTAAGATAAGACTCCTTATCTCAGGAATTGTCATTCATTAATTGAATATCTGCAGAGTGGGGAGCAGGGCTGTGTTGTTTCTGCTGGCTGCAGATTAGCAGTCTGTTCTGCTGCTCACAGCCTCACCCATCCCGTGCCTGGGGTGATCATTCTCAGAACCCACAGCTATGCACAGGGGAGCTGCTCCAGCCCCTCTCCAAGAGCATCTGCCCTGCCCGTGCAGCACTGACCCCTCTGTGGCAAGAGCAAACTGCTGGGAGAGCCCTAGGAGTTGAGAACTACATGGGCACCTCATCCAGTCTCAGACAGGGAGCATGCATGGAATCTGGATGAAAAATAGCAATTTTTATTCTGTCTTGAGTGGTCAAATACATGCAGCTAGAAATTACATATCCTAAAATGTGTCAAAATAGCAGCTTTTAGTAGGCAGCTGAGTGAAGATAAATGGCAAGAAACTGCTGTGCTATTGTGCTACCTGGCCTGAAATTGAAATCCCTTTACTCAGTATATTATTTTCTAGGCTATCTATTGCATGAACATGTTGTTTACTGCCTACTTTTAATAGAGTTCTTGGGCTAGGAGAAATTGTTATGCAAAGTCAAAGTTTCAGGAGTTGCACAGCTGGTAGAGCAGGCAGTAACAGTGCAGACACACAGAGGAGGAGCCTTTGAGGAACCATAATCACTTGGAAACTTTTTTCCCCTTTCTTCTTTTCCCTTTGATGTTGCTGAACGCTAGTGGAACGTGATGGTACCGCTGTGGTGTGGAGCAATCAGTTTCCAGTGCAGAGAGAAGTCTGAAGGGACATCAACCAATTAACTGAAAATAATGGGAAAATTATTATTGTTACACTAATCAAAGTTAACTTGTTACCAAGAAATTTAGAAGTCAATGCATCTGTAAGCCATGTATGGTCTACTGTGACAGTTCTGGAATAAACAAAGTCAGAATCAGTGCATCCACTGGGGCTCATAGACTCTGAGGACCGAAGGAATCACCAAGCCTTATCTATTCTACAGTACTGGAGAAAATAATCTCTCGCATTAATTCCTTTGGGAGAAGAAATTGCTTTCCCAAATATGCCAGTGTTTGCTGTTAAGTGCAATAAATCTGCAATTCAACTAGAACACATTATTTAGAGACACATTCAAGTTCAATTTAAGGACTTCAGGATGTGATGAATTTACTTGTTACATTGTTGAACTGTTTAAATGAACCTTTACCTATGCAGTTAAGAACTGCACCTCACTGCCAATTTGAATTTTCTAATTACATGCTTAGGAGGTCCCTTTTCCTCTCTACTATTAAAGAATCTCCATGATTAGATACGTTCTCCTTATAAAATGGCAAGGAATCTTGATTTCAAGTCCAACACTGTTTGTATTAAGGATGCAATTACAAGCAGAGATTGTTTAACATTTGAAAAGGTTATGTATGACTTTTTTAATAACATGATTTTACATCAGTGGCCTCTGACTTGCTGATGAATCAGAACAACTTTGCCTCCACAGTTGTGGACTGTTGGGTCCTGGCGTTTAATGTCTGCATGACATACTTGTAACTGGAACAAATATTCTTTCAACCAAGAGTGAGTTCATAAAGCTCCCTTTCTTTGCATCAAGTTAGAAGCATGATACTGATACTTCTCAAGATTTTCTGGACTTCTGCTGTCTTTTCCTCTCCAGTTATTTTCAGCTGGCAGGATCAAGCTTTTCTCTGTGAAAGGAGAGTAATTTTCCAGGTGAAATTCCTTGCTTATGGTATGGACTGCTTGTTTTGCTCCTTTGTAGAGGTTGGACTCCATTTCTAATACTGTATTTTAAATACTGAAAGGCAGCTATGTAGCAGCTCTGTGTCCACTGTTTGGTACTATCTGAGATGTACAGTGTCACAAAGTTATTTTACCAATTTAAAAAGAAAAAATGCACAATATTTAACTTAATTTTGATGTAGGGTTTGTATTGGCATAGCTTTATCTGGTTTCCTGTAGGTGATGTGTTCTAATCATGTTGCCTGATTTTCTTGGTAGTAGTTTCAAAAGCTTTCATTGGTCTAAAGCATTGAGTGAAGACAGGAAGTGGAGAATAGATATTCTAATCAGCTTGTAAAGACTCTGTGTGTATGATTTACCTGACAGAGGTTTCCTTACAGTTTTACCTAGGTTTTGGGACAAGAATATGTGTACTCTATTCATGTAAATAATTTTGTTGAGTTTTTGTCTTTTTTGCATTCATTAGTACTGACAGTCATGCTCATTAGCCATTGTCTTTTTCTCACTTCATTTTATTGTTTAGAGACAATATCATCCAGACTTATATTTAGACTATTATCCTTGGAATGTCTTTACATCCTTTGGAGCATGTCCCCAGCAGCTACATCCATCTATCCACAAAGATTTCTTTCTGTACTTTGTGGGAAGAGTGGGAAGCACAGCATAAGCATACTAATTTATCTGGACAAGTAATTCCTTCCTGTTTTACCCTTTTACTTAAGGTTAAATGCTTACAGTTGGGTTGCACAGAACTGTCTTGACAAGATGTACTGTTAACAGGCTTGCTCCTAAGCCTGTGACTATAATACTAATATAATAATTTTTCTAATACTTTGCAAGTTGGTGTTCACTATTTCTGATTCCAGAGAGTGTGCTGCCAGAATATGGCCTCTTTTTTCTCTCTTGATTCTAAACTTTCTCCTACAGAAGTAGGAATGAAAAGGCTCTATGAATTCAAGTATTGCTTGGAATTTATTTTTGCAGTTTGCTTGAAACTTGACCTTTATCTAAGCCCTTCTCACTGCTGAGTCAGGGTATGTGTACCTGTATTCAGGATTTTGAGAGTGCTGCCCATGAATAAATAAAAAATAACATGGCTTAAATTAAAGAAGAACATTATTTTGTAGCACAATCTAAAGTGAAAAGGCTCAAACTAAAACTCTCTTTTGCACATCACTGAATGTCTGGGAAAGTTGGTCACTCCTGAACTGCCTGCTTTTTCTCCTGCTGTGTAAGCCTTCCCTCTACTTTCCTCTTCTGAAGTCCAGTTACCTCAGGTTAGTTACTTATTTTTCCTGAAACATCATCTTACATCTTTTAGTTCAAATTTTATGGTAGTATTTTCTCCTTTTATATTAGATTTTTCTTTTAGTATCAGGGTTTGTAATTGATTTTTCTGTACAGTGAAGCAAAAATGTGGTGTGTTTTCCAGTGGCTTACATTCCTTTAGCTGCAAAATTAACTGAAGTCTAACTTTGAAGGTTTGATTTTTATTTTTTTTTTCCTTTGGTAAACAACTATTTTTACTGGACCTTTTTAATTGAGGTTGCTAGTAACTGCTGAGAAAAAAAAAGCCAAAAAAAGCCGTTTTTTTGGTAAATAAAGCATTTATGGAGAGATGAAAGTATTTTCCTTCCAACTTTTCACAAACTTGGTGAGCTTAGATTGGTTCCTCTAAAATGACAACATGTCAAGTGTTTTTCCTCTTTCATCATCTCTCAGTGGCGTGTACATCTGAGGCTTCTGATCTTTGGCTTAAACTACTGCTAAGGTTTCATTATAAATGTGCCACCTACTGGAGCAAAAGGCCCATCAGCAAATATTTATTAATGTTATCTTCTCCCAGATGCATTTGCATAGTAATTTCTTGCTAGATTCCTGTGCTTATGGTTGTCAAATCTACACTGCTTTTTGTCAGCCTCACCATAGGGTATGACAATGGCAATAAGAATTGGAGGGGATACAGAGCATGAAGGTTTAATAACATGCCTTAAAAAAAAAAAAAAAAAAAAAAAAAAAAAAAAAAAAAAAAAAAAAAGAGTAATTGATATGCTGAATTATAATGAAAAAATACCGGCCTGAAATTAATGTCCAGTAAGGGAATCTTAAATTCATAGGTAGTCTAAGTCTTGATTTCATGATGGAAAAAAAATAAAAATCACTTAATTGTTCAATGTAGCCTTGTAACAAAAAAGAAAATTTAAACAAGTTTTTAGATGATGCAGTAGTTTTTTGTAGTAGTTGTTTTTTTAAAAAATCTTTGGTCTTGTCTTGGCGTAGGATTAGTCATGATCATCTTTACAAATGAGAAGCATTTTGCTTGGAGCTTGTTGTCTTTTATGTTGCCATAATGAAATGAATGACTATTTGTATTGCATATATGTCTTAAGAGCTACAGTTCTATTGTGCTAGACTTGTACAG
This sequence comes from Sylvia atricapilla, assembly GCF_009819655.1. Classification (NCBI taxonomy): domain Eukaryota; kingdom Metazoa; phylum Chordata; class Aves; order Passeriformes; family Sylviidae; genus Sylvia; species Sylvia atricapilla. Next base: position 15,140,724 of record NC_089146.1, read on the forward strand.
AATTATGGAAAACACTTATTCCCAAAATTTTTAAATCTGTCTTTGAAAGATAAGGCATTAAGACAGTAGTGCAAACTAGAAGTGATCTAGAGTCATCTAGGAAAAATTGCTCTGCTAAACTCAAATGATTTTCTGATGTTTCTCATGAAAGTGAGTGCTTGTTTGGCAACAGTTGATTGTATCACAGTAGAGAAATGTCTAATGTATTAATAAAATAAGAAGAGGAGCTTCCTGAAAAGTCATCTGTTTTGCTGCATATTAAATTTATTTGTCCTGTAGGACAGTCTTTGACTTAGGCAGGGTTGTCTCTTTTTAATTGGGCTAACCATGATGTAGCTGTTATGTTAACGAGACAGCTATAAAATTTGGTGGTTTTCTGTACTCAAGTTGCTGTTTTCTTTCCATGCCTTGCAAGTAAAGCTCAGCCATGAGGGCATTTGCTTTTGAAAAGGAAGAATGAGTCAAGGAACCACCCTCAGAAAATGAGCGTGCCGTCTAACCAGCTATGAAGGAGGAGGTAGGGAGCTCTCTGACCTCTTCCCATCTCAAGCTGTGGTGCAGGTTGCAAAGGCACAGGTTTCCAGGTCCTCAGTGCTAAATGCAGAGGTCCCAACTAGGCTTGTGGAACCTTCAACTTCCATTGTACTTCAACAAAAATATCATTTACTTAAATTTTTAACACAGATTTGTAAGGATATAATCAGTGTCCTTTTACACTGCCTGTTCCTTCTTTTCATCTGTCTGATGCTGTTAAACTGTGTGTTACTTTGGACATGTTGGGATGGCGTTACATATTATTTGGTCAGTATACCATAGATAAATTAAATGCAAGTATCCGTGATCGACTGTCTAGGATGTTGGTGCTGATAGGGCTCTGTGGCACACTGGGATGGCACAGTAATCAGGAGGTAGTAGCACAATACTTTTCTTCAGGTTTTGAACCTACTTTTCTGCATTCAAGGGGGAAATTGAATTTATGGGTCACAGATATTTGTTGCCTAAATTCCCTTTTGAGTTCTGTATTTGATAATTAAATGACAGATTTAATATTTCTAGATAAGGGGAATTGAAGTTTCATGTTGAAACTGCTTATGAAAAATATAAATTACTTTTCTTTTTCTTCAGTAAGTGATGATCAGACTGTGTCTTCTGCAGTTCTGTGCAACAGGCCAGGGTATATGTCTGGCTTCTCTCCAGGCACTGGAGTGTGCTGGGGCAGGAAGCATGCTGCTTGCAGGAACAGTGCTCACATTTCCATTGGCTGGAAAAGTAGGAACATCAGCTGGAGTCGTTAATGTTGTTGTCTTTAGGGGTGCCTGTAGCTGATCTGCCTGCTTTCCGAGAATAGGACACTGAAGCCAGTAAATAAGGCAATAAAATATTTCACACCTAATAAATTTCATACCAAAATTTCAAACCGAAAGCAAAAAAAATCTGAGCAGTTTGAGGAAGAACAGAGTTGTTCCAAATGTTAAGAGATTGAGGTAGTATAGAGAAGGCAAGGATAAGAAAAAGCCCTGCTATTTTTATAGGAAGAGGTAAAGCTTGTATCTCAGGAAACTTCTGAAATGCTTTAAAATACTTCAGTAATGAAAATAACAGAAAAGGGAAGTAAATCCTAAGCAACGTCTGAGAGTAAAAACATTCAATGTGCATGAATGTTACTCAACAAAATAAGTGACTACAAGAACATATGCCAAGGAAGTATTCAAAATAAGTAGAATAAAAGTAGAATGAAGCAGTACAGAAAAGAAATGTTAAAAAAAAAAATCAAGTCCTGCATGCATTTCTATGGGCATGTGGAACTAATTCAAAGTTTCTTCATAACTGAGCTTTTAAGAATAAAGAAGTCCCTTCTTTGTTATTCACTAAATTGAAAATGTTGTTCAAAGCATGATTTGATTTTTTTGTCAGAAATTGTTTGGTTATTAGTCTTTTGTCTAATGGGTTAAATCAGATGTCTTTAATTTTATCATTTTTATAGGGATATATATGCTTTGACATAGTATATGGACATGCAGCATTGAAAAATAACTAAAAATAATTCCAGAGTACAAAACTGAGGTGGGCAGAGAAGTGATACTCTAGACGTGTCAGGAGTGATAAATTATTTCAAGAAATTACGTTTGGATTTGTGTATATTCATAAAAAACAGCATGAATTATTTGGTTCTTATTTCAGTTTATAACTTGTTATGTCCAAGCAGAGGAAGTTTGGAATTTTGCTTTGGAATATGCAAAATTCAGGATGACAGAGTCTAGCAGGAGTGGAAGAAATAGGCTAGTTGAAGTCACTGAGAGAGATATGCAATACCTGGATATCTTTCATAAAATAACGTGGCATTTAACTTTCAGCCGACTAAAATATGACAATTTTTCTACCATTAGCATAAACTACTAAAAAATCCACTTTTTGGAGGAACATCTGGAAGTGTTTTGAAATTCAAAGGCCCAAACTTTTGATTCCTGCAAATAATGATGTTTTTCTAGGGTAACCTCAAAAAACCCCCAGGTTTTCCTGCCAATTGTATGTTGTAGCCATAAATAAAACTGTAATTTTATTTCTCTTCCAACCAAGAAAAATTATTTGATCACTACTGTTCAGTAGTTTATATGTAAGCTAAACAAGTGCATATAAAATATTCTATCCATGACATTAGATGCTGATCATCACTGTCATAGCAAATGCCCTTAGAATTGCTTAAAGATATTTTGAGAATTTTTTACTTGCAGTTCTTCTCTCCCGTGTACAGGAAGGTTTGAAGAAGTAAAAACATGAAGGTATTGGATGAATTTTAGTGTGGTAGGGGGCTTTAGGTATAACAAATTTGAGTGTGTCTCTGTCTCATGTTTGTGTCATTGTGGTGGAGCTTTGAGTGTTTGGGTTTTTTCAGCCTCATTAATGGCCCTTATGGCTCTTGGCAAGCCTTGAAATTACTTCCACTTTTGTCAGCTGAGAATGACTTGGCTGTTGTTGTCAGCACCTTGGAGGAGTTTCAGACTCACATGCTATCAGAAAAACTCCCTCCAGAGAGTACTCCTTGTGAAAAGGATGGCTTCAGCTGGGGTACTGGATATTGCTGACCATTTTTGTGGTGCCTTTTTCTGCTGAGAGATGACTAGGATGGTCCTTATCTGCATTTGTGAAGCAGTCACAGCCTTTCTTGTTTATGGTGGATAAAGGCTCTTCTGCATCTATTAAAGTGCAACAGATTGCAAAGCTTCTCTGCACAGGTGAAATGACCTGTGCCTAGATGATAACCCTGGTTTTCCCATGCTGCCAAAGGAAACCTGTATATTCACTCCTGTGAGTTGAATTTTTTGTCTGGTTCGTTTGTTTGGAAAAGGTATTTTAAGATTCTGCATGGTTCCCAAACACAAAAGGGGATTTTTTAATTCTATCTTTTCCAAATTACAGCAGTTAAGCACCAAATTGCTGAAAATAGAAGCTAGGTAGCTCAATTTGCATCCGTGGCAGGTGTTGCTGTCTATTTCTCGAATGTTTTCTCTGGCGTGTCATTAAGCTTAGCCCAGCAGTGGCTGTTTCAGGGTGTGCACATGATAAGCAGGCATACTGTGCTGGCATTGCTGGTATTTAGTCCCTTTATAGGCAGTACCACCATTCTGACTTTATTAAAGGGAAGCTGCTTTGCAGAGCTTGTTCGTATTTTCCACATTAAAAGGTTTATGAAGGGGTGGCCGTCAGAGAGAAATTTCCCATGTCAGGGGTGGCATAACATGTGATCTGCTTGTGAGAAAATGGGTTGATGCTCGCTTTTAGTGGCAGGAGGATTGACAAGGGGGTAGGGGAACTGCTTTGCAAAGAGCCTTAAAAGTCCAACATCTAAACATGAGCTATGCTAGGGCTTCTCTCTGTCTAGTGATGAGTGAGAGCTCTCCCACCACCAGTTCATGCAGCAGGTTTTGGTGTGTTCAGAGTGCCGACCTCCCTTCAGGCTGTGCAATAGAAGGGTCATCATTGGCTGCAGGCCAAGAGAGTTAATTTCTGCACTTCTGTTTAATGAGTTAACATCAGCCCTAATGTAGATTTTCATTCTGGCTTAGACGGTTGGTCATAATTATAATATCCAGATGCTGTCCTCCATTATTTGAGCATTATTTTCCCATTCTCCGCAGCAAGCTGTGCATTAGCCAGGCCTGATTGGGCTGTTATGTGTACTGAGCATGGCCATACAGTGGTGTGGTCCCACCAGATACAGCACAAAGTGGTGCTATAGTCAAAACCAGAACACTGACAGCTTGTAAAGCAAACCAGAAGTTGCACTGCAACCAGGGTAAATATTTGACTAAAAATGAGCCAGTATGTACAACTGTGCTGCAGAGACTTATTAGCCATATCTGAAAAGAGCTCTGAAGGACAATCCTATTGATTTGGTTCTTATCTTGATGACCTTGTAGGTTGAGTTAATGGTTTTTAAACTTGATTGATGAGTTTTCAGGACAGTTCTGTTCGTCTCCAGTCAAGGAGGAAGAAAAGCAGTGTAGAGTTAAAAAATAAACTCTTATGATTTTGTTCACTCTCTTCAGGTTCAATATGTTTTAATTTGCATAGGTGTAGAATCAATGAAAACGTAGTAACTGTATGATCAAGACAAGACTGAAATGTAGTTCATCTGCATTCAATGATTTATTTTCTCAAATCTTATGACTTGGAAGTCATCTGGAATCACAATATGCATCATCACACTTAACTGATAGAAATTTTTAAAGAAGCTGGAGTTTGACGAGGATGGGGAAAAAATGAGTCTGGTCTTATTGATGTATAAAATCAGACTGTTTCTCACTGTGGCACTCCTGGTGTGGCTTTTAAGGCAGAATATGTTTTTGTCTCTCTGTTGGTACTTGTAACTGGGGAGGAAGCCATTGTTTTGGGATAGAAGGGCTGCAGAATCATCTCAGGGAAAAATCTTTTGTACCAGATCATTAACTGATTTTAAAATTGTCACAGCTTCTCTAAATCCAGACATAAAAGAAGTATGGAGAATTTCTTGTAGCTACTGCTAAGATACATCTTGATTTTCAGTTCCCACGTGGCATAGTGAACTTCACCTTCATACATAATGTTGGTAAAACTTGGATGTTTTATAGATAAAGAGGCTGTTGATCTCTTGTAAATGTGAACTATGAGAGCAGTCTGCATAAAATCAAGAGGCACGAAGGGATAATGTAATTGGATTTTTTCAAACAACTGTGTCTGTTTCAGAATGAAGATTCGTGATAGAAAATATAAGACAAAATAGATCTCACAGTTTCAGCATAATTAAGATTTTTGCTGGTGGTTATTATGGGAAAACTTTCTTAAATATTTTACTCTTACTTCTTTGAAAGTTTTGATGTGAGATGAGCAGGATTTTAATTCTGTAGCTACTTTCTTAAGCAAAAGCACCTCTGATTCCCAAACTTCTAACTAACAAAGTGGACCAGAGCTGTAATTAGCCTTTACACTTTTTTTTTTTCTTTCCTTTCCTGATGGAAAAATCCTCAAGCCAATCAAGATGAGGGGAAATTTTGTTAAAGCATGAAGTGTTCTGTTCTTACTAAAAAGTTGAGAAAAAAACCTGTAAAAACTACATAATATATCATTATATAATTTATATATATATATATATATATATATATATATATATATATATAAGAAGTAAAATATGTTGGGGAATTCACTTTATTTGATATGGATTTAAATTATGTAAATAAATCTGCTCTTGGTAACTTGGACATTAGTATTCTCTTCAGCAAGGTGATTAAGGGTGCTTATGACCTCTGCTTCACCCAGGCAAAGAACAAAAATAAAAATAGTGCAACCATTTTAGAGAAGTTACAAAGGGGAATTAGGGCTTGCATTTTTACAGTTTTTTTTCATTTCAGGTCAAGTAAAATTAATGATGATATGTAGAGGTTTCTATATAAAAATTCCATCTATTTTGACCAGTATTAAAGCTCTGTATTAACAATATTGGCAAGTAAACCCTTGACCCCTTCTATGTTATTGAAAAAGGGACCTTTGAAATAGTCTTAGTAACATCCACTTGATTTATTATTTGAAGATGTCTGAGCAGGAAGCTCTGTCTATGTTTTTAGGTAGATTCTTGTATTAATGAGCCAGTTTCTCATTTCCTGAGCCAGTATCATTTAGCTCAAAGGGGTTTTTTTTAATGTCTTTTTTTTTTCTCTTATTTAAGTGCCAGTGCTGCTAGCTCTCTACTGCACACAGAAGGGTTTAAAGCAGGTGTAGACCTCTTGGCTGAGAATTTATTATGGTCTATCTTTTTATCGTAATGTAACAGAGAGGAAATGATGTGCTGTTGATTTATGTTAACATGTAACGGAGAGGAGATGACTTAAGTAAAACAGTAGCTGATAGTGCAATAATAAAGTTCACAGAAGTAGGGTAGGGAAGATGAAAGAACATGTGTCAGAGTAATGTAATATACTGAAATTTGGTAATAGCTTTATTTTGGTGAGCTACATTTCTTCTGGATAGACAACACAAAAATGAGAAGTACAAGATGAATAAGGGATTTGGGTTTTGGACTACTGTTTGAAAAACTAAGGAATGTATGTCATAATAAGATACAAATCCTATGCAAAATGGTAATAAGGCCATTCCCAGGTGAATATTACTGTCTATTCTGCTACAAAAATGCTTTCTCTCAGGAAAAGGAGTACAGAACATCTGATATTAAGTGCTATCACAGCTAGTTATGATACTAAAGTTCTTTTTTGTCAGTATTATGTGAGAGAATCTGACAAATTGTAGGAAGATCTTCTTTGTTTCCCCTCATGTTTCAGCATCTGAAGACATAGAATTATTTCATATTCACCTTTCCAAACCCTGATATTCTTTAATAATTTTATTTGAATATAGAAGTGGATTTCCTATGTCACTTTCACACTACATCTTCAGAGAATACATGAAGCAATGCAGGTATTTGAAAAGCCTCTTAATTGAATCGCTCTTGGAATTTTTATATCTGGAATATTTTAACTCACAGTAATTCAGAGTTGTGATCATTTGGTAATAAGAACAGTGGCTTTTCCATCTCTCAGAATTCTCTAGAATGAATGAACTCATTTCACATGGTCTTCAGGGATTTTGGCGAGTGACTGTTAGCAGTATAGATGGCCACTTTTCTTTGTAGATTGATTTCATGAGTATGGATTTAATGAGATTTCTTAGTGTTATTTTCATGCTCTAGAATTGTATATATAGATCTACCCATTACCAGATAAAACTAGTTCATCTTTGATGGACTGAGCTGTGTATAGTATCTGTGATCTCGAACTTGCTTCAACAACAAACACTGCACAAGCAGAGTTGTGGAAATCATAATTTCACATGTCTATTTTGAAAAGAGGTGAAAAAGAGCTAAATTCTCAGATAAAATTGTTATATGTTAATTTCACATTCTTGTGACACAGTTTTGTCACTACATTGATTTATGTTTTTTAATGTCTTTTTGGTATCATCAGCTTATATGTGCCTAGTTATAAGCTTTAGCACAACATATTCTTGCAAAACTGGTTAATCCTAGTATCAGAGAACAGCCCAGGTTGGAAGGGATCTTGAAAGATGATCTGGTCCAAGCTTTCCTGGGAAGGGGAGTCATGATGAGATTTTCTAGCAGCTTGTCCACATCTTGAAACTTCCAGCAATGAGGATTCCATCATGTTTCTGGGGCGGTTGTTGCAGTGAATTCTTCGTCTCGCTGTAATTTTTTCTCAGGTCAAGATGAAGCATCTCCCAGTGTACTGCTCACACCTTGTCATCTCCATGTGGATCCTCGTGGAGAGAGACCCTCCATCCTCTTTGTGACTGTCCTTTAAGTACTGAAATTCTGTTATGAGTTCCCATCTAAGCCTTCTCTTTTCCAGGGAGAAAATCCTAACTCCTTCAGTCTTCTCTCATTGGGCAGGTTCTCCAGACCTTTGATCACCATTAAGGGCCTTCTTTGGAACTCTCCACTCTGTCTACATCTTTCTTGGTTTGTAGGGACTAAAACTGTACACAGTACTGTGGGTGCAGCCCGACAAGCACTGAGTAGATTGGGATGATCACATCTCTACATCTGTTTATAAAGCCCTTGTGGACTGAGGATTGATGATTAATTAATTTAATTAATCTTAAACGTGTTGTTTTTTTCATGCTGAGATTTCAAAGAGATTGAAACGACCAGTATTTGTTATGGTGTTTTGCAGTCTCTGTGTTTGGATTCACGGCCAGTAATGTCAGATGTGGTTTCTATTTTGTGCTCTTCTTCGTATGTGAGTTGTTATGGACGGATGATGTCCACTCCTCTGTATGGAAAAGCAAGGATATAAAGCAAGGACTGTCTTCCTCAACAAGTGGATGTGAGGTTGCAAGATGTATTTCTGTGCTGGTCTTTATGTCACTCTGTTTCACATATGAAAATAAAAGATTATGTGAAGGACTGTGGCAAAGCTGCTCTGGCCCTTCATTGCATCTCAAGTTTCAGTGTTGATCGAAACCTGGCTCTGGTAAGGAACACTTGTCTCATTAGTCAGTTTTTCTTGTCAGCAGCCAGCAATGCTGACTGAAACAAATTAATGGGAACTGTTTAGGAGGGGTAGACAGAAGAGTGCCTGTCCACCTTACATCAGAGATGTCCAAAACCAAATACTGAGTTACCTTTTTGCAGATTTCTTAATGTGGAACTACTAATATTTCACAGTTCTGCTGCTGCCAATCCTAGGTGTTTATTTACAATTATGGGAGAGAATTGCTTGCCTGAAGGTTCAATTTATTTCCAAAGATGGCAGAAATTTTCTGTAAGGGTCCTTTTTTAGGTTCAGAAGGTACTCACGTCTTTCTTGTGATGTATTTGAGAATGTGTGGCAGTTAGTGCAGGCTAACCCACTAAAGACATTCTATTTAAGAACACAGCTATTATGATTTTTTTAAACTGGCAAATATGGAGTGATGTCCACCACTTTTTTTTGCTGAGCCCAACAGGCCACACATACATATGCAAAGCAAGGGATTAATGGGAATAATTTCATACACTGGTAGAGACATGATGCGTTCATTTATCCAGAAGAATTTCTCAAGGAAGGAGTCCCTATATGTTTCAAAGACAAAGTAAATTGTCTCATTTTTCCATTAAATTTAAGTGCTGTTAGGTGCCAAAACGTTTGTGCCAAAATGTGGCTGAGGGAGATACTGGCTGTACTGGAGAGTCCATCTCATTCAGCTGGTTGTAGTTCATCTGGCCCTGGGTGTTTGTTCTTCGTGTTTCATTGTGTGCCAGTGCACAAAACTTCCCCAGTGAACTGGCTTGCTCCACAAAAGCTCGCTTGTAGTGTCACTTAAAAGTTTGGCACAGGTAAGCCCCATTCACTTTCGTAGGTTTTTCCTATATTTTTGAGGGGAATCCAGCCTATCAGGGCAGCCTAAATTAGTCCTCTATAAGCAGGTGTGATTGTAGCTGTGGTTCTGTACCATTCATTTAAAGACAGTTTGGATTGTGATTTCTTTTAAAGGTACCTCAGACTTAAACTGAGGTGGAGCTGAAGAATTGCAGAAAGGCAGCTGGCCTAGTTTTCCAAGGACACAGTATCTGCAGTTTCTTTTTGGCTTCTGTGCAGTTTCAGAGGATCAGTGCTTTGGGAAACTGGGTTGAATGGCAGATAATAGTGAAATAGCCCTCAGGAATAATCATATTAGGGAAGGCTTAGTCAAATGGCTTTACACTTTGATATTTTTATTTAGTTAATAATAACGTTGAAATAACCTATTTTGAATAGTATTTTTAAATTTAAAAATGCATATGCATGTCTGTTGCATTAAAAATAATGTGATTCTTATCTGTTTTCTGTATGATGATTAGAAGCACAGCTATGTTTTTTTGGGAATAAATCTGTATCCTGTCATGCATTGCAGTATGTTGGTACATTGCCAAAAGGGTGGCAGACTGCAGTGCTATGAATCTGTTGAAGTCCAAACAAACTTGTTTCAAGAAAATCAGAGAAAATACATGCCAATCTGACCGAGCAAATCCAAATCATTTCAGTCTATGATTAATTAAATTAGGTTGCTTTGAAATTCATAGCAGGTGCCTGGATTGACCTTACTTAATGCTATCAGTGCTTTAAATGTCTCTGGAGAACTTGGATTAGCCAACTGAGTACCCCCTTACAGAAAGGATGAGCATGTTGTCCCAAAGGGATAAAACAGGTACATCTCAGATACCCTGAAGCAAATACATACCAAAATACATGTGGTGAAAGGCAGCTGAGGCAAATTAAAATTTCAAGATTAGTATTTTAGCTGCATTGAGAAAGGGGTACAATGTTTACAGTACAAACGTAATTTGCACGGAATGCTTATAAAATAAAACAGGATTCCGAGCTAATGTTTCAGGATGAAGTAGTTGCTCTAAGATGTTGCTGTGATTTTTGAACTGTAGTAACATAACCTACTCAATTGCTGTGATGCTTTTAGAACTGTTAGCTTCGGAAGCTGCAGAGCAAACGGGTGGAATTTTCCATTGAAATGGTAGAGGTGGAGGTTTGACAGTGAAGCCACTGCTGCAGCGCTGTTCCCGGAGTTGGGCTGTGTTGTTTTTCTTCTATCCAATGCCTGGAAATTTTCAGCCAAGCTTCCGTGCATCTTGCACTTGCTCATACACAGCTTTGGGAGCATATGCTTGTGTTTATAGCAGATCTATATACTTATGGAGTCTCAGAAATATTTGAAAGACTGTATGCATCTGTGAACCTGCAAACCTTTGGGGATGGATTTTAACAGGTGTAAATCTACATCTAATTCTGATGTGTCTGAACACATGCCATCTCTGCAAAGCCCATGTACACAATTTGATGGCTTTGTGAAAAAAGAAAGCTGGCTGCCAAGAAAAATTAACCCCATGTCTTGTTTCAGTTAAACAGTTTAAATGACTTTCACACCTAAAGCTGTAATAAAAATGAGCTACTACTTGTCACCATGCTCTGAGAGACTGGTCTCTTATTGAGTACAAACATCCATCTGCTTCAGAAAAAAATTACTACAGCTGTCTGACCGCAGAAACAATCCTCCCAGTGCAGTACAGAGCCCTTGGTCAGCGTCTCACTTCCATCTTCCATGTCCAAAATAGCCTGGCATGGATTCTTTTGTGCTAGGTGGTTCCATTCCATCAGCTTTCTCCCTTCCCATGGTCTGAAATGTAGTTATGCTGATGCAAGAGTATATTTTCTTTCCAGCTGGCGCTGAAGTGGGTGCCGTTGATCTAATGTTTTGCAGATATACTGAAACTCAGACTCCAGGATGAGGTATTGTGCAATCCTGGAGGGAGGGAATAAAAGAGGAAAAAAAAAAAAAACCCAAAACAACCACAAAAAACTCCAGCTGCTAACTCAAGCATCACCAGAAGGGAAAAGGATATTTGGTATGCAAGAAGAGAAAACAAAGGAGGAGAGGTCAGTATGATCACAGTTATGCACAGTGGAGTGTGAATTTAAGTAGAGAAAGGATAGATGGAAATACCAAGAAAGGGAAAACAGAGTAAGTGACAAAGAGAGTAAGGATTGAAGGGGAGGGAGGTTGTGAAATGTGCAATTCCTCCCCAGCTTGAAGAGGCTGTGTGGGAGAAGATTGGAGCCAATACCCAGTCCACAGAAGAACAGACATCTCACTTCACATTTACAGAGTATGAGTAGAAATTAAGTCCCTTGGATTGTGCCAGTTAAGCAACTCAGCCTCTGAAGGCAGGAGACTTGCCTCAGCTTCTGTTTCATGACTCTAGCTGAACACAAATGCTCAGAGGGTCATACTGTGTCATACCTGCACCCAGCTGAAACACCTGGCTTAGAACTAGGCTGTACAGGCTTCCAGCCCTGCATTTTATCAGGAGTGATTTCACCTGTCGAAACTTCCTGTTGTGCCCTGCCATTAAACAAGAATGTCCATTCAAGAGGGAGGTGGTAAGTTAAAATCTGAACAGAAAGAGAGATTGGTATTTTGGGTAAGTCTTCCAATAAGATCCTCTAATTACTGAGCCTATGAGTCATGAATAGTGTTTTTATGTGGTTTAGTTTCTTTTTCCTGTTTCTTCTTGCATCAGGATGCTACATTTTGATAACAAAAAACTCAGTAATTTGGCGTCAGTTTGAGCTGCCAGCTCATATAATATACCTGGATGCATTGCTTATTTCTTATACCTTCACTCTCTCAGTAAAACTGTCTTGATGCTTTTTGCCTATGTTCAAACTTTCTGGATATTAGTCCTTGAAGTAAAAAAAGAAAAAAAAAAAAAAAAAAAAAAAAAAAAAAAAGAATTGTTTGAGGGCTGGAGATTTTGATTGTTTGTTTTGTGGGTTTTTTTTAATATTTCCTGAGGCTCTTAGTCATTCACAAGATTTGAATGCCTGTTATCCCTTAACAGAGGATACCAATTAAAAAAATTATCCACATGGAGATTTTTATAGCACTTCTCCCATGGCCTTTATTGGATTTTCATATTTCCAGTGCCAAAGGAGTGGATTTCAAGATAGTTAAAGATGGTCTTTCAAGGTATTCACAATAGTGAAGTCAAATAATTCCTGTGGAAATCAGACAGTTGTTCTTACTGGTATAAACATACTCCACAAAATGCTCCCCTGACCAAGCTGTAGAAAGTTCTTTGAGCACCCTGAATCTATGTACCTTGTTCCCTTTTCCTCTTTCTCTGAGTGTGCTTATGCTTTTGCTAAGGACAAAATCTTCCCCAGCCTGGTTCCGTGCAATTCTTTGCATCAGAATTTGGGAATTTCTGGAGCACAAGAGTTGCCTCTTCCTCAGTGACAAAGCGCTTTGCAAATGGCATTGGACTGGTGAGTCTTTGAGGGCTTTGTTTGTTTGGGGTTTTTTTAATAGTGTATCATCACTTTCTAAAAGAAAAATGTATCTTTCAGGAGTAATGCCACTGGGATCTGTCTGTTGTGATGGAATACCTGCTTTTCAGATCCAGTAAAGATGAACTAAGTAAAGTGATCAGAATAGAACATGCTTAGTAGAAGAGATTGGTCATTATGAAGCAATACATATAACATACTTCCTTTTTGACTTTGGGAAAGTTGCAGATGCTTTAATTCACTTTGCATAAAAGTTAATGTACCTGTCACATGTATCTCTTCTTGAGAGAAGAAGAGATACAATCTCTTCTTGTATTGCTTACTTGAACTATAGTTTGGGTCCAGAATTCTTTCTTGTGTATGGAGAGCTTTTGGTTCTATGTAGCTTAATGTCATTTTGACATCTCTCACCATTATTGTAATGCACATATTAAAAAGAATCAAGGATCTTTTATATTATTTAGACTAGCTTGAAGATGCTTATCCTCTGTGATTCCCTTTATTTACGTATTCAATACTATTCAAATATTCACATTGTTTTGGGACTCTCTGTCATTATGACAATTATATATACATTTGTAAATATGAACTTGGGAACCAAAAGCTGCAGATATGACTGTTAAAATGTTGCCACATCCAAATATATAGTTTTTTCAATTCTAAATTTGTATGAAGATTGTACAGCAATGCAATGTGGAGTTTGAGAGCTGCAAGTTAAGAGTCTCTTAGAATCTGTGTGCCCATGATAAAGAGGAAGGGCTAAACATGTCTCATACCCTGCATGGGAAATATCCTCTTCTCCAGTGCTTTGGAGTACAAGATCCAAAGCAGAAGATCTGTTCATCATTCTCTCTTTTCCAACTGCATTGAAGTAACTACTTACTGGGGTGAATCTTAAAACATTTGCTGTCATCTAGACCTTTTAATGACAGATTCTTAGATCAAAGTAGCAAGTGAGGTGAGGCAATGGTGATTAATATCTTGAACAAAAATAGATTTTACTGTGCATTTTTAACTGCAGTGTCATACCTTTGATATTTGTTAGGACTTTAAGGGCTGCGTTCCTGTAGAACCTGTTGCAGTCCTTGAGGCTGGAGAAAGATTTAAGAATTTTTCTGTGAAGATTGTTGCTTGGGGGAGAATTAAACTGACATTAAGTTCTTATAGCTGCCCCATTCCTCATTCAGACAAAGGTGCACGTGTTAAATGTGACATCTGGTTGCTACGTATGGAAATACTTCTGTGCTTCATGAAATGGGGAATATATTTGTCATCTCACTAATGTCCTGGGAGGAGCTGTTGGAGTTAAAATGTCATCTTTGAGGATGTGCTGTAGGTCATTTTCTTTTTCTAAATACCATAAACTGGAACAGGAATACTGTTTTATTAGTTCATGTAGTGTGCAATATAGTGCCAAGTTTAATGGGTGTGTAGGCACTCGTATGTCTGAATGTGAATATATGTGTGTAAGTTTGATGCATCTGTGTGAAGTAGACATTCAAACAGAATTTGCTTCATGTAAGTAAAAGCACAAGATACCAGCATGAGCTGGTAGGTTTTAATAGTCCTTTTATATGTATTTCAAGAATATGCTTGCCATGAGCCATCTGCCTAATGCATAATCTGGGGCAGAGTTAAATACTGCTTTTCTGAATTGTCCTGGAGCCAAACTTAGTGAGGGCTGGGTGACAGGAAAAGGAAAAGCTGTAATATACATGTATATGACCAGATGGGCAGATGTCTTGGTGAAGGTTAAGATTTAAGAGTTCAGGAGAATACAGTTGCTTGCCTCTGCTTTGAATCTGTGTCTGTTCGTATTACAGTTCACTGTCATTACCTTGATATGGGGAAAAGATTTAGAGGAGAATAATTGAACTCATTTGATTCAACACTTCTCTGTTGTGAGATGTTTCTGGAAAGCCCTGGTAGTTCATCATGTCTTGTGAAATTTATCTACTGCGCAAGGGATTTAACTGTTACTCACTGGACATGTGCTTGACCATGCCTTTTGCCTGTTCTGTGTGCCTGTACAGTAGGATCAAGTCATTCTACCTCACCTCTGTTTTCATCCTTCAGACTGGGATGATTCTTGGGGATTGTATAAAGTCCAGTGTATTAAAATACTACTCAAGTGTGGCCAGCAGTTCTTTCAGCGTGTTTGACAGGGCACTGGCATTATCCTGACAGTTACTTCACCTTTGCTTTGAGCCCTGCTTTGAATATTAGAAGCTAAGTATAGGTGATTTGGCATTACCTATGCTTAGTAAAATTTGGAGTACTGATGTTTTATTCCAAGAAGTGGGGAGAGTAGTTGTTTTTTGTTGAATGAAGGTCCTTTCTTTTACATACGTTTCATTGGTTTCAGCCAGTGTCTTTGGAGGGTGCTTCTAGTTCATTAGTGTGATATTCCACATATTACAAATTCATTAAAATATTCATGAAATTCTTTCTATCTGAGATCATAATGGTAGCATTTTTCTGCTAAAAACATGTGTGAAAATATTTGGTGAACAAAGTTGAGAATTAAGAATCATGATCGGTAGTACAATAGCAATAAGGTCAGACCTTTGCAACTAATTTTTGTCATTTTCTTAACTTTTATGTTATTACCAGATATAGCCCATTTTTATTCTAGACTGCCCTTTAGTGAAAATTTGCTGTAACAATTCTGCATGTGACTAGTATACAGTGCACTGAAGAGAAAACCTTGAAAATAGGAACAGCAAGCCTGAAGAGCTGCTTGTGCATGAAAAGCAAAGGGCAAAACCTGAAGGATCCCAGCATGGCTAAGCAAAGAAACCTTTTATGAATTTGACAGTAAAATGCTATTGCTGTTTGGCACTAAACTTTACAGAAGTCCAAACTGCTAAATTTTAGACTTCTTGGAAAGATGATTTTTCTCAGGGCTCAGTCTGAAAATACCTACATAGACTGTCCATTGAGTCACATCCTGACAGTACAATTCTCTAGGTTTCTAATCAGCCAAAATACAAGCATGTTGTATTCCAGTCTGCTAGGGAGAGTTGTCTGTATCAAAGCAACATGCAGGGAGAGCATGGGCATAGAATCTAAGTCAAAACAATATGTTTTGTGTAGATGTTTTTGGATTTTGGGTGACTTTTGTTTGCTATTAAAGCTTGTTTGCTGAGATAAGTAATATATTAAGGGTGCTCAAAATGTCATTTCTCCAGCCTCCACAAAAAGGAGAGAAAATATGGGGGAAAGAATTTAAAGTAGGAACTTTGGATTTAAAAAAAGCCACCACCTGAGCATCCTGGCAGTTGAGCTGTTCAATGTCAGCTTTTCTTTCTTTGACTATAGGAGCTGCTTGTGAATGACACCCGAGTGCATTTGACCTCAGATAACCTCTTCAAGAGGCCTTTCCTTGTAGCTCTGTGGTTCTACTGTGCATACTTCTGTGCTCTCTCTCTTCCCCTTGCTTAGATGTGTGGTGTGGGTGTGACACTTGCAGTGAACATTGTACCACTGTGTTCTGGAAGGTCAGTGCATCTTAGCTTTTTGGAAACAAAAAAGCATTTTTTAAAATTTTTTTTTTATTTACTGTTGTTCTTTGCCTGTTTTGCTTTCATCTTAATGTTTTTGCTTTTTTTTAATCTCTCCTTCTGGTAAGAAAATGTTTGCCCTTTCATTGTGTTCTTCTCACACATACACTGTCTTCAAACCTTCCCCCCACACCTTTCTCTTCTGTAGTCTACTTTCTCCTCTTTCTCTTCTAGCCACCTATCCTCACCCTTGTGACTTCTGCATCTATAATGCAGCAGCTGCCTGAGTGCCTCAGACTGCTGTTTCTAAAGGAGTTGCTGTCATTCTGCTCACCCACAGCCCCTCTGTTGGCTTGCCCGAGTGCCCTGCGTGCCCTCGGTGCCTGAGTCCATCGTGCTCGTAGTGTGAGGAGCCCTTCCGTGCTGTTATGGATCTCTGAAGGGGCCTTCTCAGACAAAAAAAAAAGTCAGGGTATCTCCAAAATCTTGGGTCAGTGGCTGCCAGTTGAGTAGATGAGTTGGCATTGTTTAAAGGGCGGGGAAGAGAGAACTGTAGTTAAAACTGTGGCAGTTTGTGGTTGGAGATCCATGTTAGACATGAGCTAGAGGGCAGGCTGACACATTAAATCTGAGATTAGTGTGTCCTAAGACCTTGCTCTGAAAAGAAGGTCTGCTCCTCTGTCAGACAGGGTGTTCCATGCTGTTAAGAGGGAGAGGGAAAGGAGCTATGGCAGGTTAAATAAATGGTTAGATAAATGGTTAAAACTAGCACATTGCAATGGAACTATCAAACACAGCCAAGAAAGAGATCATCCAGTCCCTGAGCAAGTGGTGGGGCAGCTATGCCTCCCTTCGGGGGAGTTACAGCCCCTGCTGGTTTGTCTTGCTAAAGACAAGCAAGTGTGGTTACGGAATGTGTAAGACACTTCTGCAGTTAACAGTGAAATTGGAAAAAAAAAATCCTTCTGTCATCACAGAAAATGCAATTATTAATAATATTGACAGCATGAGAGGACGGAGTATTTATTGAGAATACTGATCACCTTGTGAAGTCATCAGAGTCTATATAAAACCCACATAAAATTTCACAGAAGTTTAGTGTTTCCAATCCCAAGTGTGCAATGAGAATGAGTCACATCTTCCAAGATTTGCTCAAAAATCAGAGAGGTTTATTTTTAATTTGGTTTGATTTTTATTTGCCTTTTTATGTCAAATCTTATTCATTGTTTCCCCTGCTAGAAATGCCCACAACCTATTTTTTTTAAGGGACTTTTTTAATATTTCAGGACAGGTAAAACATTATGTAATTTCTGACAACTCATGTTTGCAGGTTATTATCAAAGTAATTCCCCTCCAGTGGAAGGGAGGAGTAGGAGGTTGTAGAATAAAATAAGATTAAGCTAAATTTTCATATGGGCTGCTTTGAGTAACCAACAGTCACATGCTAGAGAAGAGTGTTTTCACTGGAACAATATACTTCATTCAGGACTGAGTACAAATTTAATCTTGTCACATAAGTTCTATCTAGTATTTCTAGAGACATGGAAATTTCTTCCAAGAAGTTTACTTTTTAAAGTCCTCCTTTAACTCTCTTCTTATTCCTTCACTTTTGTAAAAAATAAAAAAAGAGAAGATTAAGTAAATCTTTATGTGTTTAACACAAAGCATTAAAGTGGAAGGATTACATACAAGATTTCCTCTGTAATATTTAGTTTTCTGGGAAGAATTGTCTGATGTAAGTGCAAACTGCATCAGGTAAAAATCTGTTCCTAATTATGTTGGATGTCTTCTCTCTCTCTCTCTGTTTAAAATTATTATTATTATTAATAAAACTCTTTCTATGAAGTAGTATTTCTAGGGTGTGCTTGAAAAAATTCTTTTGAGGAGACTGAATTTCTGTGCAGGCTCCAGCTGAGGTGTACTGACACAGCATGTCCCAAAATGAGGGGCTACACATTAGGGAGGTGCTTCTTTGTTTGAAGTTTATGATTTCAATCCCAGATTTGAGACTCTGTGCATTTTGCCTCTATAATATGAAGAGATTTTTTTTTTTTCTCTTCATAGCAAAGATTGATTTAAATAGTCTTTGGCCTCTTTTACTGGACAGTGGGTACTTGTCATGGTAGCAGCAGCATTCTGAACATTTTTATTTCTTGTCTGTTTTGGTCTTATAGGTGACTTTTGAGCTAACTAAAAAGTCCCAAACAAGGTCCCTGTTTGTATTTCTCAAAAAAAAAAGTTTTGTATCAGAGCAGACAAATTCAGCTGTAATGAAAATAAACATTATGGAAAGATGAAACATTTACTTTCAGAAAACTTGCCTACCATGTAGATTTTCCTTGACATGCTGTATTAGAATTTTTCTCTTGGTGAGACATAGCCAACTATTATAAAACCAATTGCAGGACAAATATACTGAAATACCTTTGCATAAATTTAAGAAAAAATAAAACAAAAATTAGTATTTAAAAATAAAACTAAACAATTTTACAGAAGTTATTACTTTCTCATTTTTTTTTATGGTTTTGTTACCTCGGATGAAGGTGGCACCAGCTGCAGCCTGCCTGCATCACTTGTGTATAGCCTGCAGAGGTGTCCTTCACCAGTAGGAGTGAAGTAAAGTGTCCCAGCAGCCTTGTGGGACAAGACATATTTCTCAGCAGCACAAGTTCCAGCCTTACTCAAGGCTTGCACCAAGTCAAAAAGGAGCTTGTGAGAGCAATTCTTTTGCTAGATCTATTGTGCAAAACTTTCAATTCTGCTGAACTGACTGTAGAAAAGAAACATGCTTCTGGGTAAGTAATTCCATGTGGAGGCTGAAAAGTGTCTTTCAAGCAGCTGCATAATAGAGTGCTGTATGCTTGCTCCAGCTGTATGCAAGGAGAAGTGTTTAGCTGATTTATTTTTAATAGCAATCCATTAGTGAAAGCTGTACTCCTTTGCTGCAGATTAGGAACAGAATAGTCAAATTTGGAAATCTTAGCACTGGGGGTGACTGTGATCTATTTTTTAAATACTTTTTATCTTTGGGTAAACTGCATCAAAGAAATACAAATGCCAAAATTAGCATTTGAACTTTTTTCTCCCTGTTTAGATGGTAATTGTGACATTTTCTGAAGGAGGACTATAAATGAAAATTTTTCTTAGTAAGTCCATTGGAACAATATATTTCTTAAATATGAAAATAAGTGTTTCTCTTTTTTGAGCCTACTGACAGTTCACTGCAAAAAAAAATTATGCTTAATTATTGCATGTCTTTAATTCTCTTTTATCATTATTATGATGACTAACATTATTTATATAATAGTTTTAATAAGTACAAATAGTAGTAGCATTTGAAATAAGGAATGCCTTCATGTGTATTTTAAAGAACAACTTGAAATTATTGATTTTCTGAATTGTTAATGTGATGCCAATTATGCAGCATTGCTTAACTGCAATGTTAAAATGTACATGATGCATTCAAAATATTTCTCTTAGAATGCCTTATTAGTCAAAATCATAAATGCTCTCTTCTATCCTCAAAGTCCTGTTTATAGTTAGATTATTAGCTTGTAGAAGACACCTATAATTTTTTTTTCCATACAAGACAACTTTTTCTAGAGGAATGTCGTTGGTAGGTTTTTCAGCTTTTAGTAGTAATAATAATTGAATAGTCATTTTCTGTGATTTCAGTGTTTAAATTACTTTTTGTTCTGTGTAAGTATGATCATCTTTGGTATGTAGTAAATTACAAAATTACATCTTGTAGGATTCCATTGCTTTTAAAACTACTACGTAATGTTTCTCTCTTTCTTTTACTTAAACTGATGCATGATTATTGACCATAATTTTTTGTTACTGTCTCCTTATTTAACTTTTTAAAGGCAAGAAAACGGCCTGGAGAAGTGCTTTTGTGAGGCAGAATTTAAGATTAGTGCAGAATTTAGCTTAGTCTGGTTGAGTCAATGAGATTTCAGCAAATTTGGTTGCAGGTTTGTACGTGCTTCAGGACTGTTAATACAGCTATTTCATAAGCATTTATCCCTTGTCCTTTTTCTTTCCATATATGTGTCTGTGACATTGTTTCTATGTTTTGTTTGATGATCATAGCTTTTTATACCTTGGGTGCTGGATTCTTTTTGTAGGGCATTGCTTCCTGTTTTTTCTAGACCTTTGCTTTCCTGTCATTTTTTATGTTCAGATACAGTCACAATAGTAATTTGCTGTGTTGCACAGAAATACATGTTGCAGCAGATTTAACAGAGAACCATGAGAGAAATCTGATGATTTGGTTGTTCCTGTTTTTCATTTACTTGATCTCAGAAATCTGTATTTGGAAATGTGCTAATTCTGTCCGAAATTGGAGCAATCCACATCTTCCATTCAGCCTCAAGATGCTTTGTCATAAACATCACCAGACACAGTTTCCCTGTGCTACCATTATCATGGTAATGTCTAGATTCACATTTATCTTTGGCTTCCCAGCATGGCTTATCTGAGAGCCCACAGAATGAGCCACTCTGCAGGGCAGTGCAGACAGCCCAAAAATCTTGGGTTGTTCCTGTCTCCTGGGAGACAAGGCATAAGCAGTGGACAGTCCATGCTGGCCAGGCATCGTCTGTCTGCAGCTTTGGCTAGCAGGTGGCAAGCCAGAAATTGTTTGCTAGTTGAGAGAGAACAGTAAGAGTCCAAAACATGGTGTCAAGCCTTTGGGGACAGTTGGACTGGGATTAAAGCAAAGGAGAAAATTCTGTCTATTCCAAAAGTGAAAAACAAACAGAAAAAAAAGAAAACCCAACAAAACCAAACACAAAAAGGTAACCTAAATGAACAACAAACCCCCAGACAAACCAAACTCAACTAACCACAAAAGTTTTAACCCATCAAAACTGCTCTATGCAGAACATGTAGCTCTGTTACACGCCAGAGAATCTGCTGAGAAGGGAAACCCAATAAAAATTGGAAACTTGTACAGCAAGTAAGATAGGAATTTTGGAACAGCTGAGCACTACAAATGCTAGCACATGGGGGAAAATGTCTGACCCATTTCTGGTACCAGTGACTATCTTGACTCTGCTTTCGAGGAAGCAGGGACCAGAACTGAGTCACAGGGACGAGGGACAGTAAGTGGGGGTTAGAAAGGGCCCTGGAAAGGAGGGATTGGAACAGGAATCTGAACTTTGTGGGAGGTGTCTGAGTAAAGAAGGATAATCCATACATACAGAAGTAGTCTACTGTCACTTTCCCAATGATATCTTCTAAAGAGAGTAATTAAAAAGGAAAGATGAAACCAGACTTATAGGTTAGCAAAAACTTCAGTAATGCAGCACTGGTAGTGAAGAGTGTGCAAATAAAATTTGTGTCAAAGGTTTGTGTTTA
Source organism: Sylvia atricapilla (assembly GCF_009819655.1). Lineage (NCBI taxonomy): Eukaryota > Metazoa > Chordata > Aves > Passeriformes > Sylviidae > Sylvia > Sylvia atricapilla. The sequence goes on from NC_089146.1 coordinate 15,162,454, forward strand.
GACAGATGAATATCCCAGATGCATGTACAGATATCTTGGTTTTGCAGAGGAATATTTGGATTTGTTCAGTACTTGAAAATTTGGCCTTTGGGGAGAAGATGCTTTTATGTGCTGTAATACTGAAATGCTTTGAGCAAAGCTTAAAATTTTATTCTATGGCTGTAGAGAACATTGACATCTTTTGGAAGACTTATTCAAATATTCTTATGGTTGATGGTGTATTCGTATTTGAATAAATTCAGGAAAGATTCATCCAAAGCTATTTCAATCCAGTACTGCTTTAAAGAAACAGGAAAATCTAATCATTTCATCACTTAAAGCTGCTTAAACCTTCAGGGGAAAAAGGGTTACTACTTAAATTTCAGATGAAAGGAGTGTTTTGTGAATTCATCTGTGTCATGTATTCATACCTGAATTAAAATGAACCATGATGTACTGCACTTTCTCAGGAACATTACATAAACTTCCTTGTTCTAAAACATGCACAAGTTTGAAATGTGCAAACAAAACTGAAAGAAACTTTGCAGTAGTTTCTCCACAAGCAGGAAGCCTAATATTTACACAACAATCAATAGAGTAAAGAACACGGATACAAGCAGCACTCTCTCCTACAGATGTTGGTTTAACTGGTAAAAGAAGGTAGGATCTATCTGAACAACAACTTGCTTTTAGCTAGTCCTGTTTGGTTGGGGATGGGTATGGCTTGAATTCTGCAGAACCTTGTTGGCCATGGTTTGGAGCTGTGCAATTAAAACAAAGGATTGGGGTTTAGTGTGTTATATTTGGAACAGTATTCTCCTGCTTTAATTTCTGGGATTTTGATCAGGTCTTTCAGTCGCGTTTTGGTGAGACTGTAATGAAGATTAGTATAAGAAATATTTGATCTTGATTCAGCTTGCTTTGCAGAAAAAATAGAAGTTTCTTTATGTATGCTTAACTTACATATTTCTGTTATTCTTTGCTGTCATGTTTATTTGTTCGTCCTGTGGGCCTTTAGGGAGACTTTTGTCCTCACTGTGGGTGGGAAGGTAGAAGTGCAAGAATGCACTGACCTCAGTGCAAAGCAGAAAGGGACAAGAAAGCACAGGGGCCAGCATATTTTTTATTTCTTGTTATTCTCTGATATAAAAGCCTATTATTATCTCACAATAAAAGTTGGTCATTTTCAATTCAAGCAAAAAGTTGCTGAATCCAGGAACCTGTAAGAGGAAGCTAAACTGGTCTTGTTACCTGTTGTTTTCATTATCCTTCCTGTGAAAACCAGGAAAAACACCTTTTTTCCCTAAGTTCAGTGGGTAGGAACAATTGCTAGTTACACGGATCACCTGCAGAGAATGGTTTACAGAAAAACCTGCCTATTCTGAAACCCCTTGAAAAATCCTGTCCACTGGAATGAGGGGAGGAAACTGGGCTGTTGGGGCTGAGGTAAATATTTTGGGTTGGAGAGTGGACATTTTGCTCTCTCACCCTGGTGGTGTTTTTCACTGCTGCAGTCGTTGCAGGGACCAAGTGTGCAAAGGTGCTGGCTATGGCATCAGCTTTAGAAGTCACATGTTCCTTTCAGAGGCTGGTCAGAGTTTCTGGGAGGTTGCTGAAATCTCTCTGAGGCAAAGGTGAGTATAGAGAAAGATGATTTTTGACACTTCAGAAGGTACATCAGTAAACCAATGATTAGGTGGACAGGCTTAGCCAATTCTTTCATGTACCAACAGTCAGTGGAAATATGAGAAATTCTCTCAAACTTTTACAAGTCCATTGCAGTGGACAGCATCAGACAATCTTAATTAGGGTAATATCTATAAGTTTTAATTTGTTTAAGCTTATATGCACTCAAGCTACTTTTAATAGCTGTTCTCAGAAGTAATTTGAAGTTTAAAGCAATAACAGAAATTTAAGCCAGGCAAGGAAAGCTTTAACTAATAGACTGACATAAGTTACCGAGAAATGTGGTCTTGCAATAAAAAGTAATGTGCAAACCTCCTAGGTAAATGTGTTGCCTGTTGTAGTAATGCAAACCAGACAGTGAAGTTCAGCTTATATGAAAGCTTACTTGAATTTGTAATCTTTATGGTTGAAATCTCTTTTATTAGGTAATTTCATTAACTGTTATTACCAAAGAGAAATGTACCTCAGTTCTTCCATGTTTCAAAGCGTAGTGTTACCCCAAAGAACTTTAATATACACCCTTCAGGCATAAATCCAGACCAATGTCCAGTATTCCCTGTTAAAGCAGATTCCTTCACTTGAGGAGGTAGAGACTGGTATGACAGTGATAAGTGAAGTTATCCACAAGTGATGAGGCATCTCACCATGATTGACACAGAGATCTTTCTGTATGCTCTTTTCAAAACCCACCTGCTGGCCATCCTGGATCTTCATGTCCACGCAGAACTTCATTTGCATTGCTTTCTTTTTTAGCACCCTCCTTGTACGGCTGTGCTTGTGTGGTAATTGTATAAAAAGAGAGTTTCATGTGTAGCCAAGCTACTACTTCTGAAGCAATTTTTAGATTTTTTTTTCCCTCTGCTTTTAGCAGGTATTTACAGAGTTACTAAAATGTATGCCCTTGGTGATGCTGTGGTTTGTTCTAAAATGAAGTTGATAAGTACAGAATGAGATTGTTCTTTCTAGATTCTTATGGGGAACCTGAGGAAAGACAGAGTTTTCAGAATGGAGGAAAGAAAATTGCTTTTTGAACTCTTCCCCTTTGTCACTGTACAATAACACATGCACTGATAAATGTCAAGGCATTTCTCCAAGGCAAAAGAAAGCACAAGTTTGTCTTCCCATATCTTGCTTCTGGTTACCTGAGTATTTCTTGTTCAATGAAGCACTCACTCATACCTTTCACCACATTACAGAAACCCACCACATTGCTTAACAGCTTGGAATGGTGCTCTAAGACTGTAGAACAGCCTATTTTGATTGATTGAGAAATGGCTGATATTAGTAAAACCCCAAAACCAACACTGCCCCCACAAATGCTAAACTTGTCATATAGTCCTATAGTTGTGTTCAATTGACAGTACTCTTCATCCATTGTCGTAAATAAACTGAATTATATTATATCCTTGTATATAATATATACATTTGCAAATAAGATTATAAGTATTGCAGGCTCTGGAGGCATAGACTACTTTCGTGTTGCTTAAGATTACTTAGGCATAGAGCCCTACAGGGTTGTTGGGACAGCAGTTCTTGCTGCCATGGATTAGGAGGCCTTCATGAAACTAAAAGGCAGAGTGCAGTAGTTACAGCAAGTGGCTGTCACATAAGTCAGGCCCAGATCAGTTTCTCTTTTTAAAAGTGCTATATATTTATGAAGCAACATCCAGTGATTACTTTTAAAAAGGGATGTGGAATTATACACTCTTGTCTACATTCCTTGGCTTATTTTGATTTTTTTTTCTGTTTGTTTGCCTTTTTTTTGTTGGGTTGTTTTTTGGTTGTTTTTTTTTTTTTGGGGGGGGGGGGGGGGGGGGGGGTTGTGGGGTTTTTTTCTTCAGGAGGTTTTAGGTTTACTTGGGATGATGTACCAAATTAGAAGAATTCTGAAAATGTGGCTAATTCTCAATAGAGTTCGGCAATACTTCCAGGCCTACTATTAGGTTGATTCTTGGGTTTTATTTCCAGTGCAAAAATGAACCAGTTTTTTGATATTAACAAGTGCTTTTTAGTGACTTGAGATACCATATATTAAAGTCTATCACCATTTTGTGGTGGCACAGCTGAAAGAGGTAGAAATGTCAATAATGGATCTAAAAAATATTTCAGAAATGGTCCTTGAAAATTAGCACTGACTTCCTGAAATGGCAGGTAGTAGCACAGCAGAACAAGAAAGCACTTGAAAAGTGAGTAGTTTAAAGTCTTTCAAGCTTCTGAAAAGATTGAGGAATAAGGATAGAGTCTGTCCTGTAGTTTAACTGGAAAGGTAGTTATATGCTTGTGTGATTTTGATGGCCAAGAAAGAGTAGCTGTTCAGCCAGTAAAAGATGCAGGGAATACTGGGAGGTGAGGGAGTAAGGTGAGGACCTCTCTATTACAGTCTTTTTATACCTTATGGTATCTGCTGGGCTATAAAGCTGAATGATCAAGTTTTAGAAGGTGCCCTGTGACTGTTGTCCTTTACCTTTAAATTTTTATCTTGTAGTGCTGTTTTTATTTGAAACTTTGCTGCTTGCTGCAGTGGAATGAGGAGCTGGCCTCTGGAGCAGTATATTGTATTAGTGACGTGCTTTAAAACAAAAGGCTGATCACAATCTCTGCTGCCTCTCAGCTGCTTAATGTGCTGCAGGTCACACTCACAGGGTTCATGCTGCAGCTCAAAGTGTCAGGGCTGGCTTGCTCAATGTTTGTTTTTTCACTCATGTGATTCCTCTGAGGCTAGTGGAATTAATCTAATGGACAAGAGCATGTGTGAGAATAGAAATAGGATCTGCGATCCACAAAATCTGGTATTTGTCCAGTTTAAATGAAGGATAAATAAAGTCATAAAGGGGGGTTATTTCCATTTTAGTTTCGTATCTTGAATGCAAAGGAATCCATGGGGAGTGATGTACATTTCTGATTAAGTAGAACTCTAGCTGTAGAACAAAATTAATCAGTTTTTCACCGAGCATACTCAATAGTAAGGGATATACTTCAAGATGAGCAGTTAAGACTACATAATTTCTGTGTGGCTCTGTGCTCTTTAAATTTTAAAATTATGGTAATTACCACATTTAAAACACATTTTATAAGTTTTAATATTAAAAATACAATTGAAATACAAGTGAAGCTGATATTGAAAATAGGCTGCACTCACTAATTTCATTACTTTCTGATTTTCCTTTAAAAGTCCTAAGCTATTTGGTTTTCCTGCCTTTCCCATGGGTCACTTTCCTTTTGCTTTATTGAATAGATTGCTTTGGATATTGGTTTTCCCAATATTAAGCTTTTGAAATACCATTCGTTTCTTCCATCTCGTCATTCCTAATTATAACCATGGTGTATCAAACTAAGGGACACTCTTTGCTTACAGTATTTATGCCTCAAACATTTGTGGTGCAGCGAGGACTTCAGGTAGTAATTTCCTGTTCCATTAATCCTGGTATTAGAGGTAGGAATAGTGTTCCCTCGTTGAACTGAGCAGTCTTAATAATATCATTAAAATATTTATTTTAAAATTGTCGATTTCAAGTCAACTCACTGATACCTTTTGAACAGTGCCCTGCCTGCAGTGAAGTTAGTGACTGTTGTGCCCTGGTCACCAGGATCCTAAAGGTGACACTGGGTGTTCTGCCATTTGGGTGTTGCTGTTCCTTTGCTTGCAGCAGCCTTGGAGCCACTTTTAGTGGCATTCTCTGTGCAAATGTGGTGCTTTGAAACACGTTTTATTGCATGAGAGGCCTTTAAGCCAAATGCTTAGTTCCAGCAGCTGTAAATAGTATCACTTTCCTGTTTTAGCAGTCTGCTCATGGGACATTAAGCGCATCTAGCTTTTAATTTCTGAGTTCCTGTTCAAGTTTGGCCACTAAGAAATAGTATCAAATAATGAAAGACATGGGATCCAATTACAGCTTAATAATAGTGGAACAAAATAAAAACAAGTAAATAACTATCTTTCTACAGGATTCCAATTTTAATTAAATGTGAAGACTCAATATACTTCGGTGTGATTCTTAAGAGCTAGTGATAGTCTTAATGTTCCCAAGATACATTACCAGGATTTGAGTAGCATTTCGAGTTAACAGGAATGAGCAGCTTTTGTGAACTAGGAGGGTGAGCTGATTACAGAAAAACTAACCACAGAATACACACTAGAACTTTCTAATACTTGGTCTAAATAGGAAAGATTCATCCAGATACATGTAACATTCTGAGTCTGCAAGCCCATGGATTTATTTTGCTCCTTCTTGGAGTTGTAAGATTTGGGAAATCCTCCTGTTACAGCTGCCTGAGAAGTACTTTGAGATGTAGTTATGCAAGTCTTAACAAAAATGAGGATATCTGCACTGTCTTTGCTTTTAAAAATTAAACAAAGGAAATGCTTCTACTTGAAAGAGAGGAATTGCTTCTTGTAAATCCAAACATCAGGGATTGAAATCCTAGACCCTTAGAGCAAAGAAAGTGTAAGAAATATTAAGAAGCATAACAAAGTTTCTATAGAGTCAGTATTTTGTATCCAATTGTGAGTCATTCAGTACTTAAAAGTTATGTAATACTGTCAATTATGAATACAAATCCAGGGGGAATTTTAAGGCCTTTCATCAGAGTTTTAAAACCATGATGCCCTAAGGATTAATTCCCTAAGGGAATATAAACATAATGTATCTGCTACTGACCTCTGAGAAAATATACAAACTCCAATTAAATTGCATCTGTAATGATTGTTCACACCGAAAGGATCAAAAAGAGGAAAGATGGACTTGGTAGAAGAGCAGCAAGGTTTCTGTATTTGCGCTGTTGCGAGGCCATTGCGCGGTGGCTGTGCAGCTCTGCCCGCGCCCCTCGCTCCAGGGCAGCTTCCCTCGGCCAGACTTCTTGGGGGAAAGGCTTCCCACACCTCTGCCCTCACACCTTTTCACAGACCACTGCAGCAAGGAACTTCTTAGCTAATACAGCAAGACAGCAGTAAAATCTCTGCTTTTAGTGGTTACTACTAGAGGTTGTTGGATGATCTCTGGGTGTGTTTGCCAGTTTCTGCATTTGTTTACGTGATTTGATACCTTTTTAAAACTTTATGTATTTGACCTCTGTTCACTGTTTATCATAAATTTAGTTCTCCTCTGCACTTATGTAGCCTGAGAGCCCTACTCCTTCAGCCCCAGTTTATCCAGTTACTGTTCTTTATTTAAGGTGTTTAAAAATAGAAATATAGGAGCTGAAATACTAGGCAAACTGCTAGAACTGCAAGTCAAGAGTTTATAATCATTTCAGTCATGTGAAGGAAAGATTCATACCTTGTCTGAAGAAGTTAATTTCTCAGGTTTCCTTAAATAAATTAAGCTGTGCTTCACATAGCTGCTAGTGCAGTGTACCTAATGGCAGTTTTGTGTGAATAGCAACTAAATTTTAAATACACATCATTTCATTATGCCTCATATGTTATGAACGTATGTTAATCTTCAAATACAACTTGTCCTTGATGTTATCAATGCCTTGATTTGTTTGTTGTTTTGTTGTTTTTTGGGTTTTTTTTAGTTCCATCTGGAATTTTTTGCACTTACAATTCTTTTCTGAAAGTCTTTTCCCTATAAAATAGTCTTTCCATATAACTCTTTAAACTGAAACCTTTTATTTCCTTTCCCACCACACATTTCTTCAAATTATGTTTCAGGGAAGATTTTTTTGTTCCCAAGGTGAGAGCAATTCCAAACATGTTTGATAAAAATACCATTGGGACAGGTTCTGAGGCTGCCACTCAGCTTGTTTCCTTTTGCCTTTGAGTTTCACCTCATTTCATGGTGCATGGACTTCTTTGCCTTCCATTCAGTCTTGACTATGGGGGCACAAGGATCAGAAATGTCATTGTGGTTTATTATTATTATTATTTTCATCATCATGGGAGGTGGTGGACTCACCTTCCCTGGAGGTGTTTATGAAAAGATGGCTTGTCCCACTTAGTGCCATGGTTTAGGTGACAAGGTGATATTTGGTCATAGGTTGGACTTAATGATCTCAATGGTCTTTTCCAATATAGTTAATTCTGTGATTATTATTATTAATAATATTTGTCTTTTCCCTTTAGCACTCCCTTTGAGGGAGGTGTAGAATTGGCCTTGGCAATCTGTCAGCAGTGATGTGCCAGACTGCATTTTTCTGTCTGTAGCTGGGCTGGGAGCTGGCTCAGGCTCAGAACCCACCCGTGGTTGCTGTATGGGTGGGGTGGTGCCCAGGTCTCAGCCTCCTGCTGCCCCTGATGGTTGCTCTGCCAGGGGTCTGCTGTGTGCTGTTCTTGGGCATCCCTGTCACAGGGGCTGCTGCCTCTCTCCTCCACCCGAGGAGAGCACTTTCTCTTTTTGGAAAGAGCTCTTGTCTTGCTGGGTGTCTGCCGAGGTGATGTGCCTGAGTCGTGCAATCTGTGTGATTGACCAAGCCCAGAGCAAGACCAGCTGAGGCAAAGCCGAGGGTGGTTTAACCAAACTCCTGAGAGTGGGCGAGGAGCTTACTTAAAATATGGTCTTGCCTGCTTTTTGATGAAGTTGCTTTTATATTCCTACCCCTTCTGTTTGTTGTTGTTGTGATTGTTTACATCGTGTCCCTTAGCCCCTAGATGAGTGATATCTGAAATGCTGAATTGTATCTTCTCCCTCAGCTAACAGAAAGTTACAAAATAGCAAAAAGTAGTGATTTTTAAGGACTTTATTTCCATATTACGCACCTTTGCTGTATATGAGAGAATTTGTAAAACTAGAATCAATCTGTGTGTTTCAGTTTATCATTAGAATGTTCTCACTCAGCTGGAAACTCCCAAGCTGCAAGAACAGACCTCTACTGTTCCAGCCTGCCTGCCCTTTCATATATTAACATTTGATATTTTTGCTCCTGTGTGAGCTCCAAAGTCAATTCAAGGCTTCTTAGTAAAAGCAGATTTTGTCCAATGTGAGCAATAGCTCGTGATTGTCAGTGTGAAGAGCTCTTTCTGAAATGTCAACAAAATGTATTTTGGCACAGAGGCCAGGCTGTTGAAAGCTGAGGGTTCAGAAGAGGCCACAGTAGAGGTGAAAGGAGCCTCAAGTGGGTCTGTCAGGGCTGTGGGGAGCAGAGGCAGGGGAAGAGAAAATGCAGTGACTGGGAAAGGGCGTGCAGGAGTCTTTCAGCAGGGAGGCCTGGTGAGGAGGAGGAAGAATCACTTGTATCTCAGTTTTCCTCCTTCTCTTCTGCATTATCCCCTACTACTTTTTGTCTTGCTAGAATATTCCTCCTGACTATTATCCTGCACCTTGCAGGAACAGACAAATCAAGGTCTGCTCATGGGGTAGGAAATGGAGAGGCTGAAGCTGGTCCTGCTGCTGGGGGAGAATCAGGCAGCAGCCCCTGGGAATAGGTTTTGTGTTCATGCTGCCACTGAAGTGCTGGGAGCAGGGCAGCAGTGACAAGTTGAGGGTGAGGCGAAGGCTCTTGGACAAGGAAATATTCTTTCAGCTGTTCCTGACAGCTGCTTGCTCTGTCTGTGTAATGGCTTTGCAGGACAAAGTTCTGATTTATTGCATTTTGTTTATACCAAACCAGGGATAATCTCCTGCTTATAATTATCCTTAGAAATCCTCTGACTCCTCAACAACAGGATTTAAGATAGAAAAGGTAATACTTGCTCTCATCCCGTGCATTCTGTCCACTCAGGAGCTGGAGCTGTGGGGAGATGGAAGGATTTCAAAACCTAGGACTGGAATCTGAAAGGTGCCAAGTATCCCAGGGCTGAGTGCCCTCAATTCCATCAGTTGCAAGTTATACTGTAATATGAGTTAATGGATTATGAGCAGAGAGCAGTGGGATTCAGCTGTTTCTCTGAATCCCATATACTCTGCACATACTCTGTACAGGAAGGGCTGTACTGGAGAGAAAGCAGATCTGCATGGCTAGAGGAAGAAATTCAGGGAGGGAATCCTTGATTTTTTTCCTAGGTTGTGTTGTGTTTCTATGGATGAAGCAGCACTTTGCATGAGGTGGTGAAGTACTACTTTACTTGGTGAGGAAGATGAAGCATGAAGCTTCTTTATTGCCTTCCATTTTGAGACATAAGAAGAAAAAAATCTATATGTAACAAGAGAGAATAAGGTAAGGGTCTTTGTGAGGTGACTGTTTTATCCTTCAGAGTAAAGGGCTGGAGTCAACTTGTGCTGTGTTTGTCTCTTGTGCCACAGCAGAGAGACAGTCTCCTTTGCCTCTTCTTTAGCAGCATAACTACATTGGTCAGGAGAAAACACAAGGCTCTTTCTGTCTTTGCCTTTTTTTTTTTTTTTTTTTTTTTTTTTTTTTTTTTTTTTTTTTTTTTTTTTAGCAACGCTTTGACTCAAAACTTACTATTGAAAATAAGTTCTGTTAGAACCTGAGACTGAGTACTGGCAAGTAGCATCCTATTACTAAAGAATAACCATTTCTTGAGCATTAAGATTGTTATTCAGCTGTTCTTTTGTCTCTATGGCAACTTTAAGCAGTAACAACAAAGCAGTAAGTGATGTTGTCAGCCAGAAATCTGTAATGTTAGTTCAAGGGACTGTTGATAGCAACAAAATGGATGCCAGTGCACGGTCAGTTACAGCCAGTAATTGATACTGCACCTATGGCTGAAGTAGAACAGCATGGAACGTTTTGAAGGAGAAAATACACCAGAAAAAGTAAGGTTGATGTAAGTGGCAGTTTTTATAAATTATACATGAGGTCCTGCTTTAAAATTCAAAACTGTGGTTTACCTCCTCTAATGGAATGAATTGCATGAAAATTGAAGAGCTCCTTGTATGTAGAATACATATCTATGCCACCTGGAGAGCAGCTCAAACTTTCTTCTCAGTTTCTTGATGGAACAGAGAACAAGAGCCGCTTTAGAAAAGTGGAGTCTGTTCCTAAAGGCAACAAAAGTGGAAGTTCACATCTAAATTCAATGTTGATCTGAAAAAGGAAGTGTGTTAAAAAAGAAAAGGCAATGCTTTTCTTAAAAATAATAAAATAAAAAGGGCTTGGGGTGGGATTATATAATTTTGATCTTAATCTCATGGTGTTAGTGATTTGGAAGTTTTACTGACATGTAAAATTGAAAAAAAAATTCAGAGGGAAAAAGCCATGAGAAGGTCAAGACTGAACATTGCTGGGACTAGTGCTGGAAACCAACTATGAGAAAAAATTAAAATAGGATGATTGATATTAAAGCAAGGAGAATAGGAATTATAGTAGTTTTTATGTAGAGACATGCTAAATAAGGAATCCATTCTTAAGAAAAAGTAGTGACAGATGTGTTAAGTTAATGAAAATAAAACTCTATTACTTTGAGTCATTTTTGTCTGATATTTGACAAATCTATATGAACTGCTGGTGCTGGATGTACTGTGGGAATTCTGCCTCTTAATATGTGTGTATGCATGCTGTCAGTGCAGTGTGTACCAAGACACGTTTTGCAGTCCTGAATTAGCTGAATTTGAGTGCCATTTTCTCCAGTTAAAGTATCGTGTTAGTGCTCAGTCTTTTGTAAAAGTCTCACCTCGTTTATTGAACGTGGGGTACCCCATTGTTTGAACTGTCTGTTATCAAAAAAGGCTTTTCTCCTCCATGAGAAAGACGGAGGATGGAAAGTGCAACCAGTTGTTCTCCAGCGCTTTCTTGGCAGCATCAAACAAACCCTATCTTAATGCAGGCAAACAAAACAGCTTCGTTCACTGACAACAGCATAGGATGTTATCTGATGTCTCTCTTGGACTTGAGAAAACTGGACAGATACTCATGTGGTCCTTGGTTACTCATGGCTCCAGTTGCACCTGCTTGTGCCCTTCTTAAATGAAGATAACATTCATGTATTTTATTTAATTTGTTGTATTCCAATAATTTAACTTACTTATTTGCATAAGCACTAGGAAACACATCCAACTCTTGCTTAAAGTTTGATTTCCTTATTTGTTTTCATTTGTCTCAGATATGAAAACTTTCTGAGCAGTTCTTTTGGGTCTCAAAGTGTATAGATAAACCCAAAACATGCATTTAATTCAAATAAAATTATAGATTTTTAGAAGTTCCCAGTTATTTAGACTTTCTTAACGCTCTTAATGAAACTGAAATTCTAACCTACATTGTCAGCCTTTCAAATGTCAACATGTTGTGTGACAAAACTTAAACTGAGCATGGTGAATATACTATGTATTCAATTTTTTGTTTGCTTACAGCTTCTTCTGCTGTGCAGTTTGAGACCAGATCAGCTTAAAGGAGCAATGCAGCCACTGTTGTGGTTAGCACTGGAATGTTTCAAAAGAGAGCACTGTTACAAGCTGTTTATTATTTGGTGTTAACAGCTCCCTAACGGTCTTGTGAAAAGTTCAATATTAGTTTGAATGAACTAACAGAATTTTTGTCTTGCTTATTTTCTCCTACATGTTTTTTGAAGTTCATACAAATATGTATCCTTCAAAAGATGGACCACTTAAGAAAGCTGTCTTTGTAGTCAGCACTGATGTGGTTCTCTACAAGGGATCTCCTCCAAATCAGGGATTGAACTCTGTGAGAGGCTGCAATGATGAAAAATGGAATAGTTTACAGGAGCAGGTTCCCAGGACAGAAGGCCACCATGGGTTGGGGTGGGGACCCTCAAGGCAAGGTCTGTTGAGGGGAGAGACCAGTGACATGGGGAAGAGTCTATTCTATCTAACATTCTATTCCTGCATATTCTACCAGTTCTGCTGTCAACACATCACTCTGATGTCAGGAACTAAGAAAACTGTTTGGGCTTTTTTAACTTTTAACCTACTCATTCACTTTTCTCATACATTTACCTATATGTAAAGCAGCACAAGATGAGAGAATGGTGGGAATCTTTTTAAGAGTGAAATCAACTTGGGTAAATGGTCTTGATGGGATTAATTGATATGGGTCACTGCCAGTGGGGATCTGTAGTTCCCAGGGCACTTAATGAAATGAATTTGTTTTTAATGAGAGACAGGATAACAGTAGCTCCTGAGACTGACAGGCTTCTTTTAGCAAAGTGGTTGTAATGCACGTCCTGGAGGTTTCTGTGTACCTGTTTGCTCTCCAGAAAAGGACAATTATGTATGTCTGTGATAGGAACTGGAGGCCACCAGGTAACTCCAGCCTGGCCTCAAACTGAGCAGTGCCTGCTTAAGGCAGTATCCACTCAGTACCAGGCTCGATTCTGTGAAGTCAAATCTGCTGATTTGATCAGTGAAATTTTATATCCCATTTTAGTCTTCTTCCCTTTGCTTGACTCTTTTGGGGACCATTTCCCTTTTGACGTATTATGTGTGTTAAATCTCACCAATTCTGTAAGTTGTTCAATCTACAAGCAAAGGTATTATTGTCCTATATTCCAGCCCTACAAATGCTTCTGAAAACTGAAATTTGCATATAATTCTCTTTTTTATGTGTATGTGATTTATTGCCAGTGACAATTTTCTTTTAAAGCTAAATACATATTTATAATTTTGTAACTATGGCTTTTCTAGCAAAAGCAAAACATGGAGCAGTGGGATTCCAGACCTTCAGGGAAAAGTGGTCAATATGTCTAAATTGTTCTTACCTTTTTTAAACAGAAGAGTTCTTTCAACATCTACTTCCTTTTGAAGGATGATCCTTGAAATGCCTAAGCAGTTGTTATAATTCCATCAATTATTCTGCATCATTAACAGCTATCATCTTTATAATTATTTTCATCTATATTTTGTTTTAAGTAATTAAAGTTCCAGACTGTGAGCAAGATCTTGACACTTGTCATTATTGTCTATCTGCTCTGAAAATATCACATAATCTTCCTGACCATTCCTTTAACTGTGACATGTATTAGGGATTTTTGTAGCTTCTCATCAATAGATCTGTTAAAAGATATGAATTTTTTTTGAGATGCACATGTGCATGGAAAATACACCAAGTTCTATGGAGTCAGTCTTTTTTTTTTCTCTTCTCTGCCAGCTTTTCATTTACCTGTACTTTTTTTTCCCACTGTTCTGATTGCTATTTATAGTAAAGTGATTTTCAAACAGTGTGGTGACTGACATTGTAGATTTAAGGTAGAATTCTTGTTTTGTTTCATGTACATGGATTGGATGACTTGAGATTGTCTAGCCTTACTTTCTGTTATTCAAGGATCAGAATTTAATCAAAATGCTTTGATACATGTAGGAATAATAGCTGAAAGTTGCCATCATTCTCAAAAGAGTAAATATAATTCCTTGGGTAGATATATTCCTTTGTTACCACTTGCACAAATCCTAATGTCCCTAAATGAAAGCTCCTTCTGCTTTTTGCTGATTCAGCTCACAGTGCTTTGCATGCAAGCTGATTTACAGTAGATGCATGGGCATGGTGACCAGCAGCTGTGCTCACGGTGTTTCGTCATGAACTTTGCTAGGAATGCACTATGGAGCATTAGCGTTTAAAATGAGATACAACTGATATTTAGGAATAAAATTGTAAAATTTCTATTTACTGTGAAGATAAGCAATGCTGCTTTTGACTACGACACACATTTGTCCTTAATATGAAAATAAAAGTATTCCATGAACAAAAGCTCCCAGTTCCATTACAGCTATGGAACTTTCCATTTCATGTGCAGAGGTATCATGACTCTGTACAAATTACTTTGACAAAAATAGTATTTATATAAAGTGGAAAATTCCACTTGCAGAGTGAGAGGGAATCTTAGCAACCTTCTTTTCCCAGAATTTGGAACTGCTCCTGTATTGAGAACTATTAAATTGTTCAATTGTCAACAACCACATTTGACAGAAGTGTAAAAAGTTTTTCTGCTTTACTTCTCCACAGGAGCAGGTACATAATTCCAGAATGACACTGTTAGTGTTTATACTGTCTTCTGCACTTCAAGTGAAAAAGACTGAAAGTACCATCAGAAAATAAAAATGCAAATTTGAAACAGAAATAAGTGTTCTTGTTTTTTAAGCTAGAGCATTTTACTGCTCTATACAGAGAAATGTAGAGCTATTTCTATATTATAATGTTAAGCTTTTGACAACTCTGTGGAGGAAGGACATGCTTTTTTGCTGTAAAATGGCCCCAATAAAATGCATTGCATTGGGGTTCTCATTGATGTTAGCTGGAAACATATGCTTGTGGTTTTATTTGCTTCTGTTAAATTTTGTTATATTGATCTCTCGATCAAATTCATGCTAAAACTTTCTGAAAGATGTGTTGTCCTTGCAACTAAGCAAGGCCATGCTTGTGCAATCATGGTATCCATTTCTGGTTATCTAATCCTCTCCTTGCCAGTGTGGAGTTGCTTCTCTTGTACATACAGCACTATTTTATTCAGTCTTGATACAAATGCATGTGCTGTTGAGAATCTCAGAATCTCTTAGGAGATTATTTCTACGGTTTGGTTCAGCTAAAAAAGGCTGCCACCGTGAACATTAAATATCTCTCAGAATAATCTTGGTGTCAAGAAGCTTTTTGTGATGTTCTGGTTTTCTCACATCTTTTTATTTCAGTTCTTTTTATTCTCCAAAACCTTTCAGAAGTCTTCACCTCAGAAGTCTTTTAAATAGGTGCACCCCCTCTAGCCTCTACATCTGTCATGTATTATTCCAAGGGTGTCCATATTTAACTTTTTGTGTTTTCTAGACTTCCCAGAGCTTGCTTTACCTCACTCTCTTTTCAATTTGTAAATCCTTTGCCAGTTAAAAGGTACCTGCTGCTCAGCACAATAAGCTTTATCAGAGATGGACTTATGAATCCTTCCTTCACGTAAAAGATACATGGATTGTTTGAGCTTTTCCCTTTGTGCTGAGATCGTGTTATTATGCTTCTATTAGGCTTTCTCCTCCCTCAATTTAATTGCTACTCTGGCAGACCAATCCCTTGCTCTTTCAACTCAAATATTATTTGGAAGCATATTTTTACTATTTATACCTTTTTACTATTTATACCTTTTTCTTATATTTCTCACTGCATGATGAAGGGCACTAATTTTTTTTCAAACAAAATTTCCAGATATTTTTATTTTCTGTAGTTTTTTTGTCTAAGTCTTTTTAGAGTGCCTGATAGAGTGATTTATCAATCCATACCTAGCCCAGCATATGAAGACTGGGTGATTTTAGATTGATTTACAGATTTTCTCTGCTGTTATATTTGAAAATGCATGTACAGAAATAGAAATACTGGGCAATGCTCATCATGTTCAAACCTCTGTTCTTGTAGGCACCAAAGTTTGAAATCTCAAAGTCAGCTGCTCTTTTCTGATGCATGCCACACTGGAATCCAGTTGCTCTTATGATTTCTTCTTATTCCCATTTTAATTCTTCCTATCTTTCATAATGGATCCCAAGAATTAAATAATTTGCTGCAGTTAAGCACTCATGTCACAGGATGACTGTTTCTCACTCTGTGTTGGAGGCATATTTACTCTTTTTTCATGTTAAATGATTGCTCTTCTGAAATTGTTTGTTGCAAACTATGCTGTTAAATCTAGGGCAGAAAAGAAAATGCTTACAGCTGTTTTGTATTCTGGCTCTGATGTTGTCTAAGGACAAACCAATCTTATCTTTTTCCTTTTTTTTTTTTCTTTTTTTATGATTCCAGTTGAGGCGTTAGTCGTAATAATCAATTGATGCGTATTCCATAATTCAAGTGTGTTCATAAAGCATTTAAAATATATGGCATACATTTCTGTTCTTTTATAAGAGAAAACATATCTGAGGATTAAATGTCACTTTTCATGACTTTTTTTTTTTTTGGTATAACTTTCAAAAGTGTTTAATAGAAGATGTGTGAATTTCATGTCTGAAAAGGTGTTGTACAAGCCTGAAACTCTCTTTTCAAAGATGATAAAATGAACCTTAAACAAAAAACAAAACAACAAAAAAAAACAAAAAACAAACAAAAAACCAAACAAACAAAAAACCCCAAACAAACTACCAAACTTGATACATATTGCATCTTTGAGATTTGGAATAATTTACATTTTTCTCATAAATCTAAATATTTTCCTATTGGCAAATTGACTTATTCTTCTATTTCCTCCAATTTGACTATACCTTTTTCAAATGCCTAAGAATCTTTTCTTTGGAACCAACTGAGGCCATCATGCATTTTCCCGGTCAAAATGCATAAAAAGCAAGTTAATCCTAAATTCAGTTATCTGATGTTCCCTCTGCTGACAGACATATACTGTAGTAATGGGGAAGTTTCTCCCAGACTCAAATCAAATAGTTCCACAGAACTGTTTTGAAAATTCTGGAAAAAGAACACAGAAGTTCCAAGGGTGTAGGTACCACCAGTGGAGGTGGAGGGAGATCACTTATGCTTCTCCTGGAGGTGACTGTGTAAAAAATGTGGGATTCTTCTGCAAATGATTAAACTGCAACTGCAGAATGTAAATTCAGAGATGTCTACTTGATCACCTGCTTAAGGAACTCCTGAATTAGGGACTTAGGTTAGAATCCTTGGGTTATATGGCACTGAGTGTATTCTAGGGTATGATTTCACTCTGGAAAGCTGTATCTATTGGTGTATTTTAAACCCATTCTGGAATGCATGATGATGTGAAACTATGTCTGCTGCATCCGCAGAAACCTCCCAGCCTTGACCTTAACTAGGAGCCAGTGTTTCATCCTTCACTGGCAGATTTAGCATGCTACTCTAGCAGATAATTATATAAGGATATTATAATTCAGACAAGTGGAGAGAGAGTCCAACAGAAGTGTCAATAGATGGAGGAGAGGGTGGCTGTGATTCCCTCCCTGCACTCCAGGCCACTGCATGACTCCCCTGCCGGGTTCCTCCTGCAGGTGCTGCTCTGTGGAATGTCAGTTCACCTCTTTCCAGTCAGTGTTGCTTTGTTTCATGTCCTCAGTGGGTTCCTCTGTGCAGCAGTTTGAGAACTGTCAATCAACAAAGAGCATGTAGCAGTTTCTGTGGAGGTAGTATCGAACTGATAACAGGAAACTGATAACAAATACTTTGGTACCTTGTCTTGCTATTGCTTTGCACTAGGAAAGGTTCACTGTAGTGTCTGGCCTGGCAGCTGCTGCTTCTACACACAGCTCCTCCCACTGAATTTATTCAGCCAAATCTCACACTTGTACTGCTGCTAATCCTGGTGATTTTCTGGACTTAAAAGGAATGATGACAGATTTGCACCAGGGTAATAGATCTGTGTTTAAATTATTTGCCAGAGTTTTGTGCATCGCACATCATAGCTCCAGATCTTAAGTTTATAAAAGCAAGCTTGCTTCTCTTGGTTTTGTAAATATAGGCAACTAAAAGGGAAAAGGAGAGTTATATTATAGATAAAGTATTTTAAAGATTTCTTTGTGTCTAAATGTATACTCATTCAATGCCTTTAACTGTGACTTCAAAATGTGACATGAATAATTTTTTCTCCAAGAATCCGGGTAGCATTTCAGTGTTTTTGCTCTCCCTTTTGCTGGGAGTGGCATTATAGCTACTAGAAACATCACTGGGGGTGGAAGCCACACCTTGGCAATAGCAGTATTTTTCCTCCTTAGTGCTTTTTGCTGGTTCTTTCTGCTTCACAAAACCAAAACATCCTTTATTTGAATTATATAGTTTCAACTCTCATTGTTAAGTTTTGAATATTTTAGAAATACAAATTCATATTTCAAAGTACATGCTTTCTGTTAAATGTGCATTTCCTTTCACTCAGAAAATCCTCTCTTCAGTCTTGCTAATCACAATGTATGAAGTGATGTTAAAGATGTGTGGTACTCTTGAGAGAATTAATAAGAATGTTTAATGTGAATTTAAAGCCCAGTCATTTAAGAATGTGCTTAAATTCCAAAACCAGGCATCAGACCAGGGAGAAAAAAAAAATGAAGGGCTCACTGCTTCTTTGTCACTACTCAGAATTACAGGCTCAATTATTTACCACAGTGTATAACCAGGGATTTAGAAGTGAAAGGGAAATATGCTACCTGTTCCTGGAGGCAAGCTGGAGCTTAGATGCTTAGATTCTGCTGCTTAGATTCATCTTCACACTAGCATTTGGGATACTGAATATGAAGTATTGATTATTGTTTTTAAAATTAGAGTGAAATCTTACACTTATTTTTAAGATAGGGAAAAGCATTGTTTCTTAGAACTGAGGAGGAGTTGCTTTTTAGTAGGAAAAAAACCCAGCCAGACTAGCCATCTTACTTGGTTTCTAATTATGCAGCAAAATATTGCAACATGATAACACACCAAACACCCAGTAGTAAAAGCAGCTCTGAAAAGAGGATTGGTTTTTTTTCTCTGAGACATCCTTATCAGGATATTTCTTTTTATCAAGTCTACTGTAAGGGTTTGAAAGGTCTTCTAAAGTAACCCTTATAAGAAGACAGCTGCAAACTGTCTCATGGCAGAGGCAAGTTAGGAAATGTGGCAATAATAATTTTATTAAAATTATTTTAGCAATTATTTATTTAAATTATAAATTATTTATTTAAACTATAAATTTATTAATTTAGAAAATTCCTACAGACTCAAGCAAAAAACCTGTATGTAGAGGTAGGAAATGGAAAAATTGGTAAGAATGATGAAAAAAGTGAAACATGAAACTGTAGGAAAAAAACTCATGTAAAAAACTCAAAATAAAATGAGACTAAAATAGTCATCAAACTTAAAGAAATCTTTCTGTAAGTGCACTTACAATACTTACAGAATACCAAATTAAAAGGTGGATTGCTATCATAAGAGTCAGATAAAACCAAGAAGTTTGGGTTGCATGGAGGGAGTTTTTAATGATTTTTTGTTAGAATGATCAGTTGTATTCGTGTGACAGTCGCCAATATAAATTAAAAAAAAAGCCTGCAAGAACAGGTCAGAGTGTCTCCGTGAACCAGAATCTTTACAGCACCAGCTCTGACAGACACCCACAAGGGTACTTGCATGGGTGAAAATACAGATCTGTGGTACTTGTAAAAGAGGGTCTAGAGCAGTGAGAGAGCTGAAGGGGTCATAGCAACTCTAAAAGAGAAGAAGACTAACTTAAGTACTGATGGGGTATCTTCCCTTTGAAGAAAAGGAAAAATGAATTATGCCAAAGTCCATACAGGAAATCAGGAGCTGAGTAATAACCAATGCAGCACATGAGCAGGAATCCCTATGCTGAGAATGCAGGATGGGATTGCTGTGTTCATAAGGTGAACAACTTGAGTTAACACTGCCTTGTTGTCAGCTTGAGCAGATACCATCCTGAGAGAAATAACCAGAAACACGATGTGGCAGGCATGAAATTTGACTGTTACACTTGCAGGAAAGATGAGGGCTACTTCAGATGAGTCTGCATGAGAATAAGACACATTAGTCCTCAACAAAATTTTTCTATTCTCCTGCCTCTGACGTGGTACTCTCTGTTTCACAACCATGACTTCAACTCGACCAGCTCACTGGTCTGCTTGAAGGCAAATTTCTCTTTTCTTGCTTTGTGTTTGTTTACAACTGGTCTGACTCCCTGTGCTGGCTCAAGGGTTAGGAGAAGAGGAGCAGTGGGGCTGCCCAGCCTGCTCCTGGTGTCATCATGGAAAGTAGATCCAGGCTGTATGGCACATTTTTTAAAAATGCTTTCACACGTCTCTTTATTTGTCTTTATTTGCAGCAGAGTGTTTGATTAGTTGTATTTAGTTTATGAAATAAATCATATTAAAGTGATATTAATTAGTCTCTGGAAAACTAGAAGAAAAAAGAAGCCTTTTTCTGAAGGGCTTTATATCAGTTGAAGCACTTTTAACTCAGTTCACATGTTTGGGTAAAAAAATTCTTTTTGAGTTCAATCTGAATTTAATTTAACAGAAATATTCTTTTACTGACTTTTTTTTTTTTCTTTTCTTTTTCTTCTCTGTTTCTGAAGGTAAGCTGAGGGTAGAATTGTTGAAGTTCCTGTCATGCATTCTTTGAAAATATAACTGCATCAAAAGTCTTTATGTACCAGCCCTGGCAGGGCTGGACCACTGCTGCACCCCAAAGCAGAGCAGGGTTTTCAGTCACATACAGGTGTTTAATTAATGTTCAATAACATCACAAATGTGGCAGTCTGGACTAGCAGATCTGTTAATTTGAAATCTATTTTCCTCATTCTCCCTGTGTAAATAGAGGGTAGATAGCATATATTTCAGTTTTGTAAGTTTTCAAGTTCTTACTTATTCATCAATGCTGACTTTGAGAATAAGTAAAGCAGTGCACCTTAATTCAAGAGAGACAGGACTTGTGGACTTTGATCTTCTGAATGCCATGACCCCATGCTGTCTGTAACCCTGTGCTCCGAGGTCTCCTTTTATGAACTCTTCAAAAAATTCAAACAGACATGGTTGCTTTTCATTTTTTTGTTTCTTTCTTCCCCCAGAAGTTATTTTAAATGCAGCTCTGTAGCAGACAGCTAGCTAGTAACTCTTTAAAGTTTAATTCTAAGAAGAATAGCGGAGAAAATGCCAGTGAAATTCAGTTTATCAGTCTTTTAGGTTGTATTTTAATGTTGAATAGCAGGCTGCCCTCCTGCCAGGGTCAAGTTGCAAATACTCACATAATCACAGATTATTCTGAGTAGGAAGGGACCCACAGGCATCATCAAAGTCCAGCTCCTGCTCCTGCCCAGGACAGCCCCAAGAATCAGGGGGCACATTTCAGACACATGGTGTGCTCTTCTCACAGATCATCAAAGCTAAACACACAATTACAACAGCCCGGGTTTGTTGAGGCATGATAGTTGCTCACTCTTTCACAGCACCTGAAGTCACAAAAGGACCATGTTGAAATGAAATTGTTATTTACCTCTGAGTCTTAGGCTGTTTGTTTGTATGTGTACATGTTTAAGCGCTGCGGAGGTGGTGGATCAGAACCTTAGTGACTTAAGTAAGCATCATGGCACTGATCAGGAGTGGGAAGCCTTTATGGAACTGCATGGTCCATGCTTTATTATGACTTTTGGTTTACTGAAATCATTCATGATTGTGTGGTCACAGCAAAAACATACAAAGCTTCTGAATATTGTAAGGCGCTGGTAAACTTGTAGTACTTGTCTTCCCTTTGTAAATGGCCTACAGAAGTTTAGAAAGCTAGAAAAATAATGCAACTCTTGTGCTCTTTCCACAGATGGGTTCAAGTAGCTTTCTTTGTATTTTTAGGTGAGAGAAGTGCTAAGCCTTGCTCCTACTCTCACGTGTGGGATGAGGTCTCTGCATTATAACTTGTCACTCTGACTTTTTCATGTGGACTCTGAAAAGAAGTAGATGTAGTATGGCATCTGATTAGGAGGAAGCTGAAATCCTCCAGGGAATCCTATGAAGATGTTCTTGGTGCCTTTGTTATGGGCAACAGCTAGAAAAAACCTGTACATGTTTGATCTCATTTGGACAGGTGCTTGTGTGCTGAATGGTCTGTGGTGTGGCACAGCAATTAAATTCAATGTGGAACATGTGTAGACTACCTGGACAATATCATGAAGGTTTTTAAATCTGCCTTTCTTCTCTATATCATTGTTTTCTGTTTCTAAACAGAAAGATAATGGCTACTCTAAAAGCATGTGCCTAGCATTGGAAATGATGGCAAGTAAGGGGAAGACTGTGACTGGTGTTGTGATGGTTTGGATAGAAAAGGGGTGGATTGAATATACAATCTTATTTGAAAGTTCTGAAAATTTGAAAATTATAATTGGAAAGAAAATATATTTCATTTGATGGAGACCTGGGTTTCCATTGACAGTATTTTCAAGAGACCTCTTTGAATAACTTAAATTATTTTTTGCTGCAATCTTTTACCTGAAGGATATTTACCAATACATAAGGCAATACCAATAGAAAGACTTAAAAAAGAAAATGAGAAACACCTTGGGTAACTATATTTTCCATAGGAGATTGTGTATTATGCAGGCAAAGCAAATGAGGCATGAAATTCTCTGAGCTATGGATGACATTCAAGAGCATTGGAAATTGTCTAACATGGTTAAGGGATTAGACATGTCTGTGTCTAGACCCCTCTTACCTTTGTGCACAGCACTACTGAGCTGGTGGGTTGGCATATCGAAGAAACCAGCTGCAAACATAAATCTATTTGTCCAACAGATAACAAATTATTCCCTCAGCAGCAATGCTGGTGACAGACTTGTTTGGTTTTTGTGGGTAGCAGCTCCAGATGTCCTGAAAGAAAGCCTGTGCTGAGGCTCACTGAGGGTAGATGGTGGCTTCAGTGGTGCAGAATCATAGGTAAGAGTTGGATTCTGAGAAAAACAGGGTTATATGACAGCTGAAGATACGAACAGACTCTAAAAAACTAACTGCAATTAAGTGCTTTCCTCCAAATTATGAAACTTTCCAAGTAATATATATTGGGCTATTTTGCCCCTGTTCTTTATCAGGGAAGCTTCAGTTTTCTTAAAACTTGCGTTCTCTGAACCAGAAGGGAAGGGAGTGCAGTGCTTAATCCTAAAACGAGTACAGGCATGGAGCCCAGCACCAAAGAACATGCTCTGAGGAAGAAAATGGAGACTGTTATAAAAGTGGCACCATGCTCTGGACAACACTGTGGCTTCAGTAGGTACTATCTGATGTGTTTTCAATTAAAGGTGACAGCAGCAAAGCAAACATCTCTCACTGCATTTGGGTTGGGACAGTACAAAAGGCAGGGGCGGGGGCTGGTTTAAATAAATCAAGTAAAAGGATCCTAAGGATTTCAGAAAGATCTCCATTAGTCCAGAGGGCAGGAGAACAAAGAGCTGAAAAAGATGCAGCTGGTTTTTTTTCTTTTATACTTGGAAAACTTCAAAGTGAAAACAAGTCCAAAGCAATGTTTCTTAGAAGCAGATAAGAGCAGGGGAGGGGGTAATGCTGCTTATTCAGTCTGTGGAGACCAGAGGGAAAAGCTTGACCCATCCAGGGGATTCTGAGAAAAAGAAATAGGGATAGACTACAAAACTTTAGCTGATCTTAATGTAGGCCAGATAGTTGTTGCTGTTAATAGTTGTTACTGTTTATTAGAAAAAAATCCAGCTTACTGAGCTTGATCATGTTAAGCCTTCACATGGCACTCTAATTTTCAGCCAAACAAATAGTCTGGGTTGCTCCAGAAGTCTAGAGAATTATCTCTTTTAAGAAAATAATGGCAAATATTTCCATAGTATCTACAGATAATGGCAAATTGCAATTGTGCTCCAGCCAGCATGTTTCTTCTAAATATAGAAAAGGATGTTTTGTAATTTATTTAATTGCTTAGACTTGACAAGGAGCCAGTGCTAACAAACTTGCTTTGATAGCAGCATAGTGCTTGTGGCGTTCGCTTAGCTTGGGAATGTAAACACCGAGAAAAAAAGTGTGAAATGAACAGTGAGAGAGAAATGAGGAGAACTGCTGCAGACTCTCTACTGTTGGCCGTGCAGGTGTGCAGGTCCTGAGCCACAGGAACACGGAGGGACCACTGCAGGAGGGAGGGGAGACAGGAGCCTGAGTCACATGTCATAAATACAGGAAGGACAAGGCTCTTCCTCATCTTATGATCAGACAGTTGTAGCACTGTTATTTAGGGAAAGTCCAAGATAATCTCTTCTACTTTTAATTATTGGACTTCACTTCCCACTCCTTCTGTTCTGGTATCTTCCATAAAAAAACCCTGTGGGGATTCCTGTTGTTATTGAAAGCTATTAGAAAGGCAGTACAACTGCAAGAAGAAGAAGATTTTTTTGATTAATTTTCTAATGTATTTGTCTCTAAAATACTGTTGTAGTATTTTAGCATCATGCCACTCGTTAATAGTGGGAAGTTTATTCCAGTTTCCTATTGCTTTGTCTCTATTTTCTCCTTCTACAACTCTCCCAAGTAGTTCTCTTTATTTGTCCATATATGTGATTTTGACATACTAAATGAAGAGATTAAGGCAACAAATATCAAGATTTTTCAATATTCATATTATCGTAAGTGAAATTTTCAGTATCAGTTTTTTCATTATCTTCCTATAAAGTATGTGTATAATATTTATCATCTGTCATCTGCTTTTTTTATAATGACCATCTTTCTATCATAAGGCTTTTGAGATGGAAAATAATTAGCTAGGCAAAAGAATATTAACAATGGAAGTCAAAGTAATTTCAAATAACCAACTAGTATTTCAATGAGGAAGGATCTGATGCAATGAAGATATGCTTCCTTGTAAAGTTAGTTTTTTATTTTTAGAATTCTTACATGAAATTGCATGCAATATATAACGATGCAATTTTCTAAATGAGTTTATATATAATTATCAGTATTAGGTAAGCAATGGTTGACTTTTTGGATTGACTAAATGCCAGAGCTTCCGTTCATTTCAGCAGCATCAGATTTCAACTTATTTTTGGTGTTGACCTAGTTGGTGGAAGCTTACATGTGCATGAAACATAGAAATACCCCATTTCCAGGTATCCGATTTTACCATTGCTATATGGATAATAATTGAAATACTAACTTCATGGTCCAGCATACTGGAAACCCTGTTTTAATTTTTAGGGAGAGAATTATTTCTATAATCTGACATGTTTTTTTAAGTAGAGTCATTCCTGACTGTGAAGAGCTGACACTGTACAATATATAGATAATTTTTATGTTGCAGTGAAGTTGCATCAAATGCCTGTGGGTTTCCTGAAACATCTACTGAAAAAATAAACTCCAAGTGGAATGCAGAATATTTGGCTATCATTTTTTATCCATATGTTGCTATGGAAGGCTGGACCTGGATAAGTGCTTTCTTATCACTTGCCTTATGAGTATTCCATGCAGGAGTTCTTCTTTGGTTGAGTAGCCATGATTTCTAAACCAGTTCTTGCTGCCTTTCCTTGTGGATCCTGAGATAAAAACCAAATCAAAACAGTACATCTTTTGAGAATTTACCTAGTTTTATTTGCTAGGCACAGATGGGTGTGTATAGTTTGGTTTCTAAATTCATCAGTAAGCCAAGGATTATTCACTGATATCTGAATAATGTTTAGGAGATATGAATACAGTGCACTCTTCAGGTTTTAAAAGATGTGTATCACTAGCTCTGATGATAATCATGTCAATTCCCAAAGGAGCTGCATCCTCATTCATGAGTGTTTTAGTTGGTGTGGTGCCCAGGGGGGAGAAAACTTGTTAGCATTTTTCTTGTTGTCAGCTAGAGGCTGTGCCATGTCATATGTCTGGGCTTCTGCTTCAAGTTACTTGCAAAAATAAGTTGCCTGGATAATGAGTTATCTTTTACCATCACATTAATTTGTGAAAATTTGTTCAAGTAATGGGCTAACCTCGCCACGATTTCTTTTGACCAGCTGGAATCCATATGGGTGTCATAGGTCTCATTTCTCATAGTACCATATTATAAGGAAGAAATGTTTGTCCTGCTGAGTGAAATGTGGGAAAAAAATTAATTAAACTTCTGTATTTACTAACTTTTTTATATAAGACGGGTGCGTGTGTTAATATTCACCTTCAGGATTATTATTAATGGGATGCTTTTAGAGTAGATTTTTCCTTAAGTGTTTTGATACCAGCACCTGCTGTTCAAAAACTCTGAATTATTTTACTTCACTTAACTTGGTTTTATGAGTTTATCTTGCTAATAAACAGAAACAGATTACATCCTCTAATACCAATGTATAACTGTAAGTAAACAAATGAAATTAGAAAGTTTCTAAATTCTCTAAACTGATCATACTGGAAAGGAAAAATGACTAATATTAAGCACTATGAAAAATCTCAAGGGCTTGTGTCTTATAAATGTTAAAACAACAAAATGTAGTGACTTGCAAGTGACTGTTTTTTACCTGTCAGGTAGGGGAAAAAAACTGTGGTGGAAGAAGAACTGAAGCATGATGCAATGGGAACATCAGATAAAAGGGAAGAAAACTGTGAATCTTTTATCATGTGGAGGAATTTTTATAAACATAATTTTTTTTTCATGTCGTTCCAAACAGTTTCATATAAGCAACTGTAGGAAAGTCTTATGTAAGTTGTGGTTTTTTAGCAGTGGTTGGGGTTTTTTGGTTTTTGTTTTTCGTTTTTTTTTTTTTTGTGAGTCATAGGCAATAGAGCTGAAGAGTTTTATTCAATATGAAAGTCCTAGGTTCTACCTCTGGCTGTAATCTGTTTATAAAACTAGATTTCTTAGCCACAGGCAGAAGTAAATAGTTCTGAAAATGTTGAAAACTTCTACTGACAAAATAATAAACTGTACTGACACTAGGGTCCCAAAAAAATCTCATAGGTGAGCACCTTTAAAATTGTCTTAGAATCCTTCCACAAGCTGCTTCCACCTCCTGGAGCTCAGAAGGAAAATGCTTCCTGAACCAGAGATGACAGTGTGAGGTCTAAAGACAGGGTGGCTGTGCACACTTTGGCTGCAGCCCTTAACTGGTTCAGCCAGTGTGGGCAAAGCAAAAGGAGCAATTTGTCATCCACCCTCCAAGGAGTACTGCTGGCTCAAGCAGTGGCTCAAAAACACAGTTCTACAAAGGTGAAGGGAGGAGAAAGCCCAGAACTGATCCATCATACCAGTAACATTGCTACTGTTCTGGGGCCAGAAAAGACTACTCAACATTACTGTAGAAAGTAAACGTTCCTCGTTGCTGAAAATGGTCAGACAGATCAGGGATGAAAAAGGCAGCACAGCGTGTCCATAACTGAAAACTGCCAGTGTAATGCACATAAGCAGTGGTGGGTGTGAATGTCTCAATGTCCCTCTGGAATTTTCCCAATACATGTCAATGGCACAACTTCAAACAAATGCAACCATGTGCAATCTGAGGTGGATGTAGATTGTCCAGTGCACAGAAATTTGTCACCCAAATACTCTCATTCCCGTCTGAGAGTGCTTCAGTTTCTCTTCCACTACTCTCGCTCTGAGTGTGGATTTCTTCCTTTGATGGGAGGATTAAAACACTGTAGTAACATCTTTAGGTAACAGGAAAAAAGGAGATTTGAGTATGGCTTCAGATTTCTCAGTAGTTCCCTTTAATGAAGACGTTGGAAGAGAATGCTTTCAAGTCTGAAACAGAATTCATTTCTTTAAGTAAGCTGAAATAATTCACAAAATCCATTTTATATGAGTATGTTTTGTGATGGAATTGGGTTTGGTTTTTTTTTTTTTTTTGTATAATGGTCTAATGATGACCAAAATCTGACGAATTAATGAGCAGGCTTACACTGTTTTTGTGTTTTTCAGCAACAAAGAAAAGCACTTGGTGAGAAAATCACAGAAGTAATAGTGTCACAAATAGTTTTCAGGAGATACAGAGGATGAAGTTGCATGCTTAGATTTGACTGAATTTGGTACCACTTTTACTTGAAGCAGAGGGGCAGTGAGTGTTTACCATGGCTAAAGTTACTGTGATTCCCTCTGCCAAAATGGCAGTCTTGCTAGTCTGGAATTCTGGTTTTTCTGTGAAGCTGGAAAAGCAGGGGCAGTTGTTGGTAGAGGTTCTTTAAGTCCCTGTATCACCTGTTCCCTTGTTGGCAGCTGGCTAAACCTTGCTTCACTGGCCTTGGGGACACATCTTGCCACAGGAGTGACAGAGACAAGACTTTCTAATTGCTCCCTAAAAATATCACTTGCACTGCTTAATCCTTTGCACCTTATTTGTTAGAGACTGATTGAATTTGAGTAAAGATTACAACCTTTCCTAACTTCTGTAGAAACGTCAGTGTCTCAGTGCATTGCAGCATATGCACATGTGGACATGGCTAAAGAGGAGCAGCACCTGGTACACAGGGACTTGTTTGTTCAGATAAATATGTGTAGGAAGAAAAACTTTTAATAAAATGAGACATTTTGGGTCATCTGAAAACTTCTTTTGCTCCTTTTTGACAAGGGTAAAAAGGGATCAGTGAGGATCAGTGCCTTTTGCAAAGTCTGTCCACAGATTGCATTCCCAGTACATAGATAACTCCGGCTGTGGGAGTCAAAATTGGAATTATAAAATACTGTTTAACAAGTATGAAGCTGAAATAAGCAAATGCCTTTACAAGAAAGAACAGTTATATTTATTCCAAAGATTTACAGATAGTTTAGAACAATCCATGTTTGACATGGTAAGTTGTCTTTATCATTAAAATGCTAATGAAATTATAAACGTTTGTTATATTTATGAAGATAAATGAAGCTTGTCAGCGACATCTTTTTTGTGCCAGTATTCCTGCTTAGTAGAGGTCTGGATAAAGATTTGGTGAAGTTGTGGTGAGATTCTATTTGACCACTGGGAGCAATGCCAGGGTAAAACTGCCCTATTGCATTTGATTTGGTGATTGTGCTTCTGCTTGTAACTTAGGTCACCTTTACCTTTTAATTCCTTCAGAGGCTTTCAGAGGTGGATCTGAAAGACAAACTTCAGTCCAACAGGGTTATCAATATTTGACTGGCAATTGTTTGAAGTAGTAAATTGGCAAACAAAATGAACACGTTTTTTATGATTAATGCCTTTACTAATCAGTCCAGTAGGTGTAAATGTTTGGTTTTTTGTGTGGACTCCAAATGTATTCTAGTCTCCTGGCAGCAGAAACACCATGGACTGCAAACTAGAGAAAGATTTCAGATGTCTTTTTCACATGAAAGATTCTGTGATTCTTCCAAGGAGTACGAAGAAGGTTGAGTTTTTTCCAAGAGGATGCTAATTGGTTTTTAATTTTTAAAGATTTTATGCGAAATGCTTTCTATATATTGAATAAGGACAGCATCAGAAAAGTAATTTTGATTTCAAATGTTAGTCACAATTTAAGTCTATTATGGTTTGGGGTTTTTTTTCTGTAAAATTGAGTTAAAATATGTAGCCATAGCTTCACTGAAGTACGTTTGTGTAAAGAGAGGACAGGTCTTCTTTAACTTCACGGATCTTTAATTGCTTATGAACTTCAAAGAGAAACTTGCAGAAGTTAGATTGATGATGGCCCTTTAGGTAATTGAGTACAACATAGTTCCTGTTTGAATGCAACTCTGAAATCCAAATTATGTAAATCTACTGTTTCAGAACTAGCTAGTAGAAATAATCATCATTTTTGCAGTTGAAGATACTTTCTTTGGCTAAATTGTCTGACACACTGCTTTCCTATTGATTCATCTTCTCCATTACGGATATGAATAAGAAACTATAGGCATGTTAGCCTTTAGCTTTTTGACGTTTGTGACTCCAGCTGAATAAGCTTTGACTTACAGATAATTAGGCACAGCTGTCAATTAGTCTCATGGGCTTATGCAGCAACAAACCTGACATTTATGAAAGTATTGGGATGGAAGAAGGGAGAAAATATTCTGGGAAAGTTCCTCAAGCATATTTTTCTTTTCAAGTTGTGCAGCTCTGTTGGGGTGGTATGAAACATTCTCTCTGCATAGCTGTCATTGCCCCGTCTTTGTGCAATCATCATGCTTTTCCTATAGAAGAAACAGAGAATAGATTACAGCCTGCTATTCATCTGCTAGACCATAATATAATGTTTACTGTGCTGCAGCTGGGATCAAAATGACTGTCGCTCCAGCATCAACAAAATTTGAGCTCAGGGCTAGTTCTAAGTGTTTGGTCATCCAAAAAATCCATGCAGCCCCATCTGGCTTCTGAACTTAGCTTTCCTCTTGGATACCATAAGATGGGCTTGAAATTGTGACTGTGGAGGCAGGACAGTGAAAAGGAGGAAAATCTCTCCTTTGTCTTCAGTTTTGTGTGTGCTTAACAGGCAGAAAGGGAGATCCCTTAATGGAAGACTGGTGCTCACACAGCCCACAAGGATTGACTGGCATTTTCCAAGTGGATACAAATTATTTGATTTTATGGGAGAGGAGAAGGAAAATTGCTTGTTTACTTTCCTAACCCCCTCCTAACTGCCTCTCAGTCCCCCTCGCTTTCCCTCCTGCCCATCCCCTTCCTGGCTAGGTTAGAAAAGCTCAGATGACTTCTGTGAGAAAAAGCTCAGGTACTGTGTAAGCCCGAGACAAGGAAAGTTCCTAAGAGACCTGTTATGCTCCCAGGTGTGGCCACTGCTGAGTGGGAAAAGCAGGTAATTATGGAGAAATTGTGACAGAGGTAGGAGACAGAGTGACTCACCCTCCTTTAGAGGTGTGGGACACTTAGGTTCCACTGCCTGCTCCTGTCAGTGTTGAATTATTTATTCAACCCAGCAATGAGACACTGAGGGGATTTGTTTGGTTTGGTGTAATTTTTTTCTGTTTGGGTTTTGGTTTTTTGGGGCTTTTTTCACTTTATATTTCAATGAGGGAAATTTTATTTGAAATCAATTTTGTATGGTTTCAGGGAAAAAATACTCCCACAGGCATAGCTGGGAGCTGTGTGCTGGGCACACTTATTGTGTGAATAGAGCAGATAGCTAGTTAAAAATGAATATTTGGATGTCTGTGCCTGCCCATTCCTTTGGGATCTAGCTGGGCAGTGATTCTCAAGTGTATACAGAAAAAATTCAGCATATAGATTTCTAGAAAACTTTTGTTTGGAGAGCTGCAGTTTAGAAAATAGTTAACATCTCATGTAAAGATTTGTGTTCATCTATATGCTAGCTGATTATTTAATTGTTGTCTGTTTTCTAATATTTGCCTTGCACCATAGAAAAGGCAATTTTTGACATGTTATATGAAATGGTGTTTGTGTAGCACCTGATAGTCAGAAGAGGGGAAAAATAACATGCAGATGGCTATTTGGAAACAAACCTTTGGATTTCAGCATGCATGTATTTATTGTCTGTGCTGGCTGATCTAGCAGGCAACCATGAATTGCAAAAGCATCTGACTTTCATGGGGACCCATCCTGGCCTTTTTGGCGCAAGAAGAATTTTGCAGCTGTAGAAAGGATTTATTCTACCTGCCAATGTGATTTATATACCATATGTCTTCTCTTCAGCATCTGAGTATCCATGGCCATAGGGAAGTGCTCTGCCTCATCTGTACTGTGTGTAAATAGGTTCCTTTTAATGATATTAACTCCTACAGAGCCTTTCAATCACCCCCTGTATAATTTCTTCTTGGCAGTTGTGTCAGCTATGCTGTGTGTGTTGCAGAAAGGAGAATACCATGAATTCCTGGTTTTGTTTGCTCTTGGCAGGCACTACTACACTTCCCACCCTTGTGCGCACACCTACCTTGATGATGCAGCCTTCCCTGGATATCAAACCCTTTATGTCCTTCCCTGTGGACAGCAGCTCTGCTGTTGGATTCTTCCCAAATTTTAACACAGTAAGTAAAGGTGTTTCCACATTTAGTTTCAGTGTATGCTTTCCAATCTGGTTCTAATATCCAGTACTGAAGCTGCCTTAAAACATTTAAAGAAAGATGTTAGTACATTGCTTACGCAGTTCTAGGGAGCCCTTTTTTTCTGTGCCATGGTGGTTGCTTTTCCCCTGTAGGAAAGGCTTGGAGTGGTGTCCAGCCTTCTCACTGATTGATTTTTAACTTGGTCTTCTGAGGTGGTGTTTACACACTGAAAAAAAAACAACCTTTATGCTATGCTAAAGATTTGAGAAGCAATAGAATGATTTGCAGCATTTGTCTGGACATGTGTATTTCAATGTGCTGTAAAAAAGGAAAAAAGAAAGGCTAATGGAAAGACAGGTGTGACAGGTAAGACCTAGATCCTGCACTCTACACTACTCTTGATCCTACACTGAATCAAGCTAAGTCTCATATGGCTAGGAAAGCAACTGGAGGATATTCTAATTCTGTATAATTTCAACATTAAAGTGTAAAACTGCACAGGCAACTACTGTGAAAAAGGTGAACCTGTTATTTTTGGTTTATGGTAAAGTATCTTGGGGTTTTTTGAAACCAAAAAAATTGCCAAAATAAACATGAAGAACCAAAGAAGTATTATCAGAGCAGCAATTAAAAAACCCCCCCTCTTCTGTACTTCTCACTTCTTTATCAGCTCATAAGAATGCAATGAGTGTTATCAAAATGCTTGTTTGCCATCACACTTTTGCTTAACTATTTAAGCTAATGGCCACAGGAAGGGAACTGTGAGTCATTTCTGCCCAGGCAGCAGGTACAGTGTGTAGGTGACCATCACCTGAACTGCTGCACATCGCGCTTGTCACTGTGGCTGTGGGGAGCAGTGTTACCATCACCACCACACAGGCACCAGCTGAACCTCTGCCAAGTGTTTCCTTTCACAAACTAACAGTCTGTCTGAAATTAAACAACAGCAGCATTATTCTCGTCCTGCTGTGCAAATCCACCTTGCTGGCAGGTTTTGTGCTACAGCACACCATGATGTGGGGTGCCCGGGGGTGACACATGAACCAGCTGCTCTCATGTGTCAGCAGCCCAGCATATGGACAGTAGCAAATATTCCTAATTCATTGCAAAACATGTATGTGAAAAATGTGTGTTTGTCAGGGAGATGTAGGAATGTGTATTTGCACAAAGATATAAAAGATAAGAAAAAACCCAGGTACATTAAAAGAGCAGGCTCAAAACTCAATACCGTATTAAGGAAGCAGTGTGTCATTACCATATCTAGGCATGATGCAATTCATGTTAATTTTCCATCCTCTTCCTTATATTCTCAGGAATTTTGTTTGTTAGTGGTGTGTTTGCTTTACAGTTGCATGGGTTTTCTAAGTGAGCTTTTTCACAGAACTGTTCATTATGACTCAGAGAAACTTTTATATAGAAATGTGGTTTTAGATTCAACCAACCATTATTTGCATTCTGGTGGTATTACTGAATATCAGAGTCGCAGTAGCCTCTAGAGACAGATTAATTACATTTACACTGGTTTTGCCTAGTTTATATTTACCTAGGTTACCTTTCATTTGTCTAATTCCTGGCATGTTTATCCTTCACAACTGTCATTTCTCTCCAAACTTCTGTAGGTTTTATTAAAAATTAGACCTGGGGTAAATTGGCAAACATTGTCAACTTGGTGTCTACTTCCTTCCTTGGAATTCTTGATAATTATAAAATTACGCTGCTATACACCACAGATTTTGCATCTTTAAAGTCTTTAAGAAGGAGTAATTCAGTATTTGTCTATTTCTGGTTTGCAGACTTTGCCATTTATCTTGCAGATATTGATTTTCCTTAAGAGTCTTTCACAATGGACTTCAAAGTTCATTGGAAAACTAATCATTCATGATTATCTACTGACAGGCACAATGAATGCTAGCTGCTGTGGACTTGCTTTGCTTCTAACTTAGCACAACCTTTGCAAATGTAGATTTCTAGGTTTTTGTAAGTGTAGTCTATTTTTTTTTTCTCTTTTTCATTCCTAAGTGGTGGCAATAATATCTAAAAGTGTTTAAAACAATTTTTCCAGAAGAAGATTTTGAGTTATAGAAGGTAAATCCAGTTGATCCATAACATATGCATCACGATCTTCTATCTTATGCAGGAAGTGAATGTTAGAAGAGCCAAAAAAGCCATCTTTTGCTTTATGGATCAATCAGGAAATCTATGCATTTCATTCCTAGGAGGATTTGCCAAGGACTGCAGACAAGGAAACCTCCAATGTGCTTCCCTTCATCTCTTTGTCTTCCAAGGGGCTGAGGAGACCCTTTCAGGGTGCTGATTGTGCTTGCATGTGTTCACTGAAGGTGGCAGAAAGAAACAGTCTGAGACAAAACTTCTTTGGATCCACCTGCATTTTCAATGGCTGTCAGAGACAGACACATTTTTCTAAACCTCGCCAGGAGATGGTTTCTAACTTAACATCAGTGGCCTTAAAAAAGACAAGTTTCTTCACAGGCACTTAATACAGTAACCATCAAGGCAGAAAAACAAGGTAAAATGTATTAACTACAAACATCTTCAAAGGAACACGCTCTACAGTTTTTTCCCAAAAGAACTTCTCTTATTTATAGAAAAATATTTAAAATCTGGGGTAAACCCTTTCTTATTTAGTTAACTTTGACAGTTTTCAGCTCTGAAAACATCTGTGATTCTCCAGATAAAACATTAGTGTTCCCATTTTGTTTGTGGAAGTGTTTTGATTCCTAGTTTCTCTCCACCAGGGGTATTTTCAGCTGAAGCACTGAGCAGACCCTGATTTTGTAAAAGAAATGCCTACCCCTGTCATATCTTTCTTTCTTGATGGAATTGTGTGATTTAGTTTAAGCTGCCTCTCTTTTGCTTCTCTTTAAATTATTAATAGTTCTAAACATGCTGTGGATGTATGTATAGTAATTGCCAATTCATGCCCCAATTAAATTTCTCTTTGTTCATTAGGACTTATTATATAGGAAAAATGATACAAACTCACTGGATATGTATCTTTATTCCTCAGTAGGGGGAATAAAACTTTTCTGTTTCAACAGATCAGTGAGAAGGGGATCTTATTAGGGCAGGATGAAGGATTCCAAGCAAAGAGGTATTGCAGAATAGGTGCTGTCTTCCCTGGTCTTTTCACATCAGCAGCCAAGTAGTTTTGTCAGAGCAGCAGAGGCATGATCAGACTGTCAGAGTCTGAACCTGAGGTGCTATATGGAAGGACAAGCCCTCTCTCAGAAGGGCTGCAGCAGTTCATCTGAAGGTGACATCAGGTTCCAAATGGTCTTGCTCAATGCCCCTCTGTCTGAAATGCAGAGCTTGAATCAAATGATCAGCTATTATTACTTAAAGTGTTCTTGTCGATAAAAAATAGGGAAACATCATTATAGGAACTTCCCAAATTGGTACTTCCAGTTTGGGATGGATGTAGACTGAAAGATATTGTTCAAGCAGAGCTCTCTTTCAGCATACTAAAATGACTCTATAAAGATTCTTTAACAGGTAAACAACTTACATTTTGATTACATTTAAAAATATTTTAGTCAAGTGTACAGTCAGTGGAAATCAAAGTTTCCTGTGATCCCCCTTGTGTGTTTATTATAGCATAATCTTGAATTTTACACTGGCTGGCTTCCATCACACAGCTTTACCTTCCATAGCTTTCTTTCTCTAAACCTCCCTGGTTCTTCATCTCCTGTCATCTATCTTGTATACTGAATGATGAAAGGATACTTTGTGATCATAAATTGGTACATGTGCTAAAGTGGCTGAAAGCCAGGGTTTATCTTGCAAGATCAAGATCACTGATCTCTTCAAGATTGCTGTCTTTATCTCCCTGTATAAAAATTGCGTACTCCCCCCAAAAAAAGAAATCCCCAAACTCAAGCATATTCTGCCTTGTCCTAAAATGAGAGCAGCACTACATAACTCACATTTGGTTGAAGTGGTACAGCCAGGGACCTGTCAGTCTGCACAAAAACATTATCAGCAGCTTCTCAGATTCTATCATCATAGAAAATAATCAGCAATTCATATGCTTCTTTCTGAGTTTGTTATGGCCTCAGGGGTAATCAAAGATTAGAGCATCTCTTGTAGCTTTCACATTAGTGAAACATTTTGCATCTAACTAGCCCATGATTGGTTTCTAAATGCTAGTTCATACCCTTCATGTTTTAGAGGACACATGGGTTAATGTGGCCTAGTTATTGCTTCAGTGTCTGATTTCTCTTCAAGTAGCTTTATGCTGATTCTTTATATTAGAGTTCTCTCAGTCCCCTTGAAAAGTGGACCAGAGATATTTTACATCTGCCAGGGAAGGTGAGCCAGCTGGAATGTGCTACAGGAAGGGAAGAGGAGCTGACTAGCAACTTAGTCAGAAATTTCTGACTCTTCTCCAACATTAGCCCTGCCTGGACTAAGTATCCCTGGCCTGCCCCCAAGACAACTACTGGGAGGAACTAATTTTCTCTTTCCTCTTCTGCATTTTCAGTTATTATTCACATTTTTGTTTGCTGCCTATCTCTTTCTCGTTTGAAGGGCCCAGTAATCACCAGGGCAGAAGCTGAGTTCAGCAGATAAGAGCACAGGACACCCGTATCGCCAGCCTCACTCGCCCTTCTGCGCCAAGTGCCTCTTCTGCCTTTTTGGCAGGACAATGGCTTGGGAGCTTTCTCTTTCCTTAGCAGGGTCTGAATTCAGCCACTTAACACCCTGCTGCAGTGCCAAAGTACGCTTTGCAGCACAGGATTGTATATGGCAGGAACAGATTACAAATGCAGCCAACTGGATGTTGCCAACCCGTTATCTACAGTCTTTTTATCCAAGTACCCTGTCCCTGTGCTCTGATTTCCCATTTTCCCTTTTATGGAGCGCTGGAGGGAAGTGACCTCTTCTGGTCCTCTCCATCTGACTCCAGAGAGGAGGTGAATTTTTTTAAGAGCCTTACTTCACATTCATTAACCGCAGAGAAAGGAAATTTAAGAAATTGACTTAGGAGTGATGTTTTGCAGGGTAGCTGCATATTTTTCTTGGGGATTTTTGTTGGTTGGAGTTTCTTTAATTAAAAAATTTTAGTGTTTTTTTACAAGCTTCTTATACCCTTTATAGTCATGCAGGCACGCAAAGACTTCCAGTGAGCCTTCTGTTCTTCTTTTGAAAACTTAAAAATATTCCTTCTTCACTTTTAGTTGTTATGGATATAAAAGTTGGTGTTTTTCAAGTCATAGCCAGAATCATCAAATTCACAACATGAGGAATCACCCTATTGCCATTTACTAAGGGAATAAGAAACTAATAGGTATTTGTTGAGAAACGGGTGAAGAAAGCAGAAGTTCAGGGACCACATAATAAAGCCCAGATTCTGTCAGCACAGACTCTGTTCTGTGGCTACTCTTTGCTATCCCTTGTCCAAGTACCTGGCTACAGAACCCCTTTACTCTCCATGTCATAATTTTCTCAATTTTTTTCAATTTTGTAGTCCCTTTTCTTTGTATCCATAGGTATTTTTTACCCAGCCAGGAATCCCTCTTTATCTTTCTATGGCTTTGAGGCATAGCAGCAGAGAACTCTTTCAGCTGTGGTAGGAGTTTTTGGAAAAATTCTTCTCAGCCTGTAGAAGCCCTGAAAAATATTTATTGAAATTGGTATGTTTTTTCCTATGAAAATATTAGACATCTTTTCCTGAAACTTTCAAAAACCTCTGAGCTTGAAGAAAACACCTGGTAAGATCCACTGAGTATGATAGATATGGGAGAAAAGCTGCCAAAAGCAGGAGGTTGTCAGTTGATTTTTGACAGATTTTTCGGTTTCTGGTATTTTAACACAAAGATTCAGGTTCCCTAGTTCCTGTCAGGAATCTCTCAGAGAGCAGCCCTGTAAAATTGGTGAGCCTAAATAAGCATTTTTTTCCTCTTCTTCTAGTGTATCATACATATAATTATGAGGAGGAAAATGTGTTTATTAAAATAATACAGTCAGGCTTTAAGATAGCATCTCATCAAACACTGATTATTCTATAGATTTTCCTATTGCTTTTGTATTTTTCAAAGAGGAATTGAATGGATGAGCTTCCTTCTCTCAGTTTCCACATCAGCAGCCAGATAGGGAATCCTGTCTCTAAGGAGAAAGTGCACTGACATGCACTGGGGAAGAATAGAAGTCACCAGGTGCAGCCTTTCCCTACCCCTTCCAGGAGTCTGGCATCCACTATGTGGATTTTGAAAAATGGTTCCTAAATTGCTGCATTACATCCATTATTGCATATAAAAGTAATTAAGTCATCCTAATTCTTTAAAGAAATACAGTTTCTGTGTACAAATCCTATGACTTGCTGAGTCCTCCAGAAAATCTGGTTCTTGGCTATGTGTTTTATATCTTTCATAACAGAAACTCTTTCTAACATTTCAGCAATATTTATTTCTTTTACTAGTCAGCACAAGAAAGGTCAGAAGCCTTTATCTGCATTTCTGCATTGAATTGCTTTCTTGTCAAGTTAGTGGTACATTCCTGGTACGAGGAAGCTTTTTTAAGGGAGACAGTTGTTAATAATAAATGTTTTAGGCATTAGGTAACTGAAGGATGTTTTGCAAATAGAATGTGATTAAAACATCTCCCCTCAAAGCAAGCAGTCACAGAATTGTAGTTTAGGACAAGTAACATGTGTTTTACTACTCTACTTACAAAAATTTTGCTGGTTTCTAATTACCAACCTATGTCCTACAAGTTCTAAGCAAAATTCTAGAGCAGCTTTAGATAAAATTCTCCATATGTCTGATGAAGTGGCTGCTTTTGCAGTATCCTGACTGTACACGGTGAGCTTTCCTGCCTTGCCTTAGACCTTGGTCACATTGTTCCGTGCAAAACTGAAATTGCTGCGTTAATTTTTGGTTAATATTTTATAAAAATGTAGCTTAAATTTAGCTCTTGTCATCCTCATTCATTTGGAATGTGGGTGTACTTGTAGTCTTTTAATCTAAATACAGTCTATTCCATGACAGTCTGAAGATACCGTATTGAAGTTTAAAGCTGCACTGTGGAACTTGTCTTTCCTTTGCATGCTGGAAACCAGCACCAGGCAGCTCATTTCAAGTAACAGAGCAAGGCTGCATTGAAGAGCTGTACCTTTTAGACCAGTCTTCTCTGTATTCAGTCTGTCCATTTTCACGGTGAACTTCAGCTGGTTCCCCAAGTTGCCACCAGGGAAAAAAAATCTCATTTCTTGCCCTTGTTATTTGTTAGACAAGACAGGCTTCTACTTGACTTTGTTTCTCACTTACTTAAATTTAAAGAAAAAAATCCCCCCCAAACATAAAGAAAAAAATGCAAACCAACAGTCTTTGATACTACATTAAGTTTCAGAACCTTAATTAGAAGAATCCTTTAAAGATTCATATCTAAATACAGCACTTTTATAATCAAAGGCATTTTTAAGTTTGTGTAGTGTGTGTTGTTGATAAAAAAACCAAAACAAAACCAAGAAAAACAAACCCAAATCAGAAATATCATTATTAATTTTGAAGTGAAAGAGGCCTTATTTCTTATATACAGTGAAAAGCAGCAGACAGCTGTGAAAATAGTTAGACAGTTTTTGGTTCTGATTTGCTTCTCACTTATATTTAGCCATTTTTTACATTTATACTCAAGTTTCTATATACACATAAATTTTATCCTCTCATTAGTGTTTTTTTTTCAGAACATGAAAAGTAATGATGTTAATTCATTTCAGAAGACTAGATTTCTTGTGTCTCTATTCTCTCTTGTTCACAGAATTAATCAAAAGCTCTGAATTTGTCCTTAACCTCTCAGCATAGTTCAGAACTGTAGTGGCAATTCAAGTATACCTAATGCAGTACCATTCATCTTTGTGTTTTGGTGTTCTGGAGCAGCCTGGGAGCAGGAAAAACTCATCAAAACTTAGAGCAGACTTTTAAGTAGAAAAGGGTCATAGCTAAGGACCATCTCAAAGATGAAAGGAAAACTCAGGAATCTTGTTTGTCCCATGTACTATCTAAGCTTCTTTTCTGAGTAAAAATTTTTGGGCTTGAATCTTTCGGCAGGATTCTGCTGAAAGGTACTTTTTTGTATTATTTTACCTATTTATATTATTTTACTGCCAGCTGGTAATAGGTATTGTACCAAGAATAGCTGTGCTCTCCGAGCATGTTATTTGTTTGCTTTTCAGCAAGTCTCAAACTAAAGTATGTTTTTATTTTTGCTGGATCTGAAGGCAAGACAGTATTTTTTTTTTATTTAGCTGAACACAGCTGAATGCTCTGAATAACAGCAGCTTTAATAATAAATAGCAGTTATAGAACACCTTCTATCAGATGATTTTACCATGTAATTTAGACCTTTCAGCTTTTTTATGGGGTTGCAAATATTTTTATCCCCATTTTACAAATGAATAACATAACACTCAGAAGAAATTATTCATGTACAGTTAAACCTGTGAGCCAGCATAGCCACAGAGGGAAAGAAAACTGTCTTGAGCATTAGCTTAAACGCTGGATTTGGACTTTACTCTTTTTCTCAGGTTTGGTCTATCATGGTCCCAGCAGTTCATTTTACAGATACGAAGTATTATGGTAGAGTAGTAATCTGGATGGATTAAAAAAGAAGCTGTCCAATACTTAAAGCTGGTTCACTTTCATATAACAAAAAGCACTGAGCCACAGATACTTGCTTTTTTTTTTTTTACTTATTCTCCATTTATTTGGTGAGGAATTCTCTTTTATCCTAAAACATTCTCAGCAGCTTTCTGTTCTTTATTTCACCCACAAAAGGCTCCCGTCTTGTCTGGAGCAGAAAATTTGACAATTTTTACCATAAAGGTTAAATCTATTTTTGGTGTTCTCATACAACAAACTCAGTCCTTTAATGTATTTATATCCTTGGTTGAGAATAAGCCTTAGAAGAAGCAGAGAGCAGATTTAGAATATTTTTTTCTGTGGTGTCTGACAATTTTTTCTTTGGGTCAAGTACTTCAATAGGAATCAAATATTACGTTTTAATAATCTTTTACACAAATATTTCTGAAACAGCCAACAGCAGTGGTATTTAATTTTCAGAAAACTCTGAAAATTTAAGACTATTCTGATTATGATTTTCTAACCCAGAAATTCTATTTAACATGCAATAAATATACAAGTGTGAAGGGAAGGAAGGGCAGAAGAAATATTCACAGCACTGAAAAAACAATAGTGAAAAATACTTTAAAGGTGTTTTCTCAGTTACGTTTTGACCTCTGTGCTTAATCATATCATATTATATGGAAAGAAGAGAAAGGTAGGGAGAGTTGAGGGTTTGTTTATCTTTGCTCACACCAAGTAACTGACACTAAAAATCTAAATCAGAGTAGTGCAAAGACAGAGGAGGCCAGAAGAGCAAAAGACTAGAAAATCCTTGGTTTTGTTTCAGTTGTTCCTTTTGCTTATGTTGGTCTAACCCATTATTTCAGAACTGGGTTAGAAGAAAGAAAATTCTACTGAGAAGACTGGGATTCATCAGTAGCCTCCTTATCTTGGTCCAACAATGGTTTGCAAATTCCTTGGTGCAAACCTTACTGAAAGCACCTACTGAAAAACCTACACCACTTACTGAAATCTTATTTTCGCTGCTTGAACATAAGATTCCCAGTGTGATGCTGTTTTAGCCCTCTACAAGGCTGGGTCAGAAAACATCCTAAGAGAGAGAAGGATGTGCAATGGTGAAATTACTCGTGCTAGCACACAGGAGGGATAAATGGGCATGTCAGTAAAGATTTAGGGCTCTGCTTCCCAAGTCAATGCTGAGGAAAGATGATGAATGCATTTGTTGTTAAAACAGAAAGGCTGTAATTAGGTAGTTA
The DNA here is from genome assembly GCF_009819655.1 of Sylvia atricapilla. NCBI lineage: Eukaryota > Metazoa > Chordata > Aves > Passeriformes > Sylviidae > Sylvia > Sylvia atricapilla. The sequence continues at coordinate 15,204,134 of NC_089146.1, forward strand.
AAGTATATTTGAGCATGTATTCTGACTTTCAGTATCTGGGCTTCAATGACATATTGAAAATCTGAAAAGGAGTTGGAGAAAAGCTAGCAAATTGATCAAGGTTTTTACTGTGAGCAGCCTAAAGAGTTTGGTTTATCAAAGAGAAGGTTAAGGGCTGACATGATTGCAGTGTGAGTGCCTGCACTATTCAGAAGGTATTTGAGGTTTGAGTGACCTTTTATAGAGAAGCACAACTAGATTGAGTGGCTTATAACAATTCAGAAAGTATTTCTTCCACAGTGATGTAAATTAACTTATTTAGAAACTTTTAAATCAAGCTGTTGAGATTTTTTTCCCCTAAAATTTAGGCTCTGGTTGACCAGAAATTATTGGACTTTGCAATAGGAAGGGCTGAACCTTTTCAGTGAGTGAAATTATGTAATAAAGTTTTTGGGAAATCAGATATAATGGTTCCCTCTGGCCTAAGCCAAATCTGTAAATCACTTGAAACATCACTTTCAGTGTTCTATATGATTGTGAATACAGAAACAGAAAGAGAATCAGCATCTTTTTCATTTTTCCATGCAAACTTTATTTTAAAGGGGAAACACGCAAGAGGGTAACACATCGAGAGGCTCTGCATGATACCATAGGACTGGATATAAAAATGTAGGGATAAAAATTTAGCTTCTAGGAGCTGGAGATAGAAAATAGATTTCTGAAGTCCAGGGATATATGCCTGCAGCTCAGTTAGCAGAAATAATGTGGAAATTTCAAAAGCAAAATTATCTGAACCTTAATCTAAAATGAGAATGAGGAAGCTGAATTTATTCGTATTTCTAATACTTTTAAGATATAAAAGTTGTTTCCAGCTCTGGGTGTCCTTTTAGTTGTCTTGTACTAAAAATGAAGTAAAAGTGTGAATGCCAAAGGTGTCTCTTTCCTTTTTTATTTTTCAGTACTCACTATTATTTCAGCAGCTCTTCACAGATAGCTGTAGTATCTGACATAAACAAGTGAATTACAGCAAGACTTTTGGTCTGTTTTAAGATGCTCCTGGCTGATTACACTGACTAGTAGTAGTGTGTGGAGGTCACAGATACCACAGCCACGGTTTTCCTCAGAGAGGTTGGAGCTTGTTGCCAAATTGAGGGGACAGACAAACATAGTAAGAGGTTGTGTTCAGAGAGATTTGCCTTCAGAAGCTGCATTCAGAGTACAGTGTTGTTGTATTTTAGGAATTTTAGGAATCAGTTTACTCATATTTTAGGAATCATGCGTAAAGAAAGGGAGATGCTAGTCCCTGTGGTCTGAATTCTTTCTTAATGGATGGATTCTTTCTTAGTGTTTTACTGCACTTGGGGAGACATCTACTTAGCATTTTAGAAAGAAAAACTAAAATCAAGGACTTTCTGTAACCTGAGTATGGTTGAGCTTGATTTCCCTGAGATCCAGATTTCCTGCTCTGTGCAAATGTGCTATGTGTAAGTACATTGAGAGAGTCTCCTTAAAAAAAAAGTGATTAAAGCAACTCTCAGTAAAAACAAACAAACAAACAAAAAACCACCTCTATAATGTTGTACATTGATTATTCTTTTTGTTCAATGAAGTATTTGCACAAGTCTCCAAATCAGCTGCTGAGAATCTGAGTCACCTCTGGTTTGGTTATTGGCTATTTACATCTGCCTGTATTTTAAGAACCCCCAAAATGTTGTGAAGAGGGAGGTGGTGCTTAGAGAGCCTGGGTCATCCTACAGAAATGCATCTCTGGAGAGCTGATGCACAGGGAATATTGATGGCTTTCCTGCAAGAAAAGAAAGTTGCTCACATCACAGAGTGATTTATGTAGGAAAGGACCCTTAAGATCATTGTGTTCAGCCGTTATTGCAGCACTGCCAAGTTCACAACTGAACCATATCCCTCAGTGCTACATGTACACATCTTTAAATATCTCCAGGGATGGAGACTCCACCACTTCCCTGGGCAGAATTGCAATGCTAGATAACCCTTTCAGTAATACATTTCTCCTTGTATCCAATCTAAGCCTCCCCTGGTACAATTTGAGGATGTTTCCTCTTGTTACTGGGAAAAGATAATGACACTCACCTTGCTGTGACCTCCTTTCAGGTAGAGTTCCATCAGTAGAGCTGGCACAAATGTTCCTGGTAATGCAAAATCAGCAATTAAATGTATAACAGAATTGCTGTGACTTGAACACTAAATTATGCTTGGAATTAGTCAAATGAGAAATATGTTCCCTGTTGAAACAAAAGCAGCACAAATGTGGAGAGAACAGATTTTTGCTGGTTTGTGTTGGCTAAGCATGCCAAGCATTACATCATAATGTTAATGTTTCTGATTTTATGCTGAGCATTTTAAATATGTGCTTTGCTGAGTATGTGTATTCACTTCTGTCACTCTTTTAGTTGTTGTGATATGTACAGTTATGGTAGGGGGCTGTACATATCTGGCAGAATTTATGATAAAATTCAGTGTATGATCATTCTCCACAGTGGCACTGTGTTTGGCTTTCATAACAACTGGAGCTCAAACACACAAGGAGTTACAGAACTTAGTTTAGATGTTGCATCACTAATTTATGTATGCCAGTGGGTTTTTTTCTGTAGGGAAATTGTGTCTTATATTGTGAGTTCATTCCACATATGGTTTAAAACTTCTCTTTATCCAAGTAAACCAGCATAGTATGCTGAAGGCCACTCTGTGTTTTTCAGAAGCTCATAATGCCTACTGGTTAAGTGATACTGAGTTACATCTCCTATCACCACTACCAATATTATGTTTACAAAAGCTTGTGTACCAGCTAACTCTATATTTGACCCAAGAATTACATCTTGATAAGTGGTAACAGGACAGACATCGCCAGTCACAATTTCAGTTTACTCGGGTTTAAGGTTATGCTTCTGTTACGAAAAGAGGGCGCCTACCTCTCCTCAGGATCATTGCAATTTATTTCTGAGGCTCACAAATTGGTAGTTTTAGAGTCTGCTGTGTAATAGAGATCTTTCAAACTAACCAGAACTTCAGTTTTACAAAATGATTTCTCCCAACACATTTTTTTTTCTTCTTCCTGTGCCTAATTTCATGTCTTTTTGTAGTCTGGTTCCTTTCCCAGGAGGCACCAGAAGAATCTGTGGTACCATAATATACAGCAGGGCAGGGAGATTTTCTGGTAGCAACAATGATAAGAGAATTCAAGGATGAAGTTCTTGAATTGCTGATGATAAGGTGTAACAGCTCATCTAAAACTGCCTTTGTACCTGAGGACTAAAAGGTGGCAAATATGATACAGCTTTTTTAAACCCATTCTATGGAGAATGAAAGGGTGGTTTTTTTTACTAGGCAAATGAACAGGTACCTCAATAAGAACAGTACAATAGAACACCTCATCCTGTAAACTGCCTGTAAAGTGTCAACATAATTCCTTTGTAAAGATAAGTCCTCCTTTACCAGCCTGTTTATACGGGTCGACAATGTGAACAAGGATGTTTAAATCTACATAATCTGAACTACCAACAAGGTTTTTCACAAAACCTCTTGACAAAGGTTTTTAAGAAATTGGCATAGGAGGATTTTTGCATGACAAGAAGATGCTTGGGAGGTAAGTGAGCTGAGGAAATTTGCTATTGGCAAAACTCTCCAAGGCAGCGAGGATTAAGAAAGACCACAAAAATTGTGAAACACCTTGATGAGACTGACAAGCCAGACAATAGTGGTTGGTAAATTTACATCTAGATATTTCTAAAGTGAGGCACATGGAAGTAAAAATTGACATAACTTGACATAGAAAGTAGTGTGCTAGGAATTGGCCATCAAGACTTGGGAATGAAAGCTTAGGTTTATAGTAGTGGTTCCTTGAAAATATTAGCTCAAAGTTCAATAGTGATGTACCCAGGGTATTTTTTATGGTTCTTGTCCATATTTTCAATATATTTATTGAATTAGTTGATTTTTGGCAGAACTGAGATGGGCAACAAGAATGTAGAAAGGAATGGAATGACTTCCATGCACAGAATGACTGAGTAGTACAAAGATAACTTGGGACGTGATACAGGTTTTATAAAATTGATTTTTATGAAAGTATTATTTCTTGGCACTGAAGACTTTAGGCATTGGGAGTGCATGTAAAGTGTGCAAACTGGTTTACATCAGTTTCAGGGGTAACTATGCAAGAGAAAGTCACTGGAATTTATCAAATACACAGAAAACACCAGAGTCTGGAAAATTTTTGGTGGGAAAATATGAAAAAAGTGAAAGGAAACACAATGTCTGTGTTGCCCCTGTCTGTCCTGTATGTTGCTACACTTGTAATTCCTAGGTGCCTTTAAAGTTCTTGTTGCAAATCTCAGTAGCTGTAGAGTATTTTTGCCTGAATTCTTTTAATCCTTGCTCACTTTGATAGTTTGGGTGGTTTTAACGAGACTCATTGCAAAAAAGATGGTATCTTCAACTTTCTTGAAAAGACATTTTTAAATTTAACTTTTTATTAAACCAGTTGAAATAGGAGAACAGTATACTAACAGGTTGTTAAACCTAGTTATGACTACCAGAGCACTATGAATTGCTTTGTTAAATCCCCCTGTAGCATAAGCAGCACAGTGCCAATTTTTATTTGCATTTGTGGTAGCTGTTAGCTTCTGTTATTATTTTGGTTTATAGATCTGGTTCTTAAATACTGGTACTCCCCACTGGGCAAACTATGCTGCATCATTTCCTAATAAATACCTCAGCAAATATCTCTCTCCCTGCAGTGAAGAGGATAATTTTGTGTAGGGATCTAAGATCAGTTTACCCTGCAGCATTAATCTCCTAGCAGAGAGATACCATTTTATTTTTCCAGCATGCTGTAATCCACCCCAGTTTCTGATATATTTAAAGCCTATTAATTGTTAATGTTGCACTTCTTGAATTCTAATCATGAGCAGCCTGCATGCAGGGCTCCGGTTTGGGAAGGATCATTACCCACTCCCCTGGGGATCACAAGTGGTACTTTCTGGAGGCAGCATGGGCTGTATTGTTTTCGTGGATTTTTGTCCTTGTGCTGCTACATCTGTTTGAAACTGGGACTTTGTGCACAGTCTGCGTTGTGTGGTGGTGAAGTGCCTTGCCTCGCGCTAGCGCTGTGGATTGTTATTTGGAATGCACAGAGGAGTCATTGATCACTACTTCTTCCCTTTGTATTTTTTTTTTTAAACGGGACTGCAGACACTTGTGGGTACTTTTGCTATTTCTTTTCACCGATCTCAGACACTCCAAATGGTTGAGGTACTTTTGAACATTACTGTTTTCTTCTAGATTAACTGATTAACACTTAGTATTTAAGTTGAAACGTAAAACATAGCTTCGAGTTAAGAAAAAAATCCAACTAATTCTTCCCTAATAATAGAGCAATCTTTTGACATGTATTATAAATGTAATAGTATATATTGACTGCCGTATCTATTATAAAGTGTTTGCTCAAAAAACCTTTCTAATCTGCATGTATAATTATGATACACTATGAAGGGTGATGCTGTAAATTGTACAAGTCACAAAAAAATTTGTTTTGTTGTATTTTCAGCTTTTAGACTTGGAACTCTCACTGTGCCCTAGAAATAGAAGAAACGGGTAACAAGGGCATTTATTTCAGGGTTTTTTTTAGATTTTGTCACAATTCATTGTAACAACACTGCATCATTAAATAATTCAGTAGATCATTCCAGATGAGGTGGTTTAACTTTTGCATTGTCGTGTGGTATCCCTGTGGCAATGAAATACAGTATTTAGTGGCAGAAGGTGATAAAAATTAAATTACCTCTCTGGAAATTTTATTACTAATGACATTTACAAAGGCATGCATTCAGTTTAAAATGAATGCAGCAAGGAATATAAGTAGCCATTGTCAAAAAAAAAAAAAAAAAAAAAAGGAAGAGTGCCTAATGTTACCTAATACACTTGGGGAATATCTTCTTAAGCAGATACAATGCAGTATGTTTTCCTTGAATTTGTTTTTTTGTGTGTGTACATGCATGTGCAGAAAATCCTCGGTAGTGCAGACTTCTCTGGAAGCTTAAAATTTGTACTAAGGGAAAATTAAAGTCTTTATCTTGATGTTTACAAAGTCTGGAGGCAGGTGATTTGCTGTTCTAATTGTTCAGTGGATCAGTTACTTCAGCTGTTCTCTCATCCTTTTGCAAGTCGGCTTAGTACCAAGTGTGCCTTGTGGATCATCTGGGATTAAACAGGCAGGTTTGGTTTCTTCTGGTAGTACTGTAAAGGAAAAAAACATCACTGAGCTTCCAGTGCAAGCTTCAGAAAAATCTAATTTTATAGCAAATCAAACGATTTTCTTCCAGGCTGGTTAAAAACAAAATGGGAAAATGAGCACTTAACTTTTGTTGTAAACTGGCTTTTTTTTCCCTTTCCTCTTCATAATCCAGTGTTTATCTTAGATAAGGATGAGGAACCACACATTCACAGATGCTCATGGGATCATTTGGGTTGAAAGGGATCTCAGATGTCATCTGGTCCAATGTCCTGCTCAGAGCAGGATCAGTTGTGAGACCAGACCAGGTATTCTTGCGGTTTTTTAATTAGAAAATTTTGTCTGAATATTTTTGCATCAGGAAATTAATTTTAATCTGTATTCATGTCACATCAGGAAGAATGACATGTTGTGACAGGCCTTGACACAGCAGCAGTTGTAAGCTCTGTTTTCTGAACATCCTGTGTCATTCCCTGGTTCTGTGGTGTTAACAACAGAGCACTCTGTGATCCTGAGCATATTTGTGACCAACAGGAGTCCTGATATTTAGCAAAGATGAAATCAGTTCTGACTTCCTGAAAAGGTTCAGTCAAATTTAGGAGTAATACATTCCGATTTTTCCTTTCTCCCACATTTTTTTCCAGTGTTAAAATGTTTTCTGAAGTGTGCTAATTTTCCTGGTACAAACACTCCCTTCATGTTCCTCCAAACTTCAGCCTTCCCATGGGTTCTGTCACTCATCAGTTCTGCATGGAAATGCTTGGGGATTGAACCTCTTTTCCCAGCAAATGGTATTTGTAACGGAGCCTGCAAAGGACCTCCTTTCACAAGGAGCTCTCCGGGAGCAAATATTTTTCAAATAAGTGCTAATATTTGTCACTCAAAGGAAAACATGTAGAAATAAATGACAGTGACTTGTCAGGGTGCAAAAGTGGTTTCTGTAATGTGTCTGTTGGAGCGGTGGATGATAGGGGAGGGCTTTCATTTGCAATTCAGTTGTGGTAGTGGGGCTCTGCAGCCCACAGGATGTGCAGGGTTGGGGAAAGAATACTTGGTAACCTGGGGATGACAATGAAGCTGCCTGTTCTTCATCAGCTTTATCATGCTGTCAATTCCCTAACCAATGTTAAATCTAATTATTGTGAGGGCTGGAATCTTATTTCTCCTGTTTATCTCAAAAAAGGAAAGAAAAGAGCTTTCTGCTGCAAGTGTGATTATTATTATTATTATTATTATTATTATTATTATTATTATTATTATTATTATTATTCTGTACTCTTTATTGCCCTGCAAAGTTTTAAATTGGTTATTGTTTGTTCTCCAGATGGATCCTGTGCAAAAAGCAGTCATAAACCATACGTTTGGAGTGTCCATTCCCCCAAAGAAGAAACAAGTCATTTCTTGTAATGTCTGCCAGCTTCGTTTTAATTCTGACGTGAGTATTGCGTGTTTTTCTGCCTTTTTTAAAATTTTTTTTTTGGTACATTATGTATAATTAATCTAAATCTCTTTTTCCCAAATAACTCATTCCAATTCTACCTACATTCTGCTCATCCTGATGGAGTAGTATCTTGTCCACTCAGAGGCAGAAGTCCATGGAGCATGAACTCTTAATTTTCTTGGATAGCTCTGGTATGATATCCAATGCCACATCCGTAGGTGAGATCCCATTTGATGGTTCAATAACCTTCAAGAGGCATTGCAAAAATAAATGTTTGCCTGAGTTTGATTTTTTTTTAAAAGGAGGTGAAGCAGAAAAGCTTCCCAGTGAGTTCTCCAGGTCATACTTGCTTTCCTTCCAGAAGAAATAGCTTTTTCTTGTTGTTTGTACATCCTTGCTGATATGTCTTTCCATTTCTGAATAAAGTCACTCTTTCAATAGCTTCCATTCATAATAAATATAAACACTTAGTTCTAGCTGTCATTTTGAGAATGAGAAATTCAAAGAAACAGTTTCCTGGAGGTTAATTTAAAAAAAAAATCATTACAAAAGAGTACACTGGTATTTATAAAATATGCAATCGTTTAATTTTTTTTTTTCCTAAGTAGCTTGAAAATTGAAGAAATTCAAGGAAACTATGTCTAAGAAAATTATGACCTTTCACAGTTAAGGAGTATGTATTTGTTGAGACTATTACTAATATCATTAAGTTAATAAAAAATACCCCAAATTTACAGATTTTTTTTTTTTATATCAAGGGTAAGAATAAATCCCTGAGTGATGTGTTAATATTACATATTTTTCTGTCATAATTTTGATCTCTGACACAGTTTGCAAGCACCTCCTCAAAGCCTTTGAGTGTTTTATGCTCCTAGAGATTTGCAGTAAAGCACCCGTACCCATTACCCTGGTTTTCTCTGCCTCTAACATTTCACTTTGGAAAGTGTCTTGTAAAGTGTTTTCCCCAGTTTGCCTTTCTTGTCTAAGCTGGTAAGGATTTTGAAGCAGTGCTATCTTAGCTTCAAATTGATTTCTAAATCTGTCATCGTTTGACAAGCTTATTAGACTTCCTTTGAAGTGGCAATATCTGCTTAGCTAGCTGATCTCAGAAGTCATTTTTTTAAATTTAGTTTGCTTGTCTTTCTACTTTAAGGTTAAAATTTAAGGGGGGAAGAAATCTTTTCTGCTCTGATACTTGGTCCAGGTATCTCCTTTTGCTGATTAAATCAGGGAACCAATAACATTTTTTAATATTTTCTTTGTCTTCATGGATCTTGCTTCTGAGGTGGATCCATCACCAGTGAGGCAGCTCGGGCTGTCCTCACTCTTCCCTCTCCTCTTGAGGTCAGAGTCCCTCTGATGGTGGGTCCTGTCCCCAGAGGAGTCACCCACTTTGTCTGTGCTGACATTCAGGCGGACAGTCAGCACTTCAGGCAGATAAATTGAATCACAACTGAGTAGATTGAAGCAAGCAAATGAAAGAAGAGCTGAAATGTAATATCGTTTTGTATGTCTGTCAACTAAGCAATTTTTCCTGTCTAGTCTTACAAAGCAGAACAAAAAGCATGTATCATATTCTGCTTTAAATAGTGGCATCACAAAAGCATGGCACATTATAGCCACACTCCTTCTTCTGGGCCAGATGTATTCAATCAGGTGGTGTGCTCACTCTTACTAAATTTGATGTTCACTTGTAGGTACTAGAAAATATCATCATCCTTTTGGAACAAATGTTTGTGAGAAAGGATGAAGCACTATGATTGTGATACTTTACATGCTGGAATGCAGCACCTCTACTTTCTACAGAAGTTACTTTACTAGGACATTCACAAGCAACGCAGAAATTTGATTTTGGAAAGTGCAAAGGTTATAGAATGTTACGAATACCAAAGGATACTTAAATATAAACCTAATTCACAACTGTTTCATAACCTCAACACCCAGGAATATTTGGAGAATGAGTCTTCATAGTGTAGTACTTCTATTTTAAAAGCTTTCTAGCTTTTCATTGGGTTATTTAGTTTCTCCTAATGAGAAGCTGTACATAAGATTCTAAATTTTTCTTCAGGTTCAGTCCTTTAACCTTAAGAATAATTTATCTGAGCATGTGCTCCATCTTTTTTTCTGAGAGTGAGATCCTATTTTGTTTGAATGTTATTCTCACCTAGGCAAATAGACACCCCCCCATCTGTATTGTTATTGTTTCACCGAAGTAATGGCAGTGGGATTTCAACCAAGCTCTGCAGAATCACTTTTCTTTCTTAGCTTGTTGAAACTCCTGTGCAGAAATAAAAATCTGGACACTGCATATATTTTTCTTTTTGGTCTCTTTGGACCAAAAATAATGTGAAATTATGCTCACATTATTTAGGGCATGGAATAATCTTTACATTCCATCCTTTGTTTGCTAACTGGGGAAGAAGGGAGGCATATAGGTGTGAACCTTCTGACCACTGAATATTTCCGGAAATTGTTGGGACCATGTGACATGCTTTTGACTAGCAGCAAACTCTGTTAATCTGAATTAAACCTCCAGTGTAGCACACTGCAGAATGAGATTTGTGGTACAGTCACTCCACACTTGCAATTTCTTCTCATTCTACAAGGCTGACATACTTCTTGTTGCTGCTTCGCATTCCATTCCTTTGAACTTTCTTTGACCTAAATTATGCAATTAAGTGTGTGGGGGGGGGGAAGGCAAAATGAAGCTATAAAGTGTCCTTTTTTAATTTATTTTTATTCTAAATTAATTTCACTTGCATGGTGTTTAAGGATGCTGACCTCATTCTGGTGGTGTTTCATCAATTGCACAAAAAACACACGGACAGCGGGTACTAATCTGTGAGAAGAAAATTGGTTTCCTTGCCTACAATCTTTTCCTTGTGCTGTGGGCATTCACTGGGCTCAATCAATAGACAAAAAACCCCCATCAGACTAGTCAATTTATAGTTGTCAAACCTCCCACTAAATTAATACAGTGAATTGCAAAGGTTTTGGGTTTCTTTTGCTTATGTGTCTGCAAGTTTAGCTTTGGTGAGAGTGTTCTGGCATCAGATTCAGAGGCAGGGATCTGCAGCTACCTGTAGGAAAAGAAAGATCAGAGATGGGAGGAAATTTTTAAATTTAAATGTTTTAAAATAGGTTGTCTTGAATGTGGGATTATGCATGTATTGAAGAGATGACTGCTATATTTTCAAAAATCAAGTTCCTAGATTGATTTTCCTTCTGCTATATTAACTTTTCTAACTGAGCTCTTCAGGATCTCCCAGTCTGCAATTTTTAAAAGTACAACATGAAGAAAACCTCTGTGAAAAACTCTAAGTTTTGTCTAGTCTTGATATGCCTGTCCTCTTCCAAAAAAGAAATTATAGTATTTGACTCATATTTACAGACATTCAACATCATTCTCTGCTTGTTTTTTTAAAATATTTTCAGCTGCATTTTGGTCAAACTGGAAGTTGTCTGTTTCTGCTAATAAATTCTAGTACGACTATTTTGGACCCCCCTTCCAATCTGTGTCAACTCCAGAATAAACTATAGTTCAGATGAGATGATGCAAGGTCTTCCAAAACAGAAATAAAAGTGTCATCTTTGAAGTAACAGCAAACTAAAATTGTCTTTATAGCCTGACCTTTGAAGTCCTTCTGGGCAATTATATTTATAAAAGTAGTATCAACATTACAGCAATGATAACTGAGGTTGCTTCAACCACATTTTTTTTGCATGATCTGCTTAAGATACCCTTGCTGGAACTCAGAGTAGGAGTAGGTGCCCAAATCTAAGTGTTTTGGTGTTTGAAGATCTGAAGTGTCTAGGACATCCACACCTGACTGATTAACTGAAAAAGGACACCCGAGGACATGACAAATTATATGGGATGCCTGCCTCTAGAACTGAGCACCCACTCATTCAGTTTGCCTTCTGGATTACTTTTACTTTTCTTCTTTTAGTTTTCTTTCTTTTATTTTGAAGAGGTGAGAGAAGAGAGAAGCAGTATTCAGTGAGGAGAAAAAGCATAAAACTATAGGAATAGAGGAAGTGAAATGGGCAAAAAATGTGAGGATGGAATAGAGAAAAGGGCTCTTTCCTGAACTTGTTTTTAATGGTGATCAATACCAGGAGTAAAGTACAGTTGAATTAGTTTAGAAATCTCATTTGAGGGAAGATAGTGTTATGGAGATTGATAGTTAATGAGGGTGATTAAACAGTATTGTCAATGAGATACATATTCTAGTCTGTATAAACTTAATTCTGTTATATAGAGGAACATACTCATTTTGAAAATAGTTTTTTTTTTTTAAAAAGAAGAAAGCAATATTATCCTTTAACAGTTGCAATTGGATGTGCTTCGGTGTTTTGGAATAAACACAAGTATTTCCATCTTTGCATCAAATTATCTGTGAACACCATGTTACTTTTTGATTTCTTCATGGTGATGACACATCATGTACTCCAGTGCAGCAATGACTACAGTGTCAGTGAAGTTCAGGCTATGGTCTTGTGTTATAATCCAGCTCAGAAAAAATGAGAAATACTCAGTTATATTTACTACCATGAGAGACTCGGCAGCAGGAGAGGAAGGATTTCCATGGAACAGATTGTGACTGTGAGTCAGATTTTACAGTATGCTTATTCCACTAAGAGGAAGCAAGATATGCTGCGAAAGATCTAGCTTAGCCTTTGAAGAAACCCTTTTGTCTTTTCTTTTAAGAATTCTGGGATTGATTACATAGGTTTGTATGGTGATAGTAATTATATATACTACAGACATTCTTGCAAAACCAAAAATCATCTTGAATGAGTGTCCTGGTTCTGCCCAGGACAGGGCTGATGTTTTGCAGTAGCTGTGGGAGGCATGGCCAGAGCCTGGAGATTGTTCTACACTACCTCACATCCTTGCTAGGAGTGGACAAAAGGGACTCCCTTTAAGAAGGGGTTCCTTCCACTCACTCTTATCTTAACTCATCTTCTTATCTCACTGCTGTTTCCATTAAATTGCTTTGTATATCAACCCAGAGGGCTGATGCCTCCATTTGGAGGGGGGAAGGGAATGACACATGATTATAGCTGGAGTGCTAAATTGGGGCATACCATTGCTAAACCACAACAATGAGTTTCCTGAATGCATATGATACCAATGAGAGGGTCCAGTACCAAAAGGGCAAGGGGAAAAATGTCCTTTTTTTACTCCATATAGACTCCAGCTCTGCCTACCCCTGGCTCCTTCTTTCTCATTCCTTCTGGCCACCAGATGAATCTGCAGCATTTTCCTCACACAACTGGTGTGTGGCAATAAATCTCCCAGTAGCTGTGGAGCACTGGCCCCAAGATGTCTCTTGTGTTTGTAGCTTTCAGCCATGAGGGAAAAGTGAGTTGAAGTTGGAACAATATTTGGTCTCTGCAGAATTGCTCTTTTTGCCTTTATCTGAATCATTACCTTGTGTTCAAGTAGTTTCTCTGCTCTTCTTCCTCATTATTATCATTTTATTGTTTAGTCTTGAGGTTGTCAGGATTTTTTTGCCTGGAAAAAAGGAGGCTCTGGGGTTACTTTGTCACTTTCTATGCTTACTTGATAGAAAGTTGTAACAAGTTGGGTGTCAGTCTCTTCTCAAGGAAACAAGTGATAGGATGAGAAAAAACTGCTTCGAGTTGGGCCAGGGGAGTCTTAGATAATATTTTAGGAAAAATTTCTTTACCAAAAGGAAGTTGTCAAACATTGGAACAGACTGTCTGTGGAAGTGATAGTCACCATCCCCTGGAGGTATTTAAAAGATGTGTAGAGATATGTTTTAGTGTGAACATGGCAATGCCAACTTAATATTTGAACTTGCTCTTAGAGGCCCTTTCCAACCCAAAGGTTTCTGTGATAGTCCACAGAGTTTTAGGAGCTTAGGCACTGTACAAGAATGCCAGTACTAATCTAATCCCTTTTTCCAGCAGCCAGGCTTCTCTATAGTCCAAACTTATAAATAAGTGATGATGGCAGTCCACATGTTATTGTTCTGATTTTTGTTTGGTGGTGTTCTTTTTGTAAATAGATTTTGTCATCTGTTGATTGAACCTAAAAGAAATTTCTGCTTCCCTCTGCACACTTTCTGTTTCTTATAGAAATGTCTTTGGCTGTGGTACAGCCTGGTAGGCACCATCTTGTTCACAGGGTATAATTGGATTGAAAATAAACTTGTGTTTGTACAGTGTGTGGCTGTGTAGGTAATGACTGCAATTCAGCCCTTTTTTTTGGTGTCACCTCAAAAATCAGGAGGTGACTCAAAAATCAGGAGGAAACACCTTGTAGGCAAATCAGAAATGCAGATATAACAATTTGGCAATAAGAGACAATGAAGGTCATCTTACTGTTGAATGCATTTAAAGCTAAGAAAGATGATGTGATGATAGTGCTCATCTTTTTAAAAAGTCAGAAGGCAAAATTTTTAAGTTTAGGCAAGTATTACCAAGAGTTGCCTTGTAGATTTAGATAAATCATTCATGCTGTCAAAAGCATAATAAACAAAATAATCAATAGCATCACACAAAAATCTACAGAACTGTCATTGTCTTCTGTCAAAGATTTTACATTTTTCTTATTTATAAGACTATATTGATTCTTTGGGTATGGAGGGTAGTGAAGCGGATAGGAGGTAATTAAAAGCATAAATCTCAGGAACTTGTGAAGGTAATTTTCTGTTTTGTAGACAGAACTGACAAAATGATGAAAGTTGTTAGTTCCAACATGACAGAAATACTGCATGATTATAGGGTACAGGGTTATAACATGATGGAAGTTCTGTTCAAATAACAGCTATTTAATGGAGCTTTTAACTAAATTTGGTAAGGTATTTAAAATATGAGTTGACTTCTTATGACATGGCTGATATTCACAGCTCCTTGGTTTTTCTATGTTCTTTTTAATAATAATCTACCTTACTATTTTGAGCAATTAGGTTTTAGAAATCTGTAAGGATGGAATTGAAAAACTAATGTGTAGCTTTGGTGTAAAAAAGGTATGAACATGCCAGGTTTGCAGATTTCTTCAATTACATCTATTATTAATAACAAATGAGGTAAAACTATATTTTTCAACACTAGTTCCTAATTTATCATGTAATTTTTATTAGAGTCATGGTTGTAGTCTAAATTCTTCATAATTTGTATACTTAAATAAATGTGCATACTCTTACAGAATGGTTCTAACAGGTAAACTAAGTGATCAAACATTTTCTGGAGATCTTACTGTTATGAAATCTTTCTAGTTTAGGATTTGCTCTGAATTAAAATATGGATGAACATATGAAAATATAGATGAAAATATGAAAATATTAACTGAAACATTAACATTTCTCTACTCCTGTCATTGTAATCAACTTGATGTATCAATGTAGGCAGGAACACAGGTTTTGAGAGGTGTTCTTTTCACAGTATAAGTTATGGCTATGTTTAGGACATGCGTACTCTTTTTAGCTTGAATTTGTGTAAATTTTTTTGTAATATGCAGGAAAAAATTCTTCTTTATGACTATTCCATAACAGAATGGAAGTTTTCAGGATTCTTACATATCTGTTCAGTATTTCAGTTGTTTCATTTTCCGTGGTTGAACTGTTACTGGTAAAGGTTTTCGTGGTGTTTTCGACAAAATATTTTTCATTAGATATTACCAATTATATCAGCACCAAATGAACGCAGGATTTGAGACAGAATCATTGAGGGTGGAAAAGACCTCTCAAATAATCAAGTCCAGCCACCACCATGTTCACACTAAACCGTAACCCCAAGTGCCACACCCAGATGGTTTTTGAGCGGTTTCAGGGATAGTGACTGCACCACTTCACCAGGCAGCCTGTTAGAGTTAGAATTGCTGTTGAGAGTATTTCACATCCAGGGTGGAATTCCTGCTTTAAGAAGATGCAGTAGCAAGCTAGAAGAAGTAGGAGCTGTGAGCCACCATGATCAGTTCCAGTTAGTTGTGGCACTCACCTAGTATTGCACAGCTCAAGGCATGAAACTGCATTTCCCACAGTCTCCCTTTATTTCTCCTTCTTTCTGTCCATGCAGATCTACATACATTTAATTGTGTATGTTAATTTCCAGACTGGATGATGTGGTAGCAGATTCAAGCATTCAGCTAAAGAGCTCATGGTACAACTGTCTTGTTTCCATGAACACCTAATGAAGGGCTACTTCAGCTGATCTTGAATATACCTGTAAAAAATCTTGGTCTCACACACATACGCAATGAACTTTTAGACTTACTCAAGCCTTTCAGGTTAATGTTTCTTTGTGTAGCAATAAATTCAGTTAATTAGTCATTCACATGGCAAGTAGGTTCTAAAACTCAGTCATATGTGAACTGTCAAAATTAATTGTGGATTTCAGATATACTGTCAGTCATTGCTCCTGATGGGGAATATTCTGTTACCTTTTGTACTACAGTCTTGTCTGTAGCTCAGAGTTTTCTTAAAGGTAATATTGCTATCAGTGAATCCATATGATCTACCTATTTCCTGGTTATCTAAGGTTTTTCCATATATGCAGATTTATAAACCTTTTAGTTTTTTTAACTTTCTCTAAAGTAAAGCTACTGAGGTTTTAAGCACTATGACATGCTAATGTCATTCACATTTATTTTCAAAAGCATGTTTACATGAAGAAGATAATTTAAATCACTGACGTTTTATTAAATGCAGTCTAGTATATAAAGCTATTGTGTATGTATTGTATGTAGTTGTACAGTTTAACATCATGCTTGGATTTCAAACTTAATAATTTGTAGTTGGAAGTAGCAATTGAATTTGGATTTTAAATGAAATAGAGCATTTGGATCAATTTTAAGAGCAGAAAAAACTATCCTTTCTTACAGCCAAGTCATCAATCCTTATAACATAGTATTACTAGGGGGGCTTTCTTAAAGATTAAAACATTCATAAGGTTTGATTGGTTGGGAGTTTTTAATTGGTACTAAAAGACTGTGGATAGAACTAAGGTGCATAAATTTTAAGGTGTATAAATTAGAAAAACTATGGGGAAAAATACATAATTATTTGTCTGTCAGTTATATTCTTAATTATTTGCAACTTAATTTAAAATACAGCTATTCACTATGCCATGGTCTTACAAATATGTAGACATATTTTTTAGTGTCATTAAATATGCATCCAATTGATCAAAAAGTAATGCCAGACAAATGCATAAACACTTTTTTTGAATTTGGCCTGTTAGTACAAAGGTATTTTTGCATTCTGATTAATGATGTCACATTTCTGGCAGCTTAAAGCTTTTCCTGTTCTTTTAACCTTACTAGCCAGTACTTGATGACCTTCTGCGCTGTCTAATAAATAGGCAGGTTCATTTTTAAAATGTTGCAATGTACGTATATCAAGCTAGTAGATCACAGTTTTAGATTCAATTCAGAATTAAACTTTCAATTAAGGAGTTCTTTCATAGCAATATTTTCTTATTCAACTTTCTCAAAAAGTGTCCTAACATATTATGCATTTAATTTAAAAATTGAAATAATGATAATTCAATGGTGAGGTTTAATACCGACTATGTAAGCAATAGACGCAACATAATCTTTTTGAAATGAAAAATAATATTTAAATAATATTGAATTGTGGCACTGAGAAATTATTTTACTGTAGAATGAATTAATCCCTACAGTAAATGCAGCTGTATACACTGGAATAAAGTATTTTGTAATTAAAATCATTATAATACACAAGTATAGAAAGATATTTTGAGGTAACAGATTTTCATTTTGGCTTTTCTTAATTTTTTTGTTTTCTTAAATATTGTTTTACTGACACAGGATTTGCATGAATTAGTAGTACTTAATGATGATCAAAAAGTACCTTCACTATCCATTTAAAATATTGTATGCCAAAGATATTTACTCTTAAATTAACTTTGTACTTTAGTGGCAGTTTATACTAAAATTGATAAAGTATCTTTCTTTTGTGCGCATGACTTTTGAACCCTATGGGTACACAACTTCCTCTGGATTACCAGAGTGAATGAAAATAAATTTTCAGCTTCTTGCCTTAACTAAAAAATGAAAATTGTATATGTTGTGGCTTATTTCAAAGGTAAGTCTAGTATTTCAATGATATAGTCTACAAAGTTCATAACCTCTGCTCTACTGCTGTATTTGTGTCATAAGCAAGTTTTCGGTGAGACTTGGAACAAATATGCTTGCCTTTAATGTGGTGCTTTTGCAGATATTGTATAAAATTAGAGTTATTAATGATGAGGAAATACATAATCACAATAATTGGTACTAGTGAAAATCAGAACTTGAGTTCCAATTTCAGATTGCTTCAGCTGCCCTTTTTTCTTTTGCCTGCTATGACTCCAGAAAACAGCAAAGGTTTACATAACATGTTAATACACCATTTCTGTTACCAAAAGGCAGCTGAATCAAATTATTTACCACAGTGCATAAAAAGCAAACTCTGAACTTCAAGTGTGTCTGAAAGGACTAGAAAATAGTGCTTATGTGGTTAGGAAAGATTGCTTCAATAGTTTAAGGAATGCTCCTCTAACTTCATGCTTGGGAAGAGTATCTGTGTTTCTAGTCACAGAACACAGATGAGTTGAAAAAGCTTAAAAACCAAAGGTTTAATAATATCCGGTCCCCAGAACTGAAACTTTACAAGATCAATCTATGAACATATGGTATGTACTTAACTGACAAAGTGAGGCACTGAAATTATTTTTTAAAGGTAGATTTTTGCATCCCCTAACTAGTTTAAAATCCAACCTGGAGAAACCCCTCTGCCCCCAAAGGAATATGGTCTAGTTTGAGCAGTATTTAAGAAGGATGGCATTTCCAAACCCCTGTTTAGATTGGTCATAGCAATACTTTTTTGCCTTATAATGTTCAGCTATGAATTTGATAGATTAAGATAATTAGAAAACTTAAAAATTAGTCCATTCACCATGTTTCCAAGAAGCTTTGCTCGTTCTTATGGAAATCTTTATTTTAATTCTGCCTGGGCTTGCTTGTTCTCAACAGGTCTCATGTACACTATATGAGGATTGAATGAAGGGAATCAAAGACTGTAGTAGGTTATTACTGATATTGCAGGCATTATTATTGCAAATATCAGCAGAAAGGCTTATTTTCAAGGAATTGACTTACTAAGTCTTTCTCTTGAGTGCATTTATGTCTCTGATGTCATAGCTTTGGCCTCAGGCAGCATATGACCCTACCAACAGCACACATATGCGCAGAGCATAGAGTTCAAATATTTAAAGGGACATCATCAACTTGAGGATGCTTGGGTGGACAATCTTGTTTGTACTTGCTATTGTTAAAAGTATTGGAATTGAAAGGGTATATACCTACCCCAATATTTAGCTCCACTTTTTGTAGACTGCAATGTGTGAATAGTTTGTTGAATTTTGTTGGTGGAAAACACCTCTTCCAGTGCATCATGTCACAACTGCAAAGCTTAAGAGAAATAGATAAAACACAGCGAAGGTGGAGAGAGGCAGGGTGAGACTCCTGTGCCTCATAAGGCACATTGGCATGGCAGAGGACTGTGCTCCTCTGCCCACATTCAGAACTGGAGAGATCTAACCCAGAAGTTGACAAGTGTCCCTTTAAGTAGTGCACATAGTACTAGAGATATAGCTGGTTAGTTGTTCCTTTATAATCCTTGAATTGTGTTTGTATGTGTGTTAATATTTCAAAGGTTTTAAAATCAAGAAATATTTTCATGGCAGTTCGTGAGTAAACTCTTCACTGTTTTTTATAATAAAGTCTTTAAAGGGTGTCTCACTTTCAGAGGAATTCAAAATAAAACTAATCCAGCAAGTTTTCTTATTGAATGCCTGCTTACTGAAATCTCCTGTGAAAGGAAAGGTGCACCCACAACAACATTCACCATCCTTCTGAGGTGGAGAGCACTGTTTCATGGCCAGTATAATCACTCAAGTTCTGATGTGTAAGAACTTCTCTATTTTAACAACAATTCTCCATCAGTTTAATGGTGCCAGTAGCTTGTGTGAGGACTCCAACATGCTGTTCTCTTGCCTGCTCCAGCTGTTTCTACTCTTCACTTTAACTCTGCCATATGATAAAGCTGTTATTACATGCTGTCCCAGGGTGACTGTATTGTAATGCCCATTTCCGCTGATCTTAAAACAATTTTCCTCCTTATGGCAGCACTCTTTACGGAGTTCAAGCCTCTCAGACATTACAGTTGCTCTTTATAAAAAGCATGTGACTTGTATCATGGCTTGCTTCATTTAACACAGTGAACTAAATAAAATAGTTGGTAATCAATTGAGAGAGAATGAATGTGGTTTTTCATGAATACAGTGAAAGTTTACTTGCACTGATGTTTTTACATGCCAGGCGCCAAGATGTGCTTAGAAGAAGCATGCTTTCTCTGACTGTTTTAATTTGAAGTAAACAACAATATTAACTTCTTTGGTTAATATGTAACCTTCAATAGGGGCACCTAGTGGTATGCCTGAAATAATGTTTTAAATTTATGTTTGGAAATATTAATTATGCATAGCTATTGCTGAATAGTACAATGTAATGAAATCAGACTGTTTTGGATAGAACTTTTTTCTTGCCCATTATTTGGGAAATTAATTTATTAAGAAGTCAAGGAAAACACTTCAATTCATCAGCTGAAATTTCCAAGCTTTGGAGTTTGTAGGAAGTATGTAGGTCCTCACTTTTGCTTCTAACAAAGTGGCCTGATTTGTCAAGGCATCTGATTATATGGAGTCAGGAACAATGAAGGAGACTCAATATCACTGAAAAATTGGGCAGATATTTATGTGTCTAGCTTTAGCAACTTCAAAAACACTGACCTAGTTTCTGAAGATAGTTTTAAGGCAAAGGTGAAGTAAACATCTCAGTACATATTTCTACTGCTCTGTTTGGGTAGATTAAGATGAAATAAATAATAATAATTTTAAAAAGCTCCTCTTCTCCCTGTCTTTCAGGTTCCAATTTTCTTAGTATTTAAAAAACAATATTCAAGGCAATTTATAAAGCAATCAAGACTGACAAGTATTTAGTTTTCTGTGTGGTACTTGGGTCTACTGAAGTTTTGTATGGTGTTTCCTCGTTTTAACCCTTCTTTTTTGATCTAATTGTGAAGTAATATTTTTTCAATTTTCAGTTGTCTCAGTTGCTGTTAGTGTGAAGGGGAAAGTATTTATAATATCTGTACTAGATCAAACACAAAAGAAGAAAAAATTGATTATTTAATCATATTTCAGCATAGTACATCTTTGTAACTGCAAGCAATAAAGACTAGGGAACACCACATGAAAATTGAGTAGCATCTTTCTGAATTGGATGTGTTTCCATTTGTATAGTGCCTTAAACCTTTTAAGCATCACAGAAGTAAAGAATTAATACATTAGGATTGACAGAGCTTTATTTAATGTTAGAGACTCTTTTTCCAAGTTACTGAAAAGGTGCAATATTCATTAAAATCCTGACATTTGAATATATAAAGACTTGCATCCACAAAAACTGTTAGTATCAAGCTATTAATTTTTTTTTGGTGGAATAATATGGTGCCTACTATTGAAAGTGTCACTTTTCTGCCTTGTCATCTATTGTATTATATACAAGTGCAAAAAAAGTGAGCCTGATTTGTTCTCCTTTGTAGAGCCAGGCCGAGGCCCACTACAAAGGAAGTAAACATGCCAAGAAGGTCAAAGCACTAGAGGCAACGAAAAACAAACCCAAAGTTGGTTCTTCCAAGGACAGCGCAAAGGTTAACACGGGCTGCTCCGCCACGCCAGTCACAGCCAACACCTCTGACAAATCAGGTCAATGAAAACTTTTTGTTCTGTACATCCTTTACTTTCTCCTGTTTTTCTCTTTGAATGAGAGAATTTGGTTGCATGATAGTAATCCATAACTTGTTTTAACTATTTACTATGCTTTCTTGTAGAGAATTGATTTGTTTTGGTACTCTGGAATTGCTTTTTCACATCTGTGAAACGACTGGTGCCCCTGAATGCTAAAGCATATTTTTAAACCCATAAAATTTATTATTAAAAAGTATGGATGTTTTTATGGCAAGGGTGGATGGATGTGGGTGGAAGGTTAATCCTGAGGTTATATATTTAGATGAAGAAACCTTTGTAAGCAATTTTTCCTCTCTGTATAAGACAATGTTGTGCTAATAGGAAAGCATACCTTCAGAAATGTGAAGCCTCATGGCTTGGGTATTTCCTGACTTTGACAGCTCAGTAGTGCTTCAACATCACTTGTTTTTTCTTTTTTTTTTTTTTTTTTCTTTACCCTCCAGATGAGTAATCTGAGGAAGGTCAGCAACACTAGTAGCAGTGGAATTGCTTGAGTTTCTGCTCTGTCAGTGTTGTATTACTGAGTGAAACAGGAGACTTCCATGAACTCGCTGACAGTGTTATTCAGGAGAAGGCCCCAACTGCTGATTACCCAGCTGTCAGTTCAGCAGACTACTGTTGATAAATTTGCTCCTGCCTAGGGAGCCATTTATTATTCTCTTCACCAGAGCTGATCTTGACTCAGGTGCCATTAGGTGAATAACAGTTTTTTGACATGTGCATTAAAAATAACCAAAAAAAAATCCAACTCAAAAAAAGTATCAGTGACTATTTGTCATCCTGTTGTTTTTACAGCAGCTTCAAAACTATCTGTGGGTCCTTAGCAGTGACAGTGGGTGCCAAATTTTGGGTTGATTTACCTAGCAAATCACAGTTTCAAGAGAGATGAGCTAACTCCAAGTAGCATCTTCAGGTAAACAAGACATGCTACCATAAAACAGTAGCAATTTGCCATTGATCTAAATATAAGGTGCACAAATGAACTGAAAGAGATTTAAAGTATTTGATAAATATTTTACTCTCTGGAGTAGCAAAAATAGCTTTGCTTAAGAAAGCTTACTGCTCCAGGTGTGCGTGGTGAGAGCTCAGACAACGGCTGAATTAAAACATCAGTGAAGACTTTAGAAGATTTAACATGTTAAGAATTCATCTGTGGTAACATAATTTTATAATGTCCTCCCCTCTCCAATGCCAAACGTTGAGGTCCAGATAGCAAAAGTTTTGCCATCTTTTTCAAACTCCATCTTTCTCTTCCAGAAACCATCTAGAGCTGTTTCATGTTTCCTTTGCCAGGCTATGAGGTCTGAATTGAATTAATTATTTTCTTTCCTCTGCTATGTATCTAAAATCTACGTTCGGTTTTTCATAAAATAATACAACCAGTCAAAAGGGAAACTTGCTCTTGATATTTTTTTAATTGCCTTGTTTTGACAGTGTTGTTATGCTATTAATTGCTCCGTACAGATTAGACAGATTATTATCTACATCTGTTGGATTACACCACTGCAACTGTTTCTACCTTAAAAATAAATCCTAGCAGCAATTTAGTTAAGCACTTTCTTCCCATCAGGAGAACAGTGGGATTCCCTGTGGAGAGTAGGCTCCTCAAAGGCTCTTACTGCTGTACAGGAGACTGTATGGGATGGGATGTTTGGGAGGAAAAAACCTGAACTTGGAGCAACTTTTCAGTATGTATTCAGAAAGCTGCTCACAGAGATGGGAAACAACTTGGAGACGGGGGGTTTTACCAGA
This sequence comes from Sylvia atricapilla, assembly GCF_009819655.1. Lineage (NCBI taxonomy): Eukaryota > Metazoa > Chordata > Aves > Passeriformes > Sylviidae > Sylvia > Sylvia atricapilla. Next base: position 15,227,410 of record NC_089146.1, read on the forward strand.
CTTGGAACAAACCATAGTTTAATTCAGCTACAGTTTCACTTACAGATACTATTCCCCATCTATTCTTTGGCATAAGTTTATCTCCTGAACATAATGCTTACTGTAACTAAAGCAGTCACTAAGTTGTCATTGAGTAGTGGTTTGGCATTTTGGGGGAGAGGGGGGTTGTGGTTTTATGGTTGGTTTTGTTGTTGTTTTTTTTTTTATTTTTTGTTTGTTTGTTTGTTTGTTTTTGATGGGGGGAGATGGTTGGTTGGGTTTTTTGTTTTGGAGCAAAAAATTAACTTATACCGTTTTTTCTGACTCTTTTAACACAGCTTTCATTCTCAATAAACACACTAATACTAGAGACTAACTTTTTAGGAATATTTTCAGTTTCCTTAGAATATCTTTAATACTAAGACTTTCAGTTCATGTGTGTACTTGTGTTTTTTTTATTCCTGATTTCCAAAGGAAATAAGATTTATGGATTATCATCTATTCCTATCTTTGCTATTTTTTGGCTGTGTTTTCATAGTTTTGACTGTATTGCCTAGTGTGCAAAAACAAAAGAAACCAGGTGTAAAGATTTTAATCCTCTAAATCCTATAAATAAGTCCTATAATTCCTATCAGCTTGATAAAAAATTGGCACCTAGATAGAAGAGCAGTCCTAACTCATGGTCTATCCTGAAAGACGCTGCCACATGGGCTCTGTTTTGCTTGACCTCCTGACTGGCCAGGGACCCTCTGCCTTCAGGATGGGACAGTTGAAAGCGTGTATGTGTGCTGTAGGTCTGAAAAAATTTCTTAGGAAGTGCATAAACTAAATGAAATCAAGGAAGATAATTAAATTCCACTACTTGGGAAGCTGCTCTTTAGACATTGTACTTTGGAGAGTTCCTGTGAAATGTTCAACAAGTAGTAATTAATTTCTGGTGTCATTTTCTAGTGTATGGAAGAGGAGAAAGAGAAGCTAAACAGTTATAAGTTCTTGCAATTTTTTTTTTTTTTTTAATCTGCTGTACTTCCATGGGTATTAGTGCAGAAAGGGTAGGGAACATTACAGTAAAGTGATAATCTACAATTATTCTCTTACATAGGCCTACTAATAAAGGGGCATAATGGCCATGAGCAGCACCCTTTCTGATGTGCTGTCATTTTGAATGAGATAATGATGAATGATTTGGAGCTCTCCAGACAGAGCAGTTGTTAAATATTGAGCTGAAATGTCAGGTTAAGTTTGCTACAGAGCCATGTATTCTTTCAGACAGACATAGCATGAAGTCCAAAACACTCATTTGTCAGAAGTCACTATAGTACTAACAGGAAAAATAGTTTCACTGTTAGCTCAGCTGGTGATGAATATATCAAAGGCAAAACAGAAATTTATCCAGTCCTTATTTTTCAAAACATATGATGCAGTGGTCTCTATACAGCTGTTCCTTTCAGCTTGAGAAATGCGGCTGCTGGTAGAGCTACAAAACTTAAATTAATCTTTAAGGTTTTTTGGGATATTTCCAAAAGAATGTGGACTCCTGTAGACAAAAACGGCCTCAGCCAAATGGAAAGGCATGACTGTGGTCTGAGCATGACAACACCCACATTGTGAGAGTTCTTCCATACAGTTGTTAATAATACAGGGTGAGTTGGAAATGGCATTTGTACGTTGATTGTCAGCAAACATATAATGATAAAGCCAAGGTGCAGAAATGGTGCAGATGGCTGCACCCTAAGTGGATATCAATGGGCTTAAATGAACAGGTTGAACACTGATGTTGTTAGGCTACTATGTGATCTCATTGCTGTTCAGAAAATACTTATTTATTGGTACTAGTAAATACCACCACCCCTCCCCAGTCACTCTGCAGACAGGAAAAAATTGCCACAGACAAAGTTTTCACTCTCTTACTATAGCTGGGGCATCTCTGTTTGTCCTGATAGGTATTTGTGGATTGGAGGTGGCCCTAGGGGATGTATCCATTACTTGTCCCCCACAGTTTCTCAGACCATTACTGGCAGAGTCCAGTAATGGCTGTATAACAGTTTTATATGCTAGCAAATCACTGCTGTGACCCTGCAAGCTTTTTCGTAGCTGCTTTGAGATGTGATTACAGAACAGCTCTGTTAATAGCACTGGGAGCTGCCCTTGCTGTGGTGGATTGATCCTGGCTGAATGCCAGGTGCCCACCAAAGCCACTCTACCACTCCCACCCTCAGCTGGGCAGGGGAGAGGAAATATAGCAAAAAGCTAGTGCATCAAGTCCTGTCAAACATAAGGGAAACTTCTGACAGCTGCTCACAGAAGCCACCTCTGTAGCCCTTCTGCTACCAAAGCTCAGCCATGCAAACTCAGTATAGTGGCAAAGATTCCCTTCCCTCCCAGTGGAAGCCCAGGGTTTTCGAGATGGCTGCATAGAAGGATACATACATGTATGGCATTGCTTTAGGAAAGGGCAAGGGTAACACCCATAGTTTTATAGGGTAATATACAACATAGTTTAGAATATTTGAAGTGTGGTTTAAATATAGTTCCAAGAATGCAATAGAAGATTGTGTCTGTGACCCTAGGTCAGCATAGTCTAGATGCTTACAGTCATGAATCCTTCAGGAATGCATATGATAATGACTGAAATGTCACTGTTTACTTATCAAGCAAAGAGGAATTCTTTGATCCTACTTCTAAATCAAAATAAATAGTTCAAAATGAAGCATACAAATGATGTGGTATCAACTTCTTTGCATTTTGCTTTGATATGAAAATTGGAAAGTAAATGCAACTGTTTTAAACTACTCAAGAGTAAGTCATATTTCAGATTATAAAAGATAATCTTTTTTTGGCCTTTGATCATTCCCTATATGCTCAGTTGGCCTCGTGCCTGTTTGTGAAATAATAGGTATGGGCATTTCAGGTTCAGTCTTCATTGCAGTAGGAGCAGAAGACTCTGCTACATGGGAATTAGTAGGTAGAGATAAATCCCTTGAATGTTCTATGAAAACACATCTTGTTCAGCTGGTACAGGAACAGAGAACATTACACACCTAACTAGGCCAAATGCTAGAACCTGTTTCAAATCCTGACCCTTTGAACTACAGCTTTGCTCTGGGGCACTGTCTCAGGACAGCTCAACAGGCAGTGCACAGGGTCACGGCTGTGACATTCCAGCATATGAGGAGTCCTGGGCTGATCTGCTGTGTATGGCAAGAACAGCAGGAAAGGGCTGTGTCTGCAAAGTTATTTGCCAGCTTCTTGATCCTAGATGTGTCCTGTAAGAGGTGTTCCAATTGTTACAGCTGCATAGCTCAAAATAGCTGGAGGTTATTCTGAGGAACATTGTCATGCCAGAGTGTGGCACAGTGTCTGACACTGAGTGAACTAGATCATATTTGGAAAATAACCTGGACCTGTTGATGGACCTTATGAATGGCTTCATGTCATGTAGACATATGGTAATTAGTTGTCCCATTAGACAGGATTGGCAGCTCCAAGTTCTATCAGAAAAGTTTTCCTTGTGGTCTTGTCTCTGGGTTTTTAGTTTATCGAGGGCTGTCTGCAGATGCTTCCACAACAAAACTGACTGTTTCCTCCTTTTATTCCTAAAGTAGCATGCAACATGTTGAATCACATTTACTCAGGAAGCTTATGATGGATTGGATTTCTCCAATGTCCCAGTTGCCAGTGCTGTGTATTCATCAACTACCAATGAGGTGAAAAGTGCCAGTGGAGGGCTCAGTTTGTATTTGATGAGTCCACCATCAGGGCACTCCCTTACTCTTCTTGCTCTCATTGCTGATTTTAAAGGAATGGCTTGATTACACAGCTCAAATAAACTGTTTCTTAGATGATCCTTCAGAAGTAGCTAGGAGCCAGAGACATACAACCTGCCCAGCTGAACTGTAGTGTATTTGTCCTGGAAAGTTCGAGGTTATTTGTCACACAGATATTTGTCACCATTATAAGAACCTCAAAGCTACAGTGTTTCTAATTATTCTTCAATCTTATAATTTTGTGTAATGTACCAAAGTCCTCTAGACCTCAAAACAGGTTGTGACAAAGTTGAATTTTGAGGATGAGGCAGGGATAGGGAGAAGCTCTAAGAGAGGAAGAGGACAAGGATGTGTTTGGCTTGGTGTCCCCCAGAGTGTCACTGTGCCCTATTTAGAGGTTCTGCCTTATGCCCTTCAAAGATGCTTGTCCTTGTCTGGCCTCCTTCAAAAGCTACTGATGAGCCTCATCAGTTCTTCACATTTCTGCTGACATAAAGAATTCTGCTGAAGCTATACTCTATAAAATAACCATGCATCTGTGTTTATGAGGATTCAGATAGCGCCTGCTAAGCACAAGCATATTTCTGATAGATAAAGGTATTAGTTTACGGTCAACTAAGTAGTAAATTCAATCTGATTCAAGCCACCAAGGAGAGTCATTTCAAGGGCATTTTTTCATTACATCCTCTAAGGAAGGTAAGGTTTGCCCCTTTTTGATTCAGTGTTTCATAGCCATATGAAGATCCTTCTATATTTCCATCTATTGAAACCCCAAAACAGAGGTAATTACCTTTACAATTGATGATATAAAATATGATTAGTAAACACTCATAAATTCATCACAGTTACACTGTTGCAAGTACTATATGCATACTTACATCCATGGGACATGCAATGCCTGTGTTTGATTTAATAATAAATAGCTTCTGGGCATTTTCTGGCAGATAATTTCAGCAGCTTGTTCAGGAAGTTGCTGTTTGGTTTATGCTCTTAGGATGAAAGGTGAGCCAAAAAAAAAAAAAATTAGCAAGTCAAAGTCTGCTAACAGGAAATCATTATAGTATGTTTGGATCTTGAAGCACTTTCTTCCCTGCCAGCCTGACTTTTCATACTTTTCAAAAGTGGAATTCAAATCTCATTTTTCTATGCATGTCTAAATCTGAATGGATAACCAGTCATACTGTGCATTTTGCTGTTGATAAGCTCTTGGGAGCTCCTGGAAATCTTTGGTCTGTCTATAATGCTAGCACATTTCAAATTCTGCACCTCTACTGAAAACTGATTATAGGTGCCATTAACTGAGAAACAAGCTCTGCAGCTGACACATGTACACTGATGAGCTGTTGAAATTCTTGTCCATACTGGAAAAGGCCAAAATTTTCTGTCTCCAGTTATTATAGCAATCAGAAATATATGAAACCAGGATTTTCTTTTGAAGGAATGGTAAGGTTTTTCTTTTCCTGCAGTCAAATAAGCATAGCTTGAGATCAAAAATATATTGTAAGGTGAAATAATTTTGAGTGTTCTGCTCTGCACTGGAGCACTCATGCTGTGTACCATTAAAACTGTATACCTCTAGTATTTCTACTTAAGTTCTAAAACAGTGAATTTCATAGCAATTTTTTTACTACCATTCTTAAAATGATACAAAGCTTTTCTTTCTTCAAGAAGTAGAGATTGGCATTTGGCCCAGCAAAATTGACTCTGCTGGTGGTGCTGGATGATGGCAACAGGGCCAGGGATGCTATCAGCTACTGGGGTGTTTCAGCTACATGTATATGGTCATTTAAAAATTCCCTTCATAAGGATTTCACATTGAATCTTTCAGCACCTCTTTTATACTGTGAAATCAGGCATCTGTTTTTCTTGTTTGTTCTGTTAATGATTGAATGTAGACTTCCCTATTGAATATCCCAAGAGGATTTTTTTAACAGGATGACAATGGAATGACTGTGAGTATGAAATAACAAAATAACTTGCTAAAAAGACACCTGCTGGTTCTGTTGGGTTTCTTAGCAACTCTGGGAGAAATCATTTCAATTGTATTTAATATTTTCACAACACTTATTGAAGCAACATATTCCTAAGGAAATAAGGCAGTTCCTCTGATACCAGATAAGTGTTTTTCACTGGTATCAGAGAATAAATGACAGGATTCTGGTCACCATTCATACAATTGGTAGCTGAATAAAGTTTTCTCTGTGTTTAGTTGTGTGAAGTTAAAGGCTGTGTTGAAGCTGCAAAATTTAAGGTTTCTCCTTTTCTCTGAGCCCTAGAATGAATTTAGTGTCCAAATATGAAAGAATAGGTCAGGACCAATGCTACTTCATGGTGAAGGGGGAAATATACTTAATTTCCTGTAGTAGGGAAATTATTTATACAAACATTAGGCTACTCATTATTTCCTTATTACTTGTTTTCAAGGAGAGTGAAAATATTTATGTGTTGGTTAGACAAGTTATATCTGAAATGCAATTTATTTGTCAAATCTCGAGGGCATGACTGAATACTCACAGTGCTCAGGCAAACCTGCTACAGAAGTGGGTGAGAATGCACAATTACAGATGTCATTTAACTGAAATGAAGACGAGTGTTTCATAGCTGACTTGAACTGCAGTTCTGTCTGGGAAAGTACTAAATGAGTAGTTGAGACACAGGCTCACAAGAATTTACTTGCAGAGTGTGTTCAGTTCTCCTTGATTCTTTTATTTAGATGTCCATACATTTCATATTAAGTTCCAAAGCACTTCAGCATCTGAGCATAGCTGCTGAACAAACATAGAAAGAAACATAGAAAGTTTGCATTCCAAGACATCAGCTGTAGCAGCATTTGGAATGGGAGTATAAAACATTTTCAAAATAATAGATATCTGGTGTCAGAAAAAAGATGTTTATAACTAGCAAAAAACATTTGCTTTCACCCAGAGGAGAGCCATATTTTGTAGCATAGCAAATCTTATACTTTGTTTCAAGCTTTGCTCAAACTGTATTGAAATTTTCCAACTCACAAATTTTCCTACTCCAGCCCAAACAGACTGGGATAGCTCAGAAAAGATGAAAGTAAATATGCCTGGCTATAAAGCAACAGGACCCTGGAAGACTGAGCTTTTGGATGATCTCACTTTATGGATGCTCTAAATTAGCATTCACACTTGCTAGCTGTGTTTTAGATCCACCTTGTTTTCAGTTGCCAGCACTGTGGTGCTACTAATATTGCTGTTTTATGAACAAACTTCTAGTGACAGCCTTCCCAGCCTGTCAACATGTCACTGAGAAATCAGATATTGGCATTCTACACTGGGAAATTGATCTGTATTGGTGTTAGTAGACAAGTTGATTTTCTCCAGAAGAAACCTGCTGCATTTGCCGCAGTTACTTGCTCACCTTATTAGGTCTGAAAACTAGAGGAAGCCAAAGCTGGAAATTGTAATAATCTTTTTTCAAATTAGGAAAAGAGAAGTCTGATACAACATGCATTCTGTAAAGTATCATTAAAGATCAGCAGGTGACATGGAGGCACCATGCAAATGGCCTTAAGTGAGTGTTCAAAGTTTGTTTTCTCCAGACATACTACATATTCTTGTGCCTTTTGACTAACAGTACAAAATCAACCCTTCTGATTCCTCTAGCTTTTGTGCTGAGAAATTGCATTCTGTTGAAGTACTAAGTAAGAGGCTTTTGAAATGTGGATGCCCTTTGTTGACACATAACAATTTTGCAGTTATTTTACTACATGTTTTATATGTTTGTGCCAACATATCTTTTATTCCCCTCCTCTGCTGATGAGTGCATACAGATATTTCTTGATCTTGTCTTGTAAAACAGACACTAGCCAGCCAACCTGAACCAGTTCCCTAAGAATCTCCAAATGTGTAAGTAATTATTAAAAATCATAGGTGATACAGCAGGATCACCTCTGACAACCCAGTAATTGACGCAGCAGGAACTTTCAGTTCAGGAAGGTACAAGAATAGATTTTGCAGGGCAAAGTTTTAGTCTTGCAGATCTATGTGTACGTCCAAATATTTTCTAATTCTCATCAGTCCACTTCCATAAAAATTAAACCAAAATTGCAAAAGCAAACCTCTTTTAACATTACATCTTTATTCTGATCAGCACAAATATTTTCATACTCTGAAGAATATGCAGGTTCCCTTCAATGAGCCTTTAGTATGCTAAATCAGAAATAAAGTATCTAAGAAATTACCAGCATGACTGCTGTAACATAGCTATGCAAGCAATACTTCTGAAGTGAAAAAAGATACTTGGGTTCAGCCTGTTGGAGAGTAGTGATGCAGTTAATCAAATAAGCATTCTAGATACCAAGTTCACCTAATATTGCACAGCCATCCAGACATTTCCTATGTAGCTTCAGCATCTTGAGAAAATATGTTGCAGCTTATTTCAGGGCACATTTGTGTTTGAGAGGAAAAGCTTTATATTTATAGCTTCCATTTTCTTCTCATCTTTGTATAGAGATAAAATTTGTTCTCTTCAGAATGTGTCAAACAGATTTATTTCATTATAAAAACATAGCTCTTTTTCATAAAGACCGGAAGTACAAGAAAAAACATTTTACAAAAAGTCGAAGTAACCAAAGGGTTAATAGATACACTGTGCTCTCTGATTTGCATGTAGATTTGCAGTGGAATTTTTCTAGAACAGAGCCCTACGGGTTTTTCAGCCTCATTTCTCAGTAGACTGCACAACTGGTGAGAAAGTAGGTATTTTCTCTGACAGCCGTTAGAGTCTCATTATTCAGCAAAGGTGCAGAAAGAACAAAAAATATTTTTAAATACCTTATCCCTGTTTACTATCTCCATCTTAATTAGTGGCAAGAGATGATCTAATGCTCTTTGTTGTTTGTTTTGTTGGGGGATTTTGTGAGTGATGCTGAGATGCAGGACAGAGTACTTACAAATCTGTAAAAGTGGTGACCACTAGGAACTTAATTGCTGTCCTGCTATTGTCTTTATGGCATATATTACTCAAAGTGTTCATCTCTTCCATCATAAGAAGAACAATTAATTGTGTGTGTGTGAGCTTTATTCCTCTATAGTGCTGTGAACCAAAAGAAAATGCTTTCTGTGAATAGCAGTGTTTTCAAACTTGCTTTTCTTACTGGAGCTATTGTCTGACTTTCTATTCAGAACCTTTTCTGCTAATGCACTGAAAGAGGCCCTTCTTTTCATCCTGGTAATTCAGTCACTGATGATCTCTTCCCTTCAAATCTTATTTCAGGCCAAGGTGATGTACAGCAGCTTTTGTTTCCAATATAATTATTTGTGTTTGTTCTCATTCTATCCACCAGGCCTGTGTTCCAGAGTAGATCCTAAGGTTTGGTTAGGCAGTCCTACAGGGGTGACCAAATAAGTTTTCCCCATCTTGATTTTATTTTGTTGTAGTTTCTTAACATGTCTCCTTATTATACTCAGCAAGGCTTGTTATCTCTTTGACTGTGATCTCTTTACTTTAATGGTTTTTGTATTAAATGCTGCAAATTTTGTCACAATATTTCTGTGGTACTGATTTTTCTCTCTCCAGATTTATGCCCTCCACTTTCAAAGCTCTCCATACCTTTGTGTGTCTTTTGTAATGCACTTCCAAATGCTGTTTGCACCTACCACACACAGCCATTGAAACCAGCTTCCAGTACAGCTTCCTGCTTTGCCTGGACCTAATTGTGATCAGTTCCCTGCAATCAGCTGCAAAACTTGCTTCTTTTATTCTCATCTTTAAAAAATTCTCTTTTGCTGTGATGGACTGAAAAACAGAAAAACACTTGTGCTAAGTTTGACTGCCACAATGGTGCCTGTGTCAGTGACTGGTTGTTGTGTCTCTCTGTGGTTTCATACCTGTCTGCAGTGGTCATCTCTGCTCCTAAACTGATTATTTGCTCTGAGGAGCACCTTCTTCTGTGTGCAGAAAGCTTAGAACAGAGAGGTCAGCTGGTGACTACTGGGTAACTATTCCAGTAACTCACCTACCTTCAGCATCCTTAGTGGGCATATTTTGCAAAGTGTGGGGGAAAAATATAAATTTGTCACTTTTTAGATTTATTTCACATGTGCTAAGCATGTCAAATTTAAACCAAGAATTTTATTTTTCAACAGACAAATTTTTATTTTGTATTTATGGATGCTAATTTAGCTTTACTGATAAGCTTTGCAGCAAAATTTCTTGGATTGTCTACTCGTGTAATTAATTCAACTGATTTTACCTTTTCTACACAGTTGTTTGGGGAAAGAATGTTTAATTCTCTGACAATCTCATGAATTTCCTTTTCCCATTCTGTAATCACTGTATGCTTCAAAGGTTGTTTAATGCAGCCCAATATTCACAGGCATATGTGGAGCTGAAGAAATTACAGGGAGAATCTGAAAATCTGTTTCACTCCAGTACAGCTTTACCGGTATGGGAGATATGTTTGCTTTCCCTCAAGCTCTCTCTTAGTCTCCAAACTCAACACTTCAAACTAATAGCAGCTCCCTGTGGCACAACTTGTGTGAACTCAAGGCTATCACAAGCCAACATTGGCACCACACTTTTCAGTATCCCAAAAATAAATATTAATGCTTACTTTCAGAAATCACTTTTGATTTTAGATGCCATAAGAAGAGACATAGTTAGAAATCAGTTGAAAATGGTCAGGATCAACAAGCAGTCCTTTTTTCAAAAGATTGTTCTTTCAGCAGTGATGTTTCTTGTAAGGCACCACCATAAACAAGGCTGATTGAACCAAAGGCAGTGCCCTTGACTGTGCATAACCTTGCAGTGGCTGAGTTACAGTGTTTTCCTGACACAGCACAAAAATAATGTGACTGGTTTAGGCTGGAAATTGCACTGGATATTGTGGGGCTCTTTCCTCCATGTTTTTCAAGAAGAGAAGCATAAGTTTTTACTGTTTTCTTACCTTTTACAATGGAGAATAATAAACATTTTATTGCCAAAAGTAATTTTTTGTTATGCTCTCTTCTAACTTGGCAATGTGCTCTACTGTGCAAGCAGGTAAAAGAAATATAAAACCAGATTTCTATACCTAGCATGCCAGATGAGTGAACCTCACGAAAGAGCTTTAGTGCAGGGTTGTAGAGCAGCAGTGGCCACTTTGCAGTGTCTGTGCTGCCCTTTTGCTGTAAGTACTTTGTGTACAGCTGCTGTTCAGTGCCTAGAGCTGGGGGATGCAGTGGAGGGCCTGGCACAAGGGAAAGTGTGAAGCTGGAGCTGGGCAGTGGGTGGTTTTTAGCATGGCACAGTCTCTTTGCAGCGGGGAGCCAACTCCATCACAGTCGGTGCTGGGCAGCTCTTCTCAGTCCCAGGATCCTTCCCTCACTGTGTGCTCAGCCCTCAGCACGGGTTGTGTGCAATAGTCCTAGTTTCAGGTGGAGAAGAGAAGCAGGTAATACTTTTTATTACATGAAGACATACACAAAATATGTATTTTCAGTAACTGAAGCCTTGTTCTGTTACTGTCTCGGCAAGAGCAAATTTATTTATTATATACAGCAGAAAATTTATGTGACAATCTTGTAAGGGTTATTAGGATCATAGCAGAACTTCCTATTTGAAAGCTTTTGGTATATGTATTGGAAAGGATTCTTTCAGGTATATCACACATTATTCTCTACATTGGCTATTTTAATTTTAACTGCTATTTGAACAAGCTGTTGTGGAACAGAACTTTATTTTACAGATGTTTTATGTACCATCAGGGATAAATACTGGTCAGATAAGCATGTTGAAGGGTGTAAGTAGCAATGAACATTTTTGATACTGAAAAACTTTATCAGATTTCTAGATCTGTACATGAATTTTAAATTCACATTGTTTTATTGTTGTCAAGAATGTAAATTCTGAAGTAAGGATCTGAATATTAAGTTATTTTTTGCTGAAAATAGCATGTATGAATTTATCATGAAGTCTAAATAAAACTTCTTTCTAATGTGCAAAAAAGCATCACTAAAAAAAAAAAAAAGCCATTAATGGGTAGGACTTATTGTCTGCACCACAGCACTTGTAGTAAGAGTGGCATGACCTGCAAAGGTCAGTGAGTCACTTCAGCTGTCGAAGTGAAGCAGTAGAACCTGTAGGTTTGAACCTCTGAAGTGTTACCCTGCAGTGTCCTGACTTTGGTATTCGAAATGAGGCAGTGCTGATCAGATAAATAAGTCCTGGATTTTAACATGGCGCTGACATGAGCATGAGTCAAACAAGCAGAAATATGTGAAAATAACTTCAAAGCAAAATTAAAACAATGTACTGGGTGAGAGAAGCATTGATATTACTGAGCCCAAAGCAATACTTAATTAGCTTGCTTTAGTTATTTTCCCTGGGCTCTACTTCAAAATAAATTCAGACTTCAGTAAGAACCTGAATCATCAATTTACTTTTCTGGAATTAAAGATAGGAATTTAAGACAGATGAAATGTGGCTTTTCTGTATGGAAAAGGAACATAGATATACGAAAACAGTACAGATTAGATATTAAATTAACTTCTTGCATGTGAGTTTTGGTGTGAGCATTTCAACCTGACCCTGGTGCAGATTGAATCCCAGCTACTGCGTTCAGGGAGTAGGCTGGTACTGCCCTGGTCTCGGGCTTCCAGCTGTGCTCTGACAGGCTGTGGAGCAGAAGCTGGTGTGTCCATGGTCCGGGCAGGATGGACTCACCCCTGCACTTGTTTGGGCTCTGCCTGGCTCTATTGGTCTTGACCCAGGTAGAGATCAGAGCAAATCTGAGCCTATTTTCAATAATACCTTCAGAAATAGCAAGAGGACTGTAATCCCACAGCTGCATCTTACAATTTATATGTATTTTATAAGGTGATGATAGTTTGGAAGTATGGATATGCATGCAGCCATTAACAGCTACATTCTTTGATTTCTGCATGTAGATATTGTTAACTCTGTGCTATAAGTACAAATAAAGGAGTAATCGTCTTTGTGCTTTGTATATACACTCAATTTGCATTTCCTGTGCTTTGCACTGTTGAATAGTTGGCATTTCTGTCTCAAACATAAAACTGTAAGTAATGGTGTTTTGAATTCTGTGGATTGAAACAATAAGTGGTTATCAAAAGCCCATTTGGAGAAGTGCAATTTTCTGATTTTAGAAGCCAGGGAAACGCAGTTCTGGCCCCAGTGCAGTGACAAATATGCACTTAGCTCTGTGTACTTTCTGTGGGAGTTAAACTGTATAATAACCTTACAATTATGATCTTTGAAGATGTTCTGCATTAAACATTTAGAATGGTGGAAGGAAACATTAATTCATAGAGGGGCGTATGTCTCTCCTTATACATCCGCATCGATGAAGAGCTTATTTGTGTCAGGAAGCTTTCCAAATGATGGAATTATTATGTGAACTGAGGTTCTTTCCAAAAGCTGTGATACTGGCAGAATTGAGCCCAGCTGCATGCTGGTAACTTCCCTCTAGTTTTGTAGAAGTTTTCTTGTTAGTGTGCTACATGTTGTGTACTCTAGAATTGTTGGAATGTGAATGGTGAAAACACTGTAAATCTGGGGAGTGTTACAAAAAACGTACCACATCAGCTGATGGCCAACTAAGTGAGGAGAAGTGGAAAATGAAATCTGTAATTTTTTCAATCATCTGTTAAATTCAGTGTTGGAAAACCATCACTCTGTGATGGTAATTGGTGGTCCATGTAAAATGGATCTTCTTCCATGTCTTGGGATCCTACTCCACAGACACTTGACGGCAAAACAAATCAAGTCTGCTCCCTCTTGTTGTGGTCAGGGAGGTCAGTACAGGCAGAGGCTGTGGGCAGGAGGGTTAGCACTGTCCTTGCTGCTCAGGGGTGATGATTCCTATCTCCAGGAGGTGTTTCAAAGGCACCAAATTTTTATGCTTACATTAAAAAAATACATAGGGAACAACATAAAAAAATCCCCAAAGCCAAACTAGAAGTGCCGTTGGTAAATGTTAACACACAGCTTGCAGTTCTGTACATGTATTTTTCCTTTAAGGCATGAAATGCAAGGTACTGTGGAACTTTCCTTTACTCCACTCTGGTTCACATATACCCTGGTGTTACGCCTTTTGCAGTTTGGCATAATATTGCACAGAACACAAACAACAGCAACAACAATTCTGTTTTTCAGTAATGTAAATTTGCAAATGACAGTGGTTCAGTGTGTTTCATTTGCAGATGTTGGCACCTCTAAGAATTTTCCATATTGAAAACTCTTTAATTTAGAATGTTAGATATTGAAAACTCTTTAATTTAGAATGTTAGCAAATGCTATTTGTTGAAATTGTATTTTATGCAGACTCATAAGTCATATAAATTATTCTAGATTTTTGCAGATATGACTTACTGTTAGGGAGACTTTAAAATTGAACAGCCTATGAATAACAATTTAACATCTGTTTCTTTTGTCATACTTTGTCAATCAAAATACCTTCAAAATCTGGTTTTAACATTAACTTGGTCCTCATAGTAGTCTTTGTACTTGACTATTTTCAATGTTTAATACAGTTCATATTTTTTAATTTCAAAGCATTTTTATTGTTATTTTAAAAAATAATAGTTATTTTATTAGAATTTTCTTTCTCCTGGTTTATAACAATCTAAAATTGATGTACTGCAATGGACTTCTGGGAAATATGCCAACAACTGTGGGGTTTAGTTTCAGGATGGCTATTCATAGTTCATACACACTTTCAAGTGTTTGTTTGAGTGGGTACAATCCTATTTTCATAGTTTTTGGTAGCACAATCTTGGCCTGATACACAAAGGCATGTTAAGACAGAGTCTGGTAGCTGTAAACATAAAGTGCAAGGCTCCATGTTAAAAAATAAATACTCAAAATAGAGCCTAGTTTTTCAATACAGTTCAACTCTATTTCAAGCTAAGCCATGGATTTCAAATGGGGAGATTTCTCTCGTGTAGATGTTGTACTTGCTAAGATGATGAAATTTGATTCCACTTGTTTACAGTGACACTTATTCAGTCATTTCTCATATCTGTTTTGTCACTCGTACCAGCACCACTGCACTGTCCCCCTCCCATCCCATGTTTGTTTTGGACAGAGCTTGTTTTACTGATGGCAGCTAATATGGCTCATGGTCCCAAGGTCTGCATTGAATGGCTTCAAATGGAATGAGCCCTTGAGGGGCACATAAGCAGGGAGCACTTGAATACTGGCTGTGGCACAAAGTTCCTCTGTGAGCACAGCTGGGCATTTTATCTTTTGCTTTGTGATCGCCATCTGCAAAATGAAGTAATACCTGCCTACCTGTCTTGTAAGAGCACAGATGATTGACTCAGGCTTGTGAAGTGATAAAGGAATGCACTGAATGCACATAGAAGCCATCTGATCCACAAATATGTGGGGAATCATTCATGAAAAAACCTGAAAATATCAGCAACTGTATTCATGTCCATAATTCCTGGAATTGAAATGAGAGATGTATGTCAAGATGGCATTGGAGCCTTCAGTGTCCTCCCAGTGACTTTGAGAAACTTAAGCCCTTCCAAAGGCAAATGTATTGCTTTTGAGAAACATTTTTTAATTCCCAATGCAAAGCCTTGCTTGTTTCTGAGTGCTGTCCAGTCCTTAACCATGGCTTCCTTTGGGATTGCTTTGGCTCCTTTCTACTGGCCATGCCTGCAGCACAACAGCAACAGCTGGCATGAATTTGGTGAGCTCGTTGGTATTCACTGATAACTTTAAAAACAGGAAAATCGCCCTTTTTGTTAAATTGCACACATTTCATGGCAGGACTTTTAACAAGATTTCAAGGATGCTGCTTTCTTTCATAGAATGAAATAAATTAGCCCCCTGTTGTGTTATGTTTACTAAACCCACAGGATTATTACTGTATGCTTTTTGTGTGTGGCACAAAATGACAACATATGTATTTTGTTTCTTTTAGAAGATAAAGGGAAAGAAAAACCCAACAGCACAAGTCAGCAGTCCAATACAGAAGTGGATCCTTTTCTTCCCAAACCTGGAGTGGCACCTGCAGCACCTGCCTCATCCTCCAAGAGCACAAATGGAGCTGCTAACACATTTACTGAGTCAGAAGAGGAAAAAGCCAAAAAACTACTTTACTGTTCATTATGCAAAGTGGCTGTGAATTCCCTTTCACAACTAGAAGCCCACAATACAGGTGGGTATCCATATGGTACAAGTCAGTTGTGTGTTAAGACTTTTAAAATTCAATGTGTGTTAAGAGTTTTAAAATTCAATGTGGCTACAAGGTGGTAGCCATTCTTCACTGAAGCATCTTTTAGTTAAGACTTACAATAGCAAGTTACAAAACTGGTCCTGTTAATGGCAGTTTCCTGTGTGGTGTTTGATATTCTATTAAAGCACTCTCTGTTTTTGTGGTTGTTTTGTTTTGTTTTTTAACTGTTCTTCATGTACTCTCTAAATTTTTAGTTGACAAAATTCCTGCAGTTCATGTTAACTGACCAGATCCCTTCATACCTTCACACAGACAATCACAGTATGATGACAGTGGTTTCTACACTTAAATGTGGTTTCTAAAATGTCAGTGTTCTCTCTCTTTCATATTTTGTCTCATTATCATTGGCGTCTGTTATTTTGCTGATAAAACGGACAGTAATTTATTTGTTATTTGAAAGTTGTTATAATTTTAGGGTGAGCTATTAAATTTCCTAGATGTCCTGGAATCTTCTGATAATTGAAGATTAGAAATGCGTCTTTTTTCAGGCCACAAGCAGAAATCCCTAGTTTGCTGTCTGTGTATGGTGTGCTGGTGATGTAAAGCTTTTTAACAAGCCATTGAAGCTGGTTTTACAGCTGTAATCCATTCTCGAAATGGGCAAAGCAGCCGTTTCTTCCGAATAAGAGGCTATTTATTGAAGTATTACTGTTCCTAGGCAGGTTTTGAGGAATTGCTGTGGTTCCTGTCCCAGTCTTGGATCATTCGCTTTTCTGCTTTTCACTGGCTCTATGGAATTTGGCAAAAGAATAAGCAGCAAGCACTTTGGCCATCCAGTCACACACTGCTCCTGAACAGTGAGGTTCAGCACGCCTCTGTTCCTTTATGCACAAAGCCTTCTGGCTTGCCTTTAGACTAAGGACACAGGAATTAAACACGAGTTTAGTGGCCAAAACAAGAATGATCATTAGTCCCAATCTGTACTGACTTTAACCATTCTGTCTTGAAGGTAAATGTTACAAAGTCCCAAGGCTGAGGGAACATTTTGTGCTGCTGATCATGAACTCCCCATCATCTCTTTGCCCGTTAGGCTCCAAGCACAAGACCATGGTCGAAGCTCGGAATGGTGCTGGTCCCATCAAGTCTTACCCTAGGCCTGGATCCCGAATGAAGGTGCAGAATGGCAGTAAAGGCTCAGGACTGCAGAACAAAACGTTCCATTGTGAAATCTGTGATGTCCACGTTAATTCAGAAATTCAGCTTAAACAGGTAACTTGCACGTATCTTGGAGCTCTTTGTTGGTTGACATTGTGTTGCAGTGTTGTAGGTGCAGTGTAGGGCTGTGTGAAGATGTGTTGGTGAATACTAAATGAACTTAGTATTTCTTATTTTTCTTCCCACAATTATTTCTAAATATTTCATCATAGGTCAAGTTCACCTAATTATTTCAGTTAGGAAAAACAGGCTTGATGGTTGTAAAAGCAGAGGTGACAGTATCTATGAATGACATAGCAGATCTCATTTAAAAGTTTTCTGTGGTTCAAGATAGAGATTTGAACCTTGTTCTCCTAACTATAAGAAATTCTGGGTTGAAATTATCTTTTGGTGCTGTTTTCAGTCTGCTGGAATAATGTTTAATGCTATGTGAGAAGGAAAACATGACTCAAATATCTTGGTTTGGGACAATCACCAGTTGGTAATACTGCAGATATGTCTGAATTATGTAGAATGACATTCTCGTTAACAGCGTAGCTGTTGTGTGCCCGTGGAGCTGTTCTCTGTCTGAGCCAATTAGCCCAGGGTTCAGAGCTGTGTCCATACAAATGCAGTGATTCTGACACCCAAATGGGAACCTCTGACTGGATGGTGCTGTGCTGTGTGCATGTGTCCTCTCATTCCCTGTTTTTTAGTTAGCTGTAAGATAATATTAAATTGCATGTGTAGACATATCCCTGGGTACTAGTTCTTCCTTCAGCTAATACTGAATTATTTACACAACTGAAAGTATCAGCAAGATGGAAATCTGTTTTTTACTTCTGAATATCCCTCTGACCTAGTGATTACAGCTCTGTCTGGTTTAAAGCTCCTCAAGTGGAAAAAGGAAATACTAACCAAAATATCAATAATTTGCAAAGTCTGTCTTAAATCACAAAATATGCTGTATTTGATATGCTCCAAATTGTTATGTTTAATTTAGCAAAACTCATCTTTGCTCTCTCTAAAGAACCTACTTTATCTTTCAAACAGAGGCTTAGGCATATCCTGCTGATAAATAAATTTCAAACTCTAAACTGAGAAATGTTTAAAGAGGTAATTAAATGTGAGGATATTTATTTCAGCACATTTCCAGCCGAAGGCATAAGGACAGAGTTGCAGGAAAGCCTATGAAACCTAAATATAGTCCTTACAACAAACTGCAGCGCAACCCAACTATTTTAGCAGTAAGTATTTTAATTTCTCATCACTGTCTGTGTGAATTTGTGACCTTGGGGACTCCCACTGCAGAGAGACAGGAACATGACAGACCTGATGCATCTGCAGCCTGTTTTCCCCTGCAGGCTGAGTCTGCACAGGAATCATATTTGAAGATAGTTATGTATTCTGTCTGCCCAGTCCAAGGCATGCAGACAGCACTGCAAGTATTATTTACTGCTAGAAAGAAGGGAATAATCAGTGGAAGGGGGAATAAACCACGTGCCCCATAGAAAGGTATCGGCTCTGCTGGGTGAGGGCTCTTCTTTTTGAAGGCAGCAATGGGTATACTCTGTCTTTTTGCCCACCTGAGATAACTCTAAATTATGATAGATGCAGTCAGGGAAAAGGACTTAGGATGATAAGATATAAAAATACTAGAGCTCATTCTCTGTGTACAGCAAACCAGAGTGCTGTGTGGATGTATTAGTTGGTACAAAAGAGCCATCAGGTGTTTAGGAGAATTGGCTGCCTGTGTGTTCAGGCTGTGTCTGTCACTGGCTATCAAACACCTGACCTGTCCCTGTGCCACTGGCCAATCCCTGTCACACCCACCTGCATTTCTGGGAATCCCCCAGGCTGGCCTTACCTATCATCTGCAGCCAGAGTTCAGGCTGGCTTTGTCACAGCACAGTTTGCATGTTTATTTGCCCATGACACAGCCAGTATTTTATTCATTAGAGAAAAGTCCTTGCCACCTATGGCACAAAACCAGTTTACAGGTTGAAAAGAGAAATGCAAATGTGTGTGTGCAAGAGAAAGCACGTGAAAAACCTATAAATGCTAAAATATGGATATGTCTTTGTAATGGTACAGAAGCAAATGGAAACACTGCAGGCTTCCTCTAAGTCTCCCCACTCGACAGGTTCTGCCCATGCTAATCTTCTTCACTTGTATAATACATCATTTTATCATCTATTGCATAAGGAGAGACCACCAATTATAAAGGAAGAACATGAGTATTTTTGCTTCCAAATTCAGATGATTTTAGTGCAAACCGTTTTCAGTGAGAGATATAGATATGAGTGTAAATATTTCTGATTAGCTGTTTCACCATAAGCACCAGCAACTCTTGTAGATCATAAACTGAGTCATATATGTATTTCAGAAAAAATTTGTTTTGTTATCAATATTAAATAATATTTCTACCTTGAAAAGAGAAAGTCTGCATTGGAAAGTGCAAAGCTGACTGGCCTATTACCACCTTCCCATCTTGTCCACTTTACTTTTCTACAATTCATTTTTGCAAGTGGAAAATTTGATTTTTGATATTGAAGTCTTAATCATGGGGATATTTTTAATTTTTTATGCACAGTTATAATTTATATTAAGTTACTTGCAAATTATGCTTCCTTCTAAACACCAGTGGGATGGTCTCTAGACTCAAGAGATTTATTTGTCTTTAAATATAGGATTTGATTGCTTTAATTGCCCTGGGAGTAAGAGAGCAGTGCAGGTAACCTTTCTAAGCAGCTGTTAAGAGGCTTCTGTGAGAAGCCACAGTGTTCCCTTTGCCAGGGTTCACTTTTTCCCTCATGTAAAAGTGGGCGAACTGTATTTACATTGCTTTTGTGTGTGTGTTTTATTCCAGGCAAAACTTGCATTCCAGAAGGACATGATTAAGCCCCTGGCACCTGCTTTCCTTTCATCTCCTCTTGCTGCAGCTGCAGCTGTATCATCAGCTCTGTCCCTCCCTCCCCGGCCCTCGGCATCCCTGTTCCAGGCACCAGCAATTCCGCCAGCCCTCCTCAGGCCAGCCCACGGGCCCATCCGGGCAACGCCTGCCTCCATACTCTTTGCACCATACTAATTTATTGAGGTGAAAGGGAGATAACTGTGGCCAGTACGAAGGGTAAAGGAAAGCAGGAAAGGGGCTGAAATTTGAAAATGTTTCTCTTTTGCAATGGCATCCAGCATGACTCCTCATCCAACCGCATCATAAAATTCATCACTGACAGCACTGCGTTTTGGAGTCTAGACAACTCTGTCTTCTCTCTGTTTCTATTTTTTTAATCAAAATAGTGTGATTTGCTTAAAAATTAAATTGCTCATGAAATTTATACCATTAAAGATTCACGCATCTATTCATTGTTTTCTTTTTTTTCTTTTTTTTTTTTCCATTTGTATGATGTACTTTGGAATCAAGGAACATAAAATATTTTCCTGACAGACTTGAAAACTAGGGTCTTCCTCACTCACACCTATGTAAATACTTCTCTGAAAAGCAACGGGGTATAATCTAATGTGGAAAGAAGGAAAAGGCAGATGAACCAAATGCTTGAGTGCAGATAACATCTCAAAAAAGAATTGCATCCGTTCTTTTCGTGTGCTCTTGTTGACAGGGATTGTGTGCTGTCCTAGACCCCAGTACTGGTGTATCTTGTGTAGTACTACAGATGTACCATGTCTGATTTTAATATTTTTAGTTTCTGTGCAAATGTTTGAAAGCAATGCAATGCTGAAGCTTTTAATTATTTCTTTTGTGTCATACTTTATTTAGAGAAATCAAAAATAGAAAGCCATATAACATAGACTTAAGATTACTGCTTGTTTGCTACTTTCATTTAACTTATTTTTGTTGTTTCTTCACTGGTGTTTCTAAGCAATGTTTAAAGAGAAAAAAAGCTTTTCAATTGCACATTGCCACAGCTCACATGCGTTGTTCAAAAAGACAATGGATCAATGTGTTTGTACGTAAATATCCTGTTTTCCTAATTTCTAACTCGTTTCCTTTGTAATGATGCTGCATAACATTGTGGCTCCCTAATGCAATAATGTACAGAACATAAAATATTTATAACTGACCATATTCTCTGTTTACTGAATATATTGCAGTAATGTCCCACCTATCTTCTTACCTCCCCAACCCTTTTATAAAGGTGAATCAATATGCAGTGCTCAGATTGGAGTCATTATGTGATAATGGGGACTACAGGTGGAAGAAAGGAGAAAAAAAAAAAGAGAATTAACTTTTAGAGCATCTTTATCAGCAATCCATAATAGTAAGATGTCTGTGTATTTTTTTAAATGTACCTTTTCAATAAAATAATAAGAAAATTATACATGCTTATTGTGTTTTAATTGGTACAGGGGAAAAAAAAGCCTGAAACAAATTTAGCTAAAGGAGTCTTCCAGGAGCAGACAAAACATTGGAATCACAATAAAGTATAATTACAGAACCTGTGTTTCTTTCCCTCGTGTTTTAATATCTTTTCCTCACTGTAGCCTGCAACAGCCTTTACTGGGGCTTTTTTGCAGCAAGACTGTAAACATTCACTACATCAGAGTTTTGGAGGAAGATGCAGCAGAGACAGGGGTATGATTATGTGGGTGTTTTACTGTACTACCAAAATGCTACACCATGGTGGTGCCGTTGCTCATGGAGATTAAGGATTAACTTTAAAACCAGCCTGGGCAGACTTGAGACTGGAAGCAGGTCACGGGAATCAGGGCTTGCTCTGAGGTATGGGCACAGTATGCAGTTGCTTGACTCAGCAGCAAGCTTTTGAAGGGAGGTGTGTGGGGAAGCTTTGAAATTATCTTTTTTTACTGCAGAAAAGCTTAGTCTACTCTTTAAAAGTCTGCTCTTTGTTAATAAAAAGTGGAAAGTAAGGAGTACAAGAGTAAAAAGACTGAACTGCAAGACTATTAGGGTTAATAGGAAGCCAACAAGGCCATTACAAATCCACAAAGGCCAAGGAAAAAAAAACGACAGAAACTTTATAGCAGAGATTTTACAGACCAAGATGTACCTCATAGTAGCAACATTATTAGAGACCATTTTGTGCAAGTGTAATTCTCCCCAGTTATTACTGTTCTGTGGAGCTGTGTTGTGAGAGGATAATTCGCTGAAGAATCACCCACCAAAGGGGTGGGTAAGGGAATCCAGGCTTTTAGCATCCTCTGAGAGAGCAGTTACCTTTGTATCATCTTGTGGACTTTGAGGATCACAGGGTTACAGGTAGACACCCTGCCATGTGCATCTGACTGTGCCTGGTTTTGCAGGGAGTCAGATTTAACTGCTCTGCTCCCTTCAGAAGAGTTAATTCCATCAAGAGCCTGTTGCTGTCCAACATGAGCTAGGTTTACAGAATTCTGTATTTTAGCTGGTTCCTTAGGAAACAAGAGTTATCTGTGTATTAAACCACTGTTGTTTTGGGTTTTTTTTTTTCTTTTTATATTCTACTGTTGATGGTGAGAAATTTAAAGCAATTACAGGTTTCTGCAATTGAAAATGTTCCTATATGAAATACAGAAAAGGAGGGGACTGGCTAAGTGTGTGTAGATTTCTTGGACAGATTATTATTTCAAAGAGCATCTTAAAATGGAGAAATACTCGGGTCATGAAAGGTGTTATGTTATTCAGCAATGGAAGGAATCTGTGAGCTGTAAGGAGCTAAAAAGCGTGAGTGTGAATCAAGGAAGATTCTTATTCAAAACTCTGTGTTAACTCACATTTTGTGTATTGAAAGTCTGCTTGCCACCAAAGTTTTGTCTACATCATGCAGGACCAAGAATTTCAGATGATAATTACAGTATAAATGATAAATCCTCCAATTATGCCTGCTGGGATCTCTCCTTTTAAATATGCGCTTTATAAGAGAAAGAAAATTTGTATCATAGACAAATGTAATCAGCTGCTTTTCTGTAATGTTAAGATACCTTCTCCTGCAGTGTCATATCATTACACATGATTAGCTATGAAATTCGTGCATTTGTTGTAGAAGATAACAAGTATTGAAATGCAATATTGACAGTGCAGTTAGCTTTTTGATTAAGATCTCAAATGTGGAAACTGCTAAGGTAATATATTTACAGTAATGGGATCATATCCTCTAGTACATCTATTATTCTAGACCTGGTGACTGTACTCTGACCTGCAAGTTGTTCCTCTATGAAAAGTCAAAAGTTATAAGGGCATTCTGTTGGTCAGGGATTATCACCTGGCACTACCATCTTTCTGTAGCAGAAAAAAAAAATGCACACACATCAGCAGGAACTTCCTGCTGGTACGTGTGCCTGGATCAGGGTCCCTGCATCACAAAAAATTTTCACAAAGGGTTATCAAAGAGATGTGGTCCACTAGTCTGTACAGATTGAAGATTTATAGAGACTGCTTTTTTTGAAAGAAAATTAATGGTGATAGGATCTTTTATAACCACTGCAGGTTGCTAGTGTGTGTCTCTCATTTCTGCAGGCCAAAATGTAATAAAATCTTTCCTTCTAGTTCTGGTTAGATAGCAAGAGAAGACAGAAGCTAACATGGACATTCTCCAGTTGATATCACCACTTGGACTCTGATGATAATGTTACACCAGGCCCATCTACTGGTAAACTAAAAGGCAGTTCCTTTAAGAAAGAAACTTTTTCATTAAAAATAAGTTGCCACCTTTTATTTCCTTACAATCTGATCTTGAGCTACGAATTTTATGGAGAGAAAATTTTGTAAAAGATTTCGTCACATTTTTCTAGGGGAAAAAAAAAGAGCATGGTCATTTTAAACTCTGCAGGAAGTGTTCCACTATCTTTATGGATCTGGTAATAACCCAGTGAGCCTTACTGTATATATTTTGAACATGTCACCTAGAATAAGTGAGGTACTGCACTATTTATTCATGCCTGGTTGGACATTAAATCTCCAGAGCCATCATCTGGTCACAGTGGTCACAATAATGTTCTTACTGTGACTTCTGTATTTTTAAACTATGTTTTGCTTAACGCTCTTGTTTCAAGTAACAGCTGAAACATCCACAAGTATTTATTGGAATGATCAGCATTTCAGGTAAAACTCTTTTTTTTTAGTATCTAAAATTCTTCCATATGACAATATTTTATTATTAAACTAACACTGTTTTAGAAATGTTTCTATATGGGTTTGTGCCGTATTCATATTGATTTGTAGCTATAGAGTGCTGTGCTGGATGCCAAGGGCCAGGTCCTGCTGAGCACCTGAAGTGGAGGAGGCCAATCCAAGGCTGCTGCCTTTGAAAAGCTGCAGCTAAGGAAGGTCTCCTGGGACCAGGAAAATGGCTGTCTTCAAAAATGTCAAGAGTGAGGATCTGGGCATGTGAAAGCAAGTAGGTGGTTGGGATTGGCCACTGTGGGTTTACAAAAAACAAAACCCCATCCAAAAGGCCCGAGTGCAGCCTGTCTGCCATGCGGGACCTGTTGGCACAGCCAAGGGGACCCAGGTGCCCTGAGGCTGGCTTTGGTGAGGCTGGCTTTGGTGAGATTTCCAACACCGGCTCTCTCAGAATCCCAGCAGGCAAATGTGGGCACCAAAGGCAGGGGAAGTGGCTGCAGTGAGCTGTAGGACAGCCTGGGCCACCAAGCTCCGGGTACTGGAGAGTCAGTGGCAGCCCACGGCAGCCCCTCAGCTCTGTCCCTAAGGCTGGAAACACCAAACACGCCCTGCAGGACAGAGAGCCCCTGGGAACCTGCCCAGTGGGGTGGGGGGTCCCTGGAAGAACGCTTGTGTGAGTGCCAAACCAGGAGCCTGCCTTTCCAGTGGGTGCTGGAGGGTAAGGCTGCCCTCCAGAGGGACATGGCAAGCTGGAGACCTGGTCTGATGGGAACTTGGTGAGGCACACAGAGATGCCAGGGAAAGGAGCTGGGGAAGGAGCCTGCTGTGCAGTGCGGCTGACTGACCAGCACCAGCAGGAGCCCTGCAGGAAAGGGCCTGGGCAGGCAGGAGCACCCTGATCAGTGGTGGGCAAAGGGAGCTCGGGTGTGCAGTGAGCCCTGGAGGCAGCAGAACTGTGCTGAGTACAGTGCTGTGTTAGCCTCAGGCAGCAGCTTAAGGGGCGTGCAAAGCCCCTCTGCACAGCTGCACTCAGAGGAAGGTGTCCAGCCTGGGGCTTCTGGTGTGAGAGACCAACAAATGGGAACAAATCTGGGAGAAGGTCAAAAGGTGGTCAAGAAATGAGCACATGTTCAGAAATGCGAAATGGGTGTGCTGAGCCCAGGCGAGGCTCCAGCATTTCTGGCCACTGTCCTCAAGTGCCTAACGCGGGGTCACAGGGAAGAGAGATTGATGTTTCTCAGAGAAGCACCATGAGAGGATGAGAAAAGGCAGCCAGAAGGTGCAGGAAAGAATATTCTGACTGTACATATGAAAAAAAGTTTTGAAGTAATAGTGGGTAATTCCTGGAGCAGGTTGCACAGGAAGGTCATTGCAATATCCACCCTTGAGTAGTAGGCTGGAGTAGGTGACTTCCAAAAGACTTGCCACCTTAAATGAATCAATAATTCTAAAAGATAACAGGGTCTGCTGAAAAATCAGGAGTAATCATTGTATTGCAGGGCAATTAACAGCTGATGGAAACTTTGCAGCAGTAAATACTGACTGATTATTCACAACACAGTGGGCACCTGCTGTGCCTGAAAAAATGAAGACAAATGTCTTGCTGCAACAGGCTGAAGAAGGAGAACTGGAAGAAGGATATAACTGGAAAGGTGAGACAGTCAAAGTGGCAGGGAGGGGAAATTATTTGTACTGCAATATTGTTACTGCATTTTGGAAGGGCTGAGGCTGTATTTTTCAGACCAGAAAAAGGACCTTGCAGTAATTTCAGTGTGCTGTGAGTTTTTGCTAAAACAAATATATCCATCTTGCATGAAAGTATTTGACTGTAGTGGTGCTGAAAGGCACATTTGTTACATGTTAACTACTGTGAGCTATTTTGCTAGGCTAGAAGCAACCACAGCACAAAGCTTTCTTTTTCAAAAACTGCACTTTGCACTTTAGATATACAATGTAATTTTGGCAGATTTAAATGCCCAACATGTCCAGCAGCCAGTTGGGGATGTCAGAGTACTAAATCTGAGCTACAGCTTCCAGGATGCTTCAGGCAATGAGCACTCTCTCTCGGGCTCCAGACCTAGAGAGAGCTCTTGTCCAGCAAGGGATATTTCCATTTTGTTTCCCCAGAACTTTTTATCTTCTTTAGGAGCTATCTTGCTCATAAAAGATGTCATTTTTGGTTAAGGTTCCTCCCAGAACCACCCACCCAAGTTGCTTCTCCATTTAGACACTTCTTCTCCAGCTGTGAGAGGGGGAGCGTTCTCCCACTGTTCAAGGATCGATTTCTGCCAGCCAAACTCTTGCCATCTCATGTCTGAACCTATTGCTGTATTGTCCTGCCTCGCCCTCTGATTACATCAGCTGACTCTCTCTAGCTCCTTCCTTGACCACATCAAACCATGCCCTTGTTTCTCCAGCCCTCTATCAGCCTCTTAGGCTGTAGGTGAGTTCTCATGAAGGTTGTAGGTGAGTTGTCAAGGTGTCATCTCCTTTCTCTACCCCCTGGGTGAACTCTGTTTTCATTTTCCAGTAGGTGCTGGTGAGATTTTTCCATTCTGCCCTTGAAATTAAAAGTTCAACTCCCTAAACTATAAAGTCACCAAAAGTCCACCTTCAGTATCTTTCCTAAAGCTCATTTGTGGCAGCAAAAACCCAAACCCACCTCCTACCCCTCCCCTAGAAAGAACTACCACCACTGCAGGGAGAGTAAAGCTGCCATGAGATTTTGTGATGTCAGATTTTAGCACATAAGAAAGCCTAAGAATAGGGGACAGCATAACAGTCACTCTTCTTATTTTATCTGTCTAAACTCTGTCAGCCTTGACTATACTACACACATTCCCTGGCAGATACGATGCCTGCCTTAGAGGGTCAGTGATGCCTGCAAACTCTTCCTTTTCAGGATATATTATCTCCTCAGGAAGAGAGGTGGTAGCTTGATTCAAAACTAATTTTCATGTTGAACTGTGCCAAATCAGGTTTTTATATGAAACTTGAATTTTAAAATGTTCTCTAACATTTTCTGCAGAGGCTGAATGAGAAATGGATCTTCATTGCTTGAATTCACCAGAGCTGCTCAAGGGCTCTCGCAGTTGAACTGTGTGAGTCTACCCTTTGGCCAACAGGGCAAAGGAAATAGTGGGGTTTGTTTTACGGGAGAAAAAATGCACTGGCTCCACCTTTGCTGTTTCTTGCCTGTATAACTCCAATGGGAGTTATGTTCCTGTTTGGAGCACAGTCCAGCCACCATGGAGAACATCACTGCAGTGTAGCCGTGCTTCAGAGGGTACACATGTGCCTTGTAATGTGTTCTGTGCTGGGCCTTTGCTCCCTTTCCTGCAGAATTCCTGACTTGCATCAGAGAGACAGGAGATCTGTTCCCTGTTGTCTGTCTGCATGTGAGTCCAGGGCTACAGCAGTCCCCTTCCACATCTTGAAAAGTTAATTCTCCAGAGTGTCTCAAGTCTATGCCTCTTCCTTTCCAGAGGTTTTTCCTGCATCTTGTCTTTCTGCCTCCTTCCCCCAGTGCAGAGGCAATCAGAGTTCATGTAGAAAACCCCATCCAGTGTGAGGTTTACCTGTGACTTTCCCAAGTGAGTGTTTGCTGCTGAATTATTCATCCCCCTAGGAAAGGGAGATGGGAACAGAAACACAATGTCTGACACCAGGCTGAACTTCATTAGGAAATGCTTTTTACCTGTGACAGATAAAAACATCTCAGACTGCAGTTCCTTGCTAATGCTAAATAGACTTCAGTTATGTTCTCCCCCTTCTCTGCCACCCATCTTTGGAACACGTGAGGGTGGGAGACGATGCAAACACAGACACTTTCTACCACGTGTGCCCTTTGTGGTGCCAGACAGGGCACCAGGCTCATAAATCAGCTTTAGGGGTTGCTCTCTGTAAATAATTTAGTGTGGGAGATACTGATTAGTGGTAGCAAAGGCACAAGAATTGTTCAAATGTAGAGGGTGATAAGAATTATACCCACATTTTCAAATGCAAAAGTTAATTTTAAAATAATAACTTGCTGTTCCCTCCCTGGAACTGAATGCTGGGAATGCTCTGGTGCCTTCTAAATCATCAGAGCTGGCCTGCTCTGCAGTCCCCTGTCACAGGAAAAAAAGCATTAAATAGTTTTAGTCTCCTTCTGACAGTACTTAACTCTTATATATGTTGCCTGCCATTGCTCTTATCTATTTTTCAAGGGAATTCAAGGGAAATTTGAGACACTTTAAATCTACATTGCAACTGCCATGTGCTAGGATGATGCTCCAGCAGTTCAGGGAAGAGGGAGGATGGGAGTGGGCAAAGTAGGCTGTAAGAGAAGAGGGAGCTGTCCCTGCACTGCAGTGATGTGTGACATACTGAGAGGTACAATGCACTTATAGGCATTTAAGGAGGAAAAGACATTTACAAACATGGGCTTTCAGGCTGTCAGTTTTTGTTTACATTGTGAGTGAGCAAGAATTAAGTTGTGATTTGAAATGCACTTAAGTTATCACTTAAAGACAACTTTTAAGTGAAGACTTAAACTAAAGAACTGTTTAACAGATGCTTCACCGCTCTAACCCATCCTACTGGCATCTCTTTTTCTATGTCTTACATGTAAATATGTATGCTGAATATATATGCATGCTGAAACACTCCATTTCTTTTCTCATTTTCTTTTGCTAGGGCCACAGTTTTAAATGCCAAATCTTATCCAGTGACTTGAAAAAGCTCTGATGTGCAGTAAGCTCAGAAACCCTACTCATTTTCACAAGGCACATTTACATTTACTATGAACATCTCCAGAGTTGGCAAATGTTCCAATTCAAGGAATTACCAGAAAGCAATGAAGAAACTGGGATAGTGATGGTTATTTCTTTCTATTCACATGCATGTGCTTATTCCAAGGAAGACATTCAACTCCCTACTTCTGTAATGCAGAACACTGATATTGAAGAAAGAACTTCAATAGAACTTGAGCTTCATACTGACATGGCCAGACATCCTTTAAAACATGCCACATGGAAAAATTATTCCTAGTTTGACCACATCTTAAATTATCTGATTCTTCCAAAATATACTTGGATGCTTCCAGAGAGTAAGGTCAATAGAAATGGACTCTGGATAGCAAATAAAATTTCTTTTAAGAAGATAGGAATGAAAAAAATTACAATAGTCCTCTTTCATTTTAGGAATGTATTTCACCACATTGTCAAAAGAATTATCGTGACAGAGAACATGAAAATCATCAAACTTTTTTTGGTTGGTATTTGGAAGGCTGACAGTGGTGATTGTTCCCACCTTCTCTCAACTCTTGGCTGCATGCTTTCGACAAGCAGTTCACACAATGATGTGTTCCAACACATCGGCTACTTGCTTTCTGATTTCATTTAAAATAAGAAAATTTTGATTCTGTGAGTGCCTCTTTCCCATGCAGTGGAGACAAAGGGAGTTTTTTTAATTGTGTGTTCATAAAAAGAAACACCAGGACCTTAAAACCTACTATTGATTTTTGGAGAAAAGGAAGACACGGGCAGTTCTAGAAGGACTGAATCAAAGCAGTCTGTGAAATAGACTGCCAGGGCCCTGTGCTGATGGGAAGTCAGCCTCTCATCCATTATCTGTTATTTAAGGGAATAGCTGAGGAAGTAAATTGGAGATCACATCACAGTTCTTTTCTCTGCCTTATAACAGCAAAGATGAGCAGTGACGCCACTCTCCTCAAACAGCTGAGCGTCCTGGCCACAGCTTTTGGAAATCTTGAATGCTTGGCACTTATCCTGCAGCTCATGACTCTATGCAGCCAGCCCCGCCAAGGTGGGGCTGCCTTGGCCTGGTAGACAACCTGGAGCCAAATATAAGCTGATCTCTATAAAGTTTGTAAAGAAGAACAAATCAAATTGTAACAGTAGAGCAGTATGACTGATTTTCTTATCTCTGTGTACCATTAAGAAGGCATGATACTTGGTGTGCATATACTGCTGATAGAAAGATTTTCCCCCCTATTTCCTGGGATGGATCTTCTTACTTCTAGTAGCATTAAAACAAGTAAACAAACAAAATGTTTCTGCTGTGTTGAAACTCAATTTTCAGAGTTAAGCCTTGGAATAACAAGACTGACTAGAGTTCCTTTAGAGAATAAAGAAGCCAAAAAATTAACACCACCATTTCCCAGGAGAAATGCATTTCTTCTTGGCACTGATTGAAAGCATAGGAGGTAAACTGAAGCTCCAAAAAATCTCTCTGTAGGCATTTTAAGGAACTGAGAGCTGCTGCCAAGCATTTCTGCAGTTCCCACAGAGACTTCATACCAAGAGGACAACAAGAGACCAAAGAAAAGCTCAGTAGAGATTGTCACACCTGGAACAGCTGAATCTAGTTTTATAATAGAAATATTCAGTCTGCTAAGAAACTTTCAGATTGATTAAAGAAAATTTTAAAAAGGAAAGTTTAAATAATCACTTACTGTTGTATGCAAACTTTGCACTGAATGTCCTTCTTCGATTTCCTTTTTGCTGTATTTTTATGTACTGAAAATAATTTTTAATTTTCTCAAGATAGGGCTAAGTTAGAAGAATTCTTTGAGCTTTTTTAATTAGGTAGAACTTGATTTTGTAATTAACTGCATTTTCAAAGTGTCCTCCCATACTGCCATTGATCTGCCTGATGCCTTCCCCTGGAGATACAGCCTTGGCTGTGACAAGGAGCTTTGTGGCTGAAACAGAGCTCAGCCCCATGTTCTGACATGGTCTTTGCCTGATCTCCTGATGAAGGCAAAACACAGTGGACAAAACTGTCACAGAACTTCTGCATAAAGAAATTTCATAAAAGGGATTGCCTTTTCTTCACCCACCCAGGAATGAAGGAAACAGGAAAGAGGGGAACTGGAAAGAATTGCACCCCTAAAACCTGCAAGTCTCTGGTGAGCAGAATCCTTGCAACCCCACTGCAGCTGTCTCACCAGCTGTGCTCCTCTCATAGTCATGCCTGTCGAAAAGAAAATCAAGAATCTGTATATTAGAAATTCTGACATGATGTGCAGATAAAGACTAACGATCTGTGGTTCTTTCTGATGCTCCATGCCACCTTGAAATGCAAATCTAGGAACAAAACTGTAAGTCTGTTGAGTTGAACTAGGGCTATTTCATTTATTCTGCATCTCACAGTAAAGGAAGTAATGCAGATAGATGGATTTTCTTGGGGCCAGTTGCTGTTATTTTAAGATGAGTGCAGTTAAACTTGCATATAGCTTTTTCCCCCGTTAACACTCCAGCTTTAAGTTGAAGAAGTCCTGCATGTCTGTAAAACCGAGTCTACTAAATCTGTGTTTTAAATATACTGCATGTGCAAGAATTATTTAATTAAGAGAGCAAACATTACTTCCCTAAAAACAGACTAATGAGAAATTTGTCATTAAAAGAAAAAGATACTTTTCTAAAGCACTTTGCTGATTACTGTCCTAAAGTAATTAATTACTTCAGAGTTTATTGTTATAAGTCAATAAAATGGTTTTCCACTGAAGCTAATGAGACTTTTAAAAATATAGTATGTGATAAAATCTTACTTGTGAAAAGACATATTAAAAACTTAACCTGAACTGATATTTATCATGATGTAACAAAAATACTGATGATTCTTTTTTGTAGGCAAATAATTTTATATTTAATTAGAGCCTATAAGCTAAATTGGAAAAAAAAAAGCCCAAAAGCCAAACATTCAAAGCTTTAAATCTGGAATTATTTATGTAATCTAGAACCAAGTTACCCTGGGCTAAGATCTGTGAACAATGGAGATGAATATACCATGATGCAGTTAGAAAATATTTCTGCTTTATAATACTACAAAATTTTGTTGAAGATGTTCTGCTGAATGAAATTATTGCAGTTTGAAAAAATAGGTGGAAACCCAAAGCACCTTGAGCTGGAGAATGAATTAGATGTAAGATCAAAGAACCTTTCAAAATGCATTATGATTATTTTCTACAGAAATTCCAAACATAACTCAGAGTTGACCATAGAAGACTAAAGTCTGAAGCAAGTTGAACATGTTGGATTTTACTCTGGACTGAGACTTTCCCTAGAGCCCTAGAAGGGTGCAGAACGGTGGAAATGGTGCCATATGGATTGCAAAGGATTGTCACCCACAGCAGATATCTAGCACAGCCTGTCAGCACAAATCCCCTTGGGAAACAACCTGTGACCCCCCTGCCAAGTCCTGGCCCACTCCTGCTGGAAGCAAGTTGGTACTTGTCTGCCTCAGCTGTGGCCTCTTGAACCACCCTAAGCCCTTGGTGACAATTCCTGTCCCTTGTCTTCTTGTCCAAACAATAAGTGAGTCAAAGAGGGTGAAAATGGATATATACCTCTCAATATGTATGCTGTATGCCAGTTTAGGCTCAGTATGTAATTATGTCTGATTTCAGATCACTCCTGAACTTGATCCATTAAGAGAACTTTTATTCTCTGAGACAGGAATAACTTGACCTTAAATGAACTGAATGAGAAATTGCCTAGTGATTGATTTTTCAATTCAATTATTTTTCCTTCAGAAGTTAAATTTAAATGTGGCACTTTACAGTTGACAGAATCTAGGTCAAATAGATGGGATATTAATAATAACCCATCCTATGTGAAATCTAGGGGTTATACTTAGCAGTAAATTCAGTTTGTGGAATTCTCTGAAGACTGAATTTTATGTAAGCAGCCATCTCATATAAGACAAAGGCACAGGCCAGAGTTTCCCAGACTTTTCAACACTGACCTGGGACCCCTCCCTGGGGTGCTTCCCTCCTTTCTACCAATTCTGGGCATCAAAGGTATGGAAAGCAAAGGGTTTCTAGATCAAGACTCTCCTTAGCCTTGTTTAATCAGATTTCTTTCTATCCTCATAGAGATTGACTGAAGAAGACATTGCTATTCGCCTTGCATAAGAATAACTGCAAATGAAGACATTGGGTTGCTCCCCTCAAATCCCAGAGGGAAGCAGGATCGTGTGCTGGCCCAGACAGAAGCCAGCTGAGTTAAAAGGTGTTGGACAGCATCCAGTCCAACTAAACTGCCTCAAAAGGGAAAAAATATAAAAACTAGACCTTGCAGGAAGGCTAAATCAGTTAAAATGTATGAGCTGAAACAAAATAACAAAAACTTGGAAATATGTAATTAATTTGTGCATTGGAGTCGATTTGCTTGTCGGAAAGATACTGAAGACTTCAGTGGTGCTGGTCTTTCCTTCCAGCAATTTTTTTTCTGTAAATTGCTATAGATGATACCCAGGAAAGCAGTGGCTGTGACACCTTGGCACCCTGCTGGCTGGGCTTGCTTTGCCCCTATGCACACAGCAAGTCTCACAGCGCCCGGCTGCCTGTGTGAGGTGAGGGCAAGTTCATTCCTTTGTATCAGGTGTCTAATTAACAGCCCTGGGGAACATTGCTTCATCCAAGCTTCTGGTCCAGATGCAAAGAAGGAAAGGCCCTACACAATAAATTAATATTGACATGGAGAAGTGGCCAAGTGATGGCCCACAGAAATGGGCAGGTAGGCTGTGACAGGTAGAAATAGTGTTGAATTATTTTTTTGTTGAAAAAACAAAAATTTGGAGAGGGGAGATAGAGAGCAAAGATGAAGAGCTACATTTGCTTGGGAAAAAAATTACTTCATAATCTACCAGGAAGAGAGGAAGGAAGTAAACACTTTTTAAATGAAACCCTAGAATGAATGAGTATGTCATATCTGATATCTTTGCAATTTCTTTTTCATCCTTTAGATCTCGTGTAAGTGGGAGTTCCAATGGCTGCTCGAAAAGCCTTTAAGGCCAGACACAAGAAGAATGACTTCTTCCAGGCTTGCTTATGAGGACTGTAAATCCAGGCAGACATCGGAATAACTCCTAGTGAAACCAAAGGTAGGCTGGCGTCACCCACCACGGTGCAAACATCTGGAGCGTGTGGTTTGTATTCTGCTGCAGTAAGGCAAAATCTAGTTTAACAAAGAAAGCCATGGGGAAATCAGCGGTGGCGACCCCTTACTACTGTGTCAGTTTATTGGCAGCTAATGACAGCCCCCATACACCTTCCCACGCACACACCCCGCGATCCCAAATCCTTCAGAAGCGCGAGCCACGGCGCTGGTGAGCCTTTTGATGACACCTGGTGGCAAAATTGGAATAACGCAGCAGAAATGGAACACTAAATGGGTGATAGCCGTGCCACTGAAACTAAAGAGAAATTAAATCCATGAGGAACTAATGTGAACTAGAGGCCTGTAGCTAAAAGTGGAAAAGAATATGAAAGGAATGAAATAGAGAAGCTTAATAACATTACTTTAAGAGGCAACCCCAGCTCTGATAAATGTATTACTTACCTGTATAAAGCAGAGGAGCCATATTAAGGAGGAGCCATAACCAGCTCTACGGGATCAGTTACTGCCTGCTTAAAAACTATTGTAAACAGCAACAAGGGAGGATTAATTAGTTTAGTTCAGTGAAGTTGTCTCCTTGGATACTATTCAAGTGACTTCCACCATTGTTCATGTGAAGTAGCCAGGAGCACAAGTGTCAGGGTAATAAATACCTGTGTTCCAGATAAACATTTGTCAGGTGAATTTGATATGGAATTATCTCTTTTCAGAGGATACATTTGGGGTTTGCCTCTAAACACATTGTTTAGGACAGGGAGGGGGATAAAAAGGGGTCTGTACAGGGCAGCCCTCCACAGCATCATCTGGAACCTACCAAGTGGCCAGGGAAGAAGCCACAGGTGCCTTCCATGAGCTGTGGGCAGGCTGTTTGAGGATGTTAGATTTATGTCCTTTATTGCCAAGCTGGATCTGTGAGGCTATTAAAGTGAAACCCCAAGCACAAGCCTTTAACTGATGAAAGGGTTTCGTGCTTTTGCTTTCATTTCATTTCACAAACACGCTCCACCTGCACCTTGCTGATGATTTACTGAGAGAAGTCTGTCATTGCTGTCACAGACCTTCAAAATACTCCAGATTTCTACCCTGTCTCACACTACGATTCCATTCCCTTACATAGCTGTTCTGTATTGATTGATAAACTGTGTTCATGTGCTATCTTCCCTTTGCTTTATGGAAACAGCCCTGGCATCACCAGAGGAGCTTCAGTTTAGCTTCTAGTTGCCATGTGATGTCTGCTGATATATGGTGTGGACTGTGAGATGTGTGCATAGTACAGGAGGCTGTGACAACCCTGCTGTCCATATTCTGCTGCTCCTCTCCTGCTGTCTGTCATGCAGTGAAAGTGCTGGGGCTGCATTCAGCCTGCCACAGTTACTGCTGAGGGCACAGCCAAATTACTAGTTGGAGATTGCTCAGTCAAGTGAACATTCATTTAAAAAATGTAGTAACTTACACTTCATGGAGAAGCAGTGAAATTAAAGAGATGGGTTTCTCGTTGTTTTAAATCTCTGAAAATTTCCTGGTCAGTCAATTATCTGAGTGACCAGCATTAATGATTTGTACATGATGACACACATCGCTCCATTTTCCTATCAGAACGTCCTCATTTTCACTCTGTTATATCACAGTTAAAGGTCAGCAGCTACTTCAATATCAGGACTATAAGCTATAAAAGAAAACAAGCAGGGAACTTCCAAAAGCTTCCTTCCTCCCACAGCCTCTCAGTAATTTCTTTACTGTTGGGACAATATCCTAAACTTTAAAATCTTGGTTTGGGACTTTTTATCTCATTTTAATATTTTCCCAAGTTGAATAACATATCCGTCCTGCTTATGTGGAGTTTTCTATAATTATATTATTCAAATAGGTCAAACGGAAAAAATTTTGAAAAGGAAATAAAATATTAATATTCTCACAATATTCAAGTGCAGTCTGTGTCCAAGCTCAGCTAAAGCAAGAGTTAGTTATTTTTGCTAACAAGTAAGGAGAGGTAAATGAGAGCCCTTGTCTTGGCTTAGATTGCAGAGACTGGATATACAGTAATCTGGCCTTAGGGCTGAACTGGAGCTTTACACCCTGGAGGTGCTGCAGCCCCCCATTCAGCTCTGCTGCTGCTGGGACAGGAGCTGCAAGAGCAGTGATTTGCACAGGATGGAGTAAGGGAGGGATGCAGCCCTCATCAGCCCCCATGCAATATCTGCTCTATGCCAAGTCTGTGAAAGGCTCCAGCAGAAAATAATAAAACAACCTGTTCTTTGTGCCAAGTGAGGCTAGCACAAGAGGCAGTGGGTTTAAACTCCAGGAGGATTTAAATGAGATGTTAGGAAAAAATTCTCATGGTTGGGATGACTAAGCATTGGCGTAGATTGTCAAGGCTTTGTTCTTAAAACCTACAACAGAGGAGATTTCACAATTCCTCAGCAAACTTTTGCCAAAAAATGACTCACTGCAGCAGAATGTGTTGACTGATACCTTGAGATCCCTCACCACTCTCGATTTTAATAATCTGTGTAAGCACAGTTCATTGATTTGCTGCTTTGTTCAATCATTTGACATCTAAGCCCCAGTAATTACATCGAACATCCTGTATCAGCTGCTCCGTGGTTGCATTGCACAGTACTCAGATGCATTTTTACTAATTGCCTGCTTCTCTTTTATTATTTAATGTGTAATAAGTTTTAGCCTGACTCATAGAGCACACTTCAAGTACAAGAGCCAAACAATAATTAAAGCTGTTAAAAATACATTACAGCAAAAAGTAGAAACCAAGAGTAATGAGTGGCATATTTGCTGGTTTTTTTCCCAGAAGCCCCCAGTGTGAAAGATTATATGGTATAAACAGCTCAAATAACAACGAGAGCTTGTGGCCTTCCTGTTAAATAAATGTATTTCCATCAAGAATTCACTACTTTTTTCTGGAAAATACCAGTAATTCAAGAGTTAATACTAACTGTGAAGAGCTTTCCCTAGTCTAGAAGTCTGGCAGGACCACCAACTTCTTACAGCCTTTCTGCTCCTTTTTCTGCCAGGTACCTGGTAGCACAGAGATGATATCTACAGACAGTGACCATCGAGGGCAGCTCTTGACTTAGAGGGACAGCTTGTTAACTGAAAAGTAAGTTGCACTGATACGAAAAGTCATCTTTATTTTGTCTAGAGGAAAGATGAGAACAGCTGTCTGGCTCATGTTGTGAAATGTGTCAGGAAAGCTGCTGGGGCACAATTTTAAGAAATTCAGTCTCACTTTCCTGCTACCTCTAAATTAATAAACACCCCAAGATGTCCCCATTGCTCATTTTGCAGCTGCTGGAAGGGTTTATTGCAAATACATTTTTCAGCATCAGTCTCGGGTCTGTCTGATAGATAGGGAAACATAGTTTGAGAAATAAATATTTATGATGCATAGTCATTTAGATTCTTTTTATTTATACATTGCTCAGTACAGATGCCCATCACAACAGTAAAACTAAAACTGCTAGGTTTCAGCATTTATGATTCATCCACTATGGAAGACTTAAATCATCAGCCCATTAAATGGAATGGTTCTGAACTAAATCATGAAGTCATTTTAAGTGTAAGTCTTTCAAAGAAAATAATTTGTTACACAGTTTTTGCATTGACCAAAAAAGTTGTCTTGAACACAGGACTTACTAACTAGCCTTCAAATACCAACAGCAAAGCTTAGAATACCTGACACTGTAAGAGTAGCTACTGCAGGTGACATATTTCTAAGTGAACCACGGGTTTCAGCAGTGATGTCTACCCAGCTGTATGCCAAAGGGTTTCAAAAAGTCACAAGCACTTTGCAAAAAGCAGCGTCTGTCCCACATACTGTGAAAATTGTTGTCCTGAGCATAAGGAGTTGATCGAAAAACATCTTCTGCCTGGTACTTTACTTTTCTGAAACCCCAGGTGGGTATTTTTCATGCAATTTAACTTTTAAGAGAAGTAGTCATATCTGGCCACCAGAAACTAACGTTATTAGTTTCTAGCTCTGCACCTCTCCTCTGAATGGGAAATGACTGCACGTAAAATACCTTCAGGTAGGAAGATGACTCTGTGTGACTGTAGCAAAGCATTTCAGCCTCTCCTCCAAGGTCTAAAGACACTGCTTCAAATCTGCTGACAGGAACTGACCTTAATAGACAAGAAATCTGTCTTACATTAAATACAAAGAACATAAGGAAATTATTGTAAATAGTTTAGATGACAACATATCATGCTTTCTTTCTTTGAATGTTCAGTATTGGGAAAGCAAAACTGTGAGGCTGAAGCATCAGCTTTTCTGTAATAGTCTGAATTACTCCTCAATGTCCCCCCACAGCATTTCTTACCAATACTTTTTTTCTAGTGGTCTGAGTCAGCACTCAGGCCTTCACTGTCCTCATTATTACTTGCACACGGAAAAGATGATCTCGTCCCAGAAAATGTACAGTTTAGGCATATGGCAAATAAATTTATGTAAAAAACTACTTTGAGGCCTCTGAGGGGAAATGAACCAGACAGAAGAATAGAAAATAATACGTAATAATAGAAATGGCACTCTGTGTAACTATCACGATCTCATCTTTCTTCCAGAAAGAACTGCCTGGTTTTGCCCATCCAGCTTTTGGGATTCTTCCTACTGCTTCTGGACTCACGAAACCTTATCAGCCTAAAGTAAGTAGGAAAGTTTTACAGCATCCCTCTCCAAATTAAAGGTTTGGAGTGAAGCATGGAGATGTGAAGAAGAGGTAATGAACTCTCTTTAAATGGCAAGAGGAAAACCAGCTGCAGGTAGTCTGGGCTTTAAATATGACTGGCAGAAAACCAGCCCAGAACTCAAACCATTCTCTGTGCTTTGGTAGTCCAGGAAAAGAACCTGTTTCCCACTAGGATACTCATACTTTATTTACCTGCTTATATGGAGGTCTATTTCTTTTTTCAATTAAATACAACTGAATTTCAGATCTTTCAGGGTTAATCCAGCTGCAAGTAACAAAAGGAAAAATAAAAATTCTGAGAAAAAATTCACATGATTATGTTGGAAAGGTAGCAAATGTGTGATTTCAACAAAGATGCAATCATAAGGAAGATCTCCCTCTCAAGTGGCTAGAGGTTTGTGGGACCGAGATGATCAATGAAAGTCAACCTGTCAGCTGCAGGTGCCTCTTCTGAAGGACTCAACCTGCCCTGTTCCATCTCACAGCAGGACTTTCATGTTTGCCATTGCTGTAGAGAATGCAGAAGTCAGCCTTTCACTCCTACACTACCTCAGTGACAATTCCTGCAGTGTTCTAAGGCTGAATGAAGAGATGGTTAGGCATTGATATTCCTCATTTGAACCTCTTAAAATTCTCGTATTTCCATCTAAGCTTTTGCGGTCCTGTTCCACTCTTCTGCTTACTGTAAACCACAAGTTTTCACTTCATTGAAACTTTGTCTGGCATTCCTTGCTCTCCAGGACAAACTGTGGGGGAAACTGATATTTGTAAAGTCCAGAGCTTCTTTTGGCAGCAGTGGGCTGGGATGAGAGCAGCAGGCAGAAATCGATGCTGCATACTTTTTAGCACCAGCATCTTAGGAGAGGGTTTATTCTGCCAAGTGCAATTGAACATACATTCCCTTTAAAATGCTTGATGCTTAACTGAAATTTAGGACCAAGAGGAGCCTCGCTCACAATCCTCTTAAGACCTTATTTTTCTCTGTCTTTGATACTTGAAAAGGGTCCTTTCATTTCTCTCTTGCATTGACAAGAAAAAAAAAATTGTTTTATGGAAATATAGAATATGATATAAATATAGAATATATATGCACCACATTAAATACTATGGATTTTTGTTTCCAAGTCTTGAGAAAAATTAACTTAATGGAGAGTTTTTGAGGGATGTTTCACCTTTAACTGGTTTTTACCTACAAACTAATTTGAAAGCAAAGACAAGGAAGTATGTGGAGTTTGTTGACAAAAGAGTATCTTAGAGGAAAAAATTAAATTAAATACTGGGGGTTTTTTTCATTTTGATGCATTTGATTCCACAGAAAACTATTAATGAGTTGTAACTGCCAGAACTTTTGCTGAAATGTAGCATAAGAAATAATGTAATAATTAACAGAAACCAATTTTGATCTCTGATATTTCATATTTAAGACTCTCCTTGCACTGAGAGGTGATATATATAATATGGCCTCCTGATAAAACACTGCTAACTTATAAAGAAAACTGCAGTACTATACTTTTCAAATTACCATAAACATAATTACCTCCTGCTGAGGATCTAAGTGATAATTCATAGCTTCATTACTTTCAGTAAAGACTGTAATTTCTTTCAAAATGTGATTAATTCCTCCCTAAATTATAAAAGTCAAGCCAAAAATTTATGTTAGATTGGCAAACATATAGAAATTTTATTATGTTTGCTCCATGCCAGAACGTACATGAAATCTTCACCTTTTAAAGTAAATCAAAGAAAACTTTAAATCCTGCCTGAGCTGGCAGGGAGCTGTGAAGAAGAGGGATCCAGCCAAGTGAGAAGGGGATGATGTGTTTGTCCATATGAGCAGATTTTAACAGTGTTCATGAAATTGATTGACCAGCAGTCAATCAAGTCTCTGTGCTTCCTTCTGCAATAGCCAAGTTTCCAATCCTCCAGAAAGCCCATGAATGTTTGTGGTTATTCTTTTTCAATAGAGGGAGCAGAATTAAGCTCATTGTAAATTATTCCTGTTGAGGTCACTTTCTCTTCTCAGTGCCAGGGATGGTACTTACCTCCAAAAGCTTTTGGTCAACATACCATTCTTCATTTTGTTGAGTCTTTCTGCCCCCAATATGAAATAGAAAAGAGGATATAGTCATAAGATTCTAGATAACACATCTTCAAATCTAAGTGAGACTGAGCTTTGATTTTAAATAGTAGAAGCTGATTTAACAATGTTCAGCAGTTGGTGGTGCATGCAGCAAAGACAGCCCCATGTATTTATGCACATTGAATGTT
This sequence comes from Sylvia atricapilla, assembly GCF_009819655.1. Classification (NCBI taxonomy): domain Eukaryota; kingdom Metazoa; phylum Chordata; class Aves; order Passeriformes; family Sylviidae; genus Sylvia; species Sylvia atricapilla. The sequence goes on from NC_089146.1 coordinate 15,268,461, forward strand.
AATATGGCATTTGCTTTCTTTTTATTCAGCTCAATTTGCTTCTAATTTTTCTCTTCCTTTACATAATTTCTTTTTTTAATCCTCACTGGTTGCTAAGTAACTGTAGCAGTATTGCTGCAGATGTGCAATAGGAATATCTGATTACTGTGGTGGTCTTTCTTTTTAGGAAAAAAGAAGTCTTTTAGTAAAATAAGAACAATAATGAAAGTAATGATGGCCTGATAAAAGACAAAAGTTTTTTCTTATCCCAAATTTTTGCAGCTATTCATGCATTGTGTCAGCCAATGGAAGAAAGTATTTGGAAGGAGTGCATTATTCTCAAATGGATCAATCACCACAGGACTAACCCCTCCCAGAGATTTATACCGCATTGGATATGACATAAGGCAGTCTTGTCACACCTGTCCCACCTGTGGTGGGATTTTCTTTGTAGCACACTCACACTAAAACAGGGTAGGCAAGAAGGTGCAAGATCATAGACCCTCATTTTTGTTGTCTTCTGTAAATATATCTGTGTAGATCATGAGTCTTACCACTGGCCAAGTTCTAACACTTCTGCCCGTGGAGGCTGGCAGCTTTTCTTTGCTTTTGTCAGTACAGCACTCCAGAGCTTTAGGCAAAGTTTTATGGGAATGTAATGCAAGTGGCTCTTGGGGCAAAATGCAATCTCTCAGCTCATTTTCATGGCTCTTCACAGTTACTGTGTATGTTATTCGAGTGTCACAGGTGTCCTTTCTGAATTCATTTCCCTGAGCACTGCAGCCCCCCTTGGGCTCTTGGTAGCTAGGAATCTCCAGGCCCTTCCCTGTCCCCTGTCACCCTTTGGCAGACAGGTGCCATGCTGTTGTTTACTATCTTTGTTATCAGTTTCTCCTCTGTGTAAGGGACCTGTGTGTGAAGTGCAAGGGTTAAAATCCTACTGATCATTACTTTGGGAGGAAAACAGTAGAATGCCTACGCAACAGTGAATGATCACTCTACTGATAGATTTCATTTTAGCATTTACTAATTTGGGTATGTTTGACATTGTATCTGCAGCGGGACGTTAATGTAGATTTTTAGCAGCAATTACATATAGATATATTGTCCTCTTAATGTAGGAATAACAGCAGAATTGTAATTGTTGACATTATTCAAAACTAATAAATGGCATTTTAAAGATGTGAATATTGTATTAATTCTTAACTTTTTGTACCTAGGTTAAGATGGTTCCATTTATTTTACCTTTTTGTATTTAGTTTAATCAAATGTGTCCATTAAGTGTAGGATGTGACATTTGAATTCTTTTAGGGCATGCTTGCAGGAGATTAATTTTTGCCTATGTTTGCAGAGAGTGAAGAAGTTTGCCTGTGTAATCTCCAAAAAGGTCAAATCTTGACTTAATAAATGTATGATTCAGGAACATAAACCTCATTCTTTAGGACACCGTATTAATATTTATTGGGGTCTGAATACTACAAAGACCTGCTAATTAGCTACAGAATCTTTTGTGTGTTGGTTAAACTGGCTCAAGAGGGATTAAAATTGCTTCCATTATGATAAATCTGCTAAGCAATGGACTCATATTCCCATTAATTCTTATGGTTCAGACTAGTGTGTAGGTACATCTTCCTGCCACAACTACTAGTGGTTATGACATTTTTAATAAATTCAGTGAAGAATATTTCAAAGAGGAATCATCTGCTATTGCTGATGATAGAGTAAGCACCAGGCAGCAGCCAGGAAGCCCAGCAGCAGCTGCACAGCTGCATCTGGAAGAGCCACTGCCTGTTCCAGTCCATGCAGTGCAGGAAAGGAGTAAAGACCAGAAACCTGGGCTAGGAGTTGCTTAAGGAAAATGATGCAGATATACCAACAGAATGCTAACAGTCAGGTCGAGTTTTAAAAGTACAGGAAAATAAGGATGGCCACTGTATTGAGAGAGTGACACAACAGCAACTCTGAAAGTGAAGCAGAGAGGAGAGGGTACTGTCCAAGGAAAAGAGCTGCTGTGCACAGCTATAGGTATTGCCTAGGTGAGGGAGAATATGTCTGTATGTCATGGAAGACAATATGGTACCAACGTCACCAGGCTGAGCTGAGCCTGTACATCCAAAGACTCAGTCTGGATCTGGCCCAGAATAAGTACAGCTATATTTGCATAGTGCCAGCCCTGATCAAATATGCCTTGCTTCTGGTCTCTTTTCAGCTGCTTTTCAAATACCTTTGATTACAAGCTGGGGGTTGAAAAACATAAGATTAGATAAAGCAAATAGTAATCTCAGTATTTTCCTAAAGTGGGAAAGAGAATGTATGCAGTGTAACAGTTGAAAAAAATCTTGGAGCCCTGCTAAAAAATTCCTGGAATGAGTGGGCTTAAGAAACACTTGCAACTAAAAGCTCATGCCTTATGTTAAGGGAAGAAGCCTCAGAATCAAAACTGAACTGAAAAAATAGGTGGGCAGGAAGACCTGAAAAATAATCATATGGCTCAGAGGACACTAAGCAGAATCACAAAAATCACATTTTTTCCCCCGAAGAAGTGTGGCAACTGCTGTTCACAGGCATGCAGAGCCATGTGGGGATAAGAGTATGTTCTGTCAGCCCCAGATGCCACAGCTGAAACTGCTTGTTGATATTACAAGTGGTGATACAGAGCAAGGTGGGAGGATACTGAGGAGGCAGGCATCATGGGGATGCTGAGGTGGAGAAGGGAAGTAAGCACTGTATATGTTTGAGGAAATTTAAGAGAATGCACTGGTACCTGGTTGACCGGTTTAAACCTTGGAGACATTTTCTGGATGAGTCAGTAAGGGATAAATATTGATGGAATTTGTCTGACCTTGAATCAACAAAAACTTTGTTTTCACAGAGCACATGGCATCTGATAACAGAGTGATTCAGCTAAAGAGCTTTGCACCTCTGCACAGTATCATTAACATTGTGCTAGCTCTGGAGGGATGACATTTAAAAAAATACTTGGATGCAGCTCCTGTAATTTTTTGTTTGTTTTTCCTTCTGACAGGTTTTATTCTAAGGCAGAAAAAATATCATTTCATAAAACTTCATTTAAGTCCCATGCTCTGAATCTTCATGACTCCCATCTTTCACAGAAAGGGAGAATAATGGGAAGGGAGCTAGCCCATCTGCATAAACTATTTACCCAGAACTCCTTATGGGGTAAAACCACAGAGAAGTGCTCTCTGCTCTTAGTCATTGGCACACAGAGAAAGTCAGCCCTCAGAAAGCTTCAACTGCATCAACTTTCAGCTTGGCACTTCCCTGCTGATACTTCTGCACCATCATAACAGGAAGAACTAGAAGGACTCCAAACAAAGCAAAGGTTCTTCCAGAAGCTTTAGAGCATGAGAGAAATTCTGGATTACCTCCAAGAGAGCCTCTTTTGGCACAGAACCAAACAGAGCTGAAACAGTCATTATTGGCTGAACTGAAAGGCATGGTTGGGCAGTGTTCCCAAGAGGCTGAAGCCTTTCTGCAAGCTCTCTTGGATGGTGCTACACAATAGAAACCGTGCATCAAGCAGAGAGGTGGTAGCTAAAAACATGCATGCCTCCTGCATGCTCTTTCTGGTGAGTGAGGAGTCAGAATGATGGACTATTTCTAGTTTAAGGGAATACGTTATGTATAATTATAAGCACATTGCTGGGGGCAGGGTTGGGTTGAAGCTTTGTTTGAATATTAATGGTAATCTTTCTTCCCAGTCCCAAGAATACAGTGCTTGGAAGTGGGGAACAATTTAAGAGGTCTCTCAGGGTTTTGTGGTTCCAGAAATCCTGAGTGGGGGCATGAACTAATGATATATGAGGACCCTGAAATACCTTGAACTGCTTTGGGGTTTTTTTCTGATTATTCCAATCAACTAGGAAAGACCTTATACAATTTGAAACTTTTATTTCTTGCTAACACATGTTCACACACATAATGTCATTCTGTTGAATTGTTTCCAGAAAATTAATTATTCTTTAGAAAGATTTTGGCTTTCTCTAAGGACAGTTGCTACTTTTCTACATTAGAGAAATCTTTTGTCTTTGTTTAACAAATAGGTGAAGTGGGGAAATATGTGCCTGGGAAATTACTGGAGGGAATAAAATGTACAATGATCTTGATGCTGCAGTCCAAGATAAACAGGACATTGTAATATACTTAGTAAATGAAAATGCAAATCACAGGAAAGTAAAGAAGGAAAAAATACATTCCCTTGCCTGAACATTCAGAGAAAGGGAGTGGGACTGGAAGGTGTTTGACAAGCACATTATTTTCAGTCTCCTGCTAATTTAGTGTTATCAGAATTGCTTGTGGCTGTCATTCCATGAGCAAATATATTTGTAGAAATGCCAGTAGTTTCAGAGAGATGATGCACTTATCAGAAAAAAATGTGAGTACTGTGAGGAGACTTCAAGCAAATGATAACTGGTAGAAGAGGTGTCCAGGAAGACTTCTGGTGCTTATCAGGAGTCTGTTCTTAAAACCTAATCAGTGTGGTGTTAAATTATTAGTTACAGGTAAAGAATCTAATTGGAGTTTTCTTTGTTTGTATGCGTGAGTTCGACTTATCAGTGTGCTTGGCTTCTCTACAAGCTAATGAATTAACTTTTAAACAATGAGATATAGTGAAGGCCAATGCAGAGGCAGAGCTGGCAAAGGAGGAATTATTTTTAAAGGAGTTTCAAGAAGTAGCCATACAACTATCTGAGACTTTAAAAGCACAAAAAAAAAAAAAAAAAAAAAAAAAAAAAGATAACACCCACAAGCTAAGGGAAGAGGAAATTTGGAAACTATGAAGGAAGAAATTTGAGAAAATACATAGAAAGAAAGAGGAATAGAAGTGAAGGAAAGAAAGATTGTGGGAAAGTCTGGAATACAGATGGACAGAAATAGCTCTGCAGAAGACAAGTAGAGAATGGTATCAGGAAAGAGGCTAAAATAAGAGAAAATGGGAAAATGAGAAAATTAAAACAACCACTAGAATTATAGAATGCATAAGCCCCATACATACACTGTGGTCACTGAGTTTCATACTAAGGATTGTCTAAGGAATTCTGCTGAAACTATGCTATCCAAATCCACGAAGCCTTGATTGACACACAGTGATGTGTATCTTTGTAGGATGGGTCTGCATGTAACCAGACTGAAAAGTGCCTTGCTTACAAGCAGATATGTTTCCATGGTATGAGCCAACCTTTAGGTCCTCCCCAAAGAATATCACTCTTCTATCTGTCTTTGGCTATTAAATTACAAATTTGTGACAAATGTATGTCTGAGGATTCTTACAAAATAACTACATCTCTGTAATTCATATATTTGTTTGGCAGATACAGTTTAACAAGTCTTCTAGCACATATGATTTTACTCTTGTAGGAGTAAAAGACTGTGTGAAAATCCTATGCATATTTTTAATCCTTTTAATGACATCAAAAATTATATTCATGTTAATTATCCAGTAGAGTTTTTCGTCAAGTTTTATGGAGATGGAGCAATCCAAATTAATGCACCCAACAACTTCCCTTTCAGATTCCTATGGTGTGGATACCAAGCAGGTACTTTGAAAAACAAATCTCCAAATATTCCAAATTCTCCAGAGCTGGATTTGCATTGAGGGACCCTGCTGCTAGCAATACCACTGTCAGCCCTATGGTATATTGTATAGCTTGTGATGCTTTTGCCATGGATTATTGATTGGGCACTGCAGTCAGAAGAGCTTTAGTGATTCTGCTCCTGCCTTTGGTTACAGCTGTCTGCAGACATGTGGGCATTTGCTCCAACCATCCCAGGGCAACTGTGTTTTCCAAAGCATTGATCACTGCAGAAGAGCAAGGAGAAAAATTGAAGTCCTGTGGGCATTTGAAATAGTTCAGCCCCACTCTATACTGTGAAGGCAGCCAAGCTTTATGTGCTATGAGACAAATAGAAAATGTTTGAATAGAGTGTGTGGGAAGAGGGAAGTAGATTGAAAACAACTCACAGCACACAGCACCTTTTTCCAGAGGCCTGACTAGCAGCTTGTATTTAGACAGTAATTTGGGGCTCAGAGGATACTTTAGATCTGCTCCAACCTAGCTCTGAGGATTGTGGGGAGGAGGATTTCCTTACTGACTACATTGATGGCTCTCCTGATTTCCATCTGTGCTAATTTCACAGGCTTGGGGACCTTCAGAGACACATGGATACCAGGCTTCAGATAACAGACATCTGGGCTTATTTTTCCTTGAAATATAGGTTCATTAATTTCCATGCTCCTACAAATGGGGGTCATTTTAGGTATGTTGCCTCACCCTTGAAGCCTCTCAGCAGGTACTGCTAGTTTGTTGTTTAGGTAATGCCTTCCAACGCAGGTTTACACAGATAAATTAAGCAATGTAAAAAAACTCACCTGAAACTGCTACTTGCACCTGTATATGCTTTAGATGACCCCAGAACAACAGTGCTACTTACAAGTCACTAATGTCTAACATCTCCCAGATAATGGGTAACTGTTTTGATTTTAAAGATGTATCCCAAAAACCCCCAAGCAAACTATGATGCAAAAAACCCACAAACCCACAAAAACACAAACCTCAAGTGGGAAAGGTTTCTCAAGTAAAAACGGCTGGGAGTTTTACTTGAGCATGGGTAAGAATGAGGGTAAGAAAGATGTGTTCAGAGTTGATGAACACTGTGAGAAGAAGCAGACAAAAAGTTAAAAAAATCTATCAGAACTTTGGGTTGTCTAATACATAAAACAAAACAAATACAACCCCAAAAGAACACTTCCCCCTCTGCAAAAAACCAACCAACCATAAAACAACAAAAAAAAATCAATGAGGAAAAAAAAAAAAAAAAAAAAACAACCAACCAAGCTGAAACAGAAAAGGAAGGGTATAGTGTAGTTCAGATATATTTGCCTTGAAACTCTGGATGTTAGAAATCACAGAGGACTACAGACAGACACAGCTTAAAAGGAATTACCCTTATTCATATAAATGCAGTAGAAAATTTTCATTAAAAGCAACAAAATATTATGATAACTCTAATATTATGACCAAAATTACTTTCTTAATCTGCACCACATAAGGTTTCAGCAAACCCATTTATTTTTATCTGCTCTTTTGCTGTTTCAAGAAAGAACCAGGAAGACTGGTTACAGTTTTCTCTCATTTTAGACAAATGCTGTCCTGATGGCTGTCCTGAAGGGAAGAGCTGCCTTCTTGCCAGAAGAGGAAAAATGTTAATATCTGGCAACAGGAGAGGAACAAAGGGATGTCTCTGAGACACTGTTTGCTGTTGGTGTACAAAGTGACATTTCTCTTTGTAATAAGCAGATGCATCATGAGTGAAATTGTGCAGTTGCAATCCTGAGTGGACATGAGGACAGATCAGCTCAGGTAAGTGTGATTCAGGGTGTAAACGTTGAAGACTGACAAGGCAGGATAGGAAGTCTATTCAGCAAACCTCCTTTGACCAGCAGAGACCCCTGTGTGCTGCTGGAAAGCAGAGGGAACTGAGGGGCAGGCACCTGCAGCACAGCAGCAGCGATTACTCAGGTGAGCTTGGAAGTGCAAAGACCAATTGGAGTAACAGGGTGGGCAAGCCAAGTGGCTAAAGCCAACAGAGATGGCAAATAATGATCAGCTTTGGACCCATGGAGCTTCAGAAGCTGTGGGCCTTGGTCCTCATCAGTGCAGGGAACACATTCCCCAACCCAGCTGCTGTAACCTGCAAGATTGAGGTGTTACCCCAGGATGAGAATAACAGCCACAGGGCCCAGCACAAGAGATGAAGCAGAAGGACTATACATTCTTTGCTTACACTTCTGGAAAGGAAGTGTTTATGTATTAAATACTTCCCTTCTCCCTCACTGCTTCTTCCTCTCTGCTTCAGTGAAATATTTTTCTAATATTTAAGTTCTTCTGCCATTTGCAAATGGGAATAATTAGTTCACTTAGTTTTATATTTTCAAATTCCAGAGTATAAATTTAAGCTGGTGTTTATTAGAAACTTCTGAACTTAGAGCTCATATATTTTGCTGTCAGCAAAAATCTGACAGAATGGTTATAATTCCATATCTTCATAAACATGGTATTTCCTAAAATATGTTGCAGTTAACTTTTGGTACTTAGCTCTCATAAATACTCAGAAATGTTTGAGAAATTCCATATGCTGCCATATACTTCCATATACTGCAACACATCATTGAATCTTCAAATTTATTCTTAGATTATATGAGCTGATACCTCTCCTCTAACTACAGCTTGAACACTTGCTCTAGCTGTTTCTAACAGGTACAAGGTCATCAATTGCCTCACTCTTGTTTACAGCATGCAAAATTATGTTAAATGCCTCTGCCATACTCAAAAGTGTGGCTAATCTTTCAGTGGAGATTTTATAATGTTTAAAATGAGTCACCAGAAGTGATTGTCAACCTGAGATCAATTTGTGTGAGCAGGCTACATTTCTCCCCTCTACTCTCCTCTGGGTTCAGGTATGCAATTGGTAAAGGTGCCTATATACCTTCCTCATTCTAAGTGTGGGTGCTTGACAGGATATTCTTCACATGGATCTCTGATAGCTTTGAGATGCTTTCTTGCTCTTACTCTAAAATGTTCTGGAGTTATTAATTTTGAACCATAAGGCTTGGCTCATTTGTTCTGACTTTTCTTTAATGAAAGGAAGGAATCATGAAATACAGGCTTCTCTGTGTACCCTGGATACTAGCTATTGTTTGTGGGAGAAATTAATTAGATTTAATTTTCATTTTTGCAACCAAATGGCTGATAGGACATGGCAGTTACTCTCCTTAAACTATGCTAAATTTCAAAAAATAGGAGATGAAAACCTGCAATTTAACAGAACTTACTGGTAGTCCAGGCATTATTTTTAAAAGATACTACACCTACTATTGACATAACTTACTTTTATTTTTCACTTAAATATGCATGACTTGCTGCATTAGTAATGCATGAAAGTACACCTTGGTCTTCCTTAGAGAGGTGACGTTTCTCTTAGCACTCCTATCTATGGTCTCTGCCTATTTTATGTTTGAATCCCAACATATAAGCCTCATGGCGTGGTTTTTCCATGATCATCAAGATAATATTTTGTAAACTCTATTTCTGTAGGCCTCTACCATGTACTAATCTCTTAGTGGAAATGCTTGTCTGTTTTTTAGCTTACCATACTTTTCTAGAACACTTTCCAATGTTGAAGTCTCTAAGTAATCAACTGTTACTTCCAGTAATACAAAAATAGCATATCATTACCATTTAGCACCAACTACAAGGATTTAATTTTAAACCATTTCTCCTTTCCCTGACTGAAGAAATGCCTCTGCAATAATTTTTAACCTTTCATCAGCATAATTGCTAAATAATTAACAATGGTTAAATTATGAGAACCTGAGAGATTTGGAAGTTATTACTGAAGTATGTATTTCACCAAAGCAATGACTTACATGCATCTGCTTCAAAATAAAAGCAAACTATAATTACTAGTAGCAGCAGAAAATCTTTTTATGTACCAGATCTTCTGATACATGTATTTATTTCTAAGTCACAGCTACCTTTGGTCCTATGTTAGGGCATAAAGACCCATCTCACTGGTTGTGTGCTGAGGTTGAGCTCTCCTTCTCCAAGGTTATCTCATAATGTTTTGCAATGTCTTAATTTCCATTAATACAGATTAGTTATTCCACAGAATAAGCCGTGGAAAATAATGTAAAGGCTCTCTAATACCTTTCTGGTTTTATAGCAGATATTATTTCCTTTCTTCTGTTAGCTGAGCTGATCTGCATGTGCATGCTGAGCTTTTCTTTAGTTTCTCCAGTCTTCTGAATGAGTTCCATGTGCTGATTTTGGATATGCCTTTTTTACACCATTTAGGAGCTGACAGTCGTCAGTCTCTCCATCCTGTCCCGGCTCTGTGAGTCATCGGGATTTACTCACCCTCCTTTGTCTCCGAACTTGGGTTAAAAACGGCACACAGTCTGCTGGCATCCTGATGACCCACTAATCTTCCAACAACATGTGGGCCCTTATGTCCTCTCCTGCCCTTTGTTCCAGGCACTCCCATTCATTCTCCACTCACCATAATCTTAACATTTCTACTGCAGCTCTGGGTAACAAGGGGAGGAAGAGGAGGTACTTGCTGGTGGGGGCAGGAGAAACCATGGGAGCATGAATGCACGGCATAAATTTTCAGAAGCCTTGCTGATCCCTTAATGATTTAATTTTTCAAGTCCTTCTCAAGTTCATCTTGTTGGTGTAAGTTTGTCTTCCAAGCAATTTTTGGTAAAATCATAGGACGTTCACAGTGACTTTCAATCACCGTTTTGAGAGTGTGGACATATCTCATATCTAATCACATACTTGCATCTCCCCTGTCCACAATATTCTTTTCACCTTGGTGGTGAATGTGACTCTGCAGCTGTAACTTCCTTCTGAATTGCTGTTCCTAATTTCAGTTTCATCCTAGTATCTCAATATCCACTTCTTTCTTTCTGCATTCTTTCATCTATCGTAGTGCCATTCATATTCATACAAATTTTTTTTTATTCCTGAGGTTTTAGGGGAAGTAGTGGCAGAGAGCTTGTTTTGTTTTGTTTTTCTGTTAGAGGTTCCAAGTACACAGACTGCTGAACTATCAGCAGTGTCTATACAATTCTAATGACCCTCCACTCCTGTCACTTTATTTATGCCTTTGAGCTGTTTAAATCAGAGGCACCTGGATGGAAATAAAGTGAAGTGGCTGCCTGAGTGTTTTTACAAATAAAAGTAATGTGTCTGGTGCTTCAACTAAATCCCCACCACTTCCTCCCAGAGTATTTAGCACAAGGGTGTTCAGCAGGCTTTGGCTTTGTTGAACACCTGCTCAGAAAATCTGCTGACTACCAGAGGCCCCAGTAGCACTGCAGCCCCTTCATGTTTGCTTTTGAAAATGTTGGTTTAGCACCAGCACAGCACTGCGATCCTCTCCGACAAAGTCCTCTAAATGCAAATTTTAATCAGTGCCATTTCCTCATAAATCAGTGCCTCTAGATCTCTAATTATCAACACCAGCTCTCAATTGTCATTACACTTCTCATATTGATGTCCAGATTGAAAGTGATATCTTCCTGTGCTGCACAGGAAGGATTATCACTTAGCTGCTCTATCAGGGATCTGAGCATAGGATATGAAGCTGATTAGCACACCTTCCTCTCTCCTTTACACAGGGTTCCACCGCTGCAGTTTTCCTGCTATAAAGCTACTTATTTTTTTATTCCTCTTTTGAAACAACCCAAATAAACAAAATCTTCACTATGCTTGTGCAGGACTCTCATTTATAGCTATTTTTAAGAAATTCCAAAATTAAAGTGAACCAACATCAGCCTTATTTTACTGTTCAATTCACAAATAATATGGACGTAATTGCTGTTTCCCTTTCCTCCTGTGCTAACATTTCTGCAGCCCCTTACTTTTTCTCAGCAATTGAAAATCTCTAGATCAATACAAAGAAAGTAATACTTTGCAGGAATGGTGTACACATGCCTAAGCTTTCAAAGCCACTATGAAATAATTCCCCTCTCCAGCAAAAAATACATGAAATTCGTTGGCAAGAAAGTGCATGTACTGTTTCATGTATAGCTAAAATAATAAAAAAAGGTATTATTTCTATATTATAATTATTTGGAAGATAATTGTGTGCATCCTGTTTTCATTACCAATAAAAAGAGCTGCTTTATTGATTTAATTATGTAAAAATAAAATGCTTCTATTAGGTTGTTTAGTTTTCTTATGATTGGATGTAACCTGGTTATAACTATTATATATACATTATTGCTGGTGTTTATTGTTAATATAATAATGAAAATGAGAATATGACCTTATTAAAAAGTACAATCCTTTTACTGCAACAAATGGTAAATATTTTGGATCTTTTATAAAATTTATTTCCATTTCTTTTAATGGAGAGTCTTGAATAGATTTTTTACAAGGTGGTGAGAGAAATCTATCCTTTTGCATTTAAACCTGAAATTAGAAATGGAGATTCTATTTTAAAAGATTATATAGTGATACAGCACTCAGGATACGGTAGTTTATTAACAACTTTGGGAGCCACGCTCTGCCAGGGAAGTCTAAAAAAAGTAATTTAAAAAATGCATGGTGCCCACTGATAAAAATAAAGATATTAGTGAATACGCAGAATAGAAAAACTTTAAATCTATTCAAGGGGGGAAATTTTAAGACATAATCTGGATTAAACCCAAATACAATGTCTTATTTACCATGTACAACCCAAAAATACTTATGGTTTCATTTGTTTTCTGTTTTGCTTTGCTGCAGATTAACTGCTGCGAATGTTCCAAACTGCATATCCCTGTCATGCTCCCTGAGAGGAGCAGAGAAATGTGATCTGAGATCGATCCCACACTCGCTCTGGGAAGTAAACTGCCTTGGGTTAGAACACCCTGGGTGTGGACTCAAATGAACACTTTACAGAACAGAAGTACCCAAAGACAGGTTTGTTGGTTTGACTCATCTTTCATTCAGCTCATTGTGCTGTTCCAAAAGACTGCTGATAAATGGAAATCTGCTTTTAAGTCTTTAATATTATTTATATACTTATATGGTTTATAGGTGATCTAAAGTTCAAACCTGCCAGTGGAGCTACTACAGAAATATTTGAGATGAACAGGGCTCCTTGTCACCAGAGGCAACTTACACAAGATTTGCACTCTGGTGTAAAAAGTATGTCTATTTCTGCAGATATGTTACTGAAACAAGCAACTTCATAGATATTATAAATGATAAGAAGTCAAATCAAAATGACAGAATTTATTTAGCAAATTTAAAAAAAAAACCAAATTAAAAAGCCACCATAAATTCGGACAACATCGATCGAATGCTGGGTGGGCAGAGTGACAGTAACAATGGTACCATCCAACCTCAGCCACACACCACTGGGTCCCGGTGTAAGATTTTTATACAGTTTATTTGTCCTGAGGCTAAGTCCATTGAAAGCCCAAATATTCATGTATCTCTTTATTTCCAAGTGAGGTCTTGAAAGGGGTTCCCTGTAAGTATGAAAAGACGATTCAGGAGTCTTCCCATCTTCCTGGATCTCGTCTTTGGGGTGTTGATTTGATCATCCTCCAGATCCCCTATCAAGATTGATATCAGATGTCGAGCAGCTGTGAAGTGGAGGCCCATCATTGATGAATGGGCCATCTCCAGTCCGGCCATGTCATTTCTGTTGCAAATGTTGTGGTTTCACAACTTGCACCACAGGTCTTGGAATCTCGGAGATGCCCTGGAGTAGCTTTTTAATAGACCAAATCTTTGATACACGAATTTATCCATTACATTTACCACAATAGACATGAGTAGGTAACTTCAAACAAGAGCACTAATTGTACTGATGGAGCTTAACAGGACTGAAAAAAGAATTACAAAAAGACTTTTCTTCCTGTTCTATCAAAAATAGTTTAATTTCTTACAATCCATTGGTTGTAAACTAGAAAGAATGAAGGAAGGAGTTGTACATAACTTCCAGGGTAATATTTGTGCAACTGAGATATTCTGGTTGATGTCAAAACATTTCTGTGTTACTAAGTATCACATCATAGGTGTAACCTGCTGCATTCTGACAGAGGTTGACATGTTCAAAAACTGGAATATTGGAGGACCTGATCTTTGCTGTCACATCAGGGGGAAGCCATTTGAAGAATGGCACAGAAGCAGCTTAGAAAACCTTGGCTAAAAAAAATTGTCAGACAGCAGGAAAATGAAGAGAAGGATTGATACCAGGAAATGCACAATGGACCGATTGAGTACTGTGAAGGAAGGGCATGTATGACTAAACAGGAAGGATTTACTTTTTAACTCAGGCTAGAGTTTGATGAATATTTCCTTTGATGGAGTAATGGATAAATCAACTTTGCAGGGAGGGAAAGAAGCTGGTTTTGATCTTAGTTGTTCCTCCAGCCTGGCTCACTGTGTGACAGCACAAATTAAAATGCACAACAAAAGGCAGTGGCAGGAAGGGTAGGTGAAAGTGAAGTTAGGGCTTATCAAAGTCTGAGATGGCCCCCAAGGAGGAGAGCCTGTTTGGAAAGACACGTACCCACAGAGGCATGGGTAGGCAAGAACGGGTGCATAAATGTTTTTTGCAAAATTTTATGTAGAGTAACTTAGTATATGATAATATTCTTTAACAATGTTTGTTTTTATCAAAGGTTTTCAGTATTACCTTATTAAGTAAAAGTTGTTGCATGATTTTGCTAATCTCTGCCCTATTTTTCCTCTCTCAGTATGAGCTGTTCTGAAATTATGTTCATGTACTAGAAGACAAAGTGCCAAGTACCTAATTTAGTACTCAGCAGTTACATCCAAATTTCAGTTGTTGTATAACACCAAATACTGTAAAGATGACAAGCTCAAGAAATACGTGCCTCAGACTGGAAAATTATCAGCACATTGGATTAGACAGTATTATGCAAATTCCATTTAAATGGCACTATTCTCAAGGTGGCCTGAATGACTTTAACAACCTGTTTGTAATGTGTGTGAACTCAGTGACTAGGATAACTATTGTAGCCTGATTGCATACAATTGTGCAGGGAAAAAAAAAAAAAAAAAGGATACGGGAAGAGTTTTACAAACTACTTGTGAACTATGCATAAAACCAAAAAAAAAACCCAAGGGCCAAGCAGTGGAACTTAAAAACACTTCTGTGGATTAGAAACATGTACTGTGATTAGGCTCCCAGGGCTTTTGGATGTGTTTGAAAATCCTTGCCATGCTGACAAAGATAATTTGTTAAGGACAGACATACTTCATTATATTTGAAATGACCCTTTCAAAATGCATTAAAGTTAAGCTTGTACACAAAAGTTTTGATAGAGCAGTGAGAAATACTCTCCATACATTTCAAGATGTTTTATTTTTTAATTATAGCTACAGATGTCATTACTTTCTTTGGAAAAATAGTTGGATTTTCAGCCATGATATTCTCTCTGTTTTGAAGAGAATTTCTGACTCTGGGTGAACACTGAATACTGAGTAATTGAACATCAAATAATACTGAATCTCTCTATAAAATAAGCTCTTTTTATCTCAAAGGGTTACAATTTAAAGCTTCTACATGAACATAATAAACTATGAAGTCAGGTAGCTCTAAGGACATCTATGCAGATACAAAGAATTTTAACCAGCTCAGCCACTCACTCCTAAAAATTACTTTTCCCTGAAAGCAAAGAGCTCTGCCTCTTATTGTCTCTAACAGTACCTCATATTATTTATCCTCTTTTAATTCACTTTTGCTAACAATGATTGTGATTAGTGTTAGTACACAACCTAACTGTTTGTAATCTAAGAAATTCAAGCCATATGAATAGGAACCTATGCAGACCTTTACTTATTCGTGTAAATGAATAATTTTTGTCAACGTAGAAAGATAATCTATTTAGACTTATGGGAAAGACTATTATTAGGAAACTCCTTTCAATTTATCCTCTTTCCAAACACACCCTTTATGGCCCTCTGAAGAAACTTAGAGAAGAGGGTTTTTTCTCAACAAGATGCTTGGTAACATCACAATGTCAGAACTGTGCTAGAATGTAGAATTACACAATAATGGGAAATGAACACAAAAACTGTAAAGCTGTCTTTGTCTTCCCCTTTTCTAAGACCACACAAAGTAAGAGCTACAGTACAGGACACCCATTTCTCAATCCCTGACCGACATTGC
Source organism: Sylvia atricapilla (assembly GCF_009819655.1). NCBI lineage: Eukaryota > Metazoa > Chordata > Aves > Passeriformes > Sylviidae > Sylvia > Sylvia atricapilla. The sequence continues at coordinate 15,284,163 of NC_089146.1, forward strand.
CATCTAACATCTTTTATGCTGTGAACATTTTGCTAATAGTTAATTTGGAAGCTGGAAATGAAATGTAAATCTAATGTAACCAAAAAATGGTGGTGGTACTGAGTGTGGCTGCCTCTGCAGTGCTAATACACTCCGTGGCTGAAGAGCAAGGGAGTTGCAGGGAGATGGTAATCAAGTCTCATTAGAAAATTTCCATTCTTTCCTTTTTTGTGGTGCAAGCAGAAGAAAGCATCATGGAGCTGCAAACATAGTTCCAACAGAATATTAGGTGATTTGTAGAATTCAAAATGTCATTGACCATCAGCTCACTCTCTGTGTTACTTCTATAGGTAGCATTTCAGAGTCATGTCTTCTGAGAGCTGTTATGCCTCATGGTTAACTAGTATAACTAGTATAGTTAACTAGTATAACTAGTATGGTATAGTTGCTTTTCTTCAACAAACACCAGCACCAATCCCTGACCAGACTGAGCCATTGGGAGACAGAGTATGCTGCAAGACATCCCACCAAACCTGCTCAGTGGTATGACACATGCACCTAAAAGAAGAAAGTCAGTCCTCATGTCCTTCCCCTGTGGCCACAAACATGACCTGAGACATGCCCATCTCCATTTTGCTGCTGCATACCTTCTGACTGAAGCTATAGGATCAAGATCCCTGCCCTCGTATCTCAGGTCACGATTGTGGCCACAGGGGAAGGACATCAGAACCAACTTTCTTGTTGGTGCTCTGCGGAAAGGAAGGCATTCACCCTTGTATCAAAAATGCTCAGGGTCTACTGCCAGCCATAAACCATTTTCTCTTCACAAGATGAAATAAATTTGTAAAGAAACCATGTTCATATTTAAGAAATCTGAGCAGCAAAATATTAACCACAGACAGCTTTGCTTCCTTTTAAATATTTCTCAGCAAACGCAGCCTTTAGGCTTTTATTTTTATTTTTATTTGTTCAAGAAAGACCAAGTTATGAAGACTGTATTTCACAGAAAATAAAAAGCAATTAAAGAAAGTAATAAAAGTCATTGCCGAGTTTGCTGCAGGAAGCACAATCCAACAGCCTCTAGTTCTTGGAAGGACATGATGAGATCAGGGGATACTTTATTGTTTCTACCTGAGCATTAAGGAGCACATGAAAAAAAACACGCAAAACACTCCAGATTCTTCAGAATCTTGAAAAGTTTCATACTGCTGTATCTCATGTCACTCATACCTTTATAAAATGAGGGGTTTCTCTTTTTTTATACACAATTGAAGTGAAGAACTTCCAAATTATGGCTAGGCTTTTAAAATATTGTTTTACACACCTTCTGGGTACAATAAAACATAGCTCCTTCAAAAACCTGCTAGATGCTGCCTACACAGAGTGCCAGGCTTTCAGCCTGTGCTAGTCAGTGAACAAAACCTCAGGGGTTTGGGCTATTTGGGACTCGAGTTCCAAATTCTATTAAGAGCACAATTTCAGGCTTTGTTGTAATTTGTTCAGAAGAAACAATAACTCCTTAGTTCAGGATTAAAACCTAGTATTTGTGTTTAAAGGGGCATTTCAAATCTCGATGCTAATAGGTGAATGTGGCTTACCTTCAGAGGCCAGTGAATGGCTCGTGTACTGAATTCCACAGATCTTTTGTTTGTTTCCGTGATGTTTTGAACATGCACTGAATGTTTGTATTTTTCTGTCGCTTTCACTTCCCAAACCTCCTGATACTGTTTATCAACATAGAAGGGGCTTTTTCCACTGTTTTTCCAACATGAATCTGGCTGTATGACAAATCCATAAGGTTTTAAAGTAGTAGGTGACTCTGCTTCTTACCTGTGAATATGATGATACCATCTTGTCATGATCAGAAAGCTTCATATAGAAACGCTCTACAGCTTTTATTTACAATCCATTGCTGCCAGCCTATACTTATCCCACTGCATATAGTTATTTGCTTTTTTTCTGTATATATCCTTTATGAATTGGACTGTTCTGTAAGTTACATCTCTAGCCAGAACACTGGATACTGCTGGCTTACATTAATTGCTCACATTCATTTTTGTGCTACAATTAAATTCAATTGCCTGTCTGTGGCAGAGAGATGTGAAACCAAATAACAAGGTAAATCACTCCAGGTGCAGGATTTCCAGCCCACCGGGTGCAAGGCTGTGCCTGGCAGCACCTCCCTGTGCCCAGTGGCAAGTGGAGCAAGAGGCAAGGCTTACTACAGGCTTGTGGGGTGCTGCACAGGATGGCCAGTGTCACATCTGGTGGCACCTGAGATCAACGGCACCAGTGCCACCATGAGTTGGTGCCCAGTAGATGTGTATGGGGGTTTTGTTTGTTCTTCTTTGAAGGCTGATTTTTCTAGAATTGCAATGACTGAAGCTGGAAGCAGTAACTCTGTTGTGAGAGCACTGCTCTGCCTTGTAACAAAGGCTCTGTTGTGCTGGCATGCAGCACAGTGCCCAAAGCTCAGGATGTTTTCAGCCTATTTGCTTTCATTTGTGTTTGAGTTAATCTGGCACAGCTGCTGGAAAATAACACCATGTATTAAGGGTCATTTTAATCAAATAGATCTTTGATCCTCTGATTTCTTCCTACCAGCAGTTTGCATGGAAAAGGCAATTAACTAGAACTCTAAACTGATGGTATGACCTTAAAAAATTAATTGTGTCAGATTCTGTCCTGGCAACTCATTCAGCAGAGTATGCATGGAAAACCAGAAGTCAGAAAAGCTGTTGCAACCTCTTTAACCAGCATATCTCCAATCAGAGTACAAATGATAGTGACTTTTGGGTAACTCTCTCTTATGGAAGGAACTGCAAAAATTCCGTTCCTCCTCTGCTGGAGAAGCCTTGTTTTGTCCTTGAGAATAGGCTCCGGTTGCGACCAGAAAAATGGAGAAATAGGGTCTATGTCCTTTTGGTTTGAATTCCTTTCCCTCTCCTCTCCTCTCCTAAAAGTAACTATAAGAAAATTTATTAGGATTAGTGAGCTCATGTGTACTGAAAATTTGAGTACACAAGCCAGAGCAAAACCACTAATTTTAGTAGGTGTGTTTTCCTTTATTGTGTAGGTTATGTGAATAGGTATGGTACACAGAATGTAATATATGCACTGTGGAGGATCTTAGATATGTGAAATAAGAAATTCACGTATGACAATCAGCTGTAGTTTTTCTTTTGTGGATTTTCATCTTGCTCCTTTTAAAGATTAAAGATACATGTGTTCGTGAGTCCCACTGAATTTTCACGTGTTGGGCATCAGATCACTTACCTGGTGTTCTGAAATATTATTTGCTCTACAGTCAGTGCTTACAAAGATACAGCCTCAGGAATCTCAAGTAAAAATCGATGAATAGTGAAAGCTTCTATTCTCTCACCTTTTGCCCACAAGTATGCAATAAGCATAAACATAGAAGAGTGCTCTAAAAGTTCTATCTATCTGGCACATTCTTAAATAATTAGTGACACACTTAAAATATTGCTAAAGTTTTCCTCTTTTAATAAGGTTAAAATAATTAATTTGGTTCTCTACAGCAATTACTTTTGATGGGAAGCTGATCATTTATATTGGTTTATCTCTACAGATTGTGAAGGAAGTAATTTTGCTCTTCCTCTCTCTTTGCTGCTGCTGTTTTAAGTATTCTCCCAGGAAAGAAAGGCCCAACAGAGGCCGTATGTTCTCAAGGCTGGCAGGCCTTGGCTGATATTCCTCATCTGAAAATCTGAATGACAGTATCTTTAGCTCTTGCATGCCCAGTGGGTGGTGTTGCTGAGAGAGGGACAGCTTTCTGAGCTAGCAGAGGCCAGGGATGAGGTCAGTACCACAGGCGTGCCCCGATGGGGAAGGTGAGGGCGATGGCTGCAGCCGATGTTGACTGCACAGCAAACCAGGAAAGGCGGGGAACAGAGGCCGCTCTGCAAACTCTTGTGTTGAGCAGTTGCAGCCTCTGTGAGACAGCTTTCATACTCGGAATGAGATTCAGTAAATTACATTCAACTGCTCTGGAAAAACCAGGAGCAAAATTATGGTTAACACAGAGTTTGCAGAAGCCAATTTTTTAAAGGGCTGTTAGGTCACCTAATGTCTTCAGCTAGGAAATTTAAGATTGCAACCTGTCCTAAAGTGGTTAGGCTGAGTGCAAGGCAAGTGTCCAAGCCAGCTTTCTTCACAGCATTTCTTTCTGCATTTTTGCTTCTATTATTTTGATCTTGGCATGACAGAGTTTTAGGGTGCTTGTCCAGGAGCTAAGACAGACAATGGGTTATTATCTGCCATCGGAGGCGAAACAAAATAAACGTCAGTGCTGAATTGGACTCAATGATCCTCATGGCTCCCTTCCAACTCGAGATATTCTGCGATATTATGAAACGCTGGTGGCGAAGAGCCCGGCGGGCAGCCGACACCTGCCCGAGGCACTCCCAGCGTTCACCTGGGAGCCGCTGGGCTCGGTTCAGCACGCACAGCGAGAGTACTGTTATCTTAACGCGGCTCCCAGCGCTACAAACTCCGCGGTCCGACGCACCGCCCGCTCGTCCCACGCGGGGTGTTTATCAGGACCCTCCGTGTGTGCGGGGGCCCGGGCCGGGAGCGGCCGCGGCCTGCGGGCGCAGCGCGGGGCACGGCCGCATTGTCTCCGGCGGGGCGGGGCGAGCGGCCGCGGCGGCTCCGCGAGGGGCGGGCGGGCGGCACGGCGGCTCCGCGGGCGGGGGCGGCGCCGAGCCCGGGCGGCGGAGCGGGGTGGGTCCGCCCGCGGCCGGCGCTCGCCGTCTCCTTGCCGACGGAGGAGGGGTCGGAGCCGCCCCCGTCCCCAGGGGCTGCTGCCGGGCGAGCGAGGCGGTGCGAGGCGGCCGAGGTTAGCCGCCGCAGCCCGGCCGGAGCGGGCGGGTCCGGGCTCCGCCCCGCGTCCTCCCAGCCCGGGCACCCGCAGCGCCGCATCGGGTAAGTCCCCGCGCTCCGGAGCGGCTCTGCCCCGGCCCCGGCCCCGCGGAGGGCGGCGCGGGCCCTGCGGCCTGGCCGTGCTTTGTTCCCGGGCGGCGGCGGCGCCGTGGGGCGCTCCGTTCCGCTCCGCTCCGCTCTGCCGTGCGGCGGCGGCTCCGGCTCCGCCGAGGCGGCGGCGGCGGGGCCGTGCCGCAGAGCAGCCCCGGCTGCCAGCTCGCCCCTCGCCCGGCCCGCTGCCCCGCGGTGGGTGCCGCCGGCCGCTCGCTGGCCGGGGGCACGGCGGGTCGGCGCGGCCCAGGGGAACCCGCGCAACAGGTTCGGGCATTGTTCGTGCCGCCGCTGCAGACGCGGTGGCGGCGGAGGGGCTTCCCAGGGGGGCTCCCGAGCGGCCGCCGCCGGCGGAGCTTTTGCCTTTGTGCGGGAGGACGGCCGCCCCTCCCGGCCGGCCCCGCCGAGGGTGTCGCGGCAGGCCCGGCGGGCAAGGAGAGGGGTTCGGGCAAGGGGAGCCAGGCGGGGCGGGGGCCGGCTCCCCGGCTTGCGGGGCCGCTCGGCTCCCGGCGGGCATTTTGGCGGTGCGTGGCCGGCGGTCAGTCCGGCGGCGGGCTGGGGACGAGTCACGGCCGTGTCATTGCCGCGGCGTCGGGCGCTCCCGGCTTTCTGGAAGCGCTGTCTGGTCGGGAAGCTGATTCACTGCTGAAGACGTGGTTGCTCATAGCTGTGGTTACCCTTTCTTTGATATTTGACAGGTCTGTTGTCCAGCAGTTTTGCCTTTTGCCCCATAATTGTACTGTCCCCTGCTATCCCCTAGAAGAGGTTTATGGCCAGGCAATTGTACGAAGGCGATGCTCTAAAGCACTGTTTTTATTAAAGAATTTAAACGAGTGTATGGAAGCAAGAGTGGAAACAATTAGAGGAGAGTGGTTCTTTATTTTTTTGACTTTCTATAAGTTTTTTAATGAACAAAATTAATGAGGTGTATGTGGATATATATTAATAGATGCTTTTGTCTGTTGCTCTCTCATCTTTCTGTATCCCAAGGGAAATATTGGTCCTCTCCATTTTTAGTATTGCGGTGTCTGCAGTGTCCTCACAATTGGATCTTGACTTTGTTCCTGCACTAAAATTCACTGTGATGAGGAAGTACTGGGTTTTTCCCCCTTTTTTCCCTTCTGTGACATTTCCTGCTAAGATTCAGTGTATTGTAAATAATGGATACTGTATCTACAATATAGGATTACTGATAGTTATTAATTACTGTCCTGATAAGCGTTCTCCTTTATCTGAATGCGAGCATTTATAGTCCTAATAGCATTGTCTGTACCAAGCAGAAACTTAGGAGAGAAAAGGGGGAAGGTGGACTACAGAATAGAATCGAAGCTTGCTCAGAGGCCTGTGGCTTGGTGAGATGCTGGTCATGCCTTGCTCTTTCAGGAGAAAAGCAACGAGACAGAGCACTGGAACAGGCTGCTCCAGGAGATTGTGGAGTCTTCCTCTCTGGAGACATCCAAACCCCCTGCCTAGGCTGGGTCACCCCCAGCACTTACACATTGGAATGTGTCCCAGTGAGGTCCCATTAGAACCGTTCAAATAGATGATCTCCAGAGGTCCCTTCCAATCTTAATAATCCTGTAATTTTGTGAAAATCTTCCACCAAACCTAAGAGTAATTACAGTGTGGTTTTAGGGGTGGATTTTAGGATTTTGCACGATTCTTTATGTCGTAGATTGCTGCTTGAAGTGTCCTGTAAAATCATCTCAGCTGACTGTTTTTCCTGGAATAGTGTGCTAATAGATGGATGATATTTTGTTTGAAGTTTAATTGATTGGTTACATCAGTTTTCCTAGAAATACAATTTAAGAGAAGGAAATAGATGTATTTTTAAATTTCTTATAAGAATATTAAGTGTAAGAAAAACTGGTGTGATGTCTCATCGAGTTGTATGCTGTAATTCTACATTGGCTATGGATTTGGATTTCTCAGTAAAGCTTATGTAAACGGGAAATTTACATAGTTTTGTCATTTTCTGTCAACAAAATGAAGGAGTCAGGTCAAATTCAGCTCAGTTTCAGTTGGATGTTGTAGAGTTGGCAGTAGGAAGGGAAACCAGTGGAGTTTCTGTAAGAACTTTAATACAATACTACCTAACTGCTAAAATCTTTAGGAATAAATTATAAAGAGGAACACCTTTATTCCCCAGTGATGATGGGTGGGGAAATACAGAACACTTTCAATAGGCAGCTTCTGGTAAAGAAGGCAGAGCCTACCCTGGAAATGATATTGCAGGATTTCAAGTGTGTCAGTACTTAAGCTGTCCCAATCTGTAGGTGTGTCCTCTTGCCTTTTCTCCCATCTTTTTGAGGCTGACTAGAAAACTCCCATTAATAGAAGGGTGTTTTTAATTTAAAATTTACTGTGAGTTAGGTTACTGATGACTGTTAGTATTAGTAATGACTGATCTGTCAGAATTACTGTAAAACCAGTGAAGTGTGTTTGTTATCTTGACTTTGCCTTTTACACGGTGTACACTGATTTGAACTTTCAGTGTTTTGTTGCTGGGTTTTGTTTCATGGGTGGAAATTGATCAAGTTACAAGGTTTTGTGCCAGCCTTGCAACATTTGCTGAGGTTTAAGGTTTGATGCTTATATGTTAATTCTGTATCTTCTAATACAAAGGGGGACTATTTATATTTTCTTACTCGAGTTATGCTTTGACTTTTTAAATTTTATTGCAGTGAGTACCTTTGTAGGAATACCTTCTTCCTCTCCACAAAAAAAAAAAAAATAAAAAATTACTAATGCTGTTGTATTTTCAATTTAGCCTACAACTCTGTGTAGGTTACCTCTGATTGAAAGCATACTTCAGGGACTCTGGTTCTTGTTACTTTCCCGCTGCTTCCGGTGCTGCCTCAGGAGCATTGCCTGCTAACTATAAACAATGTTGATGCCTACCATATGTTTTGGTAGAAAGTGCAGATTCCTGCTGTCCCACTAAACTCAAATGCTTAGCGTACTAGTATTTGTGAATATACAACGGAAATGTTGACTCCCCTATCGTGTGGCTCTGTACGGAACTCTTACTTTCAACCTCCAAAGAAATAAAGTTTTAGCTTGAGTAGCAAAATCAAAAAATATGGTCAAATACTTTTTCATTTAAATTTACAGAACCCGGGATCTGGAGCTCAAACTTGTAACCCTAGCAGACAGTTTTGCATTCCAGTACCAATGGTAAGTAAGCTAGGTCTCTTCCGAAAATAAACCTTTATAATTTTCACACATTATATTTGGTTGTTATGAAACTTTGATATTGATGAATATACTGAACAACATCTTTGTTCATAAAAATATACTAGAACAACATATTTGCAGTTGGTTATGTAAAAACTTACTTAGGCTTTAATTCATGCCTTCTTTAACTGCTTTATTTGTTTTCATTTTGTGACTAATAAAATGTCTTTAAACGGCACTATAACGTAAACAAAACTGATATTTACGCTACATTATGTTGTTTGGCCATGCAGTTCACAGTGCAGCTTGTGTTACTGTGTCTCACATAGTGGTAGTGTCTCACAAGGAGAGGAGTGGCTGCAGATGTGTTAGAGGGTGTTTAAGCATAAGACTGGAGATAAGTGAATTCTATTTTTAAGATGGTTCTGTGGTAGTGGGAGAGAGTAAGGAAAGAAGTTTTAATAGCATCAAAGTAATTGTTGCTGCTCTGATGGTGCTGATAAGCTTGTGCTGGAAGATAAATCAGAGACTTGAGAACCTTGATTGAGCAAGTAGAAAAGTGTGTTGGCAAAGCTTTTTGCTTTTCAGACTAAATAAGAGTGAGAGATTTTTGAAGTGAGGATAACCTTACAGCAGATACTAAATTCAACAAGGAAGCAAGTGAAAACCAATCTGGAGTGTTGTTTTCCTGTTTCCAGGTGAGAAGATGAGCTGCTGCATTTTGGACAAGCTGAAGTTTGGAATGCTGGGATATAAAGAACCCATTAAGAAGGAAATTACAGTAGTTAAGAGGAGATGAAGGTATGACTTAGGGCTTTGCAGAAACAATAATTCAAGGGAGATAGATGTAGTAGGTATGTGAGAATTCAGAGCCAAGATAAATTCCTATTATGTTGGCAGAGCTGTATTTGAGATGTGTTAGTGAGGTATTATGAAGGATAAGTGTTGACCAGGCCAAGGAATGCCAAAAATGTGTTTGAAGAATAAGATAAATGGGTTTGATGTCAGCTTGATGTTTTGGTCACTAAATGATATCTATGGCTGAATTTGAGACCTCAGTGTGGGTTGTCTGTTTTCTCTCTGCTGGTGTTCTGTTTGCTAATTCTTTCATTTTGCATTCTCACTTGACCCTAGAAAATAGTATAATTGGAAAATGTATGAGTGTTGTATCTATGCAGGATGTTCCAGGGAGCAGCTTAGAGAGCTTGATTTTATGTTCTCCTAAGCATGTGACCGTTTATTTATTGATTTATGTGTTGGTAGTGGAAAGCTACATGTTTTATTTTGAAGGGGGAAGGGTGCTGTGATTACTGCAGGTGTTTGCTCTGGCTGATTTAATTTGATTTGCAGTTGAAATAATGCTCAGATTTTTTTAATCTGAGTAAAGAACTGAAGGCATCCATGAAAGTTAAAATTTATTTCTCCTGCACCCACTAATTTAGGGACATCTTAGATAATTATTTTTGCTTTGTAGACCAGTGAAGTAGTGGATTTCTGAATTATGTGACCAAGGTATTTATTTACCAGTTCTAAAATATTTCAGTCTCTTGTGCTTTCATGTTTGGTTAACATTAGCAAAATTTTCAAGTTACTCATTTCTGTGTGAAGGGATTTTTATTATTACCCTTATCATGGATGCTTTGTGTATTGTGCAGTGAGAATGGAGGAACAGACAACAGTATTTTTTTTTTTTTTTTTTAAGACAGAGGAAATTGGTGAGGGTGTTTCAAGATCCACACAAAATGACACTCCTGAGCTGGTAACTTTCTGGTCAGGTAGCAAACCCAGAGTTTTAGGGATTTGTAAACAGACATTTTATTACCCCTCTTTTTCATTGTCATCTTGTTTTGGTCAGTTTTCACCATTCCAAATGCATGACTGCTTTTGTGTCTGCTGCACAAGATGGCTTTTGGTGTAGGAAAGCATTTCTTTTTGCTTCCACTCAGTGGAGTGTCACTGTACTGAGCTGGGAATTGAATCCTGAGGCCCTGAGCCACATGCACTTGTAACCAATGCCAAATATGTGTATTGTTATGAGGTGGTAAGATTGTTTCCTTATATAAGTGTTGCAAAAAGAACAAGAAGTTCTAATCTTGCACCCCAGAGGAAAGTGTTTTTCATTTGTTCCAGAGTGCCAGCAGTTGCACTCATCAGTACAGCTGTTTGTCTTTTGACTTGGCTGCTCATGGCCTGGATTGTCCAACCTCATTCTACCCACTGTCCTAGTTCATTTTATGAAGTACAAAATGCATTGGAGCTTTCTGATATTTCATCACAAACTGGTTTTGCAGAGTTCCTTGAAGAGCTGATGATAAGGTATATTTTTCCAAGCACTTGTGATTTGTATGTTAGTTTTGTTTGTCGAGGTTTTTTTTGTTTGTTTGTTTTGGGGTTTTGTTTTTTTTTTTTTTTTTGAGAAGAAGGACCTAGGAGAGGACTATCTGTAGGTTATTTTTCTTCCTCCTAACCTCACAAATTATTTCTGTGGTAAAATTTGCAATCCATGTGATTCAGTTCTATTTCCATGTGACTTCTGACTAAGGAAAATTTTAAGACCTGAAAATGAGAATTTTCTTTTAATGAGTTTTAGCACAGTGTTATGAGGAAGAGAAAATGTCTCAGCTGTGCTTTGAACATAGCATTTCAATTGACATATTGCTATGTAAAAAGCAGTGGAAGAAGCAGCCTCTCAACTTGCATAATTTTATGTATTCTGTGGTCACTTGATAGTGTTAAGTGGCTGGGGATTGTACCAGATGACTGCAACTTCTGCTGGTTTGGCTGCCTGTTGTAAGGTAAGGAGGGTTGAGGTAGACTGGCCTCTGATGCTGGTGGGTGAGCTGTGGGGTTCTACAGGAAAGTAAATGATGTCTCTCACTGTATGTGAGAGAATGGCAAAAATTGGTAGGAATGTTGCACAAAAGGGAATATGCAGATGCATCCAAAACCCGTGGCTTATTTTCTCTATTCTAGATTAAAGAGGCCTGAAAGCTGCTATAACTTGGTGTAGATCATGTGTTTGGCTTGGACTGAGGCTGGAAAGGGTAGAAAACTCTTTGTGTCATCTTTGATGTCACATGTTGCAGCATCGTTATGAATGTCTGCATGTGTTCCTTTGGGTTGGGCAAGTTTGCTTGATCTTGGACTCATGGCCAGTGAGTTCAAGGAGTGCTGTTCTTTGAGAGCGTTGCTGCACAGGATCCTGTGGTTGGCCTTGTGTTATGGAAAGTCTGAGGTGTTGGAATTGTGTCTCACAGCTGTACATGCAGGTGTTATTGTGCATCCTGGTTGCATTGTTTCTGTACTTGGTCCTCTTCCTTTCTTTCCCTCTGGCACTTGCTTGAAGTCTGAGGAAAAGCTCTGCCTTTGTGTGAAATGAATAGTTGACTGTGATCAAAGTTAAAACTCAGACACACAATGACTTTTTCATCTCAGATGGCATAACCTCTTACTCACCTGTTCTCCATTTGCTGGTTTGCTATTCATTATACTGCTCATCACTTCCTTTTGTTGCTTGTCTTTTATTTCACTTTTCACAGAATGTTGGGGGATTAAAAAGGAGTGGTAAATGAATATGGAAGATGGGTTAAATAGAGGAAGTAGTTAACAGTCAGTTCTGAATTCTATTATTAACTTTAGTTAAAAGACAAGTTAAGATTTGAACCTTCCGCTGAAAATGGAGTGGAATTGGAATTTTTCCAAGCTTAAATTTGTTGTGGCTGTGACAGTGTGCTTTTGGATCATGGCCTAGCACACTGTTAACCTCAGCTTTAACCCGAGTCAGAGCACATTTTCAGTATGTCCATTGAACTGCCATGGCAAGTTGCTGAGTTAGTGTACTAACAGTGCACATGTAATGGAAATGGCATTGTATGGTTGCATATTGCTTTAAAATTGAAGAAGCTTATACACTCATTAAATTAGTCTGTGTTTTTTATTTCCTGACTTTTTTAGTGTGAATTAGCAGGATACAGACGATCAGGAATACTTTTGTTAATGTACAACTTCAGACATAGTATAAAGCTTCCGTGGGCTTTTTCTGGATGGTTTTTACAGGTAGTAAAAAACCTAAAAATATGAAAGTGATTGAAAAAGAAAAAGACTTTTATTTGATCTTTCTTAAATATCTGGAGTTAGCTTTTCTTCTGAGGGCTTTAATATTAAATATTTATTAGTGCTGCTCATAATATCTTAAAGAATAAAAACCAAATGCTGCATTTGCATACATAAGCTGATGTTCATCTGTCAGGTTTTATTGTTATTTTGAAACTGTCCAGCTGAGTAGCCAATTTCCAGGTGCTTTTTAATTGAAGACAGCGTTAACTAATAAATATTTACAGCCTTCCTCTATTTTTGGGGCAGGTTTGTGCTTCTCAGATTACCCTGGGGCATCAGCCCTGGAGACACCTTCATTTGTTCTCTCTTTGTACGGCTTTGCTGTGGGAGAGATGACATCCTTTAATATAGCTTTAAAGGAAGGTGAAATAATAATCTACACAGATAATTGTGATACTCAGCTTTTTCCCTGTCTTTTACACGTGGATTCTATTTATGTGGAGCAGGTGAACTTGTTTCAAGCCGATTCAGGGAAAAAGAGGGTAATGCTTTGTGGGTTGAAGTTAGTGTCTGAAAAGGCCTGCATGCTGGCTTCAGAGAATGAAGATGTTAGTTTTGAAGATCTGCAATTCAGAAGTTAATCTAAAAGAAAAAGTGTTTTCATTCTATATGATTTGAGGCTTTTTTCCTTTGGTACTTCAGAATGTCTATTGTTATTTGTGCTATTGTTTCTGCCTGGACTTGCAAGCTGCTGCAGTTTTGAACATAGCTTCCCATCTGCTCCTTGGTTATTTATAGGCCGATTTGTGGAGCTCCTTCTAATCTCTCAAGTCTTCAAAAACATTAATGAATTAAACATCACAATACCCTTGTAAAAAGAGAATTAAATGGAGGAACTGAATGGAGACTAAAAAGGATAAATGACTTGCTGAAAGCCATATGTATATTTCATAGCAGAACAGGGAATAGAAACCAGATTCTTTTTTTCTTACTTGTAGTCCTGTGGTCCTTACTTGTGTTCCTTAACAGACCAGCTACATGTCTTGTGAGCTACATGCTAAAGGAATGAAGAAAGAACTCGTTCTTTGTATCTTGCAACAGATACTCGTGTGCAGACTAACCCCTTTCAAGACCTTGAACCATGTACAGAGAGTATTAAAGGTTTCAGGTCTAACAAACATGAATAAACATGTTAACACTAATTCTCATTAAGTCTGGATTTGTTTTGGTTGTTAATGCTTTGGAGCAGTGGTTTCTCCTGGGTTGCTTGGAAAGAAAACACCTGTTACTTGCAGGACAGCTTTTCTCTGACACCTTACTTCCAGTTGTCTAGTCAACCAGTCCCTCTTCTGTCTCTAATAGACTTTTACAATGGCTTTAAACAGTGTCTGGACATTGGTTATTATTTAATTTTTTTTAATTCAGTGACAATGTGGGTAGCACAAAATGCAGGCAATAATTTCCATTCATCAGAAATTTTGTGCTTTAATGAATTACGCATAGTACTTATTGTGTGTGAGGGTTTTTTGATTTTTGGCTTGCTTCTTTGCCTTTTTGGTTGGGTTTTGGTTTTGTTTGTTTGTTTTTGAGAGAGCTTGCAAAATCTTGGATGTGTGGAGTAAAGCATTGTAATTTACAGTAATTCCAGACTCTAGAAGTGATAGATGATGCAGCCTACCAAGCTGTGATTTGATTTCACATTGGAGCGCAGCCTGCAATATTGTTTGCATTTTTACCTGTTCTGTAATTTTTTTGAACTATTTGTTTGCTGTTTCCCATTCTTTCCTTAATGTATACATACTTCATGTTTGTATGTAAGAGAATTTTCTCCACAAATAGTATTAGTTTCTGCTTGTTAAGGGGATCGGAAGAGTTTTCTGTTTCACTGGAATGCCTTCAAGTATTTAGGTTTTAAATACAAATAAGCGAATTTAGTGTTGCCACCTTCTTGTGGAAATCTTCAAAAGAATGAACACAGTGAATACAGACTGACATTGATTTAATAACCTGAAAGCCTATTTTATTCTAAACAAATTCAGTGAGGTTCTTCAGAGTGTATTGAATGTGTCCAGGAAACATGTTAAATAAAAGAACAAGTTCTACAGTTCAGTTTATAGTATTTTGGCAAAGTAGATTCTAGGTGGGCATACAGCACTCTAGATTGTTTATGAAATTCAGCAAACAAATTTAACCTCTTTATTTGTTGCATATCTGTAACATTTCAGCTTATAAAAGTTATGTCTTCTGATTTGGAAGTGATAAAATGCAGCTTCCTGAAGTATTTAACTTTCCTCACATGAAATCTCTTCTCGTCAGTGCTTTTGTTTTTTTCTGTAGCTTTTCTGTGTTTAATGAAACCAAATGGGGTTTTTATTGATAAATAGACACTGAATCTGTTTCTCTCAGCTAAATAGTAGTAGAGTATTGAGCAACAAATCATTCTTTCCTCGTGCTAAATTGATAGCTTGATGGAAAATTTTAAGAGCATGTCATTTTGTCTTCCTCCAACAAATTGAAGACTTGACATATATTTTGTAGGCCTAATACATTGCAAGGGTACAAAGCAGTGTACCTTTTAAAACACCTGTAGTAGCTCCCATTGGAAAGTAGATGCCAGCTTTCTTGAAATGGTTTCACTTTCCAATATTAAAAAAAGACGTTTTGCTTAATTCAACCTGAGGCTCTTTGGATGTCAACAATAGAGAAGGCTGCTGAGCCTGTTTTTTAAATGTGAAGATTTTTTTTTACTGGTATGTTCACCTGCTCTGGTGAGGGTTTTCTTCTAGATGAAAGCTATCAAAGCTCTCACAGAAGAGAGGTAATTGTAAACTTCAGGAGTTTGTGGAACAAAGGCTAGGTGGAATTATCAGCAGTTCTAACTGGTCTGACTCACCTCCCTCCACACCGAACAGAATACTTCCATTGGTTCCAGGAAATACTGAATAAAGGAACTATTTTGATCCATGGACAGTGCCACTACTGTGGCAGAAAGCCAAGCGATGCTTTCATATTAAATAAATAGGTCTTTTCAGAACAGCAGAGAAACATGTTCCCCAGAGTCAGTAAGCTGATGCAGACTTTTGTTCCTGTGTGAAAGTACGAAGATAATGAAGTGTGTGTAGGTTTGAACTTCATTCATTGATTATAATAAAGAGGCATTTGTAATAATTTGGAAATGTAACTCGGGGAGGAGGGGAAAAAATATTCAGGTATGTGTTCCATATCTTGAAAAAAGGAAAATAAAGAGAACTGCCTAAGTTAAAAAGCTTACACAGGGTGGTTTGAGAGACAAAAATGACTGCCTGAGTAATTCTTGAATTTTCTGTTTTATGCAACAAATAAATACAAATCTTTGTCTAAAACATGCAGGGAGCTTTAATAGGATGCTTTTTGGAGTAGTCGTTCAAAGTGCAGGCTGTTATGGGACTCAGTTTCCTGAGACAACTTAAAGTTGTTTGTTTTCTTCTGTAATACATGAAGTCTGAATTTTATATAACTGGCAAAAATTACACTTCAATATGGAGATTTTGGGATAAGAGATGGGAATGAACATTGTGACGCATTACACACTGGAACAGGAAGAGGTGATAAAAAGCTGTTGAAATGTTGGGGTTTTTTTAAAATAATAATATGATAGTTCTTTTTTGTTTTTTGCTATGAAGCTTATTGTTTTGACATGAAAAGGCATAACTATTTTACCTCAGGCTATTTGGATTTCTCTGGATTTTTTGGATTTTCTTTTTTTTTTTTTTTTTTCCTAAGTGGTTTATAGTTTTTATTCAGTTAACTTTCCCCGTGCCAAGGAAAAAGTTCTCTGTGTGTGCATTCTGAAGCATCCAGATGGAGAATCCAGGTTGCAGTCCAAAGCCCTGGGCCTGGAATGAAACGCAAAAAAAAAATCAATTTTGGTCTGTTTTTATTTTGACTGAATATTGGCACATATCTTGAATTTCTGAATTTCTATGTATTTCTGAGCAGAATTAAGTTTTTTGATTACATGGATTGATCTGTGGAAGTAGAACCTCAGAAAGTCATGAGCAGGTGCCAGTCCCTACTTTGTGTAGGCTGGCAGAGGAGGTTGCAGTTCAGGCATCCTGTGCACTTGTCAGTGAAGCAAAAAATTCATCACGGTGAATTGCAGTTCACAATGCAATTAAATTTGCATGAGGGTAAGGAGGAGGCAAAAGAAATAGGAGCATTTCCAGGTATAGATTAGAGACAGGACATAGTTATTGAGGCTGTTGGATGTTTTTCTTCAACTGAAGCCTGGCTAATGGCAGGGTAATGGCAGTGTCCTGACAGAAAATGTAGCATAACATACTTAAATAATTATTATATTCTTGGTAATACCAGACAGACTGTGCAAAAGCACGATCTTATTTGTACTTGTTTTATGTCTGAATGAGCAAACAGATAACGTACCTGTAAATTAATTGTAGTTTATTAGGGTTGGGAAATGGGATTTTATATAAATTATCTTGTTGTCTTTGGTTGAGATTCTGCTTTGGTTTTTGTGGTTGGGCTGTTTATTCCCCCCCCCCAACGAGGGAAAAAAATTAAATTTAATCTTTAATTAAATATTTGTATGGATAAGTGCCTACCATGATGTTTTTTCTTACGTTTTTACAGTATTTTAGATTTTGGTTACAGTGTTCTGTTCTTCCTTTAGAAGAGTACTGAAGTGTAACACTGTGAAACAGCGTAACTGATTTCCCATGCTTGACAACTTCAACTTCTTGTGTTTCAGAGCTGCGAAAAGTATCTGAAGTAGAATGGAAGCCTCAGTAATATTACCCATTCTGAAGAAAAAATTGGCATTTCTTTCAGGTACAATTTCAGTTTTCCTCAACTGATTCCACCCTGCATAAGTTGGATGGGATATTTAAGTTGGTTATTTATATTTGCTCGATGTATTTAACAAAAATATGTTGTTGTTTAGTGTTTTATCATATTCCAAAAGAATCTCTGGTAACCTTTGTCTAGTAGCAAGGCCGT
This sequence comes from Sylvia atricapilla, assembly GCF_009819655.1. Lineage (NCBI taxonomy): Eukaryota > Metazoa > Chordata > Aves > Passeriformes > Sylviidae > Sylvia > Sylvia atricapilla. The sequence continues at coordinate 15,301,362 of NC_089146.1, forward strand.
TAGTGTTTAGGACTTGGTTTTTAAGAAGCTTCAGTCTGTGTGTTAGAGACTGATGATTTAACAGACATCCAAAAATAGTCCTTGCTGGTTTGACTTTTTAGTTTTTTAGTTTTAGAAAAACAGAGTGAATATTTTCAGGATCTTCTGTAGAAAATTATTTCCTTTTCAGCTGTCTTTTCTCCAACACAAAACCACATGGAAACAGAATTAGCCATGCATTGCATCAGTTTGATGATTAGCTAATTCCGGGAAGACTAATTATCATTGTATTTATTCAAACTTCCTGATTCTTATGTTGAAGGTAAATTTTTCTCTTCCCTCTGCCAGAAAAAAAAAAAGGGGGGAAGGAACGCTTCAAAGGGTGAATGACACTGTCTTGCTGGTTTCAATGCTGTTGTAGATAGCTGTGTTAGTTCTTGGTGTTTGATTGTCTGATCCAGTGTAGGTAGGTAACTTACAGAACACATGTCAACTTCAAAAATTGACAAGTGTTGCCATAAATATTCTTCTGGCATAGTTTATTTTAGTTTATGTTTTTAGCTAGTCTAGTTTAGCCTGCTCCACTCACCTGAGTGGTGAAATGTGCTCTTTTTGTTAATAGAATTTATTTTGCTTTGAATTTGCCCACTGTCTCCATCAATTGCAAATCTAACAATTCCTTTTTAAAAACAAACAATCAAACCCCTAAAACTCAGCTCCTGCTAAAGCCTGGGACAGTTCTTCCACAGTAACAGCAGATGTGTAGTGAGTTGGTTGTTCAGCATTATATTGCAGGGGGATGTTCTCATTAACTAGAGTGCATTTTCAAATTGCTATTAAAGCTGCCTGATCCGTTTCAAAACCAGACATTCTTAGTGGAAAGTAATTTTCTGAGTGGAATTTTAAATGCTAGGAATCATTTTGGACCTTTGTATTTCTAAGTAGGCTTGATCATTTTTGAATTGATTAGTATTAATGCGTGCTTTAATTTAATGAATGGCAAAGCTTGAATGCAGCAGGATTTTTTAGTGTTCTTCAGTATAAGTAAAGTAACTTGACAGACACAAATCAGTTCATCAATCTTTACATCAGTTTTACTCCATATAGTTTCATTAATGATTAAAAACATATACTCAGAAAAATAGTATTTTAGGAAAGTGTCCTGCAGTGTTTCTTTGTCTGATGTCATTTTTGAGTTAAATTAGTACAAATAACATTGATCCTGCCTTTTTTCTGGAAGCAAAACAGTGGTTTCTAATTGAAATCCATGGTTGGTGTGACTTTAATGTTGATGAGTCATCACACGTAGCATAGAAGAAAAGGCTGGCTCCTAAGACAACAAAAAGCATTGAACAACCACTTGCTGCAAGATCAATGAAGTTTCTTTTTTTATTTTTCCTTTTTCTTCCTCCTTTTGTGGTGCTCTCAGTTGCTTTCCTTAGCAGTGTTTACAAGCTTGGGGAAAAACCTGTCAGTTGTTAGACAAGATGATTTGTCATGAAATAATAATTTGGATAATTATTGTGATCTTTTTTTGAAATGTCAAGAGATTATATTTCTGGGATTTGGGTTGTGTTTTGTTTAGTCAGTTCAGTAACAACTGTTTAAATTCAAGCATTTTTCCTTTTTCTTTGCTTCCTCACTCCAATTTTCAGGCTTTCTGCCATTCAGAAACAGAAGGGTGGAAAGTCTGTAAATAACTGTTGCTTTAGATTGTTTCTTCTAGAAGCATCTGTCTATTTGTACTTTCTCAGACAGCACCAGTCTTCAATGCTTCAGTTTAGAAATACAGATATTAAAAACTGTGTTGCTGTTTTCCAGCAACAATTGTCTCACAAAGGATAGGAAGGGAGGGGAACACAACTACTGCAGTGGACTGCTGAAAGCAGTAGGTCCTTTACAGAAATGTGGAAAATATCTATGTATCAGTGGATCTTTAAAACTCCAAATTTAGAGAGTGTACACAGCTTTGGAAACAAGGGGAAAAGGCCTGTTGAAATTAAGATTCTAACGTATGTTGTGTAAACAGTGTTCATTATCTTGCATGCACCTCGTGGATGGGGAGAATTCTTATAAAATTATGTCAACATATGTGTATGAGTCTGCAAGCATTACTGTGCTTGTGCCTTTTCTTATTTCTGCATAGCTGTTACTGTTCTGTAAAAATTTGTTCGTACAGATTAGCTGGAGCTTCAGATGTACTGAAGAAAAATTATGCAAAAGCGTAATTTAATTGCTTTAGCTATGTGAATAACAGTTTGAGAATAAAGATGTTCTTTTTCAGGCTATGGAAATTTACTTTGCTTAATTTTCACCCAAATCAACCTGTGCTTATAGATGTCTTTGTACAGTTTTTCTAAAATACAGAGAAGATTGTTTAGTAATTGACTCCTACATGTGCTTAATGTGTTGTGGTTGTGGTTTTTTCCTTAATAAAATAGATAATATATTAAAATTTACTGTTTCTAATATTGTTTGTGTAAGTTTTAGCAGAAAGGTTTGAAAATACAGGTGAAGATTAAGGGAAGTGGTTGGAAATGTGTATCTTAATCATGAGGTGCCTGTTCCCTGTTTGTAAGTAGGTCCCGAACTTGTTCTGTGTTTGAAGGAGCTGCCAGTTTAGGCTATGTGCTATGGGCAGCCTGCGTGGTACGAGATCCTCCTCTAGTCAGCTGGGCTAGAAAAGTCCTGCTTTTCTAGGAGCTCCAGTTGGAGCTTCTGGGTACATTCTCAGCTTGGGAGTGGACTCGGTTTCTGACAGGCTGGTAGTGTAGAAGGTCTAGGAGTTGCTTTTTAATGATATAATCTAAAAAATGAAAAAATAATGCTTCTGGAACACTTGATTTGTGTTGTTTATATTGAAAATATTAGATGAAAAATTGTGATAGCTGTGGATGTGGGCTATGCTCTGATGCCTTGGTGATGTTTTAAATATCCATGTGGTCAGTGAACCCTCACAACTGAGAGCTGAAATGTCAGTTGAGGTTTTCATAGCAACTTTAGAAGATTGCTTTTATGATGAAGTTTGAGACAACTTAACTGCAAAGTATTTCTTCAGCTTAAACCTCATCACATTAGCTTTGTAATTACTTTTTCTTTCTGAAACAGGAGGGAAGGACAGAAGAAGTGGCCTCATTCTGACGATTCCATTATGCCTTGAACAGACGAGTATGGATGAGCTGAGTGTCACACTAGACTATCTTCTGAGTATACCAAGGTGATTTGGAAGGCGTTCTGTTCAGAGCCCGTGTTTTACTTTTTTCCCAGTTGCAAAAGATATCTTTCCATTGTTTTTAATTTTATTTGCTCTTCTTTACCAAATTAATTCTATGTAAACGTTGATTTAAAATTTGATATTGTCTCAGTTAGAAACGCATCCCAATAAGCTAAGGGATATGTACTAAGGCTTGTCTGTGTCCTTTTATGTCCTTATGTTCTCCTTTCTTGGGATAGCTTTTTTCATAATTTCTTTTTAATGACAATGCACTTAAATTGCTAAGTAAATTAATGAGCCATTCCAATCAAACTCCCAAGCTTGCAAGGACAGCATTGCCCTTCCTGTGCTATGTGCCTAAGCTTTGTAGCTTGTAGGGCTCCAGTTTAGAAGTGTGCTTGGTTGAAAAATATACAGTCTTACTGAAGTTATGAGCAGCTTGTGGTACTGCTTGAATGTGCTGCCTGACAAGTTGAGTATCCTGTCATCCATGGCTTGCTGTAAAATCATTGTTGTTCGAGGTCTGTGCATGTGCCACTGCCAGCTTATACTGACAGTTTTTGTCCTGGCTTAGTAACCTGCATTTCTATTTTCTTAAGATCCAGGAATCGATCTTTATAGTATTTTTTTTTCTCTTGTTGTGCCACTGCTTTATAAAGTGGAGGAGCCTCTCAGATAAATGTTTACATTTGTATATTTTCAAATTTCTCTTCTGGGAACAGAGCAACAATGGCATAACTAAAAATATCCAGTGTACTTTGCATATTGTAATCTATAAATGTTTATAAAACACAGTTAAAGGATCCAATGTTAGGGTTTTTGTGGTAGAGAAGACTTTAAAAAAATCATGATTGGTGAGAGAGAAGCAAAGAATAAATTCAAATTATTTAAAAAACAAAACATCAGTAGGTATATGAGAATGCTGCACAACATTTTAGTTGTGTAAGCTTTAGGGTTTTCAAGCAGCTTGTTGTCTTTTGTAGAGTGATAAAACACCAAATGGTCACAGACACAGGTCCTGTCATTGACTTAAGGACTTGGCTGTATTTATGGAACAGATGCAGGCATTCTTGTTCTAGTAAGCATTAATTATTCCACAGTCTCATCCTGATGTATGTCTTTACATATATTAGTGTAACAATAACTGTCTAAAAGCTGAACCAAAGTGCTCTTTGTACTTAGTAGAAACTGGGAAATCTGTTTGAAAGTGAAGTCAGTGTTCCCACATTTAATGCTCTGTGTCAGTTGTGGAAAAAATGACCTCTCTGCTATGGTGGCAATATGGAAAACTCATTGTCGTTTTGGTTCGCATGTTGTTTTTCAGTGGGAAATGCAAACTTTGGCTAAGCGCTTCTCTTCTCTGTTCTGGAAAGACTTGCTGAACAGTGTTTGGGAAAAATAAGGCTGAGGGAAGGGATATTGTTCCAAACCAAATAGCAGTCCAGGCAACATTAATACTACTTTTTTCCCAAAGTTCTATATGTGAGGTAACATAATATGTTTGACTTTTAGTTCAGTTGTGTGCATGATATATTATGTAACTAAAACAGGATTGAGATCTGCAGTCTGGTGCGGATTGCTGGCTGTGTCCAAAATTTGAGAGGCATAACTGCTTAAAGTGCCTTGGGTAGAAGAATTTCTTTCGAATATGTGTGTAAAGCCATTCTAAAATTTCAGACTTACTCCTACTGTTGAAGTCTACTGTTATGCCTTGCTTTGATGGTATTTAAAATTCTCGGATTCTGAAGAGGTCTGTTCAGAACTGAAGAAGAATAAAAGTGGCAATGTTATGTTGTCTGTTCATACAAAAGTTTGCTTCCTTTGTTGTATTCTCTCTATCGTGGCTCAAATCACAAAGCTTTTTACTTTTTATTTTAACTTAAATGCAAACATTTGTATTGGCTAAACTTTTTAGAAGTGGTAGGTCACTTCTGAATTTGATTGGTTGTTGGGTTTGGGAGGTTTTAATAGGGTTAGTAATAGAGGGGCGGATGCTGATACTGCTTGATTCCAGTGAGCCTGAGGAAGTCATGTCTCAGGATGCTGTAGTAACACTCTTCACCTTATTCTTAAAAGCAATAGTATTGTGCCTTTTGTGTTGGTTTGGATTGTAAATTGCACTCATGAAGCTTGAATGTTCAGACTGCTTCCAGAAAAATCTTATGTGTGATCTTAGAGGTTCCTTAAGACCAAAAAGCATTCATGGACTGTTTAAACAGCTAAGTTTAATTATTTTTTTCCTAAATAGGCTAATAAAGTGCCTTTTTTCTTCTGGTGTTTTATTCTTTTGAGCTCCAAGATGAATTTGCCTTCCACCCATACCTGATGAAGCTCAGCTTAAACACGAAATAAATAACAGTTAATTTCTTGTTGTGAAACATAATGCTTACTGTTGCATGCCTTGTTTTTTTGTAAGCTCAGGAGATCACAGAAGTAGCTTTGTTTTGTAATTGCGTATTTGGGAAAGATGACATAATGCTTTCCTACCTCACATAAATGTCATGGATTTTATTTGCTTATAACTTTGCCAACACAAGCATTTCAACCTGGGGCATGTTATCTAGTGTGGTAACTAATGTTAAACCATGGGATCTTGAGGACTTGCAAGTCCTCTTCTGGATGCTCCTTGTGAAAACTGACATCCATTTGTCTTCCTTATGACACAGTAAATTGATCTCTCTTCTCAGGATTTTGTCAAGTTAATGGTTATGAGACCTTTTCATAGTTTCCACAGTTTAAATAAATACTTTTAATCTCTGTGAAGAGATACTTAAGTGCTACTGAAAAATTGTAGTTTGTAATATCTAATGATATGCTGGAGCATTAAAATTTTATAAAATTAGTAAACTTAAAGGTTTATAAGAGAGTGCTTTTATAAAGAGAAAAGCTGTGTAGCTGTATTTTACAGGAGACTTGATATCCAAAGCTGTCATGATATGACGCTTGTTAGAGTGAATTCTATGTTTTTCTAAGTGTTTTTTTCTTTTAGTGAGAAATGTAAAGCTCGAGGATTCACTGTGATAGTGGATGGCAGAAAATCTCAGTGGAACGTGGTAAAGACTGTTGTGTTAATGCTCCAGGTAAATAAATATTTTTACATTTAGAGTTGACTGATCAGTTTTATGGATGTGAACCCAGTGGCCATGTTATTGTAGAGACAGTAATTTCCTTAAAATGTGGTTCTGTGCTGAGTTCTGTTCAGCGGGAAAGAATTCTGAAGAGCAGATGCCACAGCTCATTCAAGTGAGAGGCAAATTCTTTATATGCTGAGAACACACAGTTGTAGACCTTTTTCTAAAATGGAGTTTTAGTTTAAAAAGTACAGAAATATGCTCCTGGCATCACCAGCTCTGAGCAGTAGGAATGTGTGCAGTCGTGCAGGTTACACAGATACCACAGCTGAGCCAGGTTTTGGTGCAGTATGTGCTGTACTATCTGGTTTCCTTTGCAGTAGGATATAGCTGACTTAGCTGTGGATCATAGTTCCAATCACAAATTATGTTCTGCATACTTCAAAAAGGAGGAGAAGAGGAAAAGTGACAATTTCCAATAAAAAAATTCTAAAAAAAAATTATTTTAAATCTTCAGAACTGTGAGCTTACAAATAGAGTCTTATTTTACTGCTGATCAGTATAGATTATTTTCTGGTCTCAGTGGTCAAATAAAATGTGAGATACAGCATTTCTAGCACATTAGAGCACTTGGACAACTGTCTTTCTTACTGCACAGATTCCTCTTTATCAGAGCAATTTTCCTCTCAGACTTGGATGAAGCCTCAGAAAGTGTGTCAAATACGATTTTTTTTTTTTTTTTGTCCTGCTGGGTCACTGTTGCTGCTGGGTCTTGAAGTCTGTGTCAAGGTGTCTTTCATCTGTTCTTGACTAAGATGGTTTTCCTATTAATAGAATTACAGTATTTGAATTCCCTGTGTTCAGATTATGATCTTGACTGGGTTTTGCTTCAGCCACTGTGTGAGGTTGAGAGGTTCAGTGGGAACTGCAACTGGTGGGGAAGGTCAGCTCTTTGCCCACACTCGTATTTCCCTGGCAGCTCTCATCCTGCCTTTACAAGGCTTGCAGAAGCATTGGTGGCACATCCATGTCTTGAGTTTGAGAAGGAAGCAATAAAGATGATTTTCCTATGTGAATTGATGTGTAGATCACATGAGATTTCTGTCTGCTTCATCATATGTAGTTCTCAAAAACACTTCTGTATTCCAAATATTGCTTACTTGTAAATAGTTTTTGCATGTTTGTTAAAATGGTGCAGGAATGAATTGGTGGGGTTTGTTGCTGATTTTTTTCTTTTGAATTAAAATTTCATGACTAAAATTAGGTATTTAAAGAGAAATTCCATGGGTTGTGTCACCTTTATGTCACTACTCTGATTAACTTTTACTTATTGTTATAGCTGATGAGTTTAGAGTAATCAAAAGTCTTTGTTCCTTGATCTACATTCAGTATGACATCATAAAATCAACTTAGTAGATGAAATTACTGATTTAGTCTGAGAAATGTTTTCCTGGGAGTATTTTAATGAATTAATATGTTAAAATGTCAATATTCAACCTTTTCATTTCAGTCTAACTAGTATGTACTAAAAAAGTGTAGGATATAGTCTTGACATGTGATATGATTACAAATACACCATTTTTTCCTAAATTTATGTTTGTTGTTTCCTTCTACATAGAAAATAACCTAGAAGCTTTTAGTGGAAAGCTTTGTTTTTAAGCTTTTTTCTTCTTTTTCATGAAATGCCATAAATTGAATTAAGTCTAGCTAATAGTTCATTTTTCTGTACTAACATAGCACAGACTAATTGTTTGTCCTTAGGACTGGGAGTAAAGAGGTTATATTTTCTTTTCAGTTTTGACACGATGTGCTGTGGAATCTTGTACAATGTTACAAAGCAGGATGGGGCAAATATGTGATGTAGATGAAGTAGACTTCAGTTTCTGACTGCAGTTTTTACATTCTTGCATAGATGATGAAATTTCAGTGGAATTCAATTCTGTGGTAAATGAAGCTTTAATCTTGAAGGTTTTATTTATTTTTTCATTTGTTTTACAGAATGTTGTTCCAGCTGAGGTGTCACTTGTTTGTGTAGTAAAGCCAGATGAATTTTGGGATAAGAAGGTTACACATTTCTGCTTTTGGAAAGAGAAAGATAGACTTGGATTTGAGGTATGTTTTTGTCTACGTAAGTCAAAAATACTGGTTCTGAAATACTGGTATAATTGGATGACAACTACAGGGTCTTTAAAATAACTATATTCCAGATGCTTTGTGGATAACCTTAAGAAAACACTGTGGCTTTTTAACTTTTTCAATTTTTAATGACAATTTCTTCATTTAATATTGTTATACTTAGAAATGTGTGGCATTTTATTCTTTGCTTAGCAAGAAAATAAAACTATTTGATACATATTATGGATGTTTTGAATCAGAAACTGTTGTACAGAATTTAGTGTGAAATTTTTCATGATGTCTCTAATAGGCTGTAGAGATACATGATGTATGGAGTCACTCTATCAGCTGTAACCATTCTGACAAATATCTTGTTGGTATTGCATGCATCTTCTTTCATTTTGTGAGTTTTCTGACATCAGGAACAGGTTATAGATCCCATGCCAAATACAAGCTGACACTGTTCTGTGCTGTGAGGCAGAGTTTGTACAAGAGACTACACAATAATGTTAGCAGTACCCTTGTTATCTCTGTCTGGGAGGTTAATGGAAACCTCAATTTTCCCTGTTTTTTTAGGAAATATCTGTGTCATCAAACTTTCCACTGATTTTTTTAAGTTAATCTTGTTTGAACTACAACAGACACGTAGCATGCAGCCCAGTCATGGTGTCCGTAATCAAAAACATGAACGTGGTGATGCCTACTTTTATATACTAGCATATTGTTTGGAGTCACATCCGAGATGAGAATTTAAGGCCTCTGAACTAACCATCTGCACTCAAAAATATTACTTAAGACCTGCTGGTTAGAAAGTGACTAAAGTTTGCAATATTCAGTTTCACACAGATCTTTCACAACATATGGTAAATATCAGAGCCCAGAGAGCAGCAGTAATAAAGGCAGAGCCCCTCTTTAGAAGTTCCTACTGTGCGATCTAGGCTCTCTTTTCCCAGCTAGAGTCCTGTAAATAAAGTTGTTGGATAGGTTCAGGAAGAGTTTGAAGTTGTGATATAAAAGTATGTGACATAGCAGTTGTTAGTATATATATGATGCTGTTGCTAGTTTGGGAGTTAGTCCTTCTAGAAGATTCTTCCTGGGTTTTTCTTTAACATGACTCAGCTAAGATGCATTTTTAGACAAATAAGCAGAAAGCCTACAGAAAACGTATCAACAGAGCAGGGCTAATTTTACATGACTGATAATAAAGGGATCTTTTGTTTTGCTTTAAGGTTTGGCTAATTGTCATTAAATTATAATACTTTAATTTAATAATCTTATTAATTTTGTAAAGCATATTCTGTGCTAGTAATCATGTTGGCATAGCTGGCTGGAATTATGTAACAAAACCTTTTGGTTTCTGTTACTTGGTTGCAGTCAGGAAAACTGTTTCAGTAAAAATGACCCACCTTCTCTGCATTCCAAATATTTGTGTCAGAGACAGGAGTATGTCTTTCCTCAATTCCAAATATGAGTGCAGAGCACTGATAAGGCTATGGAAGGCTCCAACTCCTGCACAAATCTACAGCTGCATAATTTTGCATTACTGGCAGTAAAAACAAACAACACCCAGCTCGTGTTTTAGATTACAGGTTAGATTTGTGTAACTACTAGTAAAATTCACGATTGGTTTTGCAGCAGTGAAATAATTATTAACGAAAAATTTTAATTAAAATATGAAAATGTTTTATTCACTTGGATGCAATTTCATTTTACTTGAAGTAAATGCTGTGTAACTGTGATTTCTAATGGGGTATCACATCTACCTCCTATTTCCTACTACCTGATCTGTTCTTAATACCTTGCTTAATATTAACATATGAAGCCATTAATCACAGTGTCTTCCTTTCTGTTCAAAGAGATCCTCTTCTTCAGAGTGAGATGTGGTGCTGATGAGTTGCAAAGCACTGAAAGTAAATGTGGGAACTGAGATCAAACAGTATTGGGTGGATAAGTACAAAGAGGTGGGCTGATTCAGCAGAGTAAAAGTTCATATCTTTACTTCTGGTTAGTATCAGTGTTAGTTTTGGACCTGCCTCAGGACAATTCCCATTTGTCCTCCAGCAAAACTTTCCTCTGTAACTTCATTCCTCCTCATTATTAGCAACCAGTTCATGTGTTAATTGAAGCAGTTTTATCTGGTCCTGTGCCATGCTTCATAAGAGGAGTGTTTTCTTAATTGTTATGAAGCTGTCTTTCAGCTGAAATGTGGCATATATGACACTGTAATATTTAATACTGTTAACATTTTAAAAGATTGAGGAACAGGGTTTGAGTATAAAAACTGCTGTGTTTTAGTGTTGGGAGGTGGTGCTTATTGCTTTTTTATTAATATACTCTGCATGGTAATGTGAAACAAATCACTCTTTTAGTAGACATAGTGTGTTGTATTTGAGCGTGAGCTTTTCTTATGTGAATGAGCATAACTGGAAGAAAAAAATTACCATAAAAATAGAAGAAATGTACAAATCTGTACACAATGCAAAATTGCCTATAGATTGGTGGGGTTATTTCGCACACCTACTCATTTAAGAAACTTGGAGGAAAAAACATTTCCGAGCCTGATTTGGTATTAGATTAGTACTTTGAAAATCAGTTTGTCAGGAGTAGGAAAGAAGAGGAGCATTTCTAGCACATTAGAACACTTGGACTTGCTTACTGTTATCCTTGTGGAAATAAGGGAGCAAAATTTTAAAAGCTCATTTAGGATTTGGAGAAAAGAAATCAAGTACATTAAAAGAAAAAAAGGAATAACAGAAAGGAAAAATCATGTGGCAAGCTACCATGAATTAGTTGAAACAATTAGAGCATATCACATAAGGATCTTTATAATCCTGAAGTCCAAGGTCTGAGTAGTTCTAAATGCTTCACACTTCTACTGTAGCAGCTGACAGCTCTAACTCTCTAGTAAAGAGTCTCAGAAATTTCTTATGATAATTTATCTGCAGCATCTGCTCTGGAAAATCTCAAGTCTCTAATTTACCTTTTAAGAATGATGCTAATGAGTATTGCTCCAAAAAATAAAGAATGAATAACACTTTGTAGGAAGTACTTCATTTCTGTCCATTTTCAATTCTGTCTCTTAAGACTGAGGCACCAGAATTTGTAACTTCCATAGACTTTCCTAAAAAGGCATCTAGGAGTTCCAGTCAAAATTGTTTACTTAACTGCATCTCTTTTCATCTCTATGCATCTCTGTTGCTATTTTAATATGGGAGGCAGTGGGTTCTCGGACAAATCAAGGAATTCTCCATGTGGATCTGGGGCATGTAATTGTCTATGTGGACCTGCATTTGTGTCATGTCCTGAGTTCTGTACAAAAAAAAAAGTGTGTTGAAAAATGCAAGAATCTTTGCCTACTTTTTCTTCTCTGGGATGTAAAAATGAGAGTGTGCTAATTATTGTGAGCCCTGGAGGGTAAGGTGAGTGAGTGGGTAAAACCACAAGTGAAGGAGGCAGTTCCTGGGAGTGGAGGTTATCTTGTGTTTATCTAGGTTCTGCCAACTGCTCTTGAGTTTCTGGCATGACAGATTTCTATGGCACTGGCCAGATAAATATTTAACTTGCGTTTCTTGGTGTGATGTTAAAGAAAATCATCTTTGCCTAGATTAGTGTTCCATATTAAACAAATAATACCCTATGCTACTCAGTGTTTAATCAAATAGTATTTTAAAAAATTGATTGAAATAGTATTTAGCATCAAAAAATAGGATTGTTCTCCTCAGGAAGAGGTAGCTTTTGCTTTACAGTTCTGTGGCAATGAAGATCATATTTAGATTACACTTGTTTAAATTTTGTATTCTCAGGGTACATGTGTATTGCCCTCTGTTGGAAAGTAACTTCTCCTTTTCAGATTCAGTAGTGTGGCTGCTCTGATATTACACACGTCAGAAAAAAACTCCTTGTTACTGAAATTTTACAGCATCTGGTTCTCCAGTAGCTCCTGGGTTTGACTCTGTGACATTTGTACTAAAGAGCTTTTTCATTTCTTCCCTTAAAAGAGAAAGTAAGTTCAGATGGATGTACTTAACATTTTGGGGGTACTTTTACATGTCCTCTTGAATATCTAGAATTCCTCTCTCATCTTGACTTCTGCCTCTATCTCCTTGTAGATGATCAATGAAAATTGCAGAAAACAGCAAATGACATAGAGAGGTCAGCTTACTGCAAATAGTATTTAAAGCTTTTTTTATTACAAAAGATACATGATGCATGGGTCAAAATCATGTATTTTCACTCCTGAGAAATAGAATTTTGCACTTAAGGCACAAGAGTTTGCAGTCCATGTTTTTAGTTTTGTCTTTCTTCTTTTGCTTGAAAGCTTTTACAAAGGTTGTTTTGATTTTGTTAAAAAATACAGCACTTCTGCTTTTCCTAAAGCACTTTTCTGAGTTACTTCTTTAAAGGCTTTCACAAGGATTTAGCAGGCCAATATTGTACAGAGCGAGTTTACTGACCAGAGTAGGGCAAGGATAAGAGCTGCTGCCAGTCTTCCAGGTTTTTAAAAGAACTGAGTACAGATGATGGTTCCATCACTCTGGTCAGTAGCAAACAGGATGTGTTGGAAACTTTCTACCACTGTCAGCTAATTAGCTGTCCCTGTTGTCAGAAGTGGATGGATCAAGTGGGAAGGGAAGCAAAGATTAAAGGATTCAATAATTTATACTTTTTTTTCCTGTTTTACCATCTGTCCAGATCTATTTGTTTCTCCCTTGGGAAATGTAAGCTCTTCATTTTAGCATCCAGCTATAATCTGCTGTCCAAAGGCTTTTACTTTAGATTATGAGAGCTGCTTTTTTTCCTCCCCTTTTCTGGAATCAACATAGTTTGACTTGGAAAAAAAAGGAAATCAAAAAATCATTTCAGTTGCAAGCAAACAGGGTTATTTCTGTTTTTTACAGCTGTAAATTACCTTCTCTTTACCTGTGGTAATATGTTGAAGGATGAAATTCAAAGGCGAGGGTGAAACACTAATTCATAAGGGAAAACTTTTTCTAGGATGTGGTGTTTTGACACCTATTTTCACGAAAGGTCAAAGATAATTACTTTGGATTTTGAAACACTTTGGGAACCTGACAGCAGAAGTTTGCTGAGCTTGAAGTAGAATTCATATCTGTAAAAGAGAAGTGTCTTCTCATTGTGCACATTGCATTTTTAAACTTTTTTTTTATTCTTTGGCTCTTGGTCTGTGTACTTCCTGTATCTGTAATAGCTGATTAAAACATTATTTCTGAAGCTTCAGAGAGGCAAATTGCACTTTTGACACCTAGAAAATATCAAAGCTAATTTACTAATTTAAAGCATATTGAGGATATTAGGTTAGGACTGCCACTAGTTCAGGTTTAGAGCAAGAGCTAAATTCTCTTCAGGAACCTTCATTTCTGCCACAACTTAGTAAAAAATTCAAATGTTTGCTTATATTGTGAGAAGTTCAGACAGGATTTTAGCAGCTAGCCCAATAAACAGTCTATAAATAATGTCAGAGAGAAGTGTTTTTTAAATCAGAAACCTAGAGAATTAATGGATTTGAGAGTAATGCTTTAAGTTACCAAAAGGTTTATTAATGAGGTGGAAGTTTTCATTTTTCAAAGTTTTTCTAATAAGATGTAGAAAATTTGGGGTTTGACCAAATCTCTTTGGTGGGTGTTTATTTTTTGTCAGAAGATTATTTTTTCATGTGGCTAAAATACTTTTTTTGTGCAGGCTTTGCTCTTACAGAATTTTTTTATTTTAAAAAACATCTCCCTACTAGAAGTTTATGAGGGCTATCCCTTGCCCACTCTCCTTCCTGAAGGACTTTAGTTTAAAAAAATTTGAAATAAGTGGTCTCAATGTAGTCAATCTATTTTGTCAGCATATTTGGGTCTTTTCAGAACTTGTATGTCTGAATGAGAACTAGCTGCCCTGCTTGCTTTAGTCCCCAAAATTAGTTTTCTTTATTGAACTCATAGAGATGAATGTTAAAAATTACCTAAACTATAAAGTGTGCCAGAAGAAGGAAGAACAAAGGCTTTTTTTTTTTTTTTTTTTTTCTCCTTCTTTCTTGGACACAGAATCCTCTGGGGTTTGGGCTGGTTCCTGGCATTACTTAAAGAAACTGCTAGCCAGTTCCATTTGCAGCAGCCATGTACCATTTGGAGTACAGAACAATAGTGTATATTTGGATGTTGCTGAAAGGTTTTCCTCTGCAATAATAGACTGTTTGTTTGGAGCTACTTTGAATCCTTTAGTTTCAGTATCTGCAGAGAAAGGGAGCTGGAATAGAAGTCTCTCTAGTTAGCTCTTTCCACATATTCTTGTGCCCTACAAGAGTATGTGAATGATTTGATGGGCTATGGAAATTTTCTTTCCTTTTTTTTCTTTTGTTTCTGGCTGTATATTGTCCATATGCCTGCTTCCACAGAGAGGTTGTTCTTGGGGTTTTTTTCCACAGGAGTTATTTCAGGCTTAGCATATCATTCATCAAAGCAAGCTGTGCTGACAACTTTTGGTTTAGACTTAAACAAATAAGGCTCATTCGGGAGCCTCTATAAGGCAGAAATGAAAGCAAGAATTTAGTTTTCCACCTAGCAGTGGACCTGTGTTTTCCTGTGTGCCCTGATGCGGCTGATGAACTAGATTTGTCTCCTGCATGAATGACTCAGGCTTTTAAGTATACTAAGATTTGAATTTTTGACTATTCATGGAAAGAGTATGGTTGATCCAACTTTTGCTGAGCATATTTGCACAGTAAATGCAGACACTTAACTTTTATGGCACAAACTCACCTCTGGGACTGAAAGTATTGCCAGAGAGTGGTAAAAATACTGTGTGCTTTGCAGTATGATAGCTTGCTACTATATTCACTAGAAATGGATCATGTAATATCTGACTTAATCACAAAACATCAGTTCCCAGCAGGAAAACAGATATCCAGGGAACACATTTGTTTTTCCCACTGTAAATGGACAAGATGGTAGAGATGATGCTCTTACTGGACTGTGCATGAGGTATACACTGCATGTCAGAATTACTTTTCTGGTTTTGGCCCACGTTAATTGCAAACAGGCATATTTCATTTAAACATTTAGCAGTAAAATCTGAGTCACAGAAAGATCTACTCAGTGTCTCTAGGCACACTTCTCAGATACTTAAGGAAAATACGAGCATTACCTACAAGTGACCTATTTTGTTGTTGCAGGTTATTTTAGTATCTGCTAACAAGCTGACACGATACATAGAACCATGCCAACTAACAGAAGATTTTGGAGGAACTCTCACCTATGATCACATGGATTGGTTGAATAAGAGGCTGGTTAGTTATCTGTCGTTTGGGGTTTTTTTCATGTCTTTTTCTTGAGCCCTGACTTTTCTTGTGTGTGGGAGGGAGCTACGAAGCGTGTGGGAAGTGGTCACACGTGTAGTCGTGCAGTTCATTTACATGAATAGCCTTGTGATAAGTAGCACTGCCTTTACTCAAGGGAAGGTAAAGCTAATGTCATCAATTTGTTGAACAACCTGTTCCTTAATAAAACTCTTCTAGTAACACTAGCTTTAGAAGAGCCTGAGTCTATGACTGCTATAAAGGGAAGTTGGCTGCTAAAGGAGAATACCAAAAGAAGGAGAATAAACTTGAACTCTGCAGATCCTCCTGGGTTATCTCGTAGCTCTTGGTTGTTGTGGTTTTAAGCTGTCCTACCCCAAAACCTCTATCAGTGCAGTTTCCCCAGTAGACCAAGAAGCAGTAAATGTCTAGGAGCAACTACACCGTTTAATTATTAATCAGCACAAATTGTTTAAGCAACTGTTGGTGTGCATAGCTCTCCAGAAT
The DNA here is from genome assembly GCF_009819655.1 of Sylvia atricapilla. Taxonomy (NCBI): domain Eukaryota; kingdom Metazoa; phylum Chordata; class Aves; order Passeriformes; family Sylviidae; genus Sylvia; species Sylvia atricapilla. The sequence continues at coordinate 15,317,548 of NC_089146.1, forward strand.
GTTCTTAATCTTTTCTTTATTGATACTTGCTTTTCAGTTACTTAAATAGAATTTAAAAAACAATATGTAACTTTCATTGATACAGCGTGTTCGCGTCCTGTGTAATCTGTTCTTAAAATGTGTGTCTCCACCTAGGATCTCCAGGTGTGTTGCAACTGTGGCTGCTTTCCCCTGAAATTTTAAGTAGTCCTAGATAAGCTAAGGAAAGTTCATTGGCAAGCTACTGATTAATAATTTAATAATAACAAAAAGCCCTGAAAATCAGTGTGCATGTCATGTAAGGCACCCAATCATGCTCAGTTCTGTTAAAAAGCAAAACCAACTCTCAGAAGTCAGGTTCAGAGGAGTTGTCTGAACAGTGCACAGTGTCTCAACTGTACTGGTGTTATCTGAGATCAGAAGCACTTCAACGAAACTGATGAGGATATTTTAGTCTGTATAATCTTTCTATATAATGTAATACATTTTTCTTTTTTTTTTTTTTTAGTCACTCATTGTAATATGGTTCATTTTAATAGTGATTAGAAGCTGGAATTTTTAAAAAATTATTTTAATCCTTCCAAGTAAGCTGTCCGGTAGTTATGTAACATGCCTTGATTCTCTAGCATTATTAAAGGTTTAAATGAGGATGTAGAATAAATATGTCCATACAATCTTAGAGGTTTTGAAGATATCTCAGTTATATTCAGTTAATATTTACTATCTCCCTAAGTAATGTTAGTATTCTTAAGTGTTCCCTGAACAAAACTTTGTTTTCCGTTGTTTCCTCTCTACCATCTGAATGCTGGGAAATAATTGCATTGTGTAGAGACTGAAGTATGCTAATGGAACTACTGGATAAATTTGCACTCCTGCCTTCAGTACAGCTACCTAAATTTTAATTTCTTAAATTAAAACCTTCCTCTTATTTAGGTATTTGAAAAGTTCACGAAAGAATCAACATCTTTGCTGGATGAGCTTGCTCTAATTAACAATGGAAGTGATAAAGGAAATCAACAAGAGAGAGAGAGGTACGTGATTTGATTCACTTTTTGAAGTCAGTGCTTTTGGATTATAAAATTTCATTGGAATTCCAGAAAAATACTGAAAAATAATACACCTTAAATACCCTGAAATGTGTAAAGGAATTCTAAACCTTTATAATGTGGGCTACAAAATACATGTGTGTGTGTGCAGATGGATGCTCATTCAGCTCATTACATGCACTTTCACTTATTTTGATTCAATGAGTTGAAAAAGTGAGGACTTGACTAAGTAAGAAAAAAACGTGTTCTTTGAAGACGTATTAGGTAGTTCTGGCCTTAGCTGAAGTTTTTAATGCTACTGTAATACAAATTTTAATAATGTGTTTGTTATTTTTTTCAAAGATCAATAGATTTGAACTTCCTTCCATCAGTTGATCCTGAGACGGTTTTGCAGACAGGTATAGTAAGTCAAAAAATTAGATTGTTGGTCAGTAAAGTGACAGAATTCATTTTAGGCCTCAAGTGAAAGCACTGAGGTTACAACTGTTATCTCTAGCCATCTTCAGAATATAACAAGCTTATTGACTATTGTAATCTTTGGGTTAAAAAAAGTGTTGCTAAGAAATGGAAGAACTCTGAACATGTCTTTTGAAATACATATTTTTATAATCTCCCTAACATCTTTATAATATTACCATAGTGATTATGTTTAATTTTGGGAATGCTTTGTTTCTAGCTGATGTCAATATTTTTACCTTATAGAATGAATTCATCTCAGTAGCAAATGGTTACAATACAGAAAGCAGTTTCCTGTGCAATTCTGGCAATTTGCATCAGTTTAGTTCTGAGCTGATCGTCTGTCAGAAAATTCAAGCCTACTTTGCTTCTTGGATTCTCCATTCAGCATTAAATGATTTGGGATTCTTTAACATGTTGGGTTTAGGGTGAATTTCTTGTTGGCAATGAAGTATAATAGTCTATTGACTTGGACTGGATTTTTTTTTTTAATTAGCGCCTTTGTGGAATAAGAAGTAATGCATAGTGTTAGGTGGTGATCAGAGTCTGAGTGCTTAGAATTTTTACCTTATAACTTCCTATAAACTAATGTGTGGATCATATGTTATACTTTTCACAGTGGCTTTATGTGCCCTCTGTGTAAAACTTCAGCCTATCTAGATGTGGGATAATACTGGTTTGAGTTAAAATGTAAAACCATAATTTCTTACTCTGGTCTTCAAAGTTTTTAAAACATGAAGTGTCTGTAGACAGTGTCACTAGATTTTAGCCTAATTCTGTGTCTAATAGTAAGATTTTTAAACAAAACAGCACTTCAGTTTTGTGTGAGCAGATGGCTCCTTAGCCCATGAGTTATATGCATTCTCTGTGTTTTTTTTAATTCTGGTAATGAATTTTTTTGTTGTTATAAAGTTTCATAACTTCCATGGGACTGGATGATCCTTATGGCTCCTTTCCAACTCAGTGTGTTCTGTGATTAAATCATGGGAATTTTAAGAGGCAACCTTTCCTTTTTAGAGTCACTGTATTGAAAGACTGAGAAAAATTTAATTCTCCTCAATTAAATTATCTCCTAAGGATATAGATGTGAACTAGATCCTTAACTACAGGTACTGAAGCTTCAAATCCATATATCTACTTCATAGAATTGGATAAGAACTTAGTTCGAAAAGGTGTTTTTACCTGGAAAAATAGTGATCCTGTGCTGCTGAAACAGTACAATAACATTTCAAAATTACCCCAGTAGAACAAAATTGTTCAAGTCTGCTTGCTCTGCAGCTATCTGTGCTTTTCTGGGGAGTGTTATAAAAGATGAAATCCAAGATGTTTGTGCAAAATTTTGCTGTACTGCTAGTACAGCAAAATGTATTTGAATTCTTAAGACATTTTCATTTCAGAGTAATATATGCTGAGTAATTTAAAGTTGTTTGCTGCAATTTTCAAAGCCCTTGGCAATTTGAATGTCTCAATAGTAGCAGTTGAACATAGTCTTTTGTTTCTGCACTTTTCTTGAGGTATTACTATTCCTCAAGTAGCAGTTTTTTCTTTTATTGAACTGTTGTGTTACCCTTTAAAGACCTGCAGAACTAATGATCTCCAGCTGGCATGTTTTCACTTTGACACCAACATCTCTTTAGTAACCAAACGCTGTTTTATTTTAACTGTTTCACTAAGCTTTTGAGGAACAAATCAATGATCTGGGTTTACTTCTAGTGTGATGTTTACATATTGAGAACTTTAACACAACAATAACATTCTTCAAACAGTTTAAGCAAAAGATTAAATAGTCAAAACATGCTATTTTTATGTATATGAAAGTCACTGCAGTCTAGAGAGTCTGTACCCTGATATGATCCTTAAAAGCACAAAGAAAAGGGCAAGAGAGATGAGAATTCTGAAAAAATAGTTATTATTCAGCTTCACACTCTTAATGAAAGAGTTGTACTTGCTATAAAAATCTTGAAAGACAACAGAGAAATTACACAGTCAGACTTTTAGTTCCTCCAAAGCATTCATTCAGTATAAGAACATGAATTGTTTGAGAGAATTACTTTGGATGCTACTCAACATTTTGAGGTAAATCAGGGTACTTCAGAGTTGTTTCAGACTCAGGACTGTGCTTTTCAATTTTCCTTACATTAATCAGTGCTATTGCCAGCTTGAGTGTTAGTCCCAGTATCTGTTATATATGGGAAATATACCACATTTCTTCTGTTTTGTGACTGATCCAGCCCCACAAACTGTGACCAAAGCTCTGCATGAAATTGTATCATTAAGCATGCCCAATGTATGAAAGATCATTAGCTACAAAAACGCAGTGTTGATGATTTAAAAGCAGGCAGCCTTAGTACTAATTTTTGTGGGTTTTATTCTTGGACTCTAGATTAACTACATCATTCTGTGTATTCTTGAAGGTCACGAGTTACTCTCGGAGTTACAGCAGCGCCGGTTCAACGGCTCCGACGGAGGGGTCTCCTGGTCTCCGATGGATGACGAGCTGCTGGCTCAGCCGCAGGTGATGAAGCTGTTGGACTCCCTCAGGGAGCAATACACCCGCTACCAGGAGGTCTGTCGGCAGCGCAGCAAACGCACACAGCTCGAGGAGATTCAGCAGAAGGTAATGCAGGTAAGCCTGCAGCTGCTCTTGAAAGCGGTGAGGTGGAGTTTTGAGCTCAAGTCCCAGACTGCCTCGCTCCCGTCACTTCACAAATGGGAAGTGTGCTGGTTTCACTCAGTTTCACTCAGCTTTGTTGTGGTTGCCACAGTGACTTGCCAAAGGTTATATTGATACGTGGAGGTTGTTATAAATGTGCTCTCCTGCTTTGGGGGGCTGCCCCTTTGCTGCTCACTGTGGCAGCGCATGGCTGCGTTGTTGGAGGTGCAAATGCCTGCCCTGCTGGCAAAGGGAGAACCTCACTGAGCATCAGCTTTGCTTGAGAGTTGATAACCTTCCCCTGCCCATGTCATTTAAAGTTCCTTTTACTGAAGATAAGCTGTTATTTATTCCTTTATTTGTCTAATGCTTGGTGGTTTAACCTAAGCTGAAGTGCTTAAACTGTCTGTATTTCAGCAATACCCTGACAACAATGAATATAAACTTCCTAATCAATTGAATGTTGAAGGTCATGATGAACTGGTTTGGTTCTTTTGGAAACAGCCATGTAATTAACACTTTCAGCATTTTCTCAGCAGAGTCGCAGTAGAGAAAATCAAGGAAATGGAATTAATTTATTCTTCTTGTGTTTATCACTTGAAATTAGATATGTATGTTTTAAAGATTCTGGATAGTTTGAATATGCAGAAAATGGAACAGATAATTGCTTTTAACCTTTCAACATTGGCATTTCTAATGCATGATGAGTGCAAGTAGAGTACTTGCACTTTATAACATTGTAGATGTGGGTAAAAATAAAAACTAATCAATTTTGTGATGTCTAGCAGTGAAAATAGAAATCTACCAAGGAGATAATTTTAATCTCTATAGCAATTTGATCACGGTAAAAAAATCTAAGCAGCAGATATCATTTGTTGATATATTGAGCTGGAAGTATTAAAAATATGAGAGATTAGTATAATCCTATATAAAGCATATCAGCACAGCTGTAGGAATAATCAGGTGAGGTTCTTTTTCCTCTGTTTAAGTTTTAGTGGTTGAACAAGATGTGATTTTTATCATATTTTGGCAAACTGACATTGTTAATGCATTTAAATAGAATTGTTTACCATTACTCTGCCTCATTTTGCAATATTTGTAATAGAAATAGTTACTTGTTTTCTCTGTGTACACTGCAGATGTTACCTGGCAAGTGAACTGAGTTTCAGTACACAGGAAGAATGTGTTTTGCTCTTTTGCCAAAGTAATAATTTTTGTTTTTAACGTGTGTTTAAAAGCCTTCTAAATGGCATGCAAATATTTGAGAAAAGCATACTAAATCTAGGAAATGATTTAGTTTCTTCTGGGTTTGCAGCAAAAAATTAGGCTAATAGAATTAAAGGCTAAAAGTAAGAAGCTAATGATGTACAGGAGGAAGCCAATAGAGGCAAAATGCTGCAGAATTTATTTTGACAAAATAAACAGAAGTTGCCATATAACAGTACTTGCAGCACTCTAATTAAAATGGGTGTTTTTCCCTTGTGTGCTGCTATTTTTTTCTTCTGTGTTTTGATCTTCTGCTAGGTTTCTTTGCAGTTTCATTCCTGTTTCATCATTTATGTACCATCTTATATTGCTAACCACTCCTGACTTGCTTTTGTGTTTCAATTTCAGTATTTGCTGCTTCTCCTTACTGTGATGTGCTTAGTTCTTACTCCTGTCTCAAAGCCCTCTTATCCAATATGCCTTCAATATCCTACCCTCTCTTTTGAATTACCTCTCTCGCTTCTGTTCCATGTTTTTGTTTTCCTGTCCTTTGTCTTTCATTTCATAATGTAAAGGCTGCAATGACTGTCAGATGTATTGTAATAAGCAGTTTTTCTAAATGCTGCTTATTATTGTAAATCTGTAGGTTTCGATAAGCTCTGGTTTTGTCCCTCCTTAGGCAGAGGTGTTAAATACTATTTTTCTAATCTGAATTCACAAAAATACATGTGATGTCTTGCAGTAGTCTTGTCATTAATGATTTTAAGGTTTATTTTCTGAAAATTACATCACATTTTTCTGTATGTCCCCTAGTAACTCTTCTCAGTTTAAGCCTCTGTCACAAGAACAGCCGTGTGCTGGCCTAAGGAGTTGCAGAGTCAATGCAGTCATTGCTGGAAACGTGTAATGGGGAGTGGTCTTGGGTCTTGGCCAGAGAGGGCAACTGCTGAGCAGTAGCCTTGTCCACTGTTTCAGACTTGCATGAGAACTGTCATTTCCATGTGTAAGGACATTTCCAGGCCACTCTGACCTTAGAGGGGGACATCTGCTGGGTCCCTTCACTTCTAGGTCAGTTCCATATTTAACCTGTAACAGCTGTGCATAGGTGCTGAGCACAACAGGAAGTTTCTCTTTACAGTTGCAGGCTCTTTTTGTTTAAAGTCTTAATTTGTCCTAGAACTGATAAAAGCAGGGAAGACTCAAAATGCTTTTGGAGCAATGAATGTATGCTCTGAAACAGTGTTTCAGCGTGAGGCAAAAAAAGGGCAGCAGGAAGGCAAATAGGCAATGACTCAAAGATGGAGTGAATTGAGTAGCCTTCTGTAACCATGATTGTTCTTGTTTACTGTTGCAGTGCGGTCCAGCAGCACTTGGAAAATGGTCCAATTAGCCCCTGTTTCATTTGTCTTGGTGGTTATGGGGTTACATTGTGTATTGTATTATGTTTCCTGAAAATCTGTGTGAAGCTGCTTTGTGATCAGTGTTTAAACAAGACTCACATAAAAGCCAGGAAGCTGGCTTCCTATGCCTTTTTATTAATGTTCAGAATCTGGAGGTATTCCTGCATTTCCTTACTTCAGGACTCCAGTAGTAAATGACTTCTGCACTTGGTTTCATTGCAGCTGTGTCTGTTTCCCAGATATTTAAAATTTATCCGGGAATTTTTCCATAGATATCATCTGATAATTCAAACTTGTGCAAGGAAACCACATTTGAGACATTCTGCTTTGCTTTGAGTAATATTTGCATCAAAAAATAGTTTAAAAAATAATAAAATGAATCCAGTACTATAGTCCAAAGTTAGGTTGCTGTGACCCTGCAAAGACAAATTCTATAAGATGTAGCCATAAATTCTCAGTAACAGATTTCTGTTATTTGAATTGAGCAAGTTGGTGTGTAAGTTTAATTTTGAAACAAGTGTGTATCCTGTACTTGAGTGTTAGTTTATTCAACAAAACAAGGAGAAAGCTCTTAGGTGTGAGGTTGAATACAACTGTGCATTGTAATCATTTGGACAAAAAAAATTTCTGGTTTGAGCACAAGAGGTCCATTATCATTGTGTTTTGAGCTCTTTTGTTGACAAGAAATATGACATGATAGTTGTCTATGTGGAAAATCTTGTTGTATCTGCCACCTGTTTTCGATGAGCTGACAGGCTAGGGTTAATGAAAAGTATTTTCAGCTTAAAACTTTGAAGGATGTAAATGGTTTCAACAAGGATTTTTAGAGTTGAAAAACATTTGTTTTTTCATAAACATATGCCTATTTTTATTTCTGCTTGTGTTACAAAATTCTGTTTATACCAGGTTTTGTGTGATTGATTTGCTGCTTTGTTTTTATCATCTTTATGGTACTGACAGGTAGTCAATTGGCTTGAAGGACCTGGATCAGAACAACTAAGAACCCAGTGGGGAATAGGAGACTCCATTAGAGCTTCACAAGCTTTGCAACAGAAACATGAAGAGATTGAGAGTCAGCACAGTGTGAGATTTCCCATACCCTTTTCAAGTATCAAAATAATTCTAAATACATGTAATTATGAGCAATGTATTTTGGTTATGAATATCTTGGAATTTTGCATAGTGCATGATGAGTTACAGAGGAAATTACCTGAGCATTTACAGAACTAATACAGTCATTATTATTGCATTTTTTTTCCATTGTAGAAAATTACGGCTTTCTATCTGTGATTTTTCTTGGGTTTAGTATGTTACAGCAGTTCTTAAATTTTCATGGAGAGTAGAAGGAATAAATTTACTTTTTCCTCTCTGCCGAAATGTCTGAGAAGTCCTGCACTTCTCAGGTGAATAACTCAATGCTTTTGTCTCCATTATACTACACTTACCAGTGTAGTCAGTAGCTGAAACTGGCTTAAGACTTCCGTTGATCAAGACTTTAGAAATACTTTGTGCTCATAATGAAATCATGGGTATGCTATTTTGTAACCATACTAACTTGATGCCTTTGCTTCTAATTTTGAATACTTCCTAAGCTTTGGTAGAATTTTGTCTTTCCGTCAGATGATTAACTATAATTAGGTTATGAATATTCAGTGTTCCCAAAGGGAACTTTGCTCACAGTGCTGTTCACCTTTTCTGACTTTCATTGATGTAGACGCTCATTATTATGTCCACTTTTCCAAAGTTGTGTTTGCAGTCATGACAACAAAAATAGTCACTGGATTATAGTTTTTCAGATGTAATTTAAGGGGGAAAAAAAACCCAAAACCTTTAGTCTGAGAAACACAGCACCCTAGACAACACTAGTTCTACTGAGTCCACCTTCAGTGAGTATGGTTTCCTTGATGGATGCAGCAGTGTAGGTGTTTGTGTTTGATTAAGTAAATCCCATCTCCTCTATCTTGTCATTGCTTCAAGCTGTTCAAGCAGTGTGGAAACCAGTACCTTCTGAAGTGTAAAATGTCATGCAGTTGAAATCCTAATTGGAAAGAAAAAAAAAAAAACCAAACCCAAACACCCTAGACTACCTACTTCATCAACAAAAATAAATTTGAGTGTCTTTTAGTTATATTGGTGTTTCAAACTGAAAGGAGAAAACAGAACTGAGCACACTTTTTTCTCACTTTGATATCTATAACAGAGAACTGCGCTTTAGCTGGGGCTAAATGCAGTTCTTGAAATCCCACTGAAGTTGGCAGGCTGTCCTACAGTGTGCTGAAGCAGTGGCAGCATGGAACACAGCTTGGTTCTCAGGGGCTGGCAGGAGTTTGCAGAAATAACTGTCAGAAAAAAATATTTTGTATTTTATATATTTATATTTTATATCAGAAGAAGTAGTTGGGAACCACTACCTTAAATTTAGATGCCTGTTTAGAGATTAAAACCATTTTTTGTCAACAGCACCAGAAAAATGTTCTTTGCCTTTTCCTTAAGTTTTTACTGTATGCTTCCTCTTTCATTGTTTTCCTGTTTTCTATCACCTAATAATTGAATTGACAGTTTGTATGCTTGCTTTCTTTCATCACCTTTTTTTAATGTTAGTTATAGTATTTTGAAGAGTCTTGCAAAATTGTTTGATTTGTCTCAAGTATACTTTTCATTTTACGCTGAAGTGAAAAAATAATTTCCATAGGGTGCATTTTTGTTTTCTTTTTTCTGGTGAGAGAGTGGTTGGATATTTTTTGGGGGAGGGTGTTAATTTTCTGACAGTTTTATTCTTGAGCAATACACTATAACTGTTGTTCTTGAGCAGGTTTTTACTCCATAGGCTTGAGCTGTCACATACAACTGTGCCTAAGTTCTCCCATGAAGAACTTGAGGAATATGCTTTTTATACCTTGTTTACTGGTACCTTATATTTACTGATAGCTTGATCATAATCAATTACTGCAACTCTTAATTACTTCAGTGCTAAAAATAAAAACTGGAAAAAAACCAAACCAAAATCCCTAAACAGATGAATATATTAATCTAAATTTTTTTAACTTCTCATATTATAGTTTATATGTCACATTTAGCTGGATTTGTATGTTCAGTGTCGAAGAGCTGTGTTCTGTGAACTGATTGTGCTGAATGCGTGTATTTATAATACGTGTGTCACAGTGGAAGATACTTTCACATTATGTCATCAAAGTTGCCCCTTTTGGGACAGATGAGAGATTTAGTCTGCTCCTAAATTTTTGAATGATTGCTAATTTAACCTTTTCATTACTTTTTCTTTATTCTCCTCCTTGTTCTTTTCATAGTTTTTTTTTTTTTTTCTGTGAGCAGATGGTAGAGGCAGCTTTGGGAAAAAATAAAAAAAATCAGAATATGGATATTTATACTCTGTTTTGCATGATTTGTAGCTAAATGATGCAAAAGCTGAAGACATAATTTACAAAATTCTAAGCATCCCAATAGGAGCGAGACAAGAATACAAATTAAATCCAGTATTGTAGGCCAGTAGATGGTGCTGTTCCATAGAAATGCATAGGACTCTTCAAGGTCAAAATTAGAGCTGTTGAGCAAACACATTTTGCTTTACAGGCATCTCAGTCATGCAGGATGTGAATGTGATCTGGATGTATCAAGCTCTTTTTAAATCTCCCCAAATTGTTAAATATTTGAACTATCTTCCTCTGCAAATACACCAACAGGATAACCATAACTAAAACTTATGTATGTATTCAGTAATCAAGCTATGTGAAAAACAAACCTGCACATTTTGAATTAAATAGTATTAAGTTTTCCTTAAATAAGAAACAAGTATAATTTTGAAGTTTCTGTGCATGGGCACTCTTTTGTTCGGAAGATAGAGATTAGTTCCACTTCGTCAGCAGCAGTATTTTTTTAAAATATTTTAAGGAAATTATTGCTAGTTTCAATCATGTCACTGAAAGTAACATCTGGATAGTCCTGTAAACAGCTTTTTATAATAGCTGATCATTTGGCAAATTCATCTTTTGTTTCAATAGACCAGTACAGACATCTAAGCACTAGAAATTTGTTTTAAAATGGTGGAATTCCTCTTTTGGTGGAAGTTTGTACTGGGACTAGGAGCCATGCATTGAACTCTTCCCATCTTTCTGCACTAAATTTTTTTTTGAGGCAATGCATGTATTAGCATCTACTATACCCTTTAAGAGTTGATTTAAAACCAGGAATATTTTTTCCTTCTCTCTGAGATGGGGCAATCTGTAATAACCTCATTTTTCAGTCTGATTATTTATTAACGTGCAGTTGGATGTATACCATTTAAGAGAAATAAAATTGTATGTGGCATTTTTAATTCTTCATCTTCTTGTGTTTCTAGGAGTGGTTTGCTGTTTATGTTGAGCTTAATCAGCAGATAGCAGCTCTTCTAAATGCAGGGGATGAGGAGGACCTTGTGGAATTGAAAGCATTGCAGCAACAGCTGAGTGATGTGTGTTACAGGCAGGCAAGTCAGCTGGAATTCAGGCAGAACCTATTACAAGCAGCACTTGAATTCCACAGTGTTGCCCAGGATGTAAGTGTTTCTTCTTAATTTTTTTATGTACTGTCAATAAATTAGTGTCTTAGTATTGGAGATGTTGAAAACATTGGAAAACTATTCAGGGGGATGAGGGGAAATGTGTCACTTGGAAAATCCTGTAAGTTGTCATTTGCTGTAATTGAAACACTGAGAAAATTGGTTCTCCCCTTTTTTAGGAGGGAAGTACTTTGCAATGCCTTATGTTTCAGTAGTATTTGAAATAAAAAGGTGTCTAGGTGAAAAGTTACTTTTTTGCCCCTCTTTTTTTATTTAGAGGCATATGCATTAATTGAACTGGAATTTGTTGTAATTTTCATAGCTTCTTTTTGTAAAATGGCATGTTCCTTTCCTATATTAAAAAAAAAACCAAAACCAAGTAGAATCTTGATTTCTTACTCTCCCACCATCTAGGGATGCATGCTCTTGGATTTCTACGAGGCAGATGGGTCATTTATCTTTCATCTTGACTTTCATTTCCTGTAGCTGGAAAGAGAAATTTGAAGCTGACAAATTTCCAGGCATTTAGAAGATTGTAGACCCCACCATCTGAAGCTCAAACTTCTTTTTAAATATCAGCATTTATGTTCTTACATTTTAGTTGTCTCAGCAATTGGATGGTTTACTAGGAATGCTGTGTGTGGATGTAGCACCAGCAGATGGAGCATCAATTCAACAAACATTGAAACTCCTGGAAGAGAAATTGAAAAGTGTTGGTAAGCAAGATATTCCACCATTTCAGACACACACATTCTAAAAAGTGCATTACAGGGGGAAGAAACAATAATCCCTTTTTAAAAATCACCAGAAAAGCAGGGGGAAAAGATCTTATGACTTCTGATTCCTCACTATCTAATGTTCCACTGGGCTACTTTGGGCTGGCTTATGCCATCTGCTGTGTAGTAGTTTTGTCTGGAGAAATTATCTGGAACTGTTTTCTTTTAAGTATTTTGCATCTTATATGTATATATATTTGTTACATGGCATTATCATGCCTTTCATCTGTAAACAAACTTCTTTTCCCCGTTAATCTTCTTTAGTGACTTGGGATTATAGTGCTTAGATGATCTTTTGGTCTCCAGATCTGATGCCTTGATGATTAAGGTTTTATTCACTCAGTTTTAGAATGCTTGTACTGAGTGTTTTGCAGTAAACTTTGAATGTGTATGTTAATAAATGGCACATTGAAGGTTGTTACCCTGTCAAGCATATGGAATTAATTATTTCAGTTGGAATGGGTCTACTTGTGTGATCAGCTTGTTCATTAAATCGTGGGAGAAAGAGCTGCAAAGAAAAATAATTTACGGTAGAAGTAGGTATGATTGGAACATAACAGTTTGATGCATAAATGAGATATTCCTTCAAGGAAACGAACAGCAGAACTGCCAGTAAGAGACATAACAGCACATCCCAAGGGTTGGCAAATTTCAGCATAGAAAATTGTATCAGCCATATCAGATGTATTATAAAGAAGTAGCTTCTGCCAGCAGTGGAAGAATACTTAGGCTATAACTGCTTAGCAGTGATAACTAATTTTAGGAATTATGTAACTGTGTGGATGGAAGACATTAATTAGCTATGTATATGCTGAAAAGCTAACAAGCTGTCAACTTCTATTCCTTTTCTTGTTATCTGCTAGGTCATAAAATAGCAAAGCCTTAGTTCTTTGTTAATATAGACAAAATGCTCACTCGAACTTGAGTTGGAAAGGGTGGTGAAGGACATAGTAATGTGCTTTTAATTTTCCAGGTTCCAGTCTTCATCCATGTATGATTCTGTTGCATTTCCTCTCTCTCCACTGAGGAAAAAACTCATCAAAATTCTGAGTAATTATTGACCTTTTTTTCCCCCTTCTCTTACTAGACTCAGGCTTGCAAGGCTTGCGTGAGAAAGGTCAAAGTCTTCTGGATCAGATATCTAACCAGGCATCATGGGCCTATGGGAAAGATGTGACCATTGAAAACAAGGAAAATGTGGATCATATCCAAGGAGTGATGGAAGATATGCAGCTAAGAAAACAAAGGTGAGAACAGCAATTCTAGCCTTTAAGATTTTTGTGTGTTAACAAGTCACTTTTTATACATTTAATTTGTTTTAAAGAATCCATTTTGTTTTATGTTTAGTTAAGGTTCGTGTTACAACTGTAATTTATATTTGTAGTATGTTTGAATGGGACGGAAACTTCCCTGACTAATCTGTTTTGGCGTATTCCTGAAAACGAGCACCTTTTATATTTTGGTGCTGGATGGAGTACTTGAATGCCTTCCTGTGCTTGTAAATGCTCAAAAAATGATGCATTCCTTTTATATGGAGTTACAAAAATATGCAAGAGGCATCTTTTATATGTCAGCAGTTTGAGATGGAAGTATAATATGACTACAGTAGTGGTGATGGGTGTGAAATTACATATTAAACAGCCTTGTTTATCCTCTTTATCACAAGCTCTATCCTTTGAGTATGGTATTTTCATTCCTGAAGATAGCAGAACAAATGAGATGGTGTTGATGAGGACAGGGTACAAAATGGAGGCACAGATTCTCAGTTTTCGAAAGAACAGACAGTGGGATACTGGACCATGCAGTCACCCAGGACATGGGGTTTATGAGTTTTGGAAAATTACATACAGTAGGGGATGAAGTTGCAGTGTGGAAAAATGTTGAAGAGAGTTGAATTTATAAGAAGGATGAATTTTGCCATTGTCTTCTTCCTCCAAAATTTGATTATTTGTAATTAAAGATGTAGTAGTACTGGATTTTCTGTAGTACTGCCTTTCTTTTTTTCAACTCACCAGTGTGAAAGAATTAGATGCTGTTGCCAGTCTTACTGCTGGAACCCCTGAGACAATGCAGTACTGTGCATAAAAAGAGCCTGAAGTTTGAGGGCATTGGCTGAGCAAAAAGGTGCCTTTAGGCAACAGCAAGGTCTAGTGAGCATCAAATTGCCCATTTTATAAATTAATTCTGCTATTCATAAACTGTTTTCTTAGGGAGCTTAGTGTAAGAAAACGTGTTTTGGTAGTGCTAAGGGAAAATACTGTTTTAAGTGTGCCCTCTGAATCCTATTACTTCAAGCAATCCTTGTGTTTAGAGGGCCAGCTGCAAAAAGCTACAGAGGACTTGTCACTGTGCAATAAAATGACAGTTGGAATTCTGCACTGAGAAAAGAGATGTACATGGGAGAAGGAAAGACTTTATATACACAGTAATGGACTCTGAGTCAGCTGTGAAGTCAAAGATAAACAAGTTGAAAAAACTTGTTGAAATTGCTTCAGTGTTCAAACGTGCAGGGAAAAGCAAGCAGAATGCGAAGAATTGTTAGGAAAGGAATAAGAAACTGAAAGAAGAATGTCATTGTGTCACTGTATAGATTGGTAGTCCATTTCTGTTTGTGTTACACAGTTCTGGTCCCTATTCTCCAAAGGGTTATAGAATTGTGGGAAGTCAGTTGGAGGACTAAAACATCAATAATATTTCCAGACAAAGGTATGAAGCAGCTTTCAGGTGGTGAATGATTAAACAAGGTTTTTTAGCCTGGATGAGAGACAAAAAAATAAAAGTACTATCTCTCAGTAACTTGTATTTTTCACAACATTGAATTTTATTTTTTTTCCAGGTTCTGTTGAATGTTTCTTGTTAGTTACAGGCACATGTGTTGGTAATGTTTATTTTTAGGGGCATTTTGCTGCTTTATTTATGGTTTTGGAACCTATAAAGCGTTTTTCTGAATTGTTAGACCAGTTGATGTCCTTTCTGTAAGCATTGCAGGACATGTAACAAAACACAGCGTGCTAACAAACTGTTCTTTGGAAGAGCTTATGTTTGTAACCAGTTTGAAAAAGGTCATGCACACAGTCTTCTACATTTGCTTATAAAGCCAACTGTTGTTGACATTAGTAATTCCATTTGCACTGAACAGGAGCATGAGTCTTGCTGTCTACTTAATAGGCTCTGAAATTGAAGTGATGTATTAGCTTAGATGCATTAGCTTAGGTCTCATTGTGGAAAGAGAGGGACTTTGAACACTGTTACTGGAATTCTGGAGAAAGAACTGCAAACGGTGCTCCACTCAGAACAAGATAATTAGAGTCAGTTTTTATATCGATTAAGTTTTGACATGCTTCCTGACAAGTAAAGCAAAGGACATCATCATATAAGGGTTTAGCTATTACTGCCCTTACTCAGCTAAAAAGAAAAATGGATAAATGTATTGCCTTTTAAACATCCTATCGTATTCATCAAGAAAACATTGGCCACAACAAACAGTACAGTTTAGAATTATGTCAGATTAAAGCCAGCTCTTACCTGAATTTTAGTAGGATAAGGTCTGTCTTAGCAACTGAAGCCTCTGTGTTGCAGAGCTTACCAGTGCAGCAAGGTAAAGAACCTGGATGCTGCTGCAAGACCTTGTAGCTGTCTCTGGTGTTGCTGCCTCCAGCTTAGCCATATCAGGAATCTTGAGGATCATTATTTTGGTGACTTGGTGTGCTCAATTCTATTTATTGCAGGTTTCTTACTGTTCTCTGTAGCACTAGATATTTTGGCCACGCTAAGCAGCTTTAATCGCCTTGTGACCAACACTTGTGTATTAACGTTTCTCACTTGAAAACGTTGTTGTCAATGTCAGAGTGTTTTCTATCTGCTGTTCATGTGTTGTGACTGTTCCTGTGCTGCTCTTCAAGGTGTGAGGATATGGTGGATGTGCGGCGACTGAAGATGCTTCAGATGGTGCAGTTATTTAAATGTGAAGAGGATGCTGCTCAGGTATGGAAATACCTTTCAAATTTCATCATTCTGGTCTTTGGAGTTCACTGGGTTGATTTATAGGGGCTGGTAGTTTTACAGTACTTTTTTTTTTGCAACTTTCAAATGTAGTTATATTTAGGGGAATATATAATAATAACAAGGGATATAGCAGTGTTTGAAAATAGTGTATTTGGGGATTGCATGCATGATCTACCAGCTTGTAACAGCTCATTTAACTTATTTTCTGTATCAAAAGTATATGCTAGTACTGAAGTAAACTCACCCTTCTGGTTTAATTTCTTTTTTAATGTATTAATTTTTATTCATTTGGCTTGCTTTTAAGGCAGTAGAATGGTTAAGTGAACTGTTGGATGCTCTGCTGAAGACACACATCCGACTAGGAGATGATGCTCAAGAAACAAAAGTTTTACTGGAGAAACATCGAAAATTTGTTGATGTTGCACAGGTGAAATGTGTTATTTTATTTAGCAATGTGGAATTTGTGCAGTTTCACATGCTCTCCTAAACAGAATCAGTATCTGTATGGACAGTCATTGAACAGCTGTCACTGGGCTTACTGGTCTGCCTCAATGTCTGAGTGAAGAAATTGATTGCTGGAGTTGGCAGTGGCCCTAATGAGATGTTGCAGTTCTACCAAGAGCAGCAATGCTGCAGGTCACTGCCCTGGTTAACCTTCACATAGGCAATGCAAACAACCATACAAAGCTCATTGGCTCTTTTGTGAAAGATGTATCTCAAGCAGTCTTTAAAATTATTTTTGACAAGCTGGGCCGAAGCACCTGGTCAGGTGCTTTGTCAGTCGTTCACTGCTTTTAGGAGTGTCTAATTTGGACTTGTTAATTAACAGAAATAATGTTTTCTAATTCCACATATTGGTCTGGAACTGATTTTTCTCTTTTGATGAATAAGAGTTCATGATGACAGGAGGCTCATTTGCTGTTACAGTGATGTGCCTTGGGGCACCTGGATGCTGGCTGACCATAGACATGGTGCCAGTGAAGTCAGGGATGTCCTCTCAGCAGTGGATATCAGGTATCCCTTGGAAGATCCAAACAGCTGTTCAGAATTTTTAGGAAACTCTCTTCTTTAGCCAGTGTGAACACTAGGCAGCAGCGGGTATTGGATTTTTTTTTTTTTTTTTTTTTATTAAGAGTGAAAACACTATTTGGTCATTACAATTTTATTCTTACTTCAGCAGCATTTCCTAGTAGATCAGATTAGTTTATTGTACTTAAGGAACCTAAACTGTTGAGCTTCCATAAACTTTCCTGCTGTTGCTTTAAGATGCTGTTTTGCTCACAGGTAAAGTGCAGAGTTTTTACATGCACTTACTCTCCCCTCTCCTCCAATTTTTAGAGTACTTACGATTATGGGAGGCAGTTACTGCAGGCAACAGTGGTCCTGTGCCAGTCCTTGCGATGCACTTCTAGGTCCTCAGGGGACACACTTCCCAGACTGAATAGAGTGTGGAAACAGTTTACAGTGACTTCTGAAGAAAGAGTACACCGGTTGGAAACAGCTGTTGCATTTCATTCAACTGCTGAAAAGGTGAGTGTTGTGTTTTCTTAAGAAGAAAAATTTCTTACCTGAGTTCAGGCAAACAAAATCTAAGAAATATGAAGTTGCCAGTGTGTATATTTACCCTTTCTATATATTAAAAAAACAGAAAAGGCAGAAAGAAGAATTCAAGTATATTTCTCCAACCATTAACTTCAGTACTTACTGTAATAATTTTTGATATACTTGTATTAGTATAGGGCCTGCTTAACTAAAAGGAGACCAGCACTCTTCAAATGGGAATTCTGATATTGATGATAAAGCATTTCTTTGTATCTTTTAGTCTGTAACTCTTAAAAGCCTCTTAAAACACTTCTTTGTGCAAGGTATGAAAAAAAGCTATCAGGTCGTTTAATTTCTTTGGAGAGTTAAAGGTGTATTGCCCATGCTGCTTTGGAAAAAAATAAGAAGTGGCAGAGTAAGAAGTGGGCAAAAATAGAGCACTAAGTACTAGTATTGGGTCACAATCCCATCTGGAAAGACTTGTGTTCAGGTTTTTTTAGTCCTACCTGTTCCATGCCAGATGTGGCTTTTAGTTTTGAAACCTGTTGTAAAGGGCTCTTCATTAGCCATGGGGTTTCCACGTGACATTATTGTCTTGTGTGTTTAATGTCATCAGTCACTATTTTTATGCATTTCATATTTGTTGCAGGAATATTGTCTAGGAAGACTACTTTTTATTCCCTCTCAGAAGTAACATAAAACATTCTCATACGAAACAGTGATAGCCCTGAACTGTCTTCTTAATAGACCTTAATCAATATTTTCTTTTCTTGAATTATATGTTGGTTGATCTCATGTAAACGTGGCAGCAAAAATGCCAAAAGAACACTCATTCTGTCAGTTAATGGCAGTTTAAAAACTACATGCCTGTGTACTTCATTTTGTATTTTCTTACTTTTATTAAACAGATTTTGCAGGAATGTCCAGAGCAGCCTGACGCTTTTAATGATATGGATCAATTTGATGAAATTGAAGCAGTTGGGAAATCACTGTTGGACAGACTAACAGTGCCTGTAGTTTATCCTGATGGGTATGTAGAATGGTTTTTCTAATGCCTTCAGAATAATGCTTTTGGTAAAGTTTTAAAATAGTCTCATAGGCAGAAGAATCCTGAAGACTTATTGCTGAAATAGAAAAGTGAGCACGTTTTTATGAAGTTTGAAATAGGACCTGCCTGCTTTCTGTGTAAAGATGGGAAAGAATTTTTAATGAGTATTGATGCACTGCCTTTTTAAAATAGTGAATTTTTTCACACTGAATGATTATTAGATTTATGCAGTCTTTGCATCAGCTCAGTATGCAGAAGTAACAGAAGAATGACCAGTCCCAGTCTCTTCTCCCTGGAAAAAGATACCAGATGAGAATTACAGGATTTCAATTTATTTATTTGCAATTCTTATCTATCTAAGTCAGTATACTGAAGATAGATAAATTTATATTTGACTTATACAAAAATATTTAAACAAAACCATACTTCCATCGAGAAGTTTTCATACTAACTTTAAATTGTTAGTTCTCTTGAGCTGCAAAAACAAATTCAATTTGGAATCTCAGCCACAATAAAACTCGGTACTCTGTGTTTAATGATGTCTGTTGTTATGCTGAGCTTGTAGTTAATTTCTATGTGAGTTACAGCCAAGCTATGAAACAAGTCTCTGGTGTGTAGGAAGCCACACGATAATGAAGAAGGTCTGAAATAAGTATACTGAATTAGAGACTGAAACCTTATGAGAGAGCATCAGGCAACTGCAGTAAGGGTTATCTGAAGTCTGTCTGAAAAATACAGTTGCAGGAAGCTGATCATGAAAATTTGTCATCTTCTTTCCAAAATGCCATATGCCTTCTGCAGTATAGATCCTTCAATACAGAATGCTAATCATGAAGAATAGGGCCCCAGGCCTGAATTAGTAGTGATTTTTACTGTTCTTTCAATAGTGTGTTTGAAAATAGTGGAGGATTTTATAGCTGTAGGAAAAAAAAAAAAAACAACCCAAAACAAACAAAAAACTGACCCCAAACCAGATCAAGAAGTGTTTGTTGAAGTGTTTTTGTATAACTTCTGTACAGCAGATTCTAGTGACCTGGTAAAAGTGTAGCCATTGTTCACTCCTGAGCTTTATTTCTGACCCCTCTGGCATTCCAGTAGAGTTTTGCTTATCCCCCTTCACAAAAATGGTATTGTAGGTGTACTGTATCTCAGGACCCCCTGCTTATCCTGGCATTCTGGTTTTGGAGTGTTTAACAAATGGTTTGCAAACAGTTTGCTCATTATTAGAAATAGTTTGAGATTTAAGAATTTAAGAATGTCATAAATGCTTGGGGGCATTTCATCAGCCTGTTCACCTCTTCAGACTTCTGCCAGTATCTTTTTGGAAGTTCAGGTCACTGTTCCCTGTCCTGCTCATGGCTTCTGTGCTGTCTGAGGAAATGCTGTGATCCATGTGCAGTTATACAGTCTGACCAGTTACCTCCTCAAATGAGTCCATTCCTGCATAGAATAACTCTTCTGTCCACTTTTAACTGTCTAAAAGTCCTTTGTCCTACTATCATTTCCAAAGTGTACAGTTTCTCTGCTTGGTAACTAGATTTAATGCATGTTCTTCTGAAACACGTATTCTGTTTAAACCCTCCCTTTGCTGACAGCTTGGTTAGTGGTTTCCCTAACATTTCAGCTGTTCTTTGTTGTATTTGAATTACACAGCCATTACAGTGTTCCTTTCAGTTTGAGAGGTAGATGGCATAATTTGACAGCATGTGGTTGACTTAACATGTGAAGAATCCTTTATAATGAGGCAATTTTATAAACTCAGAATTCATGTATAGACAGGTATCACAGGTTGTCACAGTATGCAAAATTGTCAGACTGACTTGGGGGAGAGCCAGAGAAGGGAGGTAAGAGAGTGTTGGGAAGCATCTTGTGCTTGTAGAATAGTGCCCTGCTGTTCAAATCACAGAATGGTTTGGATTGGAAAGGACATTCAAAATCATCCAGTTCTAGTCCCCCTGCAGGGACACCTTCCACTAGAGCAGGTTGTGCTCGAAGCCCCATCCAACCTGGCCTTGAACACCTCCAGGGACAAGGCAGCCACAATGGTTCTCTGGGCAACCTGTGCCAGTGTCTCACCACCCTCAAACTTCTTTTGAGAGTGTCTTTTGGATATGAAAGGCTCACTGAATATTAATAACAATTCCATAAAAATTTGCCGTTGAGTCTCGTCACTAAGTCTCCAAAGCCTTTTAAAGGCGGCATTTAAATGACAAGAGGAAAAAGTAGCTATTTTTCTTATGTGCTTTTTTAATTCTACTATGATTAACAGGTGTATTCATGTACTGAATTACTGCTGATGATTTATTGTGGTTTGGGTTTTTCTAGGTCTGAGCAGTACTTTGGGAGCCCAAGTGATATGGCTTCTGCAGCAGAACACATTAGAGAGAAGATGAAGTTAGTTAGCCTGAAAAAGCAGCAGCTGAGACAACCAGAGGCCACTACTCCAGAGAGCTAATACTG